>NC_057346.1:4650869-5250869 GCF_016509475.1 Prionailurus bengalensis
CAAATCAATAAATGTGACCCCTCACATAAATGAATGAAAGAAAAATCAACCAGAAACCAGACTCTTAACTATAAATAGCAAACTGAGGGTTACTGGAAGGGAGGTGGGCAGGGAGATGGGTTAAGGGTGATGGGCTAAGGAGGGCATTAGTAGCAAGGAATACCGGGTATTGTATGTTAGTGATGGATGACTAAATTCCATAACCGAAACTAATATTACACTATATGTTAACCAACTAGAATTTAAGTAAAAACTTGAAAAAATAAATACTAAATACACAAATAATTTAAACTACAATAAATAAATAAATTTTAAAAATTGAAAAGAAATCTCATATGACCATGTCAATAGACACAGAAAAAAATCTTGAGAAAATGTGACATCCATTTGTGCTAAAAACAAACAAACAAACCAAAAACTCTTTAAAAATTCAGTGTAGAAGGAACATAAGGAAGCCCATGTTTCTGAAACCCACAGCTAACATCATACTCAATAGTGAAATTGTGAAAGATTTTCCTCTAAAATCAGGCACAAGACAAGGATGCCCTATATATGTGAAGGGGATTGGGTGATGCAGGCTTCTGGTTATGGAATGAATAAATCACAGATAGAAGATATAGAATGGGGAACATAGTTAATGGTACTGGAATAGCGATGCATGGTGACAGATAACAGCTACACCTGTGTTAGTGTAGCAGAATGTATACACTTGTCCAATCACTATGTTGTTCATTTGAAACTAGTGTAACATAGTGTGTCAGCTATTCCCAAATAAAATGATTTTTTAATAAGATAAAAGAATGAAATAAAAAGTATAATATCAAAAAGCCTATTAATATATAATCAAGAAATGCAGTAAAGTTGCAAAATAGAAAGTCACCATACTAAATTCTGTAGCATTCCTATACACTAACCAGATGATCTAAAAAGAAGTAAATAAAACAATCCCACTTACCAAAGCATCAAAAACAATAAAATATATAGGAATAAGTTTGGTAAAGGAAGTGAAAGATCTCTCTACAGAAAACTATTAAACCTGTGTGGAGAAATGGAAGAAGTTCAACTTGGATGAAAGAAATGGAAGAATACACGTCAGTGAAAAGCCATCCCGTGTCCATCTTTTGAAGGAATTAATATAGATAAAATGTCCATACTACCCAAAGCCATCTAAAGATTCAGTGCAATCTTTATCAAGACTCCAATGCAATTTTTATACAGTTAGAAAAACATATCCTCAAATGTATTTGGAACCCACAAACTTACCCCAAGTTGCCAAAGCAAGAAAGAACAAAACAGGAGGCATCACACTTCTTGATTTCAAGCTGCATTCTAACACTAAAGAAATCAGTTATGTCGCTGGTATAAGGACACACCCAAGACAATGGAACAGAAATTGAGAGCCCAAACCCATGCATGCACAGTCAACTAGTATTTGACAAGGGAGTCAAGAATATACAGTGGAGTAAAGTAGTCTCTTGAATAACTGGTGCTGGGAAAATTGGATATTTATATGTATAAGAATAAAGCTTAGCACCTTATGTTGTTACACCACTCACAAGAATGAACTTGAAATGGATTAAAGATGTAAATGAATTATAGGGAAACCTAATTCTTCCTCATCATTTCAGCTCTTATTATGCCAAGACTGGGCTGTTGAGGTGGTGAAGGGCTGGGTAGAGAGTAGTCCTGGAAATAGAAGCCTGTATGTGTGG
Source organism: Prionailurus bengalensis (assembly GCF_016509475.1). Taxonomy (NCBI): domain Eukaryota; kingdom Metazoa; phylum Chordata; class Mammalia; order Carnivora; family Felidae; genus Prionailurus; species Prionailurus bengalensis. The sequence continues at coordinate 4,652,582 of NC_057346.1, forward strand.
AACAGACTTTCTTTAGTAGTCTGGAATTAATTATCCCTCTGATCCTTTAAGACTAGTCACTTCCTTCCCTACATTTGCAGACACAGCTAGTACCATGCATGCTGTCAGCAATGCACTGCTTGTCTCCTCAAGCTCCTAGAAGCTCTAGGTGGGAGCTGGTGGGAAGGATGGAGGTTTGTGGCACTGATGCTGCCCTCTTGAAACCAGGTGGAGGCGAAGGAGACAGGCACTGTTCCTCCTTCACTGGGGTTCAGCTATGTTAGTGTTGGTGTGGTGCTGGATTTTTCATCTTTTACCCTAACACATCTCAAAAGTTTAATTTCTGTCCTGTAGGTCAACGTGGCTGCCAGAGCATTTCTTCCTTTCCCAGAAGTGCCCTCCATGTTGTACCCTGTGGGCTGCCCTTTATCACCATCCATGGGCTTTGGGCCACCCCGACTTTCTCCAAGCTGGTGACCTCTGGGACCTCACCCTCCCCCTCCACCATCTGGGAAGATGATCTGAACAGTAGGAGTTAACTTAGAAAACACGTTTTGTCTTTCTTCTTGTTGAGTCTTTGGAGAAGATGCAGTGATGGTACCACAGGGCTTTCAGGTCAGTCTGAGGACGTTGTAATGTTTTTTGTTTCTCAGGACATGCATGAAATGGGCAGTCATTTCCACATAGTGAGCTGGGCAACATATGTCTCTCATAGAGAAGGAAAGAGGCCTTATACAGGCCGACAAACAGAGCACTCCCTAGGATGTAGCTTGTACAGAGACCATGTGCTGGGCTCTCTGAGGGATGAGACACACCCCTAACTTTATTTATAGCTAGTTGAGACCTGAGCTGTTCACAGCTGCTTGATTAGTTCTAAAAACACCTGAACCAGGGCCCTGTGAACCTTCCTCAAGGGACAGGATCAGATCTCCCTCTTGTCCTCAAGGGTCACCCGAGGCACCTGAAAATCCTCTGCCCCCAGTAAGGGACCCAAGAGTGGGAAAGAGTTGAATATAATGAAACATGTGGCAGAAGGTTTGTTTTTCTTCCACAAAGTCTATGCAAGTCAGAATCACCTCCATCCACCTCCAGCCTTTATGAGACGCAGGACATGGTACAGCTCCCATGGGGAACATCAGTTCTGTCTCTACCAAGGATGCAGAGAAAGACAAGGTAAATTCTGTTGCCCATTTCAGTTGTAATGGTTTCTGGAAACTTATCTGGCCTTGTCTGATATTCTATGTCCTCTGGTGTCTTTACTGTTTTTTCATCCTCACAAGCCTCCAGGCTTCTCCAGTTTAAGATCATCATGGTAGCTGGCACCTCTGGAAGCCACAAGTGCGTCGAGGCTGAGGACCATGTGGCTCTCACTTTGTGTTTGTGGAAATAACTTGAGGAGGATGACACTTCACTGTACCCTCAAGTCTTCTGGAGCGGCTGACTCCTTCCGCACCTTCTTTACATGGAGTTATTGTTATTATTTTTATTTTTTCCTATTTCATTGTAGGCGATGAACTTGTTCAGAATGTCTGCGATAAGCCTCGTGACTGGAAAAGATGAAAACTCTTTCCAGCTTTATATTGTGTGCTTTGTGCAGTGCTGAATGTTCTTAGATAAATTTCAGAATTCATTACTGATCCTTCTGTGTTGGTAAATGTGTGATAGAGAATTTCTCGGTTGTCCCCTAGGTGGAACTACTCTGAATTATGAGAAGTGGCACGTGTACTCGAAAATGTACATGGAACTGCAGTCGTGAAGGTAGAGAATCAGTGATTACTTGCAGGGCCAGTATCTCACAGAGTCCTTCAGTTGTGTTTATATGAGCAGGTTCTCTTGTGTCCCTGGAGCAGTTATAACTGGTACTTTGTCTCACGATACCTTTTGGGAGTTTGACACCTGAAATCGAGACATGTTTCTGTTCATTCTTTTATGTAGAATTTCTACCTCCCTTTTACAATGAGACAGAATAGCTCTGCAACTCATATTGTATTTAAAAGCTGAATTACCTGTGAATTAAGGTAAACATACCTGAGACCAATGAATGTGTACAGGTAATGTGTTTCTCTCAGAAAACACATTTCCAGGCCCCCTGCAGGACTCCAGGAATCCCCGTCTCCTCAGAAGTCTCTGTGGCCTTGCAGAGAAGATGCCTTTGTCAGGGAGGGAAGCAGAGCGAGTACAGGCATGGCCTGGCAGGCGGAGCTCTGACCCTGGGTGGCTTTAATCTCTGTGTGGTGCTGGGCTTTTCTTTCCTGCATGTTCTGTCCGTTCTCAATGTGCAAGTAAAAAGTCTGCACATGTGGTGGAAGAGGACACCAGAGGGGTCCTGGACACAGATGCCTGCCTCTCTGGAATATGCTCCTTTATTAGACTGGCATTACTGCCATCAGTCTTCTAGAATAGGACGCCTTGGCCTACTGCATTTGTAAACACAGGAAGTGACATGTGGCGACAGTAGTTTCTCCTTGTAGCACCTGGTTGGGATGCTTCAGGCTGTAGGTGGGATCTCGTGGGAGGGTAGAGTTTTCTGGCACTGATGCCCTGTTCTAGAACCTGTGAATGAACAAGCAGCCAGGTGCTGACACCTGCTTCATTGGGTTTCAGCTCCTGCAGGTGTTCTTCTTCTGTCTGTCATACCAGCATACCTGTCACTTCTGTTCTGTAGGTCCCTATGGATGCAAGAGGACCTCCTCCTTTACCAGGTCCACCCTGCAGGCCCTTCCCCAAAGACCACTTTTATCACTGTTCATGGGCTCAGTGAGCCTCCTCCAGCTCCTTGGTGTCCTCGGACACAGGACCCACCACCTCCACCTCAACTATTTATAAGATGATATGAACAGTATGAGTGGATGTGTTCAGCACGTTCAGCTTCTGTCTTGTTGAGTCTTTGAGAAGACACAGAGATGGCCTCACAGGCTTGGCAATGCAAGGGTGCTGCTGGCTGAGGACACTGTTAAGATTCCTCAGGTTTCTCAGGACATACATATGTTGGCCTGTGTCTTTTCCCTTACTGAACTGGGGAACTGGGCTGCAGGTGTCTCTTGTGGAGAAGGAATGAGTCTTTTCATAGAAAAGCAGGCATATCAGTTCTGCAGGTGTGCCTTGTACAGAGTCCATGTTAATGGCTCTGTGAGAGATGAGGCACACCCCTACCATCAGGGGCTTCAAGTGTCCTAACGGGGAGAGTCACATGCATTAAAAGACATGGAGCTTCTGATCTACAATAGTGGCAGCTCCAGTAATGGGACCTTAAGTACAAGAGCCAGAGACGTGAATCTCATGGGAATGAATTGGAGACTGTGCATGAGAAGGGCGAGCTGAGATGGTCCAGAGGGGAGGGTGTTGGACTCAGTGAGATGGAGTTGGAGGCCATTTCTGGCAGGGCCCACAACCTGGGCAGGGAGAGTGAGCTCAGCGTGAGGTCCACACAGAGCTGCTGCATGGGTTCAAGGACAGTTCATGCAGGTATCATCTCTGAAATGTCATTGTGGCCAAAGTGCACCTAGTTCATTATCTAAATAAAGACTGTTGTTTCCCTTGGTTTTCTGAAGGTTCTGGATCTGTGTGAAAGAATGCCCTGGAGATTTGTAGTTTAACTTGGTTCTTATGGGATGCTTGTCTGCCTAAGTTTGTGTGCCTCTGTGAGACTGGATGGGACAAAAGGTTGTAGATCAGCTGTGCGGCTTCCTTGGCCTTCAGCCTGAGTCAGACTCCTAGCAGGGAATTCAGTGTTGACCAGGAAATGCCCCTGCTGGGCTCTTGTCACCCCACCCCTGCACCTGCTGTCACCACCCTGCCTGAAGGTTTGCATCTCTGAAACTTCCCTCACAATTTCCAGAGGCACTTCCTGTGATCCCGCTGTCTCAGCCCTAATGCCAGCTCTCAGTGGGGCCATCTCAGAGCCTCAGCTTTGTAACCTGAGAAGCAGGGACAATGTTGGTCTCTGAGGTCAGTGCGATGAAGAGGTGGTTAATTTTTAAAATGTATGGGATGAGTGGGCATTCACCCTTCTCAAGGGAAAATGAATGTATCTGCACACAGAAGATCATCAACAGATATTTATTCAATTTCATGAAACTAAGGCTATAATGCCTGGGGCTGGGAGATTGGCAATTCCTGTTTCAAAAGATACAACAAAGACCCCTGTGTTTTTTCTATTAAAATTCAGGTCCTACTTTACAAAGAAGGAAAATATAAGTATGAGAATGTGTAAATTCAGAGATCTACACCTAAGATCTGAAGATAATCCTCTTCCATTACAGGTAGACACACAAATGCAGCCACACAAATATGTGCTCATCTAAAGCCACAGATGTATTGTAGAAGAAAAAACGCATAAAGGAGAACAGAAGATCCGTTTGCAATTACTAAAAATCACTTTGACATAGAGGGCAATCAGTTTGAAATTTGAAGAGGACACTGAACCATTACAAACCAGCTGTGGTTATTATATATTTAGAGATGGTGTCTAATCTGCCCCTTGGTCTGAATTCTTTCCCTGCCCACCCCGTTCCCTCCACTTTGTCCTTCCTAGTGTCCTCTAATATACTTGTCACAGTCGTGTCTCTGTGTCAGCGTCTGCTTCCAGGAAAATCGACACTCATGCCTCATCAGGTGTACACTTTCGGGTTCCTGTAACACAGTTAGCCAACAGGTAGAATGTATAGTATTGGTGGAAGAAGACAGATCATTCTTTGGGGTTGTATTGCCTGGAAGGGACCTATAGTTCCATCTGAGGAGTTGGATACATCCTTTAGGGAGCTCTGGTGGTGGCGGTTAATTCTGTAGGTAGGTACTCATGAGCATATGGCATGCCTGCTAGTTTATGGGGTTTGTGCTGATGAGCAGGTCAGGTATCTGTCTCCAGGAAAGGGTCTATTCTGAAGGTGGGGAATGGATTCAGGAGACCAGTAAGGAGGCCCTGCATTAATCCAGCACTTGTGCCCTTATGTACCTCACCAGCTGCCTCCAATAGCACCAATCCAGGTGGCCTCCAAGGGGGCAAATGGCAGAAATTTTTGTGGTGAGTCACATGAGGTCCCATAAACCTCCCCTGTTGCCTTATTGAGGCATGGGGAGGGCAGAGGTCCATGGTCTGAGATAGGTTCCTTCGACACCACCCAGGAGAGTTGGGTTGTAAGCATATGGCTCCTTCTACATCGGCCAATCCAATCCACTTTGCCCCAGGGACCCTGAACCCTGTGAGCCCCTTTTTCCTCCCAGCTTAGGGAAGCAGCCAGCCCTCCAGCAGCTTTTGGGTCATGGCTGGGCCACCAAGGGTAAATGTCTGGCTGTCCACATGCTGCTAGCATTGCTATAGCAAATGTCAACACGAGCAGCTGCTGTACAGAGGGATTCTCCTCCATTGTGATCAGGGCCTGGGACCAAATATGACAGAAGAGAGGGAGAGACAGGAGTGCCCTGTGCTCCTGGACAGGGCTGCATGCACAGAGCAAATAGCCTGAAGCCTGGGGAGAGAAAGAGACCGGGAGAGAGACATTGGATGAGTGATGGGGGATTGGGCAAGTCCTAGAGAGTGAAAGGAAGAAACAGAGAGAGATGGGGTTAGAGAGAAACAAAGAAGTACAAGGAGGAAAGTAGGGACCTGGTCCAGGTATGTGGACGGGGTGACATGGGCCAGGGGAGAGGGGGTGTATGAAGTGGATCAGTGCTGGGGCAGAAAAGGCCGGTATCATGGGCATCAGACTTCTGTGACTCCCAAGACCCTGGGGCCAAGCTCTACAGAGGGCATTGCATTTGAAAAGACTGGTATCCCTCATTTCTCCTGGAATTGTGGGGCTCAGCCTCATGTTCTGTCATGGAGAGGGATGTCTTGATGGAGAGTGTGTTGCTCTTTGGCAGGTAAACTCCAGAGCCTTCTCTGTGGGGTGGTGACCCTGGGCCATCTCCCTCACTGCCCCAGGCCCTGCTGCATCCCCCGCAAACCTGCTGGCCTTCCTCATGTTCTGAACCCAGGCATCAGGCATTGTGCTGCCCCCAAGTCCTGCAGTCTGGACCTGGCAGAGGTGGATTGCTGATATTGATAAAAAGTATTTGACAATAAGGTCCATATTCTCCCTCTGGAACTAGCGGTGTGTTTCAAGATAGTGGGTTGCTATCCTCCTGTGCACTGCCAAACTGAGGATGCCAGATGGTAGGTGAACCCTTTAAAACACCGTTGTCTTCTCTTACATCAAAGTCAGAGACATTTTCATCTCCCAGCTTTCTTTTAATTCTGAAGAGATGGCAATTCATAATTGAAGACACAATGGTCCTATAGGAAATTGACCTATATGACTGATAGACATTGCTTCATTCATCTATATCCCTAAAGCACATTTCATTGAAAATATTAGCCAAGGATACTTACAGTAAATTCATAACAAATGTGTAGTTCCCTGTAAGTTGCATTCTGACCTTGTCACCTATGTGTCCATCAAAGATATTATTAGTGACTTTTCAGGTAAGCTGTCAACATCAAGATGGTGATGGTAGGGGCGCCTGGGTGCCTCGGTCAGTTAAGCGTCCGACTTCGACTCAGGTCATGATCTCATGGTCTGTGAGTTCAAGCCCCACGTCGGGCTCTGTGCTGACAGCTCAGAGCCTGGAGCCTGTTTCCGATTCCGTGTCTCTCTCTCTCTCTGCCCCTCCCCTGTTCATGCTCTGTCTCTCTGTCTCAAAGATAAATAAACGTTAAAAAAAAATTAAAAAAAAAAAGATAGTGATGTTAGAGATTCTGGTATAAATGGAATTTCACAGATTCTAAATTACGAATGATTTTTTTTCATTTTTAATGTTTATTTTTTTTTTTCCTTTTTGAGAGATCCTGAGCAGGGGAGGGCATATAGACAGGGAGACACAGAATCTGAGGCAGGCTCCAGGCTCTGAGCCTGACATAGGGCTCAAACTCATGGACTGCAATATCATGACCTGAGTCAAAGTCGGATGCTTAGCCAACTAAGCCACCCAAGTGCCCCAGGAATGATAGTTTATTGGCAAAGAAGTAGAAATTAAAGATAGTGTAAAGGATGTCTATTTTTAATTGAATATTTTTCACACATTTGTTGTGTTAGTTTTAGGCATACATTGTAGTCATTCCATATGTCTATAAATTATGTTGTACTTAACTACAAGTGTAGCTATCATGTGAAAGCATGCAACAGTATTACTACAGGATTGACTCTATTCCATTGGCTGTCCCTTGTATCCCTAGGACTCATTCATTCCATAGCTGGAAGCCGGTATCTCTCTCTCAAAGGTGTCAACTCTTTATCTAACCTTAGTATTTTGGTGGTAGACACATTTACCTCTTGTTCAGTATGTGTAAATTGGTGGTCTCTGTTTCTGTGAACATTGCTTAAAGCATTACAAGTGATGTCATTACATTAATAAATTCGGTTTGATTCTTCACTCATAAGAAAGGAGAAGGAAAAGATTTCTTTGTGTCCCAGGCCCTGTCAGTAAGACCCTTCCCAATGTGGAGAACAGGCTTAGTTGCCCAGAGCACCTTGGGTCCATCAGCTGAGTGACCAGGGCCTTCCACATTGCAGGAATTCCCATGGTGGCCAGCAGAGAGAGCTAGAGCACCACAAAGCAGGAGGGGCTGGTTCCTCTGGGTGCACAGTGAAGGCCTGCAGAGGGTACCCCATTGGCTTTTCTGACCCAGGGCACCTCAGAACAGGAATGGCTTCTGTTGTTCCCAGAGGACTCAGGGCCTCTGCTGCTGCCTTAGGACAGAGACCAGGGTGCGTTTCCAGCAGGTTCTGCCGCCCGTCCCAGGGGAGGCCTTGGGAGCTTTGCAGCAACTTGGCATCTCCTGAGTCACCAGAGAGAAACTGCCTTGTTGTACTGAGTGCTGAGGAGGGGGCGCTGGGTGGCTTCCCTGGGCGCGCTGGTCGGTCAGCAGCACAGGCCCTTGCACTTTCTGGGCTGTTCCCGTGTTTCATTCCTCCCCTTCCTGGACAGTATTTGAACAAGACGTATTTTACTAAAGGACCCGTGGATTGAGGGGTCTCATGACATCACATCATAGATGCTGTGGATGGTTTGTTCCAGATTCAGGCTTGTTTCTGGGAAGAAATCCTGACGGAAATTCAGAAAAACGGGAGCTGCGTTCCATTAGGACATGAATGCATGAAATGCTCATCTCAGGACCTTCTAGAAGAATGAGCTGGGACCCACTTTCCGAGTCCTGCTGGAACCAGAGACCGAGGTAAGGGCACAAACTGGGCCCCACATCACACATGCTTTTTAAAAATTTAATGATTAACCCAAAGCTATCTACACATTCAATGAAATCTCAATCAAAATTGCACCAGCATTCTTCTTGAAGCTAGAACGAGCAATCCTAAAATTCATATAGAACCACAAAAAGCCCCGAATAGCCAAAGTAATTTTGAAGAAGAAGACCAAAGCAGGAGGCATCACAATCCCAGACTTTAGCCTCTACTACAAAGCTGTCATCATCAAGACAGCATTGTATTGGCACAAAAACAGACACATAGACCAATGGAATAGAATAGAAGCCCCAAAACTAGACCCACAAACGTATGGCCAGCTAATCTTTGACAAAGCAGGAAAGAACATCCAATGGAAAAAAGACAGTCTCTTTAACAAATGGTGCTGGGAGAACTGGACAGCAACATGCAGAAGAATGAACCTAGACCACTTTCTTACACCATTCACAAAAATAAACTCAAAATGGATGAAGGACCTGAATGTGAGACAGGAAACAATCAAAACCCTAGAGGAGAAAGCAGGAAGAGACCTCTCTGGCCTCAGCCACAGCAATTTGTTACTTGACACATCCCCAAAGGCAAGGGAATTAAAAGCAAAAATGAACTATTGGGACCTCATGAAGATAAAAAGCTTCTGCACAGCAAAGGAAACAATCAACAAAACTAAAAGGCAAGTGATGGAATGGGAAAAAATATTTTCAAATGACATATCAGACAAAGGGCTAGTATCCACAATCTATAAAGAGTTCACCAAACTCCACACCCAAAAAACAAATAATCCAATGAAGAAATGGGCAGAAAACATGAATAGACACTTCTCTAAAGAAGACATCCAAATGGCCAACAGGCACATGAAAAGATGCTCAACGTTGCTCCTCATCAGGGAAATACAAATCAAAACCACACTCAGATATCACCTCACACCAGTCAGAGTGGCCAAAATGAACAAATCAGGAGACTATAGATGCTGGAGAGGATGTGGAGACACGGGAACACTTTTGCACTGTTGGTGGGAATGCAAACTGGTGCAGCCACTCTGGAAAACAGTGTGGAGGTTGCTCAAAAAATTAAAAATAGACCTACCCTATGACCCAGCAGTAGCACTGCTAGGAATTTACCCAAGGGATACAGGAGTCCTGATGCATAGGGGCACTTGTACCCCAATGTTTATATCAGCACTCTCAACAATAGCCAAATTGTGGAAAGAGCCTAAGTGTCCATCAACTGATGAATGGATGAAGAAATTGTGGTTTATATACACAATGGAATACTACATGGCAATGAGAAAGAATGAAATATGGCCCTTTGTAGCAACGTGGATGGAACTGGAGAGTGTGATGCTAAGTGAAATAAGCCATACAGAGAAAGACAGATACCATATGTTTTCACTGTTATGTGGATCCTGAGAAACTTAACAGAAACCCATGGGGGAGGGGAAGGAAAAAAAAAAGATTAGAGTGGGAGAGAGCCAATGCATAAGAGACTCTTAAAAACTGAGAACTGAGGGTTGATGGGGGGTGGGAGGGAGGGGAGGGTAGGTGATGCAGAACAGAAAAAAAATTAAAAAAAAATTAAAAAGTAAATAAAAATGTAATGGTTATTTTTCCAACATAGTGAAGTGATTGAAAACTACAGAAAACCTGGTAGGTGTCATTAACCTTAAGTTATTTTTTAATTTAAATTCTAGTTAGTAAAGATACAGTGTAATATTAGTTTCAGGTGTACAATGTAGAGCAACACTTCACATGTCACCTGGTGCTCATCCCAAGTGCACTTCTTAATACCCATCACCTGTTTCACCCATCCCCCACCCCAGTGGGGAAACCCTCAGTTTGTTTCCTAGTTAAGAGTCTATGTTTCACTGTCTCCTTCCCCTCCCCCCCCTTTGTTTTGTTTCATTTCCATGTGTTAGTGAAATTATCTGGTATTTGTCTTTCTCTGACAGGCTTATTTCACCTAGCATGACATTCTCTCGCTCCATCCACCTCATGGCAAATGACAAAATTTCATGTTTTTACAGCTAAATAATATTTCATTCCATATACTATATCTCAGTTTATTCAGCAGTTGATGGAAACTTGGGCAGTTTCCATAATTTGGCTGTTGTAGAAAATGCTGCTGTAAACATCAGTGTGCATGTATCCCTTTGAAGCATTATTTTTGTATTCTTTGTGTAAATACCTCGTAGTGAAATTGCTGGATCGTAAGGTAGTTCTATTTTCAATTTTTTGAGCAATCTCCATGATATTTTCCAGAGTGGCTGCACCAGTTTGCATTCCTACCAACAGTGCAAGAGGTTTCCTTTTTCCCCCACATCCTTGGCAACACCTGCTGTTTCATCATTTGTTGATTTTAGTCATTCTGACAGATGTAATGAGTTATCTCATTGTACTTTAGAATTGTATTTCCCTGAAGATCAGTATTGTTGAACATTTTTTCATGTGTCTCTTGGTTATCTGTATGTCTTCTTTGGGAAAATGTCTATTCATGTCTTCTGCCCATTTTTAATTGGATTTCTCTTTTTTTGCGTGCTGTGTAACTTTATATATTTTGGACACTAACCCTTTATCAGATGTCGTTTGCAAATACCATCATCCTGTAGGTTGTGTTTTAGTTTTGTTGATTGTTTCCTTGGTGACAGAAGCTTTTTATTTTTATTAAGTCCCATTATTTTTCTTGTGTTTCCTTACCTCAGGAGATATATCTACAAAGACATTTGTACAGCCAATGTCAAATAAGATACTGCCTGTGTTATCCTCTGGGATTTTTATGGTTTTAGGTTTCACACATAGGTCGTTATCCATGTTGGATTCATTTTTGTGTATGTTGTAAGAAAGTGGTCTGTTGTTGTTTTTGGTTTGTTTTGCAGGTTGCTGTCTAGTTTTTCCAAAACCATATGTTGGAGAGACTTTTTTAAAAGTGTATTTATTTATTTTTGAGAGAGAGAGAGAGAGACAGAGCATGCAGAAGAGAGGCAGAGAGAAATAGAATCCCATGCAGACTCTGCACTGTGTGGAGCCCGGCACGGGTTTGAAACTGATGAAACCTGAGATCATGACCTGAGCTGAAGCCATGATCAGACGCTTCAGTGACTGAGCCACCCATGTGCCCAAGACTATCTTTTTTTCAATTGGATATTCCTTCCTGCTTTGTTGAGGATTAATTGACCATATAGGTATGAGTTCATTTCTGGGTTTCCATTCTATTGATCTATGCATCTGTGGTTGGTTTTGTTTTGTTTTGTTTTGTTTTGTTTTGTTTTGCTAGTACCATACTGTTCTGATCACTATAGCTTTTTTTTAAAAATTTTTTTTAGTGTTTATTTTTGACAGAGAGAGAGACAGAGCATGAGTGGGGGAGGGGCAGAGAGAGAGGGAGATACAGAATCTGAAATAGGCTCCAGGCTCTGAGCTGTCAGCACAGAGCCTGATGTGGGGCTAGAACTCACAGACTGCGAGATCATGACCTGAGCCAAAGTCGGATGCTCAACTGACTGAGCCACCCAGGTGCCCCACGATAGCTTTGTAATATAACCTAAAGTCTGGAATTGTGATGTCTCCATCTTTGCTTTTCTTCAAGTTTGTTTTGGCTGTTTGGGGCCTTTTGTTGTTCCATATAAATTTTGGGATTATTTGTTCTAATTCTGTGAAAAATGTTTTGTTAGTGTGATAGGGATTTCATTACGTGTGTAGATTGTTTTGAGGAGTGTAGTCATTTTAACAGTATTTTGTTCTTCCCATCCATGAACATGAAATGTATTTCCCTTTCTTTGTGTCCTCTTCCATTTCTTTCATCAGTGTTTCATAGCCTTTAGAGTATAAGTCTTTCACCTCTTTGGTTAGGTTTATTCCTGGTATGTTGTGGTATTTGGTGTACCTGTCAATGGGATTGATTCCTTAATTTCTCTCTCTGTTCATGATTCGTCTATAGAAATGCAATAGCTTTCTGTACATTGATTTCTGTATATTGTGACTTGTCAAATTCATATCAATTCTAGCAATTTCTATCAGAGTCTTTCATGATTTTTATAGAGAGCATCATGTCAGTTACAAATAGTTAAAGTTCTACTTCTTCCTTGCTGATTTGGATCCCTCTTATTTCTTTTTGTTGTCTGATTGCTGTGGCTAGGACTTCCAGTACTATGTGGAATAACTGGTGAGAGGGGTCATCCCCGTCTTTTTCCTGACCTTGGAGGAAAAGCTTTCAATTTTTCCCCATTGAGGATGAGATTAGCTGTGTGTTTTTCGTAGATGACCTTTATTATGTGCAGGTAGGTTGAGTCTCAGTCTACTTTGCTGAGGGTTTTTTTTTATCATGAATGGATGTGACATTTTGTCAAGTGCTTTTCCTGCATCTGTTGAAAGTATCATATTGTCTTTATCCTTTCTTCTATTACTGTGGTGCATCATGTTGATTGATCTGTGAATGTGGAACCACCCTTGCAGCCCAGGAATATATCCCACTTGATTATGGTAAATGATTCTATTAATGTATTGTTGACTTTAATTTGAAGGTATTTTAATGAGAATTTCTGCGTACATACTCATTAGGCTATTGGTCTGCAGTTTTATTTTTTTAAAAAATTAAAAAAATTTTTTAACGTTTATTTTTGAGAGAGAGAGAGAGACAGAGCTCAAGAGGGGAAGGGCCAGAGAAAGAGGGAGACACAGAATCTGAAGCAGGCTCCAGGCTCTGAGCTGTCAGCACAGAGCCTGACCCGGGGTTCGAACTCACGACCCGCGAGATCATGACCTGAGCCGAAGTCCGACGCTTAATCGACTGAGCCACCCAGGTGCCCCTATTTAAAAAAAAATTTTTTAAACATATTTTTGAATGTTTATTTATATAGAGAGATAGAGTACATAAAAGTGAGGGAGGGGTAGAGAGACAGGGAGAGAGAATCCTGAGCATGCTCCACTGTCAGCACAGGGTACAATGTGGGACTCGAATGCATGAACCGCAAGATAATGACCTAATCCATAATTAAGAGTTGAACAGCCAACCGACCAAGCCACCCAGGCGCCCCGGCAGTTTTTGGTTTTAGTGGAGGCTTTATCTGATGTGGGTACCAGGGTAATAATGGCCTGATAGCATGGGTTTGTAAGTTTTCCTTCTTTTTTATTTTTTGTAATAATTCAAGAAGAATAGATATTACCTCTTCCTTACATGTTTGGTAGAATTAATCAGTGAAGCCTTCTGGCCCTGAGCTCTTGTGTTGGGGGAGATATGTTTTTATTACTGATTCAGTTTCTTTCTGGTTTCTGATTTTATGTATCTACCTGTTTCAGTTTTGGTAGTTTATGTGTTTCTAGGAATTTATCCATTTTTCCCAGAGTGTCCAATTTGTTGCATATAGTTTTTCACAATATTATCTTCTAATTGTATTTCTGTGGTGTGGACTGTTATTTCTCCTCTCTTATTTGTGATTTTATTTATTTGAGTCCTTTCTTTCTTCTTTGTGAAAAGTCTGTCTAGGAGGTTTTCAAGTTGATTACTATTTTCCAAAGAACCAGCCCCTGGTTTCATTGATTTGGTCTAGTGTTTTTTAGTTTCTATATCACTTATTTATCCCTTAATCTTTATTATTTCCTTCCTTCTGCCATCCTTAGGGTTGGATTGTTCTTTTTCTCATTCCTTTAGTTGTAAGTTTGGATTGTTTCAGATTTTTCTTCTCTGTAAGGTAGGCTTGTATTGCTATATACTTCTATCTTAGACTGCTTTTGCAGCATTCCAAAGTTTTTTACCAGTGTATTTTCATTTTCATTTGTTTCAGTGTATTTTCTCATTCATTTCCTGGTTGACCCATTCATTTAGTAGCATGTTGTTTAACCTCCCTTTATTTGTGGCCTTTCCTTTTTTTTTTTTTCTTTTCTTTTTGGGGGAGGGGTGTTGACTTCAAGTTTCTTAGCTTTGTGGTCAGAAAAGATGCTTGGTCTGATCTCTGGGTACCTGTTGAGGCCTGATTTGTGACCTAGAATGTGATAGATTCTGGAGAATGTCCCATGTACACTTGAAAAGAATGTGTATTCTGCCATTTTAGTATGGAGTGTTCTGAATATGTTTGTCTTTCTCTGATTGGCATATATCACTTAGCATAATATATTCTAGCTCCATCCACATTGTTGCAGATGGCAGGATTGCATTCTTTTTTGATGGCTGAGTAATATTTCATTGTATATGTGTGTGTGTATGTATGTATGTATATATATGTCTGAATGTATACACACACCCACCCCACAACTTCTTTATACCTTCAGCAGTTGAGTTGATGGATATTTGGGCTTTCTTTATAGTTTTGCTATTGTTGATAATGCTGCTATAAATAATGGGTGTATGCAATTTCACTATTAGGTATTTACCCAAAGGGTACCAAAATACAGTCTTGGTTTTAAAGTTTATTTTGCCTGATATAAGTATTGCTACTGGCTTTCTTTTGACATTATTGGCATGAGAAATGTTTCTTCATTCCCTCACTTTAAATCTGAAGGTGACTTTAGGTCCAAATAAGGCTTTGTAGGCAGCATCTAGATAGGTCTTGGTTTTTTTGGTTTGTTTGTTTCTTTTCTTTTTTTTTTCTTTTGTCCATTCTGACACCCTATTCGGTGTCTTTTTATTGGAGTATTTAGTCCATTTACATTCAGAGTAATTATTGATAGATATATAGTTAGTGCCATTTTATTAGGTGTTTTGCCATTATTTCTTGATGTTTTCTCTGATCCTTTGTTGTGTGTATCACTTTTGGTCTTTCATTTCCACTCAAAGAGTCCGATTTAAATATTCTTTTCTTTTGACTGGTATTAATTAATTTATTTTTCATATTTCTTTTTTTTTTTAATTTAAGCCCAAGTTAGTTATCTTATAGAATACATTTTCAGGAGTAGAATTTAGTGATCCATCAACTACAAAAAATACCCACTACTCATCGCAAGTGCCCCCCTCCAGTGCCTGTCACCCATTTAGCCCATCCCCCTATTCAGTAACCCTCCAGGAACCCTGAGTTTCTTCTCTGTATTTAAGAGTCCCTTATCATTTGACTCCCTCTCTGTTTGTATCTTATTTTTGCCTTCCTTTCACTATGTTCATCAGCTTAATTTCTTAAATTCCATAGATGAGAGAAATCATATGATGTGTGTCTTTCTCTGACATTTTGCTTAGCATAATATAGTTCAATTCCATCCAAAGTGTTGCAAATAGCAAGATTTCATTCTTTTTGATCACTGGATAATATTCCACTGTATAAATATACCACATCTTCTTTATCCATTCATCAGTCAATGGTCATTTGGGCTTTTTGCATAATTTAGCTATTGTTGATAATGCTGCTATAAATATTGGAGTGCATGTGCCACTTTAAGTCAGCGTTTGTGTATCCTTTGGATAAATACCTAGTAGTACAATTGCTGGGTCGTAGTGTAGTTCTGTTTTTAGTTTTTGTGATGAATCTCCATACTATTTTCCAGAGTGGATATACCACTTTGAATTCCCACCAGCATTGCAAAAGGGTTTCCTTTCTCTGCATCCTTGCCAACACCTGTCAATTCCTGAGATGTTAATTTTGGCTATTCTGATAGGTGTGAGGGGCTATCTCATTGTGGTTTTGATTTGAATTTCAATGATGATGAGTGAGGTTGAGCATCTTTTTTTATGTGTGACCAATCTGGATGTCATCTTTGGTAAAGTGTCTCTTCATGTCTTTTGCCCATTTCTTCACTGGATTATTTGGTTTTTGGGTGTTGAGTTTGATAAGTTTTTTATAGATTTTGGATACTAACCCTTTACCTGATGTGTCACTTGCAAATATCTTCTCCCATTACATCATCTGCCTTTTACTTTTGCTGATTGTGTCCTCTGATGTGCAGAAACTTTTTATCTTGAGGTCCCAGTAGTTCATTTTTGTTTTTGTTTCCCTTGCTTCTGGAGACACGACAAGCAAGAATTTGCTGTGGCCAGGATCAAAGAGGTAGGTTGCCTGTTTTCTCCTCTAGGATTTTGATGGTTCCTGTCTTACATTTAGATCTTTCATCCATTTTGAGGTGTGTGTGTGTGTGTGTGGTTTAAGAACATAGTCCAGATTCATTCTTCTCACTGTCCAGTTTTCCCAGTACCATTTGCTGAAGAGACTCTTTTTTTCCATTGGATATTCTTTCATTCTTTGTCAAAGATTACTCGGCCATATGTTTGAGGGTCTATTTCTGGGTTCCCTATTCTGTTCCATTGATCTCTGTGTCTCTTTTTGTGTCCGTACCATACTGTCTTGATGATTGCAGCTTTCTAATACACCATAAAGTCCAGAATTATAATGTCTCCAGCTTTGTTTTCTTTTTCAATATGACTTTGGCTATTTGGGGTCTTTTCTGGTTCCTTACAAATTTTACGTTTGTTTGTTCTAGCTCTGTGAACAATGCTGGTGTTATTTTGATAGGGATTGCATTGAATGTGTTGATTGCTTTGGGTAGTATTGACATTTTAACAATATTTGCTCTTCTAATCCATGAGCATGGAATGTTTTTCCATTTCTTTCTGTCTTCTTCAATTTCTTTCATAGATGTTATATTGTTTTTTCTTTTAATTTTTTTTAATGTTTGTTTATTTTTGAGAGAGAGACAGAGCATGAGCAGGGGAGGGGCAGAGAGAGAGGGACACACAGAATGTGAAGCAGGCTCCAGGCTCTAAGCTGTCAGCACAGAGCCCATCGTGGGACTCCAACCCACAAATGTGGGATAATGACCTGAGCCGAAGTCGGCGCTTAACTGACTGAGCCACCCAGGGGCCCCTCTACTGTTTTAAGTGTACTGATCTTTTACCTCTTTGGTTAGGTTTATCCCTGGGTATTTTATGGTTTTCAGTGCAATTGTAAATGAGATCAATTCCTTGATTTCCTGCTGCTTCATTATTGGCATATAGAAATGCAATCAAATTCTATATCTTGATTTTATATCCTGAGACTTTCCTGAATTCCTGTATCAGTCCTAGAAGTTTTTTGGTGGAGTCTTTTGGATTTTCCATGGAGAGTATCGTGTCTGCGAGGAGGGAAAGTTTGACCCCTCCTTGCCAGTTTAGACACCTTGTATTTCTTTTTGTTGTCTGATTGTTGAGGCTAGGACTTCTGACAGTATGTTGAATTATAGTGGTGAGAGTGGACATCCCTGTTGTGTTCCTGACCTTAGGGGGAAATCTCTCTTTTTTCCCCATTGAAAAGGATATTAGCTGTGGGACTTTTGTATCTGGACATTATGATGTTGAGGCATGATTCTTCTTTCCCTCCTTTCTTGAGGGTTTTTTTTTTCATGAAGAAAGGATGCTGTATTTTGTCAAATGCTTTTTCTGCATCTATTGAGAGGATCATGTGGTTCTTACCCTTTCGTTTATCAATGTGATGTATCCCATCAGTTGATTTGCAGACATTGAATCAGTTGTGCATCCCAAAAATAAATTCCACCTCATTGTGGTGAGCAATTCTTTTTATGTATTGTTGGATCTGGTTTGCTAATTTTTGTTGAGAATTTTTGCATCCAGGTTCATCAGGGAAATTGGTCTGTAGTTTTCCTTTTTAGTGGAGTCTTTGTCCAGTTTGGACTCAAGGCCATGCTGGCCTCATAGAATGAGTTTGGAAGTGTTCCTTCCATTTCTCTTCCCATGACCTTATCTTGTTCTTTCATTTGGGATGCATTCCTCTTGTCTTGGTATTTTGGCTATTTGCCTTCTCTCTGTTACCAAACCTCATTGTGTTACCTGCCTGTGAGTTGAATGGTTTTATGAAGAGGAGCTCATCCAATGTCCAGGGACTGACACATCAGGGAGTGTCTGTGGTGTGTGTTGCATGCACTGTTTTGTGTTCTGGCTGCACTATCCTTCAGGCCAGTTGTATGGGAAGTGTATGGTCCTTGGCCAGAATGTGGTGAGTTTTATCTAGGTCAGCTCTGATCTGCTTGTTAAATGAGACTTGAAATGACTGCCACTAGAAGTGAAGCCCTGCAGAACTGTCTGGTCAATAGAGGTGGTGTGGTCATGGGCTTCACCTGGTCTTCTGGGGAAGGGGCCAGCTCCATTGGGACTGAGGCAACCTTGAATGACCCAGAAGGCCAGTCTCGCCAGAGCACAGGAAGGTGGGGCTTGGTCTAAGCAGGTTAGGCAGCCAGTGTGGGAATGGCTTTGTTTCTAGCAGGTGGCTCTGTGTTTATGCTGGGGGGCAGAGGAGGGAAATGGCGCCACCCAGCTCCTTTGGCCTAGATCCTTTGTCCCCTCTTTGTGAACACTGCCTCTCAGGGATGTTCTCCAAGGTGAATGTATAATCTCCTCACTGTGTGCACCAGGAGTTGTACAGATCACTGTTTCCATGCCATCTGCTTGCAAGTAGTTTGCTGCCTTCTTTCCAGGAGTAGGCCAGTGTCCTCAGGGCTGTATCACAGCCAAGCCTGCTAACCTTTGAAACTCCACATTCTTGGAGTGCCTGGATGGCTTGATTAAGTGTCTGACTCTTGATCCTGGCTCAGATCATGACCTCATGGTCATGGGATTCTCTCTGTCCCTCTCTTCCCGCCCCTCCCTTGCATGTGCTCTCCTTATGTCTGTCTCAAAATAAATAAACTTAAAAAAAATTAGTGGTATGGAATACCTTATTTAGGTAAGATTGCCTCCCTGAGGGGAATGGCAGGAGTCTATCAGTTAAATTTCCAGCACTGACTAGGAAATTCTTTGTTGACTGGTTAAAGGTTACATTCCTGCAGGAATGAAACTAGGTTTGGTGACATGGGGCCTTAACATAAGTAACTCGATGATGGGCCTGTGATTTTTCTTACCATTCCAAACCCAAATTTTTACACATCTATTTTTTATTAAAAATATAGCCCTAAATAATATTTTAGCCATCTACTGCCAGCCCGATTTTTCATATCCTGTGAAACTATGACCATCTCCTACTCATAGATGAAGATCAACTCTGTGGCTCTAAGATCTTTGTGAGTCTAAGTTACTGATGGACTTTTGAAGTCTTTGACTCAGGGACCCCCATCCAGGCTGCTGAGCCATCACTTAGGCACAGAAGCACCCTTTCCAAGTCACCCCTTCCTAAAGCGTTGTCTTTCCCTCTTGTACTTCTGGGTCTTACCCTTTGGCAAGTCACATATCCTCATGCAAACCTGTTAAAGTGGCCCAGAGAAAGCTGCTTGCCTGTGACTGCCACTTCATGGTCACATCTTTTCCTTCTGAAACCCCTTGAACTCCCTATCATTCTTCCAGTCTTTGAAAATCTCTTTGATTTGGAAATATTTTATTCTGTTGTATTCCTGCTAAAAATATGCATGAAAATATTAAAGCAAGGATTCTTTAGAATAAGTGAGCCAGTCACAATGATTCATCTGGCCGTTTGTACATTTTTTTTTTTTAAATGTTCAGGCATGATGTGAAGCACATCCTGTAAAATCTGAGTATCATTCATTATCTAGGATAACCACCTTTATGGAAAGCCATTAGATGACATGCTCCTTCAAGATCAGAAAAACACTTAATATACATACCACAGAATACAGTGGTATATACATATGTTATTACCTTAAAATATGTACAGTAGATGTTTCTATGAATTGTATATCATCGTGCATTTGGTTTTCCATAACATGAATGCTATTATTTAAATTAAGCAATAGTGAGAACAACAAGAAGAGGTACATGTCAATCACTAGTAACTAATACTAGAACTAGTTATATAATATTATGTGTTGAAAAAATAAAACCATGATTACTAATAATCTTTTCATTCGTGATGGGTTTCTAGTTACCAAAAAAATTGGGAAGATAGTACTGAGTTTCCACATACATCAGACTGTTTTCTCACTATTGATGTCCTATGAGTTGGTACATTATCACAATCAATATCCCAAAGAGATATGGTAGTATTAACTAAAGTTTATATGTTAACTCAGATTTTGTCAGTTTTAACCTCTTCTGTTCCAGACTCCTCCCAGCTGGCACATTACATTCAGTCATCCTGTCTCCTTGGGCTCCACCCGGTCATGACGATTTTTAGATTTTCCATATTTTTCATAATCTGCAAAGTTTTGAGGGTACTTTTGTACAATGTATTTTGTAGAATGATCCTTGGTTGGGATATGTCTAATGTTTGTTCAAATGCTTAGGCCAGAGTTAATGTGTTTTGGAGCAGAAGATCCAGAGGCATAATGCCATCCATAATTATCACTTCACATAAAGGTTGTTTACTCTGAAGATTGGGGTCTTTTGTGGTTCCATACAAATTTTAGGACTGTTCTAGTTCTGTGAAAAATGCTGTTGGTATTTTGATGTAGATTGCACTAATTGTGTCAATTGCTTTGGGAAGTATAGACATTTTCACAATATTTGTACTTGCGATCCATGAGCATGGAATGTCCTTCTGTTTCTTTGTGTCATCTTGAATTTCTTTCATCACTGTTTTACACTTTTCAGAGTATAGGTTGCTCACCACTTTGGTTAGATTTATTCATAGATATCTTATTATTTGGTGTGCAACTGTAAATGGGACTGTTTTCTTAATATCTATTTATACTGCTTCATTATTGTTGTCTAGAAATGCAACAGATTTCTGTACAATGATTTTGTATCCTGTGACATTGCTGAATTCATTTATCAGTTCTAGCAGTTATTGGGTGGACTCTTTAGGGTTTTCTATATATAGTATCATGTAGTCTGCAAAATGTGAAAGTTTCACTTCTTGCAGATTTGGATTTGTTTTGTTTTGTTTTTTGTCTGATTGTTGTGGCTTGGACTTCCAGTACTATATTTACGAAAAGTGGTGAGTAAACATCCTTGTCTTCTTCCTGACCTTAGAGGAAAAGCTCTCAGATTTTCCCCATTAAGGTTGATGTTAACTGCATAGATAACCCTTTATTACATTGATGTATGTTCCCTGTAAACCTAGTTTAGGGGGTTATAATCATGAAAGGATGTTGTACTTTGTCAAATGCTTTTTTCTGTATGTATTGATAATGACCGTATGTTTTTTTTTTCTTATATGTTTATTCATTTTTGAAAGACAGAGACAGAACGTGAGTGGGGTAGGAGCAGAGAGAGAGGGAGACAAAGAAGCAGGCTCCAGGCTCTGAACTGTCAGCAGAGAGCCTAATGCAGGGCCTGAACCATGAACCATATGGTCAGCTTAAGTACAGTACATTTTGCAGGGTAATTGTGTCCTCTGGAAAAATGAGCTGAAATTCTAAATGACAAAATTAACACAAATGCACTTTGATTTCTGGCATATGTTTCTATGTTTTAGCTGTACCTGTGACATAGGACACAAGAGAATGTGCTCATGTGAACACAAGTGAAGGACAAGGTGGGGACTTGCCACACAGGTAATTTTGGATTTTTTTCTCTTCACAACTTAAGTTTCAGGGCACGTTTTCTATGACAAATATGTCACCTCTTATAGTTTACAGTATTATACCCACGGCACACTTGAAGGAATTTTGGACAGCACATTTACCAAAAAAAAGATGGAATGCTGACGGGTATGAAATTTACTTTGTCTAAGACCATTCTAAATGACGCATACAAAAATATAAGTTGGAGTGAAGGCAATTCTCATTTTCAAACTGTAAGGATACCCACAGATTTTTCTGAACATGTGAAAAACCCTTGATAGAAAGAAACAGGAGAGGAAGAAACAGCAAAAGTAATGATTTCATATTGAGAAGATCTGGAAAGAATGAGGCAAGGTAGGAGACTTCCAAGTGGAGTGTGGTGTCATCCTCCTTGATTTATTCTGGGAACACGTTGGAAAAGCCCTATGGTCCTCACCCTTAAGCATGCTTAGCTTCTAAAGGTACCACAGAGAGATGCCAGGTGGAAAACAGGGAAGCCTGTAGACTCAGGGGTAAAGGTTGTGCATTTGGGGGGAAAAAAAAGACAGCACCCATACCATACGGCACTCAAACCAGAGACAGTGGCAGGAGAGTGTGCTGCACAGAAAGATACGGCTCTCTGGAAAGACATAGAACTGAAAATGCCACAGCATTTACCTTATGCTTCTTGGCAGTTTTGGTAGAGCCAGTGTTGATGTCACTCTTGGAAGTGACACCTGCTTCTGGATCTGCTAAAGGCCCTAGAAGGGATGGAGGTTTATTTCTGATTTGAGTAGACTGTTTAGAGATCAAAAACAAAAACAAAAACCCCGTCCTTCATTCTTCTGACAACTTAAACTCTTTGCTCCAGTCAGATCCCAAATCAGATGCAGAGGGTGTCCCACATGCCTCAGGTGATCCCCAAGAAGAACTTGAAGAACCATCCCTTATAACCTAATGAAGACTCCTAAAAGCCCTGATTCAGATGTATTCATCACTCATCGAACAACTGTAGATGGCTGGGGGCACAACTAGATGGACATACGTTACGTTGTGCCTCATGCCTCACAGATCCCAGCACATGGACTGTGTATAGGGCATCACTGCTGAACCGTTCTGTCTGCTTTTCTGCACACGGCCCCATTCCTTCCCCACAAGAGATGCCTATACCAACACATGGTGGGGGAAATGACAAAGATGATATGTTGAGCATGAGAAACTTGAGGAATGTGGCAATGGAAGCAGACACATTCCCCTTGTATCACAATGGTCTGTGGCACTGCCTCTGCACCTCGGCCAAAGGCCTAACACCAACAAAAATAAGATGAGTGTGTTTTACAAGTCAACTTCTAGTGGTCAGATCATCTTACCAAGTGTTGCAGGTGGAGGGGTTTGGGGTGGCCCCAGGGCCACCAAGGTTCAGGAGGTGGATGTGCCTAATAGTCCATGGGGGCGGGGCGCCTCTAGGGTAGGGCATGCAAAATCATCCAGTTAACAGAGGAGGTCCCCAGGATCCAGACTGCCCTGCAGAACAGAAGTGACAGCTACATTCATATGCCAGACAAGAGAACAAATATCAAAACCAGAGAAGAATGTGTTTGCACCTGCCACCTTCTCTGCCACCAGGATCCAAGAGAGCAGCATCAGTACCTGAAAGCTCCATCCCTGCCACTGGAAACCACCTACAGCTTGGGGTAGTAGATGCTAGAGGTTAACCTACTGCCACCACTCATCACTGCCCATGTCTGCGGAAGTAAAATGGCAAGGGTCCTGTCCTAGAGGGTTAACAGAAGTAATTACAGACTAATGAAGTAGCATTCTCCAGACAGGCAGCCATCCATGTCCAGGTTCACCCTGCATCCCTCCTCTACAGCGACTCCAGATGCTCTGCTTTTGCTATATTAAGAACACAAAAAAAATGAGTGGGAATAAATGGCTCATATTCTGCTCATGGAATCATAGCCATTCCTGGCAAAAAGTTCTGTAGCTGGACCTTCACTTTGCCTCCTCTGCTTCTCTCCCTGAGAAAGGAGTCTTCCTTCCTGAAGTGTTGTCAAAGGCCTCTGAGACCTCTGGGGAGTGGAGGATGCCTGGAATCTTGCAGGGGAATGAGAGTCTTCTGTGACAAATAAGTTACTTATGAATGTCTACAAAGCTCAGATGTGTTCATCTTAATTCATAGGGAATTCTGATTTTAAGCATACTACAGGACACAGAGTAATTATGCCCAACAGAAATTCACATAACAGATTTAAAGCAAGTGTTTTGGTATAAAACTCCTGGTATGTGTCATGAGACTGTATCAGCTCTAACAGTGACTGGGGACACAACCAGAAACTGCTCATATAAACATAATTGAAGGACACAGTGTTCAAACTATTTTTACCTAAGGTATAGCTGGAAGGATTCCAGACAACTCATTTACCAACAAATATGGGAAGGTGATGAGTGATGACACTGACTTTATCTAAGACCACTCTAATGGTACAGGGCACAAAATATAAAGTTGGAGTCATGATGTCGTTTTGCACTTTTGAATTTTAAACAATATGGCAGACTTTCTAACAGGTTCATCTCCTAGCCAGAATCAAGAAAGGAAGACACAGCAGCCACACTGTTCCCACAGAGGTGAGGTCTGGAAGGGGTCACCCAGCCCAGGAGACTTCTGTTTGGAGTGTGGGGTCATCCTCCTCTCATTATTTCCCGAACCACACGGAAAAACCTTAAGGTACTCAGTCTCTAAGCACTTTTAACCTCTAAACTTGCCACAGAAAGCTGACAGACTAAAAAGTGAGAAGTCTGTGGGCTCCTGGGTTATGGGTGTGCATTTGGAAAACAAAGAACAAACAGACACAGAACACACAGAACAAGACAAGGCCGGGAGAGTGTGCTGTACAGAAAGATGAGGGTTTCCTGAAAGAGTTACAACTGAGAACAGCCCTAGTGTTTACTTTGTCCTCGTCTGCATTCTTGGTATAGTCAGAGCTGCTGCAATTCACAGAGGTTTCAGCAGTTTCTGGATCTACTAAAGATCCTAGAAGGGACGGAGGTTTTTTCTGCTTTTAGAGGACTGTGTGGAATGAAAACAATCCCTCATCTCATTCCTCAAATATCTTAAACTTTTCCCTACACTCAGGTCCCTGACCAGAGGCAGAGGGTATCCCACATGCCTCAGGTGACCCCCAAGGACAAGGGGGAGAACCATCCCTTACCTTGATAAAGACCTCACGGTACCCTAGTTCATGTTGTTTTGTAATTAATCAAATAACTGTGGACCGGTCAGGCACAACTAGCAATTTAGAATTCATCAGTAAAACAGAGGTTTCTCAGTATACATCCTGGGAAATCACGATTTCATTACAGATTAAGAATAAATATGAGGACGCTTGGGTGGCTTTGTCGGTTAAGCACCTGACTCTTGATTTTGGCTCAGGTCATGATCTCACAGCTTGTGAATTTGAGCCCAGCATTGGGTTCCTCACTGACACTGTGGTGCCTGCGTGTGATTCTCTCTTTGTGCCTCTTACTCTATGCCTCCCAGACTCTCTCTCTCAAACTAAACTTAAAAAAAAAAAAAAAGAATAAAATTGAGAATACTGGTTTGGTGTATATCCTCAATGGATCTCAAGAAGGGTGCATTTCTTCAGACTTCAGGTAAATTGTTCAATCTCTCAGCTTATCTACAAGCTGCCTTCCACATGAGAGCAGTTATTATATATCGAAAGACTAATTTTACACTATTGAGAAAAGGAAAACTATGAGAAGTTAGCAGTGAAGCTGCAGAGTTGCACTGATACCATCAGAGGACTAAGCTAAGCTCTATGGAACTTGAATTGAGGGATGTAGGGCTACAGTTCCCAAAAACAAACAAAAATAAAGACCGTTAAAATAGTGAATAAATGACCTTCTCCTCAAATAAAGTCTTCACATTGAGTCTGGGTGGGAAGAAGGATGAGGCCCATGTCCTGTCATCCTTTCCAGGCTCTTCAGACAGGGGGATGCTAGAGGAGGTGGGAGGGTCACAGAGGAGGGGCATGAGCTCCACCAGTCACAGGGACAAGTGCCTCACTGCCTGTGGCACCAGAGGAGAACACCCTTCTGTCACCCCTTCAGACCACCTGCCATCCTTAGTGCTTGTGATTCTTTCCAGACCACACGATGATCACACACAGGAACAGGCTGCACAGCAGAAATTAGACTGCGGCACATCACAACGTGCTCCTTACCTCTCCTTGGAGGGTTCTGCGTCTCTGGTCTTGCAGCCATTGGTTTCTGCCTCCTGTATCCCTCAGGCAGCCTCTTTGGTTCCATCCTGTCCAGTCTTGGATACAGAAAAATAATGGACTTCTATAAGAGTTGCAACACCACGTCGTCTTCTAGACAACAAACAGTGCACGCATCATCCCTGGAAACACCCATAAAAACGCAAGTCAAATGACCACACCTGTATTTCAAGTAAGTGACCTCCCTGCCCTACTCCACCATCTCCCTATCCCAGATCTGAGTCTTGATCTGGGGGAGAAACAACACATCCACCTTCAGTCGTGCCAGACTGTGCACCAAAGAAAGGAGGAGACAAGAAAACACTTACGTAGTTGTCCTGAGCATTCTTCTCATGAGCTGAGATCTGAAAAAGCCAACAATGAAAAGCCCGTGGTTAGGGATTCCAAGGGCTGCTACACTCACCTGCATGAGGTGCTAAGGGTTCAGTATGTCAGGCAGAGCTCAGGTTACCTGGTATCTAAAGGTGAGCTCTGCCTGCTGCAGCTGTTCCCATGTTTGTTCAATTTGTTGCCTGTGAGTTACAATTGCTCTTGTCAGATAAGACCCAATATTGGGTATGATTTTAAATAATCTGCCCACGTTCCCAACAACCTCATATCTGTCCCCTGATACAATTTATTCTTACACATGAAACACTTTTCACATGATTATAAATGTACAGTAGGATCAAAGCTATTGTTACATCCTTTCCTTACTCATTATTCCATGCCCGTAGGGCTCAGAGTTCATAGAATTCCTTCCCATTTTCAATCTTTCCCTAATTCATCATGTGACAAGTGTCTTTCAGATAAAGCTCTATTCTTCTTTAACTTATATCCTCACCAGGATGCAAAGACGAGGGCCATGAATGGCACTACCATGTTGATGGTTATGATTCATCGTACAACACACTGCTCTCCTATAGATTATGACAATTGACACCACCCCCAAGGAATGTTGGCATGGACAAAGTTTCTACACAGTCTGGCTATTGCTTGAGATCTGCAGATGTTTAAAAACCTAATTGTTTTGTTCTTTCTAAAACTTACCTTTTTTATCTGTTAATACTCTATGGATATGATCTCTGAATTTTTGTTTATATTACTAAGTTGAGTCTAAACATTGTAAAAAGGTTAAAAACAAAAAAAATGAACAGAGGTTTCATGAGCTGCTGGTAATTAGTAGCTGAACTCACTTGTACTTATTTCTTTCGTAGCTGTTTTCCTTTTTTTTCAATGTTCATTTTTGAGAGAGAGAATGAATGGGGGAGGGACAGAGAGAGAGGTAACAGAATCCGAAGCAGGCTCCAGGCTCGGAGCTGTCAGTACAGACCCTGACGCGGGGCTCGAACTCACGGACTGTGAAATTATGACCTAAGCTGAAGTCAGACACTTAACCGACTGAGCCCCCCAGGAGCCCTTTCTGTAGCTATTTTCAAATTTTACCTGCAGCTGCCAGCTGATTCTTCTTTGCCATCAGTTCACACCATCATTTTCAGCTTCCTAAGACAGGAAAGATAGATACAGTCAGGACCAAGATCCAGAAATTCTCCCTTTTTACCTCTCAGCACTCTTGAAGGCCTATGCAGATATCCCTTCCCCCACCTCTCCCATAAATGCGCAGACTGACAACACAATCAGAGAAAGGAGGTGAACACCCCATTTAAGTTAAAGAAAATTCTACCTCTGTTGCCATGTCTCTGCTATCGGAACTGTCTTTCTAGTTCTCTTTTTCCTCTCCTTCATCATAAAGTCATCAAATAACATTGCACTTCGTGCCTTCCCAGAGTTGGTCTTTGTTTGAGATGGTGAAGACTCATTTCATCAGTGTGAAAAACCATGTCTGACCAACTGTACCCATTAGGATAAGGCAGGGGATCATCACTAGTCTTATACCTCCATGGGGAGCCCTGATTCTCAGTCCAAAAGTTGTACCATGACACAGACAATCACCCTGAAAGACGACCTCCCAGACTATGGCTTCACCAACATTGCAGCTCACTCCCAGACATCGCTAGAGTTCAGGACTCCAACCCCTGCCTCCACCTTTACATATCCTAGTGGAGAAAAAGGCCAATCGTAGAGGGGCAACATCTCCTGAAGTATAACCTGATATGAAATGTCACACAGTCTGGGTTTATTTCCAGGAAACAGATTTCAGATGGAAAAATCTCAACTTCATGGAGCCAATCTACTTTAACAAGACTGGTTCCATTGATAGTGAAGGCAGCAAAAGGCAATGCTTAGAAAGGCTGGTTTGTTGTGTTGCCCTCAGACTATTGTTTGTGGTGTTCTTTTAAAGGCTTTCACATTGACACTTAATGTACTCAAGAATCACATGCAAAATTGAAATTCTCTTAGAAATGGACACAAAAGCATGAGACACAGAAAGGCACATGCATTTCCTTCTGGCCTCAGGCAGTCCTTCAGCAAATGCTTTCTGGCGTGGTTGTAATATAGTGGCTCTGTTGTAAGGGGTTGAAGATAGAAAGGTGGTCAGGGCACTGTACTCACAGAAAGAGCTTACAAATTAAAAAACAAAAAACAAAAAAAACAGAAGATGCCAGTGAGACAGAGCAGACCCTAACCCCAGGTGTGGAAAGGACTAACATAAAGCTGAGTCTCCAGGGAAGAGAAGGAAGAGTTCACTTTCCAACATGAGTAAGGGACTCTAAAGTCCCTGATGTCCTGAGAACAAAAGGAAATACTGTACAAAGGAGGAAGCATGTGAGTGAATGCACCAAATATTTAACAACCCCACGAAGACACACAAGACCAAGATAGGAAGGAAGCCCAGGACAAAGCCAGCCTGGCAGTTGGACCCAATCTTCCTAGGGCTCATCATTGATTTGGGGGGCATACATCTGAATGGCAAAGAAGCTGAACAACCTTATGGGCAAAGACTTAGAAGTAAACAAATGTAGTTCAGGGGTGGCCAGCAAATATGAGCCCTAGTGAAGCTGCAGGCTTTGGTCAAGACTCAGAAGAGTTACACTTAAAACCTCAGGGGACAGGAAACAATTCGACTTTCTTAGGGATTGGGCCTGCACTGAACAATCTCACTGGCCGAATGGATGCAGGGATTCAGTACAGCTGGTACCCCTACCCACTTTTCAGAAAGCAGTTTCTATTGTGTCTGTAGCAAGATAATTCAAATCCCGCCCCCCCCCCCCCCACATTTTTGACCCATGTCTGGCCCTGAACAAAATAACCTAATTGCTGGATGACAAGACAGTGTGATGGGCTTGAAACCTATAGGACAATGTAGGTGTATCTACAGTGGATCCAGGTATCAACGTTACTGCTGGTACATTCCCTCTTTGGCCCCAAATTCATGACACAATGTGTGACAAGCACTTAGGGCAGAAAGGAAAATGCAGGTTACAGAAAGCAAGGTAGGAAGGACAGGCACAATTCCACTGAATGCATTTGGCAAAATACTCTGGATCCAGTTCCAAAAGAAATATAATTATCTCTATTGGCTGCCACATTCTTTCTTACAATGCAGTACTTGTGACAGTTCTCACATGAATATCTTACTCTTCTGTAGCCACTTTTCTTGGTTCATAGAATTCTTCTAGGTGATGTGCTTTCTCCTTCAGCTGTTTGACTTTTGCTTCCTTTGTTGCTTTCACAGTCCTCAATGCATTACACTTGTCTTCCAGGGCCTTTTTATTTTCTGTAAAAAAGAAAAAAAAGGGGGTTTTCTTTATAAAGGTGCACATGACCTGAGTCTTGATTTTGGTGAGACAGAAAAAGGGCAAGAACCTTGAAGACATGAAGATATTCTTTCCCTTTCCAATGCAGTCATGGCCATTATATGGAGATTTCTTCCCAACAGAAAATATATCTTCCAGTTGACAGTTATTGGACCTCAAGGCTCTTAGCTCCACATCCTCAAATTCAACATTTGAATCTTGTGGTTAAGACAGATATGAGAAAAGACTTTTACAGAAAACTGATCGCACAGCAATAAGATCATGCATTGGAATAAACAAAGACCTTGAGGCATATATATAACTAGAAGACAAAGATGGTGGAAGATAGTTCACATCTAACAACTCATAAATGGCTTTCTTAGTGGTATACATATGTATGTGTGTGTGTGTGTGTGTGTGTGTGTGTGTGTGTATCCCCCCTCCCCCATTCATGTTGAGAATTCACTGTTCAGTCTTAAGAGAGAAAGAGACTACAGATCACCTGGGTGGCTCAGTCAGTTGAGCATCAGACTCTTGATTTTGTGTCAGGTCATGATTCTAGGATCATGCGATCCAGACCTGTGTTGGACTGCAAACTGAGCATGGATCCTGCTTAAGATTCTCTCTCTTTCCCTCTGCCCCTCTCCCCCACTCACATGCCTTGTCTCTCTAAAAAAAATAAAGAATGATTTAAAAATATTTTTTTAAAAGGAAAGGATTATACACTTTGGCTATCACCCTTTCTCTCTCAACTATATTTGGGGATTTTCTACATATCTTGGAGGGCAGAGTTGAATGATGTGATAATTACCTAGTTGTGAAAACAAAAGGTAGTCCTTGAAATGGACTCCTAGTCCTTGAAATGGCAAAACTTATCCTGGTGCTCCTACTGAAATTTCAGCTCATTGTTCAGAAAGAAGTTTGGCTCCCAGAGGCCCACTCTCTACTGTGGTAAATGGCAAGCAAATATGCTGTGCTCACTTCACCCAATGAACAAAAAGCCTCCAAAGCCAAATTACAGTAAAACTCGGCAGCCAACTCTTACCACTTCCTGATTCTTCACATTCCTGTCTCTCTCTGAGTTTGCAAGGTAGCAAGTGCACTTTGAAGGGTGTCATTTAAAATTTCATTCAAGTGGGTGCCTGGGTGGCTCAGTCGGTTAAGCATCTGACTTCAGCTCAGGTCGTCATTTTGTGGTTTGTGAGTTTGAGCCCTGTGTTGGGTTCTTTGCTGACAGTTCAGACTCTGGAGCCTGTTTTGGATTCTGTGTCTCCCCTTCTCTCTCTATCCCCTCTCCTGCTTGTGCTCTGTCTCTGTCTTTCAAAAAATTAATAAACACTAATATTTTTAATTTAATTAAAGTGCTCAACTATTTTGATGTTCTCCTTCAACAAAACGTGTTGAATGAGTAATAATAATTCATTACTTTTACTTGTGTTTTTTAGAATGCAATCCAGGCAAAGAAGGGATTCCCACCTTCAATTTAAGAGCTTCATCAGAGAGAAACTTACTTTCTCTCTTAGTTTCCTGAAGACATTTCCTTAATTCATTGTTGTATAAAACACGAAAAAGGAATCAGAATTAAAAAAAAAAGCATAGTGCTAGATAAACCTACCTTCTAATGTGTGACTCCTTTCACAAATAAAGAGGTAGCTCTTTACATTTGTGAAGCTTGTCTCGAATTGGTACTGCTTATAGAACACATAGAATAGGTCAGTAGGATGATCTACCAGAGTGGAAGTAACCAAAATGAAATCACAAAAAATATTTGAAAAGGCCATACTACCTTCTGTTCCCAAATGGATATTTCTTCAGGAAGTAAAGTTCTCTGTTTTCTTTCTTAAAAGTATTGATCTTCTCAGTTA
The DNA here is from genome assembly GCF_016509475.1 of Prionailurus bengalensis. Taxonomy (NCBI): domain Eukaryota; kingdom Metazoa; phylum Chordata; class Mammalia; order Carnivora; family Felidae; genus Prionailurus; species Prionailurus bengalensis. Next base: position 4,683,957 of record NC_057346.1, read on the forward strand.
CTCTCTGTAAACTAACTAAAAGGAGAGAAAACATTTTCTAAGTTTGTTACCAAACCAGTGACATCGAATAATCCCAGTGTATTAGCAGCACAGACACATGATCTGACAGGTGGGTGTAACTAACATTTTAGCTTTCCCGTTGTGCCTGAAGGAATCAAGTTTTAGCAGCATTTTAAACCTAAGAAAACCTTATTTCAATGAGACTGCTATTTAAAATATTGTCCAAAATGGAGCAACACAATAAAATATCTTCTAATTTCTCTCCCATCTGGAAACACCCTTCTTGGAAAATTCAATCACTTCAGATACTTATGTCACCACCAGAGATGAAACAGAAAAATCAAATCCTATCAACTTACATTTCTCTCCTCCAGTTATTAAGGTACATACATAGGTCGCTGCAAATAAAGGAACAAAAACAAAACCATCATTTAGTCTCGATTTGAGCTACTTACACCCCCAGGTGCTATTTGGAATATCAAGGAAAGCTCAAACTGCTGACTGATTGACTACTCAAAGGCCTTGGATGTCTTCCTGCTGCTCACAGATTGCCTTTCATGAACCCGAGGCTGGGGGCCCTGGAGGACAAGGTCTTTGGAATCAAACATATGGGTACAATCTCAGCTTTACACTTAGTGGCTGGAGGATCTGGATTAATGGCAATTCCTAGAAGACAAACTTTTTTCATTCCAACATGCGAACATTACCCTCCAACCTTACAGGAATATTATTCAACACACACGAAGCACCCAATTACAGGTGGATAACACATGTAAGCTCTAGAACAGACTCCTCTAACAGGGATTAATTCTCTCATCTGGCCATATAGTGCAAACTTCTCTTCTGTTGGCCTAGTGTGAGAGCTCTCATGCCCTGAGATCACTTTTCTCACCACCACCACTGCTGCATTCAAAGGGATAAACACCAGCCTTGGAGGGTTTGCTAAGTGTCAGGCAGCCACCCTGGCTCTCAACAGCGCCATAGAACCACCACAGTCTACCCCCATTTGCAACAAATTCATTTCCACTCATGCTCTCCTGGCACAAATGGCTCCCTCCACTTCAGACTCAAAACCATGGTTTAAACCTCTCTTGTGACACACCCTGCCTGGCAATATCTGTCTTCTTCTCTAAGCTTAGGCTTCTTGATAGACTCAAAAAGGGTTTTCTTATTGTGACATTTCAGCAAGAGCCAGGTCATGGCAAGGTACTCACTCCAAACCTCAGGCTCATATCATAACTTGTTTCATTCCCTCTACTCTGGTGATGTGTTCCTCCTCCTGATGTCTTATCTTGAGATGGTAACTCCCTCCACATTGTCACGTAGGCTCTGAACAGGGAAGAGAAAGATGAATTTCAAGAGTTAACAAATCAATTAGACAACAGACATCACTATATTTATTCTTAGTTGAAGTAAAAAGCACATCGAGGGGTGCCTGGGTGGCTCAGTTGGTTGAGTGTCTGACTTTGGCTCAGGTCATGAGCTCGTGGTTCATGGGTTCTATCCTCCCATCAGGCTCTGTGGTGACAGGTAGGAGCCTGTAGCCTGCTTCGGACTCTGTGTCTCCTTCTCTGTCTCTCCCCCACTCATACTCTGTCTCTCTCACTCAAACATTAAAAAAAAAAAAAAACCCACACCAAACACCAGTACTGAGAAAATACTGCAAAGAAAACTAAAGCTTAAATTCTTACCATGATATTCTAGAGGCTCTAAGAGGGGAAAAAACAAATTTGTTGTCAAAACATTATTAGTAAAAGCCTACATTTTGCATAATTAATTCACAGGATTAAAAAATAAGAAAAAATAGAATTTCCTATTTAAGTCATGTTACTTAACAATTTCTGTTAAAGAGCACAACGTAAATAGCTTTTTTCAGCCAAAAATCTGTTTATATTGAATGAATATAAACAGCCTATTCAGCCTATTCAATTTTGACCATTGATAATACAGACATTTACAAAATGCTCTAAATCGTCATTTCCCTCACTTATTTTTTATTTAAACCCAGTATTCACACTGAAGTTTAGAACTAGGATTATTTTTAAATCCTGAAATAAAGAAACAGGAAGGAAGGAAGGAAGGAAGGAAGGAAGGAAGGAAGGAAGGAAGGAAGGAAGAGTGGGCAAAACTTTTGAACTAAGATATGTCTCTTTCATTCTCTAGAAAGCTCTTCTGAAATATTACATGAAGTTGGCTGTTTGCTGAATTCATACAGAGTTATAGCACATCAGGTGCCATGAGTTTTTCCAGACTGCTACAAATGAAATAAAAGCCGCCAAATGAGAGAAAGAATAAAACACGGTGAGAGCTAAAGCACAAGCAACAACAGAAATGACAGCTAATGTTTAAAAAAAGAGCAAAAAGTGCTCTGCAGACCTCAGTCACCCCTGATAAATTCTAGCTGAATCAAATCTAGACATGACCCAGTTTTGACACCATTAACATATTTCCCCATTCTAAAGTTTTAAAGGATGATGAGAGGCTAAAGCCAGCCCTAAACTCTTGCCAGGACATCAGAATATCATCATGCTATCAAAAAGCCACTTAGGAACTTCTGAGCTTCCCTGTCCCTTGTCACCCAGCAGCACTGGCAAGGGAAGTGAAAAGGAATATGAACTCACCAAATACTTAATATTTGTGTTTCTTGGTGAAGGCAAGTTTTCTACAGTGGCAGGGAAATACTTATTTAGAAATAAATTCCAAAGTATTCTGTTCTTCTAGAAAAGATCTGCCCTCAAGAGAAACTAAGAGCCTAACTGGGGATTTCCCAAAGAGTACCTGATACAGCTGAGGGAAAATACTCAAGTCCAGGGCTCTCTCCTTCCTGTCTCACCTGGCAGTAAATTCAGCCTAACCCCCAGCCATATAAATACAAAAACCTCACATTCATGTTCTATTTACCTCAGTTTCTTTACCAGCACATAACATTTAGCTTTCCACACAACTTACAAGGCATAGTTAAGTAAAAACCACACAGTTTGAACACAGACAGCAAGCACTAGAATCACAGAGATGAGCAGAGTGAGCAGAGATGTAGGAATTACCAGTCAGGGAACTTAAAACCACTTCCATTCCTATGATAATGCAGATAATGAAAAAAAGTGGACATTATGCAAAAAGAGATGGTGAATGTAAGCAGAGAGATGAAACTCTAACAGTTTAAAGTGATTCAAGATATCAAGAGCACCATAACAGAAATAAAAAATGCCTTTGATGGGTTCATTAATAGACTCAACATAGTTGAGGAAAGAATCATTGAGGCTAAAGAAATGCCAGTAGCACCTTCCAAAAAGGAATACAAAGAAAATAAAAATAAAAATATGGCACAGAAAACCCAAGACCAGTGGGACAATTGCAAAATGTGAAACACACACATGTTAGGCATACCATGACAATGGAGGAGAGAGACTTGAAGCAATAATGACTGAGGATTTTCCAAAATGAATACTGGTCACCAAATCACAGATCCAGGATACTAAAAAAATCAACAGCAGGACAAATACCCAAACAAACATAACAACAACACTAAACCCATCAACTATGCTTAATATATAATATTCAACTATGGATAATTAAAATAGCTTTGGAAATCTGGAGCAGGGGTTGGAGGTATAAGGAGAGAGGGGCGCAAGAACACCTTACCCAAGAGGAACAAGGATAAGAAATACCTAAGACTTCTTTTCATAAACCACACAATCAAGAATGAAATATTTCAAGTGTTAAGAGAAACATTAAACTATCTGTAGCCAGTGAAATTATCCTTCAAACACACTACAGAGTAAGGAAAATTGTCAGGGATCATGACTGGCATTATTTCAATGGTAAAGAAGTCAGTTCTCCAAAAAGACTCAACAATTTCTAATGTGCATGCATTAACAACAGATGAGTCTAGATACACAAGGCCAATGCTGACAGAACTTCTGGTAGAAAGAACTGAATCCATTACTATAGCTGGATTATTCAATACCCTTTATCAGTCACTGAGAGATCCAGTATATAGACATTCAGTAAGATCACAGATGAACTGAACAGCATCACTAATCAACTGGATCCATTACCATCTGTAGAATACTTCATCCAACAGAAGATTATACATTCCTGTCAAGGTCACATAGAACGTTTACCGAGATGGGCCATATTTGTGCCCATAAGATACATCTGAACAACCACAATAACAGAAATCATAGGAAGTATGTTCGTAGACCATAAATGAGTCAAATTAGACCTCATGAACAGAAAGAGAGCTGGAAAATGACAAAAACCTTGTAGATTAAATAAGCTTCTAAAGAACACATGCGTTAGAAGGGAGATTGGTGGGGGGATGGGCAAAAGAGGTGAAGGGAATCAAGAGTATACTTATGGTGATGAGCACTGAGAAATGTAAAGAATTGCAGAATCATAATGTACACCTGAATCTAATATTACATTTTATGTTCATTATACTTGAACTTAAAAAAAAAAAAACATGGGTCAAAGAAGACATTTCTACAGAAATTTTTAAACAGTTCAGTTTAAATGATAGTGAAAATTGAACAGATTAGAGTGAAATTTGTAATACTGAGTGCATATAAAGGCACAGTGAGTATAAAATTTTCTGCTTATTTATGATTTAAAAAATCTAAGGTACTTTAGTATATTCACAGCAAGGACAGTTCTCCAGAGGTAAATTAGAAATGCACAAATTCCGAGGGAGGCAGTAATAATGTTATGTTTCCACAGAATTCTAAACACATCAGAGCCATGAGAGAAATGGTAGCCTCAAATATGGAGAAGCCAAAATAATATTGGAGACAACGAGGAATCCATCAGACATTGACAATGTATCTGTCACAAAGAATCATCTTTACAAACCCTCAAACAATCTCCAGGAGACTTTCCAATGCCTCCTCAAAGGAGAAGGACAGACGGGTTAGAAAGGAGCAGGAGCAAACTTTTGGGAGTGATGCAATGTGTTTACTCTCTTACTGTGGTGATAGCTTCATTACTCCTTACATATGTTAAATATCAACAAATTGTTTCCTTTAAAAAGGTGTTATTATACATAAATTATACCACACTGAAGCTATAGGAAAACTATAACAGGCAACACTTAGGGATTTTATTTTGCTGAAAAACACTTCCAAATACTTTCTAAATAGTTAACTTAAGAATTTATAAACCAACTCAAAACAGAAAAATACATAATATTAAACATATGGTAGATAAGAAGTCAACGACTTCTATTGTATATTAATAAAATACCTAAATAATAAAGTAAATAAAATTACTTTCTTTTATCTCAACAGAAATGTATTCTCATTCCTCACATCTTTCTTACACATCTTTTCTTTTTTTATATGCAGTTACTTTTCTTATTTCTGTCAGTCTTAATTACATTTAGCAGAAAACTTTTAACTCTTAGAAACCTAAGTCTCCAGTAAAAACTAAGTAGTAATCAATTGTGAACTGTCTGTTATACCAGAATTCTTCTAGATCTAAAATGTGTAATTGCATTTTATAATTTAAAAACATATTTTTCCCTAGTACAATCTTTTAAGGAATCACAAAGCATATTCCCAACAGACCCAAATATCCTCATCTTTTCTTCAGTAAGAAGCCCAAAGCCCAAATCTATGTTCAGTAATTAATGTTACAGCACTCAGTCCTATTTGGAAAATGCACAGATGGCCAACGAATTCAGTTCTATTTATCATTCAAGCAAAACTTTCAAGTTAAGGACTTTGAAAGCTATCTTAACAATTATCCAAGAAAACTTTGAGGCAGACAAAATTAAGAATCATTGTAAGTCATCCTTTTTGCTAACCAATTGCAACAGAAATAACACAAGCTTATTTGACTTTCTGCACACCTTGGTAGAATAAAAGTTTTATATTTGATGCTGACAACTCCAAAGACATGTCCATTTTCATTAACCAACAAACATAGTTTAAATACCAAATATATTCCACCTGGGGCCACTAAAAAGTCCATCAGTTTGTTCCCCAGTGTCAATTTTTACTGGAGCTGCTGCTGCAAATCTGAAATAAGTCCAAGGGGTTACTCTTTGCTCCTTGACAGCGAGGATAGAAGGAGCCAGTGCTGCCAGAGGCACCAAGGATGGTATATGAGTTTAATATGCAGGTGGCACCCCAGGTAGTAGAGAAAGAGGAGGAGGGGTTCTGGGGAAGCCTACCTGTCTCCTACACTTGACATGGCCCCATGAAATACTCCCACTCTAAGTGTATCCTGTCCCTATCCTGTGCCCCTGTCCTCATGGCCACCCTACCTGGCCACTTTCTGGAATCCAGGCCTGGGCACAACCCTCCATAAGCCACTGGCATGGGACAGATGCCCAGCACAGGGTTAGCACGAGGAAAATACCCTCTTCCATGACAACTTGGAACAGGTCATGCCAGGGTCTGTGCATTCCATCTGCTTGTGCTGGCCTTCACTGGAGTGCCAGAGTTATGTGGAATGTGGTGTGTGTTTATGTGTAAATCTACATTATGCACCTGTGAGTCTGAGTTCTCTTTCTGTGAATATATTGACTGTCGACATGAGTTTCCTGTTTTTAGGTTGCTTTCATGTTTTACTCTTGTGTTTATCTGTATGCATGTGTATTTGTGTCTGTCTCTGAATGAGCATATATATGCTGTGCAAATCTGTGTCTGTGACTGTATTATCTGTATCTCTTGGGTACATGTGTCCCTGTGGGAGTATCTGTGTTTGATGTCTGTGTGTGTATTGGTTGTATGTGTGGATTTGAGGCCCCTTTGAGTGTTCTTGATCATACCTGTGGGTATGTGTGTGGTTTTCTGTGCTTGTGTCTAGTATGTGTAGAGTTTGCTTTATGGGGCTTAGTCATGTGACCCTGTGTGTGTATTCCCCTCAAGATGTCATTGGCTATGTATGCTGTGTGGGTCTGTGTGTGAGCCTGTCCATGAGCCCCATACCTGAGTCCCCAGATGAGGCTGTCGGTGGTTCCATGCCTATGTGCCTCTGTGCTTGTGGTGTCTGTTTTTCCTCTGCACGTGTGTATCCATGCAGCTCAGAAGTAAGCAGCTGCAGAGGGGGCCCTTTAAGGGTGACTCCTGGAAGGGGATGAGCAAGAGACAATATGTGTTTCCTCCACTCAGGCTCAGCTCCTTCTGCCTGTTTTTCTCCCATCCTTCAGTGCCCCTCTTGTGGTGCGATGCCTTGTGGTGTAGATGGATGGAGTGCAGGATCACCTCATAGGATCACAGGCCAGGGGCTGGGAGGGCTGTAAATGGCGGCTGGAGGTCACAAAGAGTGGGGAAGCCTCGGGGCCCCTGGTGACGCTGAGGGATTCCTAGGCCCTGGGAAGGGTGAGTGAGTGGGGGCCCCAAGGGAGGGCTGGGGGCTCCTGGGACCCATGGAAGGAATGCAGGATTGGGCACCCCGGGAAAGAGCTGGAGGAGTCCTGCAGGACTTGTGAGTCCCCAAAGGACAGATCCCTCACTCACCTGTGCTGGTACAGGCTGGGGCTGGGAAGCAGCAGCAGCGTCCAGAGGCAGCAGATCCATGGGATGGTAGATGGAGCAGTGAGCCATGGTCTTGAAAGCAAGTGGAATCACCACGCTGAGCTGCCCTGGGCCCTTTCCCCCTTCCCCAGCCACCTCGCTAGCTCTGGCCCTGACATCACCCTCCAGCAGGGCATGGGCACAGAAGTGTCTCCTCTGACCTCTGTGCTAATTGTTGAATGGGCATAAGGAGTCACCCAGGGCCCCTGGAACCAGGAGGGAGAATTTAGCCCTGGAATCTTCTCTGATGGGACTTGGGGAGAATTATGGAGGGACAGCATTTAGTGCCAGTTTATTCACAGGATAAAAGCACAACATAAGGTCACCTTGGATGCTGATGTCAGTGTTTTCTTACCCAGACCACTTTCAGAGCACTCACTCAGGAGTGAGAATAACTGATATTAATTTAAAAGAACAAAAATGCTGGATCGTGTGCACTCCTGATGCTCTTAGAAAACAATGCCCAACACTCCCTCCTCATACTCTCCATAATGGGGAAACTGAGGCAGTCGGGGATTTGGCCAAGATCACATAGTGGTTTCTGAATGTTTTGCTGATTACATCTGACTAAACTCCATTTTCTGAAGTTCACGTCTTTAATTTTGTCAGTGATGTTTTTGGGCCACTCTGTGACAAATTTCACCTCGTCAAGGATGAAGCAAACCCATCCTCAATGAATCCTGCTGTCATTTCCTATCAATGACCCATGCCCCTCCTTTGCCCCTGTACAGTCCCCCAGACAGGCTGGTACCATGTGGTAGCCTCACTAGGCTCCACGAAGAATGTCACATTGTCCTCTGACCCGGTAAGCTGGATGCAGCCCTGTGATGTGCTCTGACCTGTGAAATGTGAGTGGGAGTGAAATGTGCCACCTCGAACACAACACTTGGGAACAACTGCGTCTGGCCACCTCTCTGTCCATCTCTTATGGCACCTGGTAGTTACCTATGGTGGGTGCTCTTCTATCCTGGTCCCAGGAGGATCATGGTGGACATGTGGCATGAGCAAGGAAGAGACTTCCCTTATAAGCCATTAAGACTTTGGGGCTATTTCCCACAATAACATCTAGCCCATCCTAACTGGTATGTATCCTCCATTCTCCTCTCTATGAGGCAGCACAGCCTAACATTCAAAGCATGATCTCTGTTGTTAGATACACATGGGTTTGAGTTCCAGCTCCATCATTTAATTAACTCCAACCCCAGGCAATTTACTGGGAGTCTCTGAGCCTCCATTTCTGCTCCATAAAATGGATGGTTACACCATCTCATGTTTGAAGAGGATTAAATGAAATAATAAAACATATAAAACTTTGAGTCCAGGGCCTGGCACACATAGTGAATGCTCAATAAGTATTAGCTATATAGCTTTATGTCCAGATTGCATTCAGAAAATGCAGCAACTATTACAAAAGAAAAGAAGGAAATATTAAGCCTGTGGCATATGTTGCCTTTCAAACTGTTTTATAACAAATAAGATAATGTTACGTATTTCACACCCTGCTTTCTACTCTTAATAAGATATTGTTGTGATATTTTTATGTTACAAATAAAAAGATCTGCATCGTCTTTTTAAATTATAGGACAACATTAAATACCATGAAGAATTCAATCACTTCTCTGTTGCTGGACATTTCCATAGGTTGCACATGGCACTGAAAACAAATGAAGTAAACAAAAACTATCAGAATGTATTGTTTTCTAGAATAAATATTTGTTAACTTTTGTTTGCTCTCTATCTATATATGTATTGGGTTGCAATTTACAATGTTTTTCTTATCACAAATAATGTTTTTAAAAACTATGGCAGTTGTTTTCAAGTTTTTCCAAAATCTGAAAGGTTACAAATAATCCATGTTTTTAAATTTCAGGAATAGAATTTAGTGATTCATCACTTACTTAAAACACCCAGGGATCATCCCAAAAATTGTCCTCCTTAATGCCCCTTGCTCATTTAGCCCATCCCATCCAACACCACACCAATGACCCTGTTTGTTCTCCTTATTTAAGAGTCTCTTATGATTTGTCTCCCTGTCTGCTTTTATATTATTTTTGCTTCCCTTATGTTCATATATTTTGTTTCTTAAATTCCACATATGAGTAAAATCATGTGATATTTGTCTTTTTCTGACTTGTTTAACTTAGCATAGTACACTGTAGTTTCATTTACATTGTTGCAAGTGGCAAGATTTCATTCTTTTTGATTGATGAGTAATATTCCATTGTATATATATACCACATCTTCTTTACCTATTCATTAGTCAATAGACATTTGGGCTCTTTTCATACTTGAGCTATTGTTGATAGTGCTGCTATAAACATTGGGGTCATGTTCCCCTTTGAATCAGCCGTCCTGTACCCTTTGCATACTTAGTAGTGAATTTCTGGGTCATAGTGTAGTTCTATTTTTAATTTTTTTTTAGGAACCTTCATACTCTTTTCCAGGATGGCTGCACCAGTTTGCATTCCCACCAGCAGTGCAAAAGGGTTCACCTTTCTCTGCATCCTCGCCAACATCTGTCATTGCTTTAGTTGTTAATTTTATGTGTTCTGACAGATTTGAGGGAGTATCTCAGTGTGGTTTTGATTTGTATTTCCCTCATGATGAGTCATGTTGAGCATCTTTTCATGTGTCTGTTAGCCATCTGGATCTCTTCTTTGGAAAGTATCTTTCATGTCTTTTGCCCATTTCTTCACTGGATTATTTGCTTTTTAGGTGTTGAGTTTGATAAGTTCTTTATAGATTTTGGATACTAACCCTTTACCTGATATGTCATTTGGAAATATCTTCTCCCAATCCACTGGTTGCCTTTTAGCTTTGCTGATTGTTTCTCCTGCTGTGCAGAAGGTTTTTATCCTGATGAGGTCCCAAGAGTTCATTTTTGATTTTGTTTCTCTTGCCTCCGGAGACATGACAAGAAGTTGATGCAGCCGAGGTCAAAGAGGTTGTTGTGTGTTTTCTCCTCTAGGATTTTTGTGGTTTCCCACCTTACATTTAGGTCTTTCATCCATTTTGAGTTTGCTTTTGTGTATGGTGTAAGAAAGTGGTCCACATTCAGTCTTCTGCATGTCGCAGTCCAGTTTTCCCAGTACCATTTGCTGAAGAGACTGTCTTTTCTATTACATATTCTTTATTGCTTTGTCAAAGACTAGTTGGCTATAGGTTTGTGGGTCCATTTCTGGGTTTTTATTCTGTTCCATTGATCTAAGAGTCTGTTTTTGTGCCAGTACCATACTGTCTTGATGATTACAACTTTGTAATGCAGATTGAAGTCTGGAATTGTGATGCCTCCAGCCTTTATTTTTCAGGATTGCTTTGGCTATTCGGGGTCTTTTCTGATTCCATACAAATTTTAGGAATGTTTGTTCTAGCTCTGTGAAGAATGCTGGTGTTATTTTGATAGGGATTGCATTGAATATGTAAATTGCTATAGGTAGTATCGACATTTTAACAATATCTGTTCTTCCCATCCATGAGCATGGAATGTTTTTTATTTTTCTGTGTCTTCTTCAATTTCTTCCATATACTTTCTGTAGTTTTCAGTTTAGAGATTTTTCACCCCTTTGGTTTGGTTTATCTCTAGGGATTTTATGGTGTTTGGTGCAAGTGTAAATGAGATTGATTCCTTGATTTCTCTTTCTGCTGCTTCGTTATTTGTGTATAAAAATGCAACTGATTTCTGTATACTGATTTTGTATCCTGTGACTTGGCTGAAATCATCTATAAGTTATAGCAGTTTTTTGGTGGAGGATTTGTGTTTTCCACACAGAGTACCATGTCATCTATGAACACTGAAAGTTTGACTTGCTCTCTGCTGATTTGGATGCCTTTTATTTCTTTGTATTGTCCTATTGCTGAGGCTAGGACATCCAATACTATGTTGTATAATAGTGGTGAGAATGGACGTCCTTGATCTAGTCCAGACCTTAGAGGGAAAGCCCTCAGTTTTTCCCTGTTGAGGATAATATTAGCTGTGGGTCTTTATTATATGGCCTTTATGATCTTGAGGTATGATCTTTCTATCCCTCCATTCTTGAGGGTTTTTATCATGAAAGGATGCTGTATTTTGTCATGCTTTTTCTACGTCTATTGAGAGGATCATGTGGTTTGTATCCTTTTACTAATGTGATGAATCACATTGGTTAATTTGTGGATATTGAATCAGCCCTGCATCCTAGGAATAAATCCCACTTGATCATGGTGAATAGTTATTTTAATGTATTACTTGATCCAGTTGCCTAGTATCTTGTTAAAGAATTTTTGGATCAAGGTTCATCAGGGAAATTGGTCTGTAGTTCTCCTTTGTAGTGCAGTCTTTGTCTTGTTTTGAATTAAAGGTAATGCTGGACTCATAGAATGAGTTTGGAAGTTTTCCATCCATTTCTATTTGTTGAAACTGCTTCAAAAGAATAGGTGGTAACTTCTTTAAATGTTTGGTAGAATTCCTCTGGAAAGGCATCTGGCTCTGGACTCTTTGTTGGGAGATTTTTGATTGCTGATTCAATTTCTTTAGTGGTTTTGGATTTCTTCAAAGTTTCCATTTCCTCCTGTTTCAGTTTCGGTAGTTTATATTTCTATGAATTTGTCCATTTCTTCCTGATTGCCCAATTTGTTGGCATATAATTGCTCATAGTATGGTCTTTTTATTGTTTGTATTTCTGTGATGTTGGCTGTGATATCTCCTCTTTTATTCACGACTTTAATTATTTGCATCATTTCCTTTTTTTTTTTTTTATCAATCTGGCCAGGGGTTTATCAATTTTGTTAATTATTTTAAAAAACCAGCTTCTGGTTTTGTTGAACTGTTCTACTGTTTTGTTTTTTGTTGGTTTGTTTGTTTGATTTCTGCCCTAATCTTATTATTCCCTTCTTCTATCTGTTTGGGCTTTATTTGCTATTCTTTCCCCAGCTCCTTTAGGTGTAAGGTTGCATTGTGTATTTGACACTTTTATTCCTTATGTTTGTGATTAATTAATTGATTTATATACTTGAGTTCCACCACGTTGGGGGCACAAATGTTTACAATTGTAGATCTTCTTGGTGGATAGACCCTTTATTTATGATATAATGCCCTTCCTCATCTCTTGTTACAGTCTTTATTTTAAAATCTAATTTGCCTGGTAAAAGTATGGCTACTCTGGCTTTCTTTTGGCGACCATTAGCGTGATAGATGATCCATCCCCTTATTTTCAATTTGTATCTTGAGGTCTACAATGAGTCTCTTGTAAGCAGCATATAGATCTTGTTTTCTTATCCCTTTTCATGCCGTATGTCTTTTGATTGGAGTGTTTGGTCCATTGACATTTAGATCGAGTACTCAAAGATATGGATTTTGTACCATTGTGTTGCCTGTAGATTTGTGGTTTCTGATGATGTTGTCTGGGCCTTTCTAATCTTTGTTGCTTTTGGTATTTTCTGTTTTGTTTTGTCTTTTCCCCAAAGATTCACCCTTAAAATTTCTTGCAGGGCTGGTTTATTGGTTGTGAACTCCTTCATTTTTTGAATGTCTGGAAAACTCTTTATCTCTCCTTCTATTTTGAATGACAGCCTTGCTAGATAAAGAATTCTTGGCTGCATATTTCTCTGATTCAGCACATTGAATATATCCTGTGACTCATTTCTGACCTGCCAAGTTTCTGTTTACAGGTCTGCTGCAAACCTGATCTGTCTTCCCTTGTACATTAAAGACATTGTTTCCCTTGCTGCTTTCATAATTATTTCCTTGTCTGTGTATTTTCTGAATTTGACTATGATATGCCTTGGTGATGGTCGTATTCTGTTGAATCTAATGGGAGTTCTCTGTGCTTCTTGGATTTTGATGTCTATGTTGTTCTCCAGATTATGAAAGTTTTCCACTATAATTTGTTCACATAAACCTTCTGCCCCTTTTTCTCTCTCTTCATCTTTTTGGGCTCCTATTTTTCAGATGTTATTCCTTTTTTTTTTTTTAAGTCACTGAGTTCTCTACTTCTTGTATCATGCTCTTTTGCCTGTTCCCCTCCTTTTTTCTACTTCATTTCCCCCCATAATTTTATCTTCCATTTTCCTGATTCACTGCTCTCCTTTGTCCATTCATTCCATTGTGGCATTCATTCGATATTGCATGTCAGTTTTAGCATTTTTAATTTCATCCTGACTAGATTTTATTTCTTCTATCTCTGCAGAAATGGATTTTGTGCTTTTTTCCACCCAGCTAGTATGCCTATTATTGTGGTTCTAAATTCTAGTTCAGACATCCTGCTTATATCTGTGTTGATTAAGCCCCTATCATTTCTCCCTGATCTTTCTTTTGAGGTGAATCCCTCACCTTGTTATTTTGGAGTAAGAAAAAAAATGGTCAAATAAAAAATAAAAAAATTCAAATAAAGGAAGCTAGATCCTAGGTGTGTTTTGTTGCCTTGTGAAAGAAGCTTGCTGTGTGGGGAATAAGCTTAGAAATGCTCTGGGCTTACACCAATGGGTTAACAAGGCATAAAGAATTACAAAGCCATAGGATGCTCACATCCGAGTTTGGGTAAACAGGAAAAGGAAACCAAGAATAGGGAGGTGCAAAGGCACCCCAGAATAGAGAGGGGGTGCAGAACCCCTAGAATAGAGAGGGAGGGGCAAAGGCCCGAAATAAGGGCGCAAACGTGCCCAATACATAGGTATATGAAATAAACAAGATTAGATATTCAGAGTGGAAGCACCCCCAATTTAATACTATAGCAAAAAGCTGCTTTCACAAGAGGAAAGGACCAAGTTAGGTAAACAGGTAAGTTGGACTATAGACTGCTGCTACACCTACAGGTGTAGCAGCCCAGAGTGGAGATGATTAACAAAAGAAAGGTGCCTTATTAATTCTGTCTATGATATTGTTAGAATAGAGAAAAGAGGGAAATAAAATTTAAAAACCCACAAAACAAAACATTAAAATTTATATAATTAGAATGAAATAAAAATGAAACAGAATAAAAGACTTTAAAAAGTTAAAAATAAAGTAAAAAAAATAATAAAAATACATTTTTCTTTCTGTTTCCAAAGAGGCACAAAGAAAGAAAGAAAAAAGTCTACATTTTAAGCCCAAACAGAAGAAAATGTACAAATAAATGAACCAGGAAACAGAATGAAACCCAAATGAAGTTACATCCAGTTTCACCTAGAACTGAAACTATGAAGCCCTCTATAGTGTGTACACTCAGTAAGTGAAGTGACTTGTGCTGGTCTTCTAGGGGATGTGCTTGAAGGGGACAGTTGGGTAAGTGTTGGTGTAAGGCTCTGTTCTCCAGTAGTTTAGCTTACTGGCGTGGGTGTGCGCATGTGCGTGTGTGAGAAGTGGAAATGGCTTCACCCAGCTCCCTAGTCTCTGGCACAGAAACTTCATACTCTCACCAACCCACGATCAAGCACCTCTCCCTTATCCCAGGCCTCTGTCTGCTCCCCACCTCTACTCTTTCATGTCCACACTGTCTGCCTGCCAGGCAGCACCTTCCTATAGAGTTTTATCTCAGACGGGGTTGTGTTTCAAAGTCCCACACTTCAGAGACACCTGTGGCTTGGACAAGCACCAACTCTCTGGGGGAGGGTCTCACTGAGCAATGGCCAGGTGAGGGCTTGCCCAGAAAATTCATGCAATAGCACGGCAGCAGAGGTTCAGAGATTATGGCAAATCACAACACACACAGCTGGTGCCAGGTTTCACTCTGGCATCTTTGTCCCAATACCAGCAAATGTGGCTGCTCTCTGGGGTCTGCATGAGATCTTTTTCTGTGAGGAGGTCATATGGCCTCTACCAAATGCATTCCAAGCAGGGGAATCATTTCTCCCCATGTGGTACAAGGACCCCTCAGTCTCCACTGCCTGTTCCTGGGGAGTTGCCATACTTCCTCACCAGAGCACTGCCAGGCATTGAGTTCCAAAACTTCAGACTCTGCACTCCACTGGCCCTCTCCTGTCCTCCTGTCAAAGGTCTTATGGAACTGATTTCTTGTTCAGTCTCCTGTGAGCATTTTTACTCTCTCTCCAGCTACTTTCAGGGAAGTGCTTTTCTTGCATGATCCTGTTGCACCACATTCTCCCCCCTTCTCTTTCTCTGTCCTGTCTCCAGAAAAACATCTCCCTACCCTTCTCATTTTTTCTCTCCCCCAGTTTACCTCTCTGCACCATGTACATGCCGAATTCTGTTGCTCAAGTTATGCCAATTGTTATTGTCCTCGGATCAATTTCCTAGGTGTTAGAAATGGTTTCATGCTGATCTGGCTGTGTTTCAGGGATGAGGCAAGATCAGGATATCCATGCACCTCTGTCATCTTAACTCCACACAAATAATCTTGATACCTCTGGGCACTTGCTTCATCTTTTCTTTATGTCGACATGCCAGCCATGTTTCTGACATAGGACAGAGGTTCCATCTGATTGAGTTGCTTCCCCCAAATCCCTCAGTTGAATTGCTTCTTCTGCTTAGGGAAATGTTCATTCCATTGGCTCCATAAGCTTCACCCCAGCCACCCAAGGGGATTTGGGGCAGCAGAACCCCAGGAACCACTGGAGGGTACCAGATCCCATCCATCTGCCCTCATTCACCTTCCTCGGGTACTTATACAGAGATGTTACCGACTTCACATGCTGCTGCAGCTCTTGGGTGAGCTGGTTCTGGTCATGGGAGAGGAATTCTGGGGTCAGGACAATAAATGCCTTCACCACCTGCAATGCAGAACCAGAGTGGAAGTTCAGGGTGAGTGGCAACCAGTTGCATAATTTAAAAAGTAAATTTTTATTAAATAAATGTGAAAACAAGTTGAGAATTGAGAGTTGAGCCTTTGGAAAAAACAGGGCCAGTTTCTATACTTCCAATGTCTACTCTTTGCCTTAGAAAATAACCTCTCAGCCTTTATTTCCTTCTCTGTGATGTGGGGATAGCACAGCTTCACCCCTCATTGCATTTATGTCAAGATTCATTGAGATCATACATGGAAAACGTGAAGCCAGTTTAAATTATTTGTATTCCTATCATTATCATCACCATTTTTACTATTATTATAGATAGAGTTCTGTGGGCATGAAATAAATGTTGGTAATTAACTCTTTTTAGATTATTTATGTCCCTGTTATGGGACACAGGACCTTGTATATAGTGAGTATTCAGCACACACTTGTTGAATCAATGAATGCATGCTCTGAAGCCAGACCTCTCAGATTCCCATTCCACCTCCACCACTTAAGGGCTTTGTGATTACGTAAGTTATTTAATCTCTTTATGCTTATTTACTATTTAAAAAAGGGTATCAGAATCCTTAATGAATTAGGCTGTTGTGAGGGGGAAATGAGCTTGCACATAGTAAGAGCTCATTCAATAGGAGATTGGCAGCAGCAGCAGGAGCAGCATTCACAAGCATCATTTTCTGTCAGCACACAGTTAGGGCCACAGTGCCCTCTGGTGACCACATAGTGTAAATGCACATGCACATGCACTCTACCCTCCCTCCTCCCTAGGTGGGAGGCTGGGGAGATATGGCCTGGAAAATGTTTTTCCGGCTCCTGCCTTCTGGGTGCCCACACACAGACATGATGACTTCTGTGTCCTCGTCCTTACCTCCTTTTGAATCGGGTCTGGTTGCTCACCACAGCTGATTCAGCTACTGCCAGATGTTCCACCAGGGCATTCTTGACCTCACTGGCCTGATCCAGTACCTGGAGGATCAATGACTCCTTCTCAGTTTCTGAGCAACTGGCAGGGCTGGGTGACCCAGGCCATCAAGTGTCATATTTTTGAGTATCACATCTTAATTTGGTATGTAGGATAACTGTCTCAGGGAGCCCAGATACCTGTGACCTGCTTCTTTCTTGGGCCCCAAACATGAAGAATGGGCACTCCAGGTAAGAAATATGACAGTCATGGGGCACCTGGGTGGCTGGGTGGGTTAAGCATCCGACTTCAGCTCCGGTCATGATCTAGCAGTTGGTGACTTTGAGCCCCGTGTGGGGCTCTGTGCTGACAGCTCAGAGCCTGGAACCTGCTTCAGATTCTGTGTCTCCCTCTCTTTCTGCCTCTTCTCTGCTGACACTCTGACTCTCTCTGCCCTCTCAAAAATAAATAATCATTAAAAAAGAAAGAAATATGATAGTCACATGCTACCCAGAGTTTCTTACCTCACTGCCTCTGGTCAGGGAAGAGGGCACATGTTTAGTCTTCCCTGAGCTCTGGGGCTTAATCTGAAACCTTCAGGCAAATTCGGCATCCTATTCCTCATTATATGAGCATGTTTTAGGAAAAAGAAGAAAAGACTCTCTATTGTTTAAATATACATGGAAATGAGGTGCTGTAGGATAATGTAAACTTTTTCCTAGAAAAATCACTTTATTTTACAAATATGTCCCATTCCTCCTTCTGCCTTCTCTCCAAGACTGCCAAATATTCATTCAACAAATGTTAAGTATCTGCTATGTGTCAGACATGATTCATGGTCTTAGGGACACAGTAGAGAACAAACAGACAGGGTCCCTGCTCTCAGTAACTCACATTCTCATAATGATAAGAAGGTTACCACAGATTAAGCTGTTATAGTATGCAAGCATGGTGCAGATTCATTTCTACACATCATGACTCTTACACTTCATAAAGGATTACAAAGTACACAGTTACTTCCCCAGTTTCTCTAAGGTAACACAGACTCAAATGGTGAAATAATTTGTCCCATGTCACCAGCTAGTGTTGGGGTCTCAGAGTTGAGTTATCACCTGTTTCATTCTAATGTTCAAGCTGCATGTTTTTTTTGGCACACGGACTCTAATTGTAACAAAGTCAGTAAGATTTTCTGATCTGAAGTTGAAGACATATGTCCTATATGTCCTATTGCATTACTACCTCAGCTTATGAGTTTTCAGGTTAATTAATATGTCTTACTCTAGGGGCACCTGGGTGGCTCAGTCCATTAAACGTCCAACTCTTGATTTCAGCTCAGGTCATGATCTTAACGTTCATAGGATCGAGCCCCACATCAGGCTCCATGCTGAGTGTGGAGCCTGCTAGGAATTGTGTCTCTCCTCCTCTCTTTGTGCCACTCCCTGCACTCTCAAAATAAATCAACAAACTTAAAAAAATATGCCTCATTCCAGGGTGTAGGCAGTTAACACACAGAGGTATGAACAAAATCAATATTTCTTATACTTTCAAGTATTTTCTAAAATAATGTGGAGATACTCTGAAGTTGAGATCCAAGACCCAGTTTTCCTGTGTGCTAAGGAACAACTTAAGGAACATGCAAAGGTTCCCCTGCATCCTTTTCTGTATCCAAGTTTCTGATTCTTTCACTCATTAATTCACTCACTCCATGAGTACTAATGGAAAGCCTATTCTCTTCTAAGCAAAGTACATCGTGGTGAGCCAGAACACACAGCCCAGCCTCATGGGAATCAGATACAGCAGAGCAAAAACAAAATTTTAGTCTAATAACAGTGTTGTAATAATATAGCCACAAACTGAAATAAGTGCTATTAAGGGAAGGACCAGATAAGGCCATGAAGATACATTTTAGGAGGAAATTACCTATTTTAGGAGAAAAAGGACCCCTTCTCCAAAAAAGTCCTACTTGCCCTGACATCTGAAGGATAAATGGGACATCACCAGGTGAAGGGGAGCATCCTGGAAGTGGGGGGGGGGGGCAGCTCGCACCAGAGGAACTCTCAGAAGGGTCATGCACACACTACTGAGTGTCGGGGGTTGGATACCAGGGGTCACTGAGAAGTGGGCTTGGTCTAGACCTTCCAGGCCATTTAGAGTCAAGATGATAATTGTCACCCAACATCCATTCCCCCTTCTCTGTCACAGTAAGACAACAAGCTGAGTTTAGGATAATTAATCTGAGGCTCCAGAGAAGCTGAACGCCTTGTAATGATCACAGAATCACTCTGGGTTAGATATTTTAATTGAGATATTGACACACCATCGGATAATTCATTGAGCACTTTTATGTAGATATTTTATACTTGAGTTAAATTTTTTTTAGAAAGAAAGAGAAAAAGATATTTGCACACCATGAAATTTATCATGGTGGATTTTAGTATATTCATAAGGTTCTACAACCATCACTGCTAGATACACTTGCTCTTAAGTACTCTTCATTCTTATCAAAATTATTTTAAAATAATATTTTAATTGAGTTTATAAAATACACAATTTAATTTGCAATGAAATTTTTACATGTGCATTCATCTGTGGAACCCCCTACCACATCAAGATGCTCAGGACACCTTTAGCCACCTGGATGGCTCCCCAGGCCCTCTCCCACTTCATATGCCCCCCAGAATGACCACTAACCATTCTTAAAGCCCCTTATAGTAGACAACAAAAAGGCAATGACTTAGAAGGGCCAGGTGTTAATCCGACATGCTATGCAGCAAAGAGGGCTGATGAGATCCTCCCTTGCTCCCTCAAACAGGCTTCCTCCTCAGAAGTGAGTGGAAAAGTCCTGAGAGGCCTTGTCCATCTCAGAAGGGATGAAAGCAGCAACTATTGTGGCCCTGGTGGTGTGGGCATTAGAAAATTTAATCTTAGCCCTCAAACAGTCAGTTGGTTCAGACTGAACTATCAGGAAGGGATCATCCGGATCCTCATTAGGATCCATGGGTAGGATGATGCTGAGGGAACTAGCACTGGCCACTAACACAATGATATTTCCTAAGAAACCTGCTGCATGTACCACTGATCACTGTGATGGCTTTGTCATGCACCAGCACAGCACCACACACATTTTCTAAACCCACATGTAACCTCCACATAAATGCAATGACAAAGTCATGCTTCTCCCAGGATCCAACTAAACCTTGTACAACTGAAAATGCACTAAATTCTTTCCCTAAAAAGTTTTGTCCTGGGTAATGTTCTCAAGTATTCCTCTCTAATTCATTCAAGTGGCTATTCCTCACCCTCCTTGTGATATTCTTGATGCTGGCCTCTGCTGTCAATGGTCTATGAGGTGTAAGATTTCAAGATGCTAAGAGTACTGATGCTGGAAAGTATGAAAATCACTCATAAAATGACAAAGGATGATGTCAGAGAGTTAGATCAGAAACATCTGAAGGAGAGAAAATGAACGGGAAGAATGATGTGATAAGCCCTTTAAGAAAAAAGGATAATGAGGAGATCCAGCATCCTGGGAACATTTCTGAAGCCCTCAAATATCTTTCACTGAAAAAGAACCATTTTGGGGTTGCTTGAGTGGCTCAGTTGGTTGAACGTCTGACTTCATTTTGGCTCATGTCATGATTCCAGGGTCAAGGGATGGAGACCCACATTGGGCTCCACAGTGAGCATGGAACATGCACCAGATTCTCTCTCTCTCCCTCTCTGCTCCTCCACCCCTGGTCTTGTGAGCTCTCAAAAGAAAATTTTCAAAAAGAACCATTTTCACAATAGTATTGTACAAGTAGGAATGGAGTTCAAAACATTAAATTATAGTTGGCATATAATTTTTTTCAGAAAATTTGCATCCAAACTCTCCTACATCAACACTTGACTCAGTATGTCTTTATGCCAGGAATGTGCATATAGTTGCAACTATAGCTTCAAAGTTATTATATAAAGTAAGCTAAAATACACAAGATGTTTTCAGGGCAAATTCTCAAACAGTTTTGCTTTATTTTCTCAACCCTAGTATTAAGTTTTGGACTCCAATGCTTCAAATAAAATATTAAGGAACAAAAACATGTAAGAAGTCATCCTCATCTTGGGGCGCCTGGGTGGCGCAGTCGGTTAAGCATCCGACTTCAGCCAGGTCACGATCTCGCGGTCCGTGAGTTCGAGCCCCGCGTCGGGCTCTGGGCTGATGACTCAGAGCCTGGAGCCTGTTTCCGATTCTGTGTCTCCCTCTCTCTCTGCCCCTCCCCCGTTCATGCTCTGTCTCTCTCTGTCCCAAAATAAATAAACGTTGAAAAAAAAAAAATTTTAAAAAGAAGTCATCCTCATCAAAAGAACAAAAAAAAGAAACCAAAGACTGGTAGAAAATATTTGTAAAGGACACACCTATAAGGACTGTTATCTAAATATGTCAAGTACCTTTCAAACTCAGCAGTAAGGAATCAACCAACCTGATAGAAAGATGGGGCAATGACTTTAACAGATGCCACAACAGAAAGATATACACATGGTAAATAAGCATATGAAAATGTGCTCTACATCATATGTCACAAGGTAGATGAAAATTAAAACAACAGGAGATACCACTACACCTGTTAGAATGGCCATAATCTAGAACACTGACTACACCAAATGCTGTTGTGGATGTTGAGCAACAGAAACTCAGTCATTCCTGGGGGGAATGAAAAATGGTACAGCCATTTTGAAGAGAGTTGGGTGGTTCTTACAAAACTCTTATCCTATGATCCAGTAATTGTGCTCCTCCGTATTTGTCCACAAAGTTGAAAACTTTTACCCACAAAACCCTGAACATGGATGATTAGAGCAGTTTTAATAACAATTTCCAACAGTAGGAAGTAACCAACGTGTCTGTCAGTAGGTGAATGGATAAGAAAACCGTGGTACATTCAGACAATGGATTATTATTCAGGGCTATAATAAAAGAAGGTATCAAGCTATGAAAAGACATGGAGGAAAACCTAAACAGATGTTATTAGGGGGAAGAAGCCAATCTGAAAAGGCTACATACACTATGATTCCAACTATATGACATTCTAGAAAAGGCAAGATGATGGAGACAGTAAAAGGTCAGTGATTGTCAGGGCATAGGGCAGAGGGAGGGGGAGGGATGAATAGGTGCAGCACACAGAATGTTTAGGGCAGTGAAACCAGTGGGTATGATACTATAATGGTGGATACATGTAATCAAAAATTTGTCCAGTTCCACAGAATGCACAACCCAAGAGTGAACCCAAATGAAAACCATGGTACGTCACAGGTTCCTAGTGTCAAAGACATATCCTGTGTGGGACACCACCCAGGAGTCAGAAGGTGGGGATGGTGTGGATTTTTGGTAATGGACCTTCTCTAGGCTGCTTCTTTGGTTCTAGGGACTCTTCTTTGGCATGACTTTCAACCCACTGGAACCAATTAGGATTGCAAGCTTTAAAAAAGGACTGGTCGTCTGTAACACTGCAAAGGCTCATTATTCCTCAGGATATGAGGAAAAATCACCCAATAATGGGACATTAAGCTTCAGTATAAACTTTCTGTTATACCTCTTCTGCAGGAAACAGGGAAAATGGACTGCTCTTTGACAGTGAAGGGAGCAGGAGGGGCCAATGTCTAGGCCTGAATGGCCCTAAGTCAGGATCCCGATCTAAGGACCACTTGCAGAATATGTTTGGTCACTAACCAGGTTGATGAACTCCCTCCTGATATATTGGATGATTGTCTAAACATGCCTCCTCTGAAGAAATCCAGCTTGCTGGAGGAAACACAGGCCATCCCTAACAAAGGGGATGCTGACACTCTTTTTTCCTCCTTATAGACTCAGGTTCCTCTAGCTCTAAGTGGAAACTTCTCCTTCGTTCATTTCCCAGGTTAATGGCTATGATAATTGGAGCCAGTTGTCTCTGGTGAATCTACCTTGGGACGGGGACTTTAAGGAATATTCTCAGGCAGCTGCCAAAACTCCTTTTGTTTCACGGAAGTTCCCTGTCTTCTCTGGCCAGATTTGGACTGCCTGTTTCCCCTTGCTGGTGGGGAGAAAACATCTGCATCTGGTTATCTGTCTGAGATGACAGGATTTAGGACCAGAAAAGCTCTTTCTCTGCCCTCTAGGCCTTGACTTGCCTCCAGCCTTCCTGGCAGCAGGAAGATAACCTCCTATCTCTGCCTTCCCCTCCCCCTCCTCCTGTTTCTGTACCACCTTGGATATTGCCTGCATAACTGGTTCCTATACCATCCTGGGTGCCTCTGGCACCATTGGCTCCTCCTGCTCCCTTCACTGTCAAAGAACAAAGAGCACCACCTTGGACTTACATTGCCCACTTCATATTCCCCACCAGTGTCCCAGGTACAAGTTGAAACGGGGGAACAAATTGGTTGACTTTTAAGTGGACACAGGTGGACCATACTCAATATTTAAACTAATTTAAGTTTGTTGGTTTAATTAAGATAGACATGTCTTTGGAGTTGTCAGCACAAAATGTGAAACTTTTCTCTACCAACATTTTCTAAAGGTCAAATAAGCTCCTGTTTTCTCTGTTGCAATTTGTTAGCAAAGGGAAGACTTGACATGATGGTTAATTTCGTGTCTCAGAGTTTTCATGAGTAAATGTTAAGACAGCTATCAAGAGCTTTGGTAACCTGAAACTTTGAAGTTTTGCTAAGTTAAATGATAAATTGGGTTGAATTCATTGGTATCTAAGTATTTTCCAAATGAGATAAAATACTAAAGCAATGAGTACTGAAGGTAGTTTTGTGCTTTTGGCTTCTTATTTCACAGAACCTAAGGATACTTGGATTTGTTGGTAAATATTCTGTGTGCTTTATGGAAAGATGGTACTATGGAAAAACCCATGTTTTAAAATTTCAGATCCAGAAGAATTCTGATGTAACAGGCAATTCACAATTGGCCACTACTTAGTTTTCACTGGAGACTAAGGTTTCTAAGAGTTAAAATTCTTCTGCTAAATGTAATTAAGATTCATGGAAATAAGGAAAGCAACTCTGAATTTTAAAAAAGGTTGTAAAAGTTTCATAAAGGGAAATCTTTGGAAAGGAATTTTATGTGCTGTCAGGACAAAGTTGAAATAAATGGATTTTAAAAATTACACTGGTAGAAGATTGAAATTCTGCTTTTCTCTCTGTTAAAAAAGACAAAGGTTTCCTGGATTGTTGGTCAGCTCTTGATGAAAAAAAAATGTAAACAAAGCTGTTTTTTTCTTCTCTTTTGTCTCCATAGAGAACCAAAGTTTCTATGTTTTGTCTTTATCAGGTCCTTGGTTACTTAAAAAAGGTTAAAACTTCTCAATATTAAAGCTAAATTTTACTCACAGCTATATAACCCTACATATTTGCCTTTAAAATCTTATTGGCACATTGGTTAAATAATTGTTTCAAGTTTTATAATGATCCATAATCCTATTTAGACATGTACTTTAAAACTTTGAGGGTTTTAACAAGCTTCCTTAAGACTTGATTTGTAAATGATGTCTTTTTGACTAATTAGGCTTGTTTATTTGGTATGCTAAATTACATGGAAAGAACTGTCAAACAAATAATGATGAACTTTAAGTTGTATTGCTTGGGTTAATGTTGTCACTGTTCAAATATATAAATGAAATTCCTGAAGTTTTAATATGTTTTGATAATAAATTCATCACTTGATATTCTAATTATTGAAGTGTTCTGTGTCACAAAAATAACTAGATTTTCTTGTCAACTGCATTGCAGTCTTGTCATTTGCAAAATGAGTTTCATCTTCAACAAGGTTCATAAAAAGAACTTTAAAAAAATACAGGTTTTTGATATCTTTAAAATCATAAAAATGAAATGGACAAGATTTCTAGAACTAAAAAGTTTAATTCAAACTGAACAAAAGATTAGTAACATGACACTAAATGAACTGAAAAAAAAATATGATTTTTATGACTTTTGTTTGAACCATTACTGGTTCGCTCATGTTTGCTCTTCCAGACTGGAAGAGCTCAATCAGGCTCCAGGGTGAGCATGGGGCCTCCTTGGGGTTCTCCCTCCTGCACCACCTCTGCCTCTGCCCCTTTCCAAAACTTGTGTTCTCTCTCTTTTAAAATAAAATTTAAAAAAATCTCAGTGCAGTTCTTCCTGCCCACAGGTCCTGTTCCTGCGTTATAATAAAATCACCTTTTTGCACCAAAAACACCTCAAGAATTCTTTCTTAGCCATTCACTCTCTCAAACCCAAACCTTCAAAAATTTTTTCACATTTCATCAAAAGCTTGTATGAACTTTGAAAATTAGTAATGGGAAACCTTATAAAATGGACACAGAATGTTACAGTAGGGGGAGCTCTCCCACCCAACCATGGCAAGTTGATTGTAGACACAATAGGAAGAGAAGGACTTGACCTTACAAAGACTTGACATTGCATGTGGATACTAATCTACTACTCTAGCCAGAGGGAAGAAACTCTCCTCACCACCGCCATCTCTGCAACAGTTCAGACAATGAGAAGCCACCACATTTCAAACCTCCATTTTACTCCAATGGACTTTTAATCAGCCTTTCTTACTTACCCCTTTCTCCTTAAAAAAGCTAGCCCGTCCTTTATTTCCTGTACTTGCTTATGGTTTTGTGACAACTTGTGTGTCCCAGATTACAGTTCTCTTTCATTCCTGAATAAAACCATCTTCTTCTGGTAAAATAACTGGCAGTTTCCATTTTTCAGGTTAACATTTCTTGGTGATCAGAAATGGGCTCCAGAGAAGACCCCAATTACTCCAGAGCTGGCTAGCTAACAGGTACAGTATCCATGGAGCTGTTTGAGCTGCTTTCTTGCCCACCTGGGCTTTTCTCCTGGATTTCAAGCTCCACACCTCATGTCTCACTTCTCCAGGATTTGGGAACTATTTATGAGTAAAAAAAAAATGTATCTCAGAGGGTACTCATTTGGTCTTCAGTCTAAAGGAACTACACCAGCCTTTGGTCTAATTTCTGTTTTGAATGAGACAGCTCCTAATGGAACTGGGCTAGCCCTCAGTCTGAGTCCTTTTCTTTTTTTAAATTGTTTTATCTTATGTTTATTTTTGATGGACAGAAAGAGACAGAGCACAAGTAGGTGAGGGGCAGAGAGAGAAGGAAACACAGAACCCTAAGCAGGCTCCAGGCTCTGAGCTGTCAGCAGAGAGCCGGATGTGGGGCTTGAACACACAAACCGCGAGATCATGACCTGACCTGAAGCCAGACGCTTAACCGACTGAGCCACCCAGGCACCCCAGTCTGAGTCTTTTTCAAAATCAGACTTTTCCAGTTGGAATGGTGCCAGGTGGAATTGTGAAGACCTTTGTTCTTATTCCCCTTTGCAACTGGGCTGTTCCCATTGGAACTCTGCCTGTTGGAACAGTGCTAACCTCAGTCTGTGATCTGTTTGGGGCTCGACTGTTCTCTCTGGAACTGTGCTGGCCTTTGGTCTGATTCCTTCTAGAAACAGGATGTCCCTGAAAACCTTCTAAGAAGTGGGATCCCAGACATCAAAATGGTTTGAGGGCATCCTGCCTACTGGGACTCTGGATGGTTTTATGTTTAAAAACTATGGTCCCTCTATGTATGCACACTGATAAATAAATAGACTGACTTAACCAGAAATAATGTAGAACTTCAATGTCCATGATGGGGAGCTTTTGGTCATCTCCAACCTAATTTTCTCAAAGCTAAACTGGACAACCACGGTCCTAAAATTGACAAAACTGAATGGGATGCCTATTTGAAGCTTCCAAATGCTATCAAGAATCAAAAATTACATTTCTCTAAATACAACTTACAAACTAAATGATGCAAGCATAGATTAAAAAGACAAAAAGGGGCTTCTGAGTCCTCTTCTTCCCTTCCCCCACCTTCTCTGTCTACAGAAGGGAGACAACCACCTTGTGTTCAGGCCACACCTCAGGCCCTGCCTCTGGTGCCCATCTTCCTCTGTCTGACATAATGTGTAAGGCCATGACTAAGGTCTCAGATTTTTCGTAAGCCTCCTTTCCTGTTTGTTTGTTTGTTTGTTTTGTTTTGTTTTTATCTCGGTTGTGCTGTCTCTGATTGACAGCTCCTAAGAGCTTCTCCTGGGTCCCTTCCAGGCCAACAGCCAATTTTTGCAGCTTCCTCTGAATATCTGGGGCCAATTGAGTAACAAATTTGTCCTTTAAAATCATCTCAGCCTCAGGGGTGTCAGCAGAGATAGCCATATATTTAATGAGAGCCTCCCTCAACCTCTCCAGGAAGGCCTTCAGGCTCCTATTTTGTGTCTGTAAAGTAGAGGCTAATTTAATATAATTTAAGGGCTTAACCTTAGACCCCCTTAATTTCTCTAAAGCACAAGCTTGGAAGTGGTGGCAATACCATTGCCATTTCCAGTAGGAAACTGGACATTCCCTATAGGACCTCCAGCCCCTGATAATTACTGAACTGTCTTTATTTTATTCTTTCAGAATTTATGGATCAAAATCATCCCGATGTTTCAGAATGCATTCCAAATGAGTATTGGCTTTGTTTGGGGAGTTGCCCATCTATAGGGAAAGGAGGCAGAGGCATCCCTTATCTTAATTTTCCATAGCTGGCCAAGAGAATCCTCATGTTCTGACCCTGATAGTTGGACAAGAGAAGAAGCCTTATCTCCTGGCCCTGCATTTTGGCTGGCTATTCGACTGGCAGCCAAAAGCTTTGTCAATCTCGTGAGGTGCTGGAAGCAGTCACTCTTATCCAGGCTTGACTCCACCTCTGAGAGGTGACCTTGTCTTCCCTGATTTCTCCTATCCCTCCATTTTCCTCCTGCAGGACTTTGGGGGTATCGACTGTGACCAAGCAAGACTTGCCTGGCTGCAGAAGGATGCACTAATTTTATTTTGGCCCAACAGTAATCATCTTTACAAATATATTTTAAAAGGCTTATGAAAACCATTTTTTGTGAGGATAAAATTGGTTGTTGAGAGGGCTAAAAGGGCCAAAGTAGAGGTCTATTTCCTTGCTTTTTTTAGCAGTTCCCACAGAAATATGTTCCAGCTATGTGGATATCCATTTTAGAGTATCTAGGCTGTTAGAAATTGGCATAAACTGGACTAAGTGTAGCAAAATGACTCCTATGTATTCCAGTAAGAGCCATTTATGTATTATAGTCATCAATCCCTTAAATGGCACAGACATCCATTCCTGTGGTAAAGAGAAACAACACAAATGTGGAGCATTTGGTGTCTGGCAGCAAGGACATCATCATCATCTCTCCAGCCTTTGGATCAAAGGAGGAGCAATTTCAACCAAAGCTTGAGTAAAACAACTCAAAAGAGCATGCTGTCCACCCTTTTGGTTAAAATCATATTTTCCCCATGTTTTTGGACAAAATTGGAAAAAAAAACCCCTTCGTTTACCTTTTTTTTTAAAAAATCAAAAGAATACCAACAATCCAAGAAACCTTTGCCTTTTTAACAGAGTAGGGCAGAATTTTAATCTTATACCAGTGTACTTTTAAAATCCATTTATTTTAACCTTAGTCTGTCCTGACCACATATAAAATTTCTTTCCAAAGATTTCCCTTCACAAACCTCTACAAGGCTTTCCTTTGCTTTCAGATTATGACCTAAGCCCCTTTTCTCCAAACAACCAGTCTCATTTTGGACAAAATTACTTTCTTTTACCTTCAACAAAAATGTATTCCCATTGTTTACATCTTTCTTACATATCTCCTACTTTTCTATATAGTAAATTTCCTTATTTTTATCAGTATTAATTGCATTTAGCAGAATTTTAACTCTTAGAAACCTTAGTCTCCAGTGAAAACTAAGCAGTAACCAATTGTGAATGGTTACAGCAGAATTCTTTAGATGGAAAATTTATCAATTAAGCAAAATCATGTTTTCCAGAAGATCCAAATATCCTTTGTTTCTGTGCAATAAGAAGTCAAAAGCACAAACCTATGTTTAGCAATCAATGCTGTGGCACGTTATCTCATTTGGAAAAGACCTAGATGTCCAATGAATTCAATTTCAATTTATCATCCAAGCAAAACTTACAAGTTTCAGGTTACCAAAGACTTTGAGAGCTATCTTAACAATTACCCACGAAATCTGTGAGAAAGAACCATCATTTTAAGTCATCTTTTTGCTAGCAAATTGCAACAGAGACAGCATGAGCTTATTTAACCTTTAGTAAACCTAGATAGAATAAAAAGTTTTCTATTTAATGCCAATAACTCTATGTTTAATTAAACCAATAAACTTACATTAGTTTAAATTTTACGTTTCTCTTGCATCTGCTTAAAAGGCAATCAACTTTTTCCCTATTGTCAGTTTTTACCTGGGACACTGGTAGGGAGATCTGAAGTGGGTGTCCCAAGGGAGTGGTCTTTGCTCCCTGACATCAGAGGGTAGGAGGAGGAGCCAATGGTGTCCCAGGCACTGAGCATGGTATAGGAACCAGTTTTGCAGGTCTTACCCAAGGTGATACATAAACAGGAGGGGGAGAGGAAGGCAGAAGAGGTGAGATTCAGCCTAAAAGCCTGAAGGCAGATAAAAGCCCAGAGAGAAAAGAGAGAGGTCTCCTGGTCCTAAAGCCTGTCAACTTGGACAGATGAGCAGACGCCAGATTTTGTCCACTAACAAGTAGAATTAGGCAGTCCATGCCAGGCTAGAGAAGACAGGGATCTTCCCTGAAACAAAAGGAGTTTTAGTAGCTGCTTGAAAATATTCCTTAAAGTATCCATCCCAAGGTAGACTAACTAGAGACAGTTGGCTCTAATCATCATAATCATTGACCCAGGAAATGAACGAGGGAGAAGCCCCCACATACAGTTAGAGTTGCTGTAATGTATTAGTAAAAACAGAGAAAGAGTGTTAGAGTCCCCTTTGTTAGGGATGGCCTAACATTGTTGTTAGGAAACATTGTTGTTGTTGGAAACATTGTTGTTTCCCAGCAATCGGGGTTAGGTTTTGGAATACTTCTATATATTGATCTGGGCTGTCTGCAAATTTTCCCAGGTACTTTTTATTTGCTTAGAATCTTGCAAGGAAAATGGAACCTTCATGGGATCAAATTCACCATGAAGCATTTTAGTCAATAGATACATTGAATGTGCCTTCCTTTTGAGGAGATGACTTTTCATCTCTGATAATCCTGGATAAGGAGGGCATGAGGGTCTATTAGGTGGCTTTTCCTGAGAAAAGCCCTCAGAGGACAAGCCTGCAAGAACTTGCTTTCCCTGGTCCTGTTAAGGGCCAGAAGTTTGACACCTAACTTACAACTCTTACATGAGGAAATTTTAACCATTTACCCTCTCTTTTACAATATAGATCTAACTTTAAGATAGTACTGACTGAATGTCTCCCTCAGGAGGCCAGGAATCTCCATCCTCCAGGAGATATTTCAGGCTCCTCTTAGCATTGGCAGGTCCAGTATCAAGCCCTGACCTGGATAAGACTCCCAGGGAAGTCTGACACTGACTTAAGCTGTATGAAGTCACTCACCATGGAATCGTAGATTGGGATTCAACACTCGCTTGAGTCCCTTGGTCAGGTCAGAACCTTTCTACTGTCTGTCTCATTCACACACAGTCATAGAGTGACTCCAACCTGCTGCCTAGTGCCCAGCACCTTAGAGTTGTGGCTTCACTCCTTATTCCTTATGGAACTACTCAGGTAACTCTGGGAGGTGATCAGGCTCCCCTTCTGTCTCTTAGGGGCAGGTCTACCAAAATGAACCTGGGTTTTACCAGTCTGACCACTGGCGCTCCCTGAGCTGGTTCCTGGGCCTCACTGGTTCTGCTGTGCATCTGGGGCCCTTGCCCCAGTGCGTCGGGAGGGGCTAGTCTCCTATGAATCAAGTGGTCTGCTGGCACCAGGTGAGGTCACTTCCCCTGGTGCTCTGAGGTTCATACCCCAGTGATAAACGAAGTGTGAATGAACCATCCCCGAATCCTGGAAGCAAGCCCCCAAGAAATATAGCAGGATTCTCGCACAGAGAGACAGGACACTGAGGCTTTCTTTGTCCAGGAAGCAACTTTATTTGTTGTGCTTGCACAGGCTCAGTGGGCTTGTACCTGAAAAACAGCCCTGAGTGCAGCAGGGTATAAGAGTTATGTCAGAGCTATTCATACGTGTATGGGAGTTCATTGGGCCATACTGCCTTCCTTTGTTTTGAGAAGCCCTCTCCCACATTCTCATATCCCATACCAGATAGATACCAGAGAGATACCACCTATCCCATTACATCACTATTACAGTATCTTTGACTGTAGTCCTTATGCTCTGCTTTTTATTCCCATGACTTACTCAATTCACAACTCCCCTTCTCCCTCTCCCCTTCTCCCATTTTGTACCCCCTGGCCATCTGGCAATCATCATTTTATTCCCTGTATTTATAGTTCTGATTCTGCTTGTTTTCTTATTAATTTTTTTTAGATTCTATTTATGAGTGCAATCATATGGTATTTGTCCTTCTCAGGAAAAATAAGTGACTTATTTCACTTAGTATAATGTTCTCTGGGTCCTTTCATGTTGTCTCAAATGTCATGATCTCACACTTTTTAAAGCTGTATGATATTCCATCATATATGTATGCCACTTTTTCCTTATCCATTCATCTACTAATGGGCACTAAGGTTGCTACCATATGTTGGCTATTGTAAACAGTGCTGCAATAAACATAAGGGTTGTGTATCTTTTCTAGTTAGTGTTTTCCTTTTCCCTGGGTAAATATCAATAGTGGTACTATTGGGTCATATGGTATTTCTATTTTTAATTTTTTGTGTAAATACCATACTGTTTTCCCCAGTGGCTGTACCAATTTACATTCCCAACAACAGTGCACAAGGTTCTTCTTTCTCCACATCCTCACCAACACTTGGTTTTTGTGTTCTTGATTTTAGCCATTCTAACAGGCATGAGGTGATATCACATTGCAGTTTGGATTTGCATTTCCCTGATGATGAGTGATGTTGAGCATCTTATCTTTTCATGTGTCTGTTGGCCATCTATATTACTTCTTTGGAAAAATGTCTTTTCAGGTCCTCTGTCCATTTCTTAATTGGATTGTATTTTTGGTGTTGAGTTGTAGGAGTTCTTTTTGTATTTTAGATAGTAACTCCTATCAGATATTTCATTTGCAAATACCTTCTCCCATTCAGTAGGTTTTGTTTTGTTTTGTTGATGATATTCTTTGCTGTGCAAAAGCTCTTTATGAGAGGTGAAAGACCTGTGTTCTGAAAATTATAAAACAGTGATGAAACTGAAGATAACACAAATGGAATGATGTTCCATGCTGATGGATTGGAATAATGAGCATTGTTTTGATGTCCATATTACCCAAAGCAATCTACAGATTCAATGCAATCCCTATCTTAATAACAAAAGCATTTTTTTTTTTTTTGCAAAACTAGGATAATCCTAAAATATGTATGGAACCAATGAAGAACTCAAATAGCCAAAGCAATAATGAGAAAGAAGAACAAAGCTGGAGACAGCACAATCCCAGATTTGAAAATATACTATAAGGGTGTGGTAATCAAAACAGCATGGCACTAGATCAAAAACAGACACATAGATCAATGGAACAGAATAGAGACCCTAGAAATAAACCCACATGTAGATGATCAATTAATCTATGACAAAGGAGACAAGGATATACAATAGGGAAAGGATAGTCTTTTCAATATATTCTGCTGGGAAAAGTAGACAGCTACATATAAAAGAATTAAACTGGACTACTTTCTAACACTATACACAAAAATAAACTCAAAATTGCTTACAGCCCTAAATCCAAACAAAATCCTAGAATTAAACACAGTCAGTAATTTTTCTGACATCAGTTACAGCAACATATTTCTAGATACGTCTCCTAAGGTAAAGGAATCAAAAGCAAAAATAAACTATTGGAAATTCATCAAAATAAACAGACCCCAAGTATTTTATGTACATAAGACTAAAGCTGAATTTCAAACTAGAGTTAAAGCATTTCCTAAAGTGACTGAGGACCCCTATATGTTTGCTGAAGAATTTAACATATTTATTCCAACTTACCAACATGGTTTCTCAGATTTTTATCAGTAGGTTTGCATGCTTGTTGCTGAGAGGCAGGCCAAATATTCCATGAAACTCACCCACTGGGAACACCCTGAACAAGATTTAGAGAAACAGAGAAACTTCTCTGGGTGGGCCCAAGATGGCAGAGCAGCATGGAGATTCTTGGCTTCTCTCATCCTTGAAATGCAGCTAGGTCAGCACCAAACCATTATGCACACCTAGGAAATTGATCTGGTTATTAACACAACAATGTGCATGATTTGAGCTACGGAATTTGGCAGGTATGAGTGCAGAGAGGTGAAGTGGGGGACAGTGAAACCATAGAGGGTAGGGAGCTGTTTGGGGGGATAGAGGACAGAGAAACTGGAGGAGAGTGTGGTGCACTTGGAGAGTATAGGAAAAACACTCTCCCAAAAGCAGCTAAAGAGAAAGAGAAAGAGTGGAAACACCCATGAGGGACTGAACAAGAAATCTGTTCCTCAAAATAATTGATGGGGAGAAAAGAGAGGGTTTCAATACTATTATGACTCTATAAAAACAGGGGAGCACAGAGGTGGAAATTCCAGAGCCCAATACCTGGAAGGAAGAATGAATCCCCAGGAGCAGAAAATGAGGTCTGAGGGGTCTGTGGGCCACATGGGGAGAAGTGGTTCCCCTGCTTGGAGGGCATTTGGTAGAGGCCATACAGCTTCTCCACAGGCAAAGGTCCCAGCAGACCCCAGAGAGCAGCCATGTTTGTTGGTATTAGAACAAAAATGTCAGAGTATGATGAAACCTGGTACCAGTGATGTGTTGTGATGTGCCATGATCTCTGAAACTTTGCCACTGCAAGGATAGCATGAACATTTTCTGGGGCAAGCAGGCACCTGGCCATTGCTCAACAAGACTTCCCCAGATGGTTGGAGCAGGTCCAAGCTGCAGAGTTCTCAGAAGTGAGGGGTTTGGAAACACAGCCCCATCTGAAATAAAATTCAAGAGGGAGGTGCTGCCAGGCAGGCTGACAACTTGGACACAGACAGTGTAGAAGCAGAGAGTGGACAGAAGCCTCAGACAAAGGAGGGGTGCTTAAATGTGGTTGGGTGAGAACACAGAGTTTCTGTGCCAGAAACTAGAAGCTGGGTGATGCCATTTTCACCTCTCCCATGCATGTGCATACATCTGAAAAATAGGAGTCCCACAAGATGAAGAGAGAGAAAAAGCTGCAGAAGGTTTATGTAAGCAAATTATAATGGAAAATTTTCCTAATCTGGGGAAGGACAGAGACATCAAAATCAAAGAAGCACAGAGTACTCCCATTAGATTCAACAAAAACCGACCATCAACAAGGCATATCACAGTCAAATTTAAAAAAATACATAGAAAAGGAAAGAATTATGAAAGAAGCAATGAAAAAAGTCCTTAACCTACCAGTGAAGACAGATCAGGTTGGCATCAGACCTATACACAGACGCCTGGCAGGCCAGAAAGGAGTGGCAGAATATATTCAACGTGCTGAATCAGAGAAATATGCAGCCAAGAACTCTTTATCCCGCAAGGTTGTCATTCAAAATAAAGGAGAAATAAAGTGTTTCCCAGACAAACAAAAACTAAAGAAGTTTGTGACCACTAAACCGGCCTTGCAAGAACTGTTACTGGGGACTCCCCGAGGGGAGAAAAGATGGAACAAGACAAAAAGACCAAAAGCAAAAAAGACTAGAAGGGACCAGAGAACAGCACCAGAAAGTCCAACTCTACAGGCAACACAACGGCACTAAATTCATATCTTTCAGTACTCACTCGAAATGTCAAAGGATTAAACGCTCCAATCAAAAGATGTAGGGTATGAGAATGGATATGAAAACAAGATCCATTTATATGCTATTTACAAGACACCCATTTTAGACCTAAAGACACCTCAGATTGAAAGTAAGGGGAGGATTGGCGCCTGGGTGGTTCAGTCTGTTGAGTGTCTGACTTCAGCTCAGGTCATGATCTCGCAGTTCACAAGTTCGAGACCTGCATTGGGGTCTGTGCTGACAGCTCAGAGCCTGGAGCCTGCTTTGGATTCTGTGTCTCCCTCTCTCTCTCTGCCCCTCCCTGGCTCATGTTCTCTCTCTCTCTTTCTCAAGAATAAATAAACCTTTTTTTTTTTTTAAGAAAGCAAGTAAGGCGATGGAGAATGATCTATCATGCTAATGGTTGCTGAAAGAAAGCCAGAGTAGCCATACTGATATCAGACAAACTATATTTTAAAATAAACACTGTAAGAAGAGATGAAGAAAGGCATTATATCATAACTAAGGGCTCTGCCCACCAAGTAGAGCTAACAAATGTAAACATTTATGCCCCCAATGTGATAGAACCCAAATACATAAATCAATTAACCACAAACATAAGAAACTCCTTGATAATAATACCATAATAGTAAGGGACTTCAACACCCCACTTAGAGCAGTGGACCAATCATCTAAGTAGAAAATCAACTGGTAACAATGGCTTTGAATGACACACTGGACCAGATGGATTTAACAGATATATTCAGAACATTTCTTCCTAAAGCAGAAGAATACACATTCTTCTTGAGTGCACATGGAACATTCTCTAGAACAGAACACACACTGGGTCACAAGTCAGCCCTCAACAAGTACAAAAAGATCAAGATCATATCATGCATAATTTCAGATCACAGTGCTATGAATCTCAAAATAAACCACAAGATAAAATTTTGAAAGACCACAAAAACTTTGATTAAATAACATCCTACTAAAGAACAAATGGGCTAACCAAGAAATTAAAGAGCAAATTAAAAAGTACATGGAAGCCAATGAAAATGATAACATGACAGCCCCAATCCTCTGGAATGCTGCAAAGGTGCTCATAAGAGGGAAGTATATAGCAATCCAGGCCAGCCTAAAGAAAGAAGAAAGGTCTCAAATACACAGTCTAACCTTAAACCTTAAAGAGTTAGAGAAAGAACAGAAAATACAGGCCAAAACAAGCATAAAAAGGGAAATAGTAAAGATTACAGGAAGAACCAATGATATCAAAATCAGGAAAACAATAGAACAGATCAATGAAACCAGGAGCTGGTTCTTTGAAAGAAGTAACAAAATAGATAAACCCCTAGACAGACTGATCATAACAAAAAAGAAAGGGTCCAAATAAATAAAATTAAGAATGAAAGAGGAGAGATCACAACGAACACTGCAGAAATAAAAAAACAGTCTTAAGAGAATATTACAAGCAATTATATGTCATTTAATTGGGCAACCTGGAAGAAATGGAGAAATTCCTAGAAACGTATAAGCTACCAAAAATGACATAGGAGGAAATAGAAAATTTGAACAGGCCCATTACCAGTAAAGAAAGTGAATTATTAATCAAAAATCTCCCCCAAACAAGAGTCCAGGGCCAGATGGCTTTCCATGGGAAATATACCAAATATTTAAAGAAAAGTTAAACCTATTCTCTTGAAGCTTTTCCAAAAAATAGAAATTGAAGGCAAGGTACCAAACTCATTCTACAAGGCCAGCATAACTTTGATTCCAAAACCAGACAAAGACCCCATTTAAAAGAAGAACTACAGACAAATTTTCCTGATGACCATGGATGCAAAAATACTCAACAAGATACTAGCCAACCAGATCCAACAATATATTAAAGAAGTATTCCTCATGATCAAGAGATTATAGAGTGCTTCATAGTTTGAGT
This sequence comes from Prionailurus bengalensis, assembly GCF_016509475.1. NCBI lineage: Eukaryota > Metazoa > Chordata > Mammalia > Carnivora > Felidae > Prionailurus > Prionailurus bengalensis. The sequence goes on from NC_057346.1 coordinate 4,720,819, forward strand.
TCTAGGGAAAACTGGATGTAACTTGTTTCGGATTTCATTCTGTGTGCTGGTTCACCTATTCAATTTTTTTTCCCTTTTGTGGTGGTATTTCTGGATCTTATGATGAACATGAGCCCTTCTGAGTCTTCCAAGCCAGGACTCTATTTGGCTGCCTTCCTGGCTTTCAAAGGTAAAGCACACATGTTGTTAGTACGTCTTCCATCTAGAGTTTAAAGAAGGATTCCTTATAAGTTTAGTGCCTATAAATCCTACAATTTTGAGTGAGGGTTTCAGCAGAAGGGCACTAATACCTAATTCTATAGTTTACTGTTTTCAGAAGCCTGAACAAAGGACATTAGTTTCTTGAGTTCCAATTTCCTTGTTCACCAAGAAAAAAACTTCAAACCTCATACCAATGTTTTAAGAATTAGTCACATTTTGTATATCTACCATTTCTTGACCCAGAGGATTTATTTAGTACATATTGAATGAATTAAAGACCTGGCAGGGGGCAGTGCTTTAATGGGATTTCATTCCCTCTGTCCCTTTCCTTTCTATTTATGTCACAGCCTTCCACTTACCTACCTCTTGTTACAAAGCTGACTCAAACAAACAGCTGCTGATTGTCCTGGGCAGAAGAGAAGGCTCACACTTTCACTGGTTACTCATAAACCTCCTCTGGTGACCATTCCCATAGTGCCTCAGGCTGAGTCCTCATGGCTCCCTGAAAATTGCCTGTTTGTTGCACCTGTTCACCACAGGCTGCTGAACTTGTGCAAATACCACTTTTACATCTATCTGCAAAAATCTGCCACATGTTGGGGATCCTTTCTCCCAGCCAAGTGCCTGTCCAGCCTATTGGGCAAAAGTGTGCCTCAGAAAGTCACTCACACAGTTTCTCACCATGTGCATTCTGTCAGCTGGCTATTCTGTTCCCCCCTATTCTGTCCACTCCTGACAAGTCCCTATTTTCTCCTGAAAACTAAAAACCTTCCTTAAAATAACAAGTGAACAGCATGCTTATTGTTCAAAGTTTAAGAGGTTTACATTATTTTAAAGGTGAAAAATTCCTTTATTGAGTATTAAAAAATACTTTCCATAACCAACCATCCTTGCTAAAAGAGGCAGGTCTAAAGAAATGACCCATCCAAGGGCACCTGGTGTACACAGGTCCACAAATATCTCTTAGCCAACTTTATCGATCCAGTAACATTTTAAAGCAAATGTAAACTTTTCAAGAGAAAAAGAAAAAACATTTTTATTAACAAAAAAATATATATATAGTGGCACAAGAATTACTTTATTCTTTTTGATTCACATTTATCAAGAAAAAGCGAGAATAAATTTTTCTCCTATTGGAAAATGAGGTAAAATTGAATTAAAACAGTGGTGAAACATGGGAAACTTGTAGACCAGGAATAAGTCAAAGTGACCAGGGCTCTAGAACAGAGACTGGAGACCAGGGGAAGGACCAAAGGCAGATTTCATCCACTCATGGCTTCTCATTCCATGACATTTATTGAGTGTTTATGCTGCATCCGATACTGGGCTTGTACTGACATAAAAAGAGGACTATGACATAACTCATCACTGGGTGAAGGGACACTGGACAATTTATACATAAACAGACGTGAGAATGTTTATACTCTGCTTTATAACAAGAATACTTAAGGAATGTAATCAAGTATTACATTGGTACTCTGTAGAAAATATGGGGACTTTAAGATGGAGTGGTTGTTTAGTTTTACCTGAGTCAGGAAGTTTCATAGAGGAGGCAATAATGAATATTGAAAAATAGCTACCAGTTTACCACTATGTGGTTGGAGGAGGTAGAGCATAATCCAATACAGTTTCTTGGTTTAAACATTTTCCTGGAACTTCAGAGACCACAGAAACAGACATTAAAGCCCTAGGGACTAAATTACAGGAGACAGTAGTAATAATAATAAATAGTAATAATTCAAGAGTATGTAAGCAGAGACTATAGAGAAAAAGGTAGATCTCTTGCTTAATACTGACAATGTATGAGCATTTTGTGAAGAAAACTAAAAGCACTATGAAATCCATCACTAATATAGAACAGAGCTTTCAACTGTCAATCATGGTTACAATCACATAAATGCATTTACTAAACTCACTTAAAAATATTGATAAATAATTGAAGTAGGGAAGGTATGTTACCCTGGTAGGAAGAAAAAATATTTAGTAATGATGTTGTGTGTATTATGAATAGATGTATCATGTAATTGTGATGCATTGTTAGTAATTACCTCTTAGAGCACATGCACATATGAATGGAGATTTTTACTGTGTTGGAAATGGGAAGTAAACACTATAAAATACCAAATTTTTTTGTTACAACCTTTATAATGCCATCACTTGATAGGTTTTTGATAGGATTTCCCTATTGTGTCTTCCCCCATTTCCCTTCCCTTCTTAAAGATATGCTAAAACGCAGCCTTCCAGAAGGAATTCCTAATACACTAATGACAGAATCAGTCTGCAAAAATATTCCAATAACTAGAGCAATGAGCTAAACTTAAGATGATGAGATTGAACAGTGAAAAATAATTTACACAAAAACAAAATTCAAAGGCAGACAAAAGACCTTATTTAAAACAGTTTACTACAAAATGATCTGGGCATGGAAAGTGACTACCAATCCAAAGTACCTGTTTCCTGGGACAGGGTGCGGACAGGGAGAAAGAAAAACCACTAGCTTCATTAATGGAAGAAGCCTCATTTCCACCTCAAATACTACCAATCCTTCCAGGCCAGACCACATGTAGACTATGGCATTCATTTAAGGACCAAGTGGCAAAATGAGAGCCTGTCCATTGGTGAGCACACTGGAGGATGCAACTTCTTAAAATCATACCACACAAGCAAGAACTTAAAAAAATCAACAATTCTTAATTAATCCCCCCCCCAATGAGTTACAGTTACACCTAGTTTCATGATCTTTCAACAGATAACTTGAGAATAGGTCAGCCTGTTCCATATTTACCCAGAACAAGAAGAGAAACTCAAGACAGACAGATCAACCCAGGATTAGAGGGATTAGAGTGGAACTGGATTAATTAGCATGGAAAAATGCAGAGTAAATGCTATATTTCTATCACTGGGAAATAAAATCAAAAAGTCATTAAGCTACATTGCACCAATTCAAAATTTAAGATATATATCACTGAGTGTGGGTGAAGTGTAAGTTTATTAAATCACATTAAAAGTATAAACAGGATTACTATTTCGGGGCAATTTTAATCTATTAAAAGGAACTCAACCCTGTTTAATGGCTTAAATATTTCCAGTTGTTTGCCATTTGTATAATATAATTACACAGGACTCTTTTATAGCCTCTCCAACAGTCCTGCAAGATGCCTCTCACTAGCAGAACATTAACCTGGTGGTTTCTTTCACAACACCAAATAAAGTTGAGCATAAGAAAATTCCATTTCTTTTTAAAAAATATATCTATTTAAAGAGTTCTCTTATTCAGACTGTCCTTACTGCAATTACGCTCAAATAATGACACTTCAGTGCTTCATTAACTCCCAAACACAATGACATTCTAATAATAAAAAACAATGGAGCCTCTACTTTTCTGAAATGTACATTATATTCAGAATCCTATGATGAACCTAATTTTTATTTTTCTTTTCATATTTTATAATCGATTCAATACATGTAACATGTCCTAAAGCCAGTAAAGTATCATGTTATAAGGCCAACTGTGATATCCCCTGTCTTACATAGTCCATGTGCCATGAAATGTGATTATGTGACACCATGGGAAAAGCCAGGGACAGGGCATGGAAGTCACCTATTTTTAAATCTTGTTTATGGATTTCTCATCATTATTTCCATGTTCACTGAACTCAATTTCCCATATCCTGAAATGCTCCAAGACTACAACTTGCATTATGACTTCTGTTCCTACTGGACCTGACCAGAAAAATCCCTCAGATATTTCCACATTTACAGCCAACTGGAACATTCTAAGATGCCCTTTCCTCATATTCCCAGGGATTCGTGCCAGAAATATGATCCTCAAGACAAAATGCAATCCAAACGTGGCTTCAAAGATCATTAAAAGACTAGAACAATTCTGGTGTAAAACTGCCACTCTTTTATTAAGAATATGCTTTCAGTAACTTCCAGGGGTCTTTCTTGACCAGTATAATCATGTCATACTTCTATTCTCAATTGCCTCCTCCAATTCCTCTACATGTTATCCCGTCTTTGATGAGCTTACAAGATAATATTCACACAATTAATTTTCTTATCTGTAAAATGGGAATAGTGGTTTGACCTTACAGGGCTGTTGGAACAATTTAGGCCAAGGCCTTGCTCATAGTAAGAACTTGATAAACAGTCACCAAGGAGACAAGCCAAGAACAAACCAACCCCTTCCATTTAAGGATTACCACAATGTATTGGCTATTTGCCACACTGAATTTGGTCTTGCCCTTCTCCAGGGGTGGAAACTCACTAACAACAGATGGCTTATTCATCACTGTGTCCTTAACGTCAAGCCCAACCCGCTGATTAGTACACAGTACATTCTCAAGAATTAATCAAGTTACTGAATTTAAGAAAGATGCTCATTTCTTTTTCCAGTTAGGATCTTGTCATCAGGTGCCCATCAGTGCATCTCCAAGAACATATTTATTCCATAAAAGTTTGAAAAGTGCTGAACTCTCTATACTGTTAACAATTAGCTTTTGCATAGGTTGCTTTCTTCATGAAAATGAGTCTGGGATTAGCACAGCATGTGGTACATCATTTCTATCATCTGCCCTCTGTTTCTTCAACTATAAAATAGTGATAACAAAGACCTGCCCTCTTACTGCGAGTTGATGAGCTGAAAGAAGAATTTGAATTGAGGCTTATGCATGAAATGGTTTTACGTGGGCCTTTCTAATAAAGGATAAACTCTCTGTGAGCTTATTCACTTGATCAATGACTGAGGGCCCATTTTAGGCCAGGCACTGTATGGGGTTCTAAAGAAATGCAGGTGTGTAAGATAGAGTTTGTGTTCTTAAACTCATGATTTAAGGAGAGAGACAGACACACAGAAACGGACAATTAAAAAATATATGTAATATGAGTAATGAGTGGTAAGAGTCTTTACAGGCTGGAAATGTGTCTTATTCAGATATGTACTTCCAAAGGCTTGAAATGAAGTAAGTGTTCACTTAATGGTCTTGTGCTGAACCACGACTGAAGAGATGCAGGCAGTAATGGAAAGGAAAGAAGGCAAAGAAAAATGACGAGGGACTTAAGGTCAAAATTCTGAATATTCATTGTAGAAACATGTTAGACAAAGAAGGGGAAATATATAATAAGCTTGAATTATTTATGTTTTAGGCAATGATTGAAACTGAAAATCTTAAGATTTTACTTGTAATCCTTTTTTTTTCCCCTTTCATTTTATGCCAGGCATATTGTGATGGCAAGTGAATTAGAGAAGTATTGTCTAATTAATCCAATTATTTTATGTTAACAGTGAAAGTTTAAATATGACCACTAGTTAAAGAGTTAATTGGTTTTATCTAAAAGTACCTCCCAATCCAACAGTACTTTACAAAATGCCATCACATGTATCCTCACACTTTGGCCTTAACAATACAGACTGAATTACAAAATTGTTCAATCACTCCCTCAGCAAACATTTCCTGAGTGCCTGTGACATGCCAGACAGGGGCTCAAGGTTGGGGATGGAGTCACGAATGGAAGTCGACATGCCTGACTCACACGTGAAGCTAAAGGACAAGGTATGATGCCCGGTCATACATATGTGACTGGGTCAGATGTAGGCCCAGGCTAGCACTTTTGAGGTCCCAAAGCCACATTTGCCTAAACATGCCATTGTCAAGAGGACATTAACTATGGGCAGAAAATGCAAACTTTTAGAAACTTTCTAAAAAACATATGTCAAAAAAGATGCACTGGGAAGCAACATCTAAAAAAATTTTTATTTTAGTAACTACTAAAATGTGAAATGGGGGGGGGGGTAACAGTATATCAGAACTCTACCGAATAAAACAGGGAGGGGGATGATAGCCTTAAGATTTTAAGGAAAAAAAAAAAATAAATAAATAAAAAAAGGACTTTAAGGATATCATGTAAATACATCAAGGTAGTATTAGATTTTCCTGTATTTTATAACAGATGAGAAAGAAACTTAAATTAGCACAATTTGCTCATACCACTCAAAAATAAAAACAATAATACAATTTGTTATCATCTACAGTTATACTCCTAGGGCAATCAAAAGAATTACCTAAATGTGATATTTAAAAACAAAATTATCTCCTCTCAAAGAAAGTATTCTAAGTTCAGATTGACGTTAAGTTATTGAAGAACTTTTCTGTATCTCTTGTGCTAATTATGACCTTGGTAAAAATTTACCTTATTTCTCTGTGAGTTGATCTGTGAGAATATGAACCTTATGAGAACCCGTAACACCCCTTTTGCAATAAATGCTCAAAAAATATATGCTATTTGATATTCCTTCAGCAGAATGTGATGATGAAGTTCATTCCGAGCTGCATATTGTAAGAAAGGGTCTGGAACCAGACTGTTTGGGTTCAAATACTGACTTTGGCAAGGACTAGGTCTAGAACCTTAGAAAAGTTTTCACATCTTTGGACTTCACTTTCCTTACCTATGAAGTGGTCCTCAGTAACTTACCTATACCTCACAGAGTTGTTATAGGAACTAAACAGGATCATACACAGAAAATATTTGGAAGAGGGCTTTATCAAAAGCACTCAACACGCCCTATCATCACTGCCATTAAAATAATCTTTGAAAGGGTAGTAAAAAAACTATTATGTAACCCATCACGCTATTACAAGCTATTTTCCCAAAGTACATTAAAATCCTGAGAAAGTTTCCAAAAGTTTTAGTCCCAAAGATCATCTTTTTTTTACAATATACTAAGATTTGTGACCAGAAACCGGAAGTCACTAATTTTAAAGAAATTCATGTTAGTTTTAAACTTCAATTAACTTCAATAATCCTTCACAATAACTGCCACACAAAACCTATTTTATATCTGTATCATCAGTGGTAGAATTTTAGATTATTTTCCTCTCCGTCCTACTGTGGACTAATTCTATACCAGGTGGTATGGAACCAGTTGTCAATTATCCTTAGATCTGAAAGGGTAAAGAATATCAGGAATTCTAGGCCTTACTTTAAGTTAAATAAAAATAAATTTTTTTAAATGTCTTGATTAATTCTTTTGGGAAAATAAATGGAATAAATAATTAGATAATTGTTTACCCTAATTTTTAACAGGGTGACTGGAATGATTTTTGACACTTTACACTAAAAATAAAGAGAAACATCTATACTATGATACATAATAGTTCACAAGTAAATCAATGGTTGGTCTAATAACTGACTTTTTTGGCATTAGTGCTATCAACACTAGAAGGCTTCTTCTCTATCGTAAAGTGTGCTTTTGAAAAATATACTCAAACTTACAATATGTAAAAATAGTGTCACAGTCAACCCAACTATGCCAAACCAAGAAAACCAACCCTAACCATTAAATTCAAACAATGACAAAGGAAACAGATCAAATTGGGGAATGCAGTAGCTCAAATAAAATAAGTTGAAAAGTTTTAAATAAATCATTTTTGTTGGTGAGAGCAATTACTATTAAGATAGAGTGATGGGAAGGGTGCCTGTGTGGCTCAGTCGGTTAAGTGACCAACTTCAGCTCAGGTCATGATCTTACGGTTCAGTTCATGAGTTCAAGCCCTGCGTTGGGCTCTGTGCGGACAGCTCAGAGCCTGGAGCCTGCTTTGGATTCTGTATTTCTCCCCTCTCTGTGACCCTCCGCCATTCATGCTCTCTCTCAAAAGTAAACATTAAAAAATTTTTCAAAATTTTAAAAATTTTTTTAAAAATTAAAGTAAAAGATGGACTGAAGGGAACATATCCAAAAGTTAACCCACAAAATCCTCACACCTTTGATACTAAGATAGGTAAAAGTAAATGTAATTTAGGTATTATGACTCAAGAATTATCAAGGGCAAAAACAGGAAAATAATGAAGTGCTGAAGTAAATTCTTGTACAAATAACAAAATCATTTCAAAATTTATGAGAAATTTTTTTCTCCAGGAAACATGAGATCAGACCCTTGCTCAAATTACAAAGAACATTTCATACCAGACCCACTTAATACTTTTTTCCTTTGGAATTATCAAATTAGTGGTTAAGAGAAACAAGGCAGTTGTACATATACTCTATATTTAGAATTAGGGAAGACTCTGAGAACACATCTCTCAAATTAAATTACTTTAAGTTGTTATATCATAGGGGTGAGAAGCAGCCCTATAAATTGAATATTGGCAGCACTCACAAGGTCTCACTATAGAAGAGCTGATCTCTTCAGAGAAATGTCTAAGGAAAGTTAAATATACCAAACTATATGTAATGTCTTCAGGTAGTGTTCTTTAAGAAAATCAAACACATTTTTATAGTGTCCAATGATCCCTATCAGAAACAAAACATTGGAATCCTTTTTCTCATATAGAGATGAAATTATTCATTCTCTTCTGTAATTTAGTAATACAGGTTCAAGTTTAAAAAGGCATAGCCATGGGAATAAAGTTTCAGTAATACAAGAGCAGTAAGTTCTAGAGATCTGCCCTGTGGTTAACAATATTGTATTGTACACTTAAAAATCTGTTAGAGTGTTGATCTTATGTTAAATGTTCTGACCACAATAAAAAAAAATTTTTAAAGTATGAATGGAAAAACTGACAGACTGTAATGTAAAATCTATGAAATACATAATCCCATAAAATCAAAAAGATTATAGAGAAATTGAAAACAGAACCTGTAAATAATTTATTAGATACTATTTCTATCTGTAAATTGGGAAGGAATAAATAAGGACTCTAACTTCATAAAACTTTGGCCTTTTGAATTTACATAAATTAAAAATATTATGTATAAAATAAAATGTAAATTATTTCACAGAATAATAAACTCATAGTATGGACAAAACTACAGACCAGAGTTGAATGGAAATTAAATCACTGAAAATTACTTGTCATAACTAGTCCCAGAAAGATCTTTAGAATAGAATAATATATAACCTACCTAGAAAATGCATCAGAATAGGACAGAACCCTTTTAATGTAAATTACTTATAAAAGTTACTTTCTTGCTCTTGTTTACTGAAATTCTAGTATTAAAGGTCCATTTATCGTATTTCTAGTATCATCTAAATTAGAAAATATGGAAATACAAGGTACTAGAATCATAGTATAAATTCTCCATACATATAGATAGAGATTCCATTACATCTTTACTAAAGTAGAAGTATGTCTGAAGATGGTGTTCAACAGTCCATAGAGAATTATTTCATTCATTCACTCATAATTTCGAGACATAAAACTTAAAGTCTCAATCCTTTTAACGAATTCTACATGTTACCAGAAGCATTCTCAATATTAACCATCAACAACTGTGGGGAAATAGGTTCTACTTACATAAATGGATTAGGAAAAAAAGCTTGGGGTGCAAAGCTGCCACCATGGGTGAAAGCGCCCAAGACAAGCTAGTGAGATATTGTACTGGGATCACGAGTAACCTGTTATATCACTTGCAGGAAATTACTTTCCATCTGGTATCAATGTACCTTGATCACAAACTCCACTTGTCCCCCAGACCCTTTGCTTCTTACACATACAAGTTAATGGTTACTCTCTGGTTGTTTTCTTCATGTTCACATGTGTAAGATCTTGTTTTCCTCATGTTCACCTCGTCAGTAATATCTTGTGAGCTCAAAAAATACAGAGATGAAACCCTTGTTCAGGGCTCTCATCTCCTCCTGGACATTAGCCTCTCTCATATTCAATTCTGCATCCACTCTCTTGCTGGACAAGAGAGAACTCCAGACTCATAGTCTGTGACAAACAACATCACAGATTAGTCTGTCCTGACAAGAAATACAGTTCTAGATGTCTCCTCCAAAGGGACAGAGTTTGGAGATTAATTTTCTTTATCTGCTTGTCTCTGGCACTCAAATCAGATTTGAACTCCTCTGAGCCTCTATGAAAAACATGCACACTGTCTTAAAAGAAAAGCAAAACAAACCAAGACAATCATGTGATTCAAACATACTTTGATTCTTTTCATAAAAACACAATGTGGTGAACTCTATTCATTCTCTCACAAAACAGGGGAACACTATTAAACATGAGCAAGGGCTCTAGTTCATATTTTTTTAAGTACGACAGAATAAAATCAACCTAATAAGAAATCAGAGTCTTTAACCACCAATATATTAGAAAATGAAAACTGTTATTTTCTAATAACTAAAAAGCCTCAAGAAAACTTACTAAAGACTCATATCCTAATGAATTATTTACTATTTCAGGATTTCCTAGAGGTTCAATTTTGATACTAAAAAGCATAAATAAATACTTTCTTATACAGTACTCCTGTAAGCTGAAAATGTTGTAAAGGTAGCTTTTCCTATGTTTTACTATTCATAATAAAAAATAGCTCATACAAATCAAATTTTCATTGCATTTTGAGGAGTGGAAACTGGCTGCTAAACTTGGAGCCCAAATATAGGCGGCATTTCAAAGATACTTTAGTGAGTTGAAATTTGAAGGACATTGTAGACTACATTATAAAAGAGAAGGAGTGTTGGCATGCATGGATGGCTTAGTCGGTTAAGCATCTGACTCTTGATTTCGACTGGGGTTCTGATCTCACGGTTCCTGAGTTTGAGCCCCTCATCAGGCTCCGTGCTGACAGCAGAGCCTGCTTGGGATTTTCTCCCTTTGCTCCCCCCCACCACCAACTTGCATACTTTCTCTCTCTCTCTCTCCCTCAAAATAAATACACTTTAAAAAAAAATAAAAAAATAAAAGAACAAGAATTGATAACTAAAATTACAGCTTTTACAGAAATGTCTATTTCACAAATTCATCAGTTGTTCAGGAAAGCAAATAAAATGGTATCAAAGCTTATCCTCATAAAAGCACAGAATCTCTGTCAGATATGAACTACTCTGGCTCAGTGAAATAAGTCAGACTGAGAAAGATACTGTACGATTCCACTCATATGTGGAACCTAAAGAAACAAAACAACTAAATCAACAAACATAAAGCAGAAACAGATATGTAAACCCTGAGAACAAACTACCTGTCCCCAGAGGGGAGGGGAGTAGGCAACACGGGTGGAGGGCATGGGTTGAAGCAGTGTTCCAGTCAGATGGCAGCTGCACCTATGGTGAGCTGGTGGCATGTTCAAACTCATCATGTCACCATGCTGTGCACCTGAAACTAACATAATACCATGTGTCAACTGTATTCAAAATAATTAAAGAAAAAAAAAACAGCACAGTGCCACCTGTCAAATGGTAAGCGCAACAAATGTCAGCTGGTGTTACTGACAGACAAAAAGAAAAACATAGGTACTGCTCTTATTCCATAAAATAGCATTTTAAAAACAATGTGCTATTATTTACCTCTGAAGATTTTGGGTTCCCTCTCTGAATCTTTGATAAAATATCTCTAAGAGGTTATCATTTAATATATTTTTGAATTCCCAAGTATTATGTAGCTGATTATCTCAAATGGCAGCTCACTCCACTGTAAATGTATCTAATGATTGAAAGGTTCCTCTTAATCCTAAACCAAATCTACTCCCTTATAATCTGCAGCTCTATCCTGGCTTTGCCTTCTGAAATAAAGTGGCATAAATAGTATCTTCTATTTGATAACTATTCAAATACTTGAAGGCAGTTTCCACATCTTTCTTATGAATATTTTCATACAAGGGACTTAATATCTTTCAATAGTCCAGATACTATTTTGAGTGCTTTGCATGAATGAATGAATATATATTCATTCTGTAAGTGACAGAGACAGTGTAAACTTGGAAAGTTCTGCTGTAGAGATGACATTCTTAATCACATACAATACTGCCTCTCAACACCCTTCTGTGCTTGTTCAACGAGGATGCCCAACAAGACACATATAGAGCTAATTGTTTCAATCAGAATCAGAATCATTATGTGTTATCATAAAATCCACTTGAAAAAATAAAGAAGATATAGTTTAAAGAATGGCTTACAAGTTGCCTCCATAGTCAAGAAGTCCGTCATGATCAGTGTTCTGGAACTCAATTATAACAACTCTCAGAATCCTTGAAGAGTAAAGACGTGATGTGAATAAAGGAGAAAAGAAAACCTAGTATACTGTGTTTTCATGTCTCTGAGATCTTCAGGAAGTCAGGACCACTTAAGCTGCCTTCCCACTACACAGGTAACATAGTAAATGGCAGGCTCTGTGGCCCTCTTTTGATGACTACAGGGTGAAGCTTGCCAAGACAACTGATGTGTGTTCTCTTAGGAGACACATCCTGTGGTAGTCGTAACAACATTGACATGTCAACAGTGTTTGTCTAATGATCTTGGAGTATTCAATTGACTTCCAGGTTCAGTTGCTGCTCAGAGAAAAAAAGGATGTGCAAAGGTACATACTGGCCTTGTGGTTCAACTGCAATTTCTGGGTTCCCACACAAGCACATAAAAATATATATATACCCAGAGATACACCTGTGATTTCAACCAGTGCTATTTATAAAAAGGATGAAGTTAAGTAGAAGAGTAGGAGATACTGAAATATGCAAATTGTGTTGACTGATAAAGACTAGACTTTTATTTGTGCAGAACAGAAGTTCCTGGGCAGAAGTTTCTCTGTAACTATTTTTTACAGAAGAATAAATGAAAGATCACAAAAGACAATTACATGAGAACTAACAGGGATATAGTTAGTAGGTGTGCCAAAGTATGTTAGACTGTTACTGAGTAACCAAAAAATGACACACAAAAGAGTAACTGCACTAATGACTATCTGAAAAAAAAACTGTAAAGACTAAATTGGCACATGTTACTCTTTTATCAGAGAAACAATTTTTAAATCCAATTATCTAAAACTATATAAAAAAGAGATTTATAGGAAAAAGTAAAAATAAGTATATCAAAATTTTATCAGTATTATTTCAAAGTACTAATAATAAAAATAGATTTTTTTCATGATCTGCATTTTGTACAAAGTATAAATTATTTCATAATAAAAAACTTAATAAAAAGATTCCAGTAACAGACTGAAATAATGTGATGAAAAATCTTCAGTAGCCAAGAAAATATGTAGTTTTATTCATTAAAAAAAGAAAGAGAGAGAGAAACAAAGAAAGAGAGAAAGACAGAAAGTAAGAAATTAAACTGGATGCCCCACTCTTTTTTTTAAATATATGAAATTTATTGTCAAATTGGTTTCCATACAACACCCAGTGCTCATCCCAAAAGGTGCCCTCCTCAATACCCATCACCCACCCTACCCTCCCTCCCACCCCCCATCAGCCCTCAGTTATTGCCCCACTGTTTATAGCAGCATTATCAACAATAGTAAAACTATGGAGAATCCAACTGTCCATGAACTGATGAATGGATAAAGAAGATATGGTATATGTATATGTATGTAAGTATATATGCATGTGTGTGTGTGCGTGTGTGTGTAATTGAATATTACTCATCCATAAAAAAGAATAAATCTTGCTATTTCCAACAACATGGATGAAGCCAGAGTGTATTATGGTAGTGAAATAAGTCAGTCAGAGAAAAAACAAATCCTATATGATTTCAATCATATGTGGAATTTAAGAAACAACAACAACAAAAATGAGCATTCATGAAAAAAAGAGAGACAAACCAAAAACGTACTCTTAACTATAGAGAACAAACTGATGTTTAGCACAGGGGAGGTGGGTAGGGGAAGGGTAAAATAGGTGATGGGGATGAAGGAGAGCCCTTGTCATGATAAGCACCAGGTGATGCATGGAAATGTTGAATCACTATATTGTATATTTAAAGCTAATATTATACTGTTTGTTAACTGGAATTTAAATTAAAACTTTAAAAAAAATAGTATATAGTACAGTGGAATATAGTTTTGCTTCCTTTTCCTAATTCCTTTAAAAAATATATAGTTGTAATTATTATATGTAATTATTATCTTATACATAATAGTCACAATTATTACATATAACTAGGTTTATAACACATAAACTACACCACAAAAGGTAGTGGGAGAGAAGGAATGGAACTATCTAAGAACAGAACTGTCTACCAACACCAGGGCAGCATTAATTTGAAAGAGCTTGCAACAAGCTAAATTATGCATTGTCAGGGTGCCTGGGTGGCGCAGTCGGTTAAGCGCCCGACTTCAGCCAGGTCACGATCTCGGGTCCGTGAATTCGAGCCCCGCGTCAGGCTCTGGGCTGATGGCTCAGAGCCTGGAGCCTGTTTCCGATTCTGTGTCTCCCTCTCTCTCTGCCCCTCCCCCGTTCATGCTCTGCCTCTCTCTGTCCCAAAAATAAATAAACGTTGAAAAAAAAAATTAAAAAAAAATAAATTATGCATTGTAATCTCTAGAGCATCCACTAATAAAATAATTTTAAAATATATTTGTAAAATCAAAGGAATTTAAGTATCATGATAAAATATTCATTTAATTCGAAAGAATTCTTTTTGAAATAGGAACATAGGAACAAAGAAACATGAGACACATCGAAAACAAAACAGTACATGTAATTCCAAACAAGTCAACAATTACATTAAATGTGAATACACTACAATCCAGTCAAAAGACAGAGATTATGAGGGTGAAAGTCATAAAAAGTGAAAGTCAACTTTATTTGAAATAAACACCCTTCAAGTTCAAAGACAAACACAGGTTGAAAGTGAAAAGATTATATATATATGTATATATATATATATATATATATATATATATATATATATATACACACACACCATGTAAACAATATCTAGTCATCAAACATTCAAAGAAAAAAAAATAGTAACAATCCTACACAGTCTTTCAGAAAATGAATAAAAACAAACACTTCCCAACTCATCCTCTGAGGCCAAAGACATTGCAAAAAAAATTTTTTTTAAAGAAATGAAAAATTCTACAGACCAATATCTCTCATCTACTAAGATGCAAAAATCCTTAACAAAACATCAGCAAACCAAATTTAGCAACATATAAAAACGTTTATAACATACATGACCAAGTGGGATTTATCTCAAGATTTTGAGTTCAACATGTGGAAATCGTTAGTATCTCATATTAAGAGAAAGGCAAAACCACATGATCATCTCAATAGATAAAGAAAATAGAATAGACACAACCTAACACCTATTCATGATAAAAAGTCTCAACAAACTAGGAATAGAAAGGAATTTCCTCCATCTTATTAAGAACATAAATAACCTACAGTTAACATCACACATATGGCAAAAGACTGAATCCTTTACTTTTTAAGTTCGGGAAAGGCAAAGATATCCACTATTACCACTTCTATTCAACACTGTACTGAAGGTTCTAACCAGGGCAAAGGTTAGGAGAGAAAGAGAAGGAGGGAGGGGGAGATATAGGGCGGGAGATAGACAAAGAAAGACAAATTAAAAAGCAAGAAGGACAACTATCTTAACTCTCAGACTACATGACCTCCTATGTAAAAAATCCTAAAGCCCCCCCCCCCCATTGCATTTTTTCTATTGTGTAATAGTAAACTATTCGAATATGAGTTTAGTAAGACCATAGGACTCACGATCAATATACAAAAATAATTTGTATTTATATATAAAAATACCATTTAAAAACATTGTCTTTGTCATATCAAGAAACAAGCAACAAAAAAGCAAAAAAGTGCAAGACCTGTCCACAGAAAATTATAAAACCTTTGTTGACAAAAGTTAAAAAAGATCTATATTAACTGAGACGGATAACTTCATGGAATGGAAGACTCAGTATTTTAAGACAGCTCTTCTTTCTAAATAAACCTACAGATTCGGTGAAATCCCTATCAAAATACTAGAAACTATTTTAAAAATTGACAAGGGTATCCTAAACTTTATGTGGAAATACAAAGGGCCAAGAATAGCCAACACAACTTTGAAAAAGAGCAAACTTGGAAGACTTAAAATACCCAATTGCAAAACTTATTTTGATCCAGTAATCAAGACACTGAGTTATCACCATACAGTTAGGTATTTTTAAAAAATGAAAAAGAACAGAAAGGCAAGAAAAAACGTACAATCAATTGATTTTTGACAAAGTTGCAAAGGCAATTCAATGGTGAAAAGATAGTTTTCTCAAAAACTGAGCTGAGACAACTGGAAATCTATGTGCAAAAAAAAAAAATAAAAAATAAAAACAAAAACTTGGGCCCCATGGCATACACAAAATATACCTCAAAATGAATCACAAATCTAAATATAAGAGTTAAAACCATAAAACATCTAGAAGAAAACAAAGGAGAAAACTGTGGCCTTGAGTTATATAAAGACTTGTGAGATATCATACCAAAAGCAAGCTTCCTAACAGAAAATAATGATACCATCACAGTATCTTTGTGCTTCAAAAGACAGTAATTTTTGAAGTCTTTATCCAGAATGTATGTTTAAAAAAAAACTCAGTAAGAAGACAAACAACAGTTATAGGCAAAACATCTGATTAGACATTTAACCAAAGAAATTATACCAATGGCGAATAAGCACAAGAGAAGATGCTTAGCATCATCAGTCATCAGGGAAATGTGAACTAAAACCCAAGATACTACTTTACATCCACCAGGATGGTCATGATCAAAAAGAATGCCAATACCTAGTGTTGGTGAGAATGTGAAGAAGCGTGAAGCCTCATATGTTGCTCAAATGTGAAACAGCATAGCCTCTTTGTTCAACAGCATGGCAATTCTCTAAAAAGTTAAATGTATACTTAGTATATTACACAGTAATTCCTCTGCTAGGAATCTATCAAGGACAACTGGAAATATATCCAACACAATCACTTATACACAGATGTTCATTGCAACATTATTCACAACAGCCAAAATCTGAAAACAATCCAGTGTCTATCAGCTGGTAAATGTGTAAAAACAAAACAAAACAAAACAAAACAGAAAAACCACAGTATATATATGCAATGGAACATTTTACTAAAAGTGAACAAATTACTCATACACACAAGAACATGGATGAACCTCAAAAACATTATGCTAGACCAAAAAAGACTACATATTTGTATGATTACATTTTTTTTTTTAAAAATTTTTTTTTTCAATGTTTATTTATTTTTGGGACAGAGAGAGACAGAGCATGAACGGGGGAGGGGCAGAGAGAGAGGGAGACACAGAATTGGAAACAGGCTCCAGGCTCTGAGCCATCAGCCCAGAGCCTGACGCGGGGCTCGAACTCCCGGACCGCGAGATCGTGACCTGGCTGAAGTCGGACGCTTAACCGACTGCGCCACCCAGGCGCCCCTATGATTACATTTTTAAGAAAGATCTAGAAAAGACAAATCTATACAGATGTAAGCAGGCCAGTGGTTGCCTGGGGTCAGGAGTAGGAGCAAGGATTGACCACAAATGGGCACAGGAAACTGGTTGGGGGGTGGGCAGTAAAGTATTCTAAAACTACTGCTGTGATAGTTTTACACTGAAAACTTGTGAAAAATGTTAATATGAATTAAATGCATCATTAAAACTGAGGAGGTACGCAATGAATTCTAAATATCTCTTCAGCTTTTAATTTAACTGAGACTGAAAGCTACCAGCTAAAACAAAAGGACCAATTAAAGAAAGATTCTGAACAATTTGTAACTCAAAGGGCCAATTCCCCCTCCTCTCCAAGAATGTGTCACTCTAGCAGTCAATGGTATCTGATCTATGGTAGGAGACACCTCCTTTGTTAGTTCAGGTACACTCTTTCCTGCTAACAAAACTAAAAATGTGGTAATGTTACAGAACCAGACTGGAACACTGGTGGAAAAACCAAGCGGCACTCAGAGATCTTCGTGGATTGGAGATTTATTTAACAGCGGTGGGCTCAGAGGAGACTGTTTTCCCAAAGATATGAGCCCTGAATGCAAGGGGGGAGGGTAATTTATATTTGTCAGCTTCCATATCTGTGGGGGTTTTCGTGCACACAGCAAACACAGGAAGAACACGGAGGAGGGGTCTCTAAGCTAGAGACCAGAGTTTGTTTTATGCCCATTGGCCATCTTTGGTCACTTCTCCAACATTTCCCAAGTACTCTAGTCACTTCTCCAACATTTCCCCCTTTGGTGCCTTAAAAAAACTTTTAGTAGGCATCACCTTTCAGTTTTACAGGTTCGTACTCTCAGAAGGTTAAGATATGTGCTGTAGTTTGGCGAGCAACAGTGTTTTCAATAAAATGTACCATGGCATTCAGTATACAGGGGCTGATGGATACAAGTAAAATTATGGAGAAGAGGGGCCCCTCTAGGGAAGGAAGCCAGGATGTTAAATCTGTGAGATCTCATCCTTTAAATTGATTGATATTTTCCTGTTGTCTAGGTTGAATTCTTTCTTTGAGTTCCTTAACCTTAGTTGTAACTATTCCTGATTGGTTTATGAAATAGACTTCTCCCAGAAAGATGAAAGTTCCTTCTTCTTCTGAAGTGAGGAGATTGAGGGATCCCCTATTTTGGAGGGTCACTGCCACCAGAGAGTTTATTTGGCTTTGTAAGGTTACCAGAGAATCTTCTACCTGTTCCATGTCTTCATTTATCTCTCTCTCTTTTAACATTTATTTATTATAGAGAGACAGAGAGACAAAGAGCATGAGCAGGGGAGGGGTAGAGAGAGGGGGAGACACAGAATCCGAAGTAGGCTCCAGGCTCTGAGCTGTCAGCACAGAGCCCGATGCGGGGCTCGAACTCACAAACTGTGAAATCATGACATGAGCCAAAGTCGGTCACTTAACCAACTGAGCCACCCAGGCACCCCTCAGAATAATATATCTGAGTCCAGTTGGCCCGTAAGCATTGGTAGGCCAAATTAGAACAAAGATAGAACATCCCAGGGTTGAGCATAGGGGTGTATTCCTCTTCAAGGTTATATTTCTTCCACATAGAGAGGTACCATTCATACCTTCAGGAACTGTACCAATTAGATTGTCGGCATTTGTGAGATAGACCCCAGTGGCCAGGGGTCCAATTAAGACAGAGGTGTTGGTTTTGAGATTTTCAGGAACTTCTCAGGTCAAAGGGATAGGAGTGGCTAAGTAAGTCCTCCAGCTGTGGGAGGAGCACATCTAGCAGGTTTGGGTGTGATTATCTATTTTATGGAAGACTTGTAGAGTAGTGTTGGCCCACTGTAGTAGTGTTGGTAAGCATATCTGATTGAGGGCCGAAAGGTTCAAACCCTGGTAGGCTGCCGGGGAAGTGGTCACCTTTATGGCTTGTATTACCCTATGCTGGGTATCCTTTATAGCCTTCTGAAGGGCCCTGTCTTGTACCCCTTCTCCATCCGAGATCCCCCATTGAGGAAGCTAAGTGTAGCAAGCTCACTTCCCTCTCTGGAGACCCTTGTTGTGACATGGGTTCCTGACATTTTGGGTTATTTCTATGGCCCAATATTTAGTCCTTGGGGTACCAGGTGACTGACAGAGAGTGTGTGTTTTTCCCTTGTAGCAATCTTTGTGGAGGGAGGTGAAGGCGCTGAACACCCTTGACTCCCTAATTGGCGTATAACAATCCTGGGGGCAAAGTGGATAAGTGGCAATTGTGAGGGTGAGAGAGGTTATCTTAATATGCAGGCAATTCTTAATAATCCTCCCATCCAGAGGAGGTATGTGAGACCCACCAAGCATGTTTTGTCCCATGTCCAGCTTGTTGGTGCAGTCTATATCAGCCCAACAGTAAGAAGTAAGATCAGGGCTATGACACCAGGAAGGGGCAAGGGCTGGCAGAGCTGCATCCAAACCCCTGGGCTAGGTTCGCGTGTTGATTCCTCAGGCTTCTGCTGTGTGCAGGCCAGATAGCTTCTGGGGTGTGGTTAGAGCAGGGGTGTAGGTCTCAGGGGTCCGTTTCCCTTTTGAGGGTCAGTTTAAGTGGGTTGACTGGAGCTGGATCACTTCGTCAAGTTGTGGGTTCTTCTGAGCTGACCTTCTTAACTCTGGAGTGAAGGACCCATGGGTTGATACCTGAAACTTTAAGGGCTGTAGGAGTTGTTAGAATAACAGTATGAGGCCCAGTCCACTGTAGTTTTTCAACGTTTATTTATTTTTGGGACAGAGAGAGACAGAGCATGAACGGGGGAGGGGCAGAGAGAGAGGGAGACACAGAATCGGAAACAGGCTCCAGGCTCTGAGCCATCAGCCCAGAGCCTGACGCGGGGCTCGAACTCACGGACCGCGAGATCGTGACCTGGCTGAAGTCGGACGCTTAACCGACTGCGCCACCCAGGCGCCCCAAGTCCACTGTAGTTTAAGAGGTTCCCTCTTCCAATCTTTGACCGACACAGAGTCTCCTGGCTGAAAGGGGTGAAAGAGAGTCCCTAAGGAAATTGGGCCCTCTCTATGGTGTATCTCTGTAACTTGTTTAGGACTGCCCCCAAAGTCTGGAGCTGTTTTCTTATTCCCTTGTCTCCAATCTGGTATAGGTCTCCTGGGAGTTTTCCTAAAAATGAGGGGAGGGGTCACCCATATAATAACTCAAAAGGGGAGAATCCTAGTGCCCAGGCATGCATCGGGCATGCAGGAGGGCCAGCAGTAGTAAATCTGGCCATGGGAAATTAGTCTCTTGACTAATTTCAGGGTTTCCTTGAGGGTGCGATTCATCCACTCTATTTTTCCTGAGCTCTGGGGTCGGTAAGCAGTGTGCAGTTTTCAGGTAATGTTGAAGGACTTTGTCAGGGTTTGTATGTCTGCCACAAATGCAGGTCAATTATCATTGTGTATGGTTAAGGGTAGACCAAACTGAGGCACAATCTCCCATAGAAGAGATTTGGCCACCTTGCAACTTTGTTCCAGTCTGCTACGGAATTCTTTGACCCATCCTAAATATGTGCAGATTATTACAAAAAAGTACCTAAACCCTTTATTTGGTTGTAGGTTGGCAAAGTCCACCTCTAAGTCTTCAAAAGGGGTGGCTCCCATCCTTTGTGTGCGAGGGAGGGGCTGTAGGGCAGACTAAGCATTGTTTTTGGCACAGGTTACACATTGTTCACTGACAGGTCACCATAATGCTGGCAGCTGGCTGACATAGTAGTACTTTTTGAGGAGGGCCTCTAGCGCAGTTTTCCCTAGGTGTGTGAGTTGGTGATATTCCTTCACTAGGTGTTTTCCCATAGATGACAGGACAAAGATGTGTCCATTTGGCATGACCCCAGAATTTGGCTGAGGAGAGTATATGGGTTTGGAACCAATGAGTGTAAGGAAACAGTCAGTTTGTTAATGGCCCTCAAATCCTGTACTGGTCAGTATCCTCCTCCTCACTTCTTGACTGGCAAGAGTGGGGTATTCCAAGCTGACTGGCACTCAACTAGAATACCTGCTTCTCTGAGCTTGGTCAGGTGCTCTTATATACTCATTCTAGTCTCGAATGGAAGGGGGTACTGCCTTTGTCTCTGAGGTTGGGCTCCAGGGATCAGGTCAACAATGATGGGGGCCCAACTCCAAGCTAGTCCAGGTGGGTTATCTTCAGCCCATACAGAGGGGAATGTAAGCCTGAATTCTGAGGGGCCACAGGGTAGGGCCTCAGCACAGAATAGTCTCTATTCTTCTTCCCTTGGCAGGGTAATTACCAAGACCAGGGTTTCCTTCTGCCTTGGGTTTAATTGGAGGCTAGTGTGCTCAGTGGGTTCAAAGGTTATCTGGGCCCCAAGTTTGAAGAGCAGATCCTGGCCCAGGAGAGGAATCGGACAGTCAGATAAGTAGAGGAAATCATGCTGGACCTTGGGACCCCCAAGTTCACACTGACGAGCTTGACAGAAGGGCTGTTGCATTGCCCATGTCCCAGTAGCCCCAAGTATGGTTGCCATCTTTTGGCTGTAGGGCACCACTGGGGAACTAACAATGGAGTATTCAGCCCCAGTGTCAACCATGAAAATTATTGTTTGGCCCCCTACCTTCATTTTGTCTGTGGGCTCATGCGGGCCAAGAGAGAAAGAGCCCGGTCGCCCTCAGTCCAATTCTATCCTGGCCAGACCAACAAAGTTCTCGCCTTGAGGATCCTCCCGATATTGGCTGGGTTTTGAGGTCCCTTCCAATTCAGACATTCATTCTTCCAGTGTCCTTTCTCTTTGCAGTATGCACATTGGTCCTTTGCTAAGGGGGCTCTGGGCTTCCCCCCTTTTAGTGGTTGGGGTCTTCCCATCTTTGCACCATCTGTTTCTTTTATGCTGCTGTGAGAAGGGTGGCCTTATTTTTTAGTCTTCTCTCCACTTCTCTTTTGGCTGCAAATTCTCTGTTCATGAAAACTATTGGCAACCTCTATCAGCTGAGTGATATTCATCCTGGCAAAGCGCTCCAACTTCTGCAGTTTTCTTCTGATATCTGGGGTAGCCTGTGCCACAAAAGAGGTATTTACCATTTATTGACTTTCTGGTGCCTCAGGGTCAAACGGGGTGTATACGCGGTATGTTTCACATAATCTTTCATAGTAGTCTCCGGGAGACTCCCCAGCGTGCTGGGTGACTGATGATATTTTAGTCATGTTCATGGGCTTTTTGGCTCCAGCTCAGATTCCCTGAAAGAGGGCTTCCTGGTATCATCAGATGTGGGCTTGTCCTTCTTCTGTGGTGAAATCCCATGTTAGGCGTTCTTCAGGTGCAGCAGCTTGAGCCCAGACAGCAGGGTCATTAATCCCCAGAGGTGCGTGATCTTCTAGGTACTGTCGTGTTTCTCTCATTCTTCTTCTTTCTTCTGTATTAAACAGAGTATGGAGTAACTGTTGACAATCTTCCCAAGTTGGTTGGTGGGTCTGGAAGAGGGACTCCATCAAGTTGACTATTGCTTGTGGCTTTTCAGAGTATGGTGGAGTGTTATGTTTTCAATTGAGGAGGTCGGTTGTAGAGAAAGGTTGATAATACATCATGGAATGACTGGGCTGGACTGTTCCATCCTCATTATGTCTTTCAGGCTCTCTCATATCCCTTACAGGCATTTGGAGAGCGTTAGATCTGGGTCTGGGGCGCAGTCTGGCTGCTGGCCCCGGTGGGGGAGGGTTCTCTGGGTCTGAGAGGGGCGGGGAGATGGGCGGTGGCAACTGCTGCAACAGTGGCTGTGGTGGCAGCAGAGAGACAGATGGGGGGGGAGTTTCAATCTCAGGGGCAGTGGGGAGGGAGCTTGAACAGTCATAAGGAGGCAGAAAGACAATATCTTCCTCCATGTCTCCTTTAAATATTAGAGGAGCAGTGCATCGTTTCTTTGGCTTCCTGTGTGAGCCTCCAGATGAAGTGGCAAAAACCTTTGCCTGGCTCTGTTTGCTAAGGACGAATCACACCCAAGGCAGGGGATTTTGGGCAATTTCAAGCCAGGAGTTGATGTATGGAAATTTATCATGGTGGCCTGTGTTCCTAGTGACTATTAGCCAAACCCGCTGCACTATTTGAGCATCTAATGCCCCTTTTGGGGGCCATCCTACATTGAATATGGGCCATTCTAGTTCACAAAAGTTCCTTAACTTCCTGGGTGTCATTTTCACCCCATAAGCACCTAAAAATCCCTTTTTAAAACATTTGAACATGACATCTAAAATCATAGGTTTACTCTGTTTTGATCCCATTATTAATTTCTTTCTCATGTTTAGTGTCACAACGACAGACAAAGGGAGGGTATCCCCTTGGATGAGAGGACCAATCAGATACTCCACTGGTCCCGTTTCTGAGGGAAACTTTTGGTGAGATTTGGCTGTTGTGGACTCAGCTTTGTGACTTGCAATCAGAGTCTGATCCGATACTGCCCTAGACCTTATATGCTCACCATGACACAGGAGAGCCCATTCAGATTCTGTAGACTTTTGGGGACCTTAAGAGCGCCTGCCTGTGAAGCCAGAAACTCGAACTCGACTGGCAAGCCTGGCTGAGCTGTACATTCACATGCACACACACACCAGAGTCTATTACATTCCCTCCTGCAAAATTTTCTACCTGTGAGACTATTAAGGCCTCTGGGGATTGATTAGGTCCCCCTTCCACCCTTTTGGGTAGGCCTGACTATTTTGAGGTCCCGACCTTACCGGTTCTGACATCGGGTCCAGGTCCTCACCTTCCAGGTCTCTTTGAGTCTGGTGGGAACAATGGAACATGGTGGGAACAATGGAACAGTCTGGTGGGAACAATGGAACAATGGAACAGACCTGAGGTGACTGAGTAGGAGACTGCTGAAATTCAGGCAGGACGCGTCCTCTCCCTTGTGATCCCTTGCTCTGTCACTGCCTAGCCATTCTTCCAAACCAGTGGCAACAATGGGCCACTGCGGTTGGGTTTCCCAGTCAGGGAACCAAATATGTTACGGAACCAGGATGGAACACTGGCAGAAAAACCAGGCAGCACTCAAAAATCTTGGTCAATCGGAGACTTATTTAACACTGGTGGGTTCAGAGGAGACTGTTTTTCCAAAGATCTGAGCTCCAAATGCAAGTGGGGAGGGTAATTTATAGCTGTCAGCTTCCATATCTGTGGGGATTTTTGTGCATTCAGCAAACAAAGGAAGAAGAACACAGAGGAGGGGTCTCTAAGCTAGAGACCAGAGTTTGTTTGCACCCCATCGGCCATCTTTGGCATACTTTATTCACCTATCCAACAGTAAAATGGGCACTTGAGGCATGGAGGTCACTATAATGAATATATAATTCACCATGTAACAAATACCTTGTCCTCTTTACAGAATACAGTAACTATACAGTAGCATGGCACTATGCAGGCATTTTAACATTACAGGCATTTAAAGATTGAAAGAACCAGAATGAGCCTCAGCAATACCAGCGTCAGAATCCAAATTTGTCCAACCTACTTTAAAAGGCAGTGTATGGGCAGGAAGCAGTTCCAGAGAAAAGACAAACTAACAAACAAACAAACAAACAAAAACCCCACAAAAACTGAAGATCTCATTTATAACTACAAGAGCAAAGCAAACTCCAGATAGTTGTGACTCATAGACATAGTTACATCTATGTTGTATAATGCTAATTTATAGAGAAAGACCTAATGGCATTTTTTCCATCATTAAAATTATCATCCAATATTTGAAATTCTCTAACAGAATGTGTCAGTCTGAAGAGAGAAAAAAAAACCCCTCACATTTTCCCACACTAACCTGAAATGAAGTCAAGTGATATATTCTTGATAGGTGAAATTTGTCTTTCAACAATGTCATTACAGCATGGTAAGATTAATAAATATATTTTCAACTTTTCAATCATTGTGTCAGAAGAAAATGGGCACATGTCTAGGAAAGATAAAGAAGGCTGGAAGCTGATCTGATCACAGAAAATCAGAGGTTAATTCTGTATTCTCTTAAAATTATTTCCCAGAATTTGTTTTGTGACTTCTAATTAATAAGACAAATGTGAGGATATTTCTAGGGATTGAAAAAGAAATGCGTTACTGTTCATGCTTTTCCTCAGTTCCAACTCTGAGAACACAAGTGAAAATGCCATTTCTCTGTTGTAGGGATGATGTATTTCAAAATCTGGACTCCTTCCACAGTATTATTAAAGTTCTTTGAAGCGTTGCTACTAGGAAAAAAATGTCAAAAGAACTCATGTTATTTATTGTTTCTCAAATCCACTGCTATTTCAGGTTGTGCCTAAGCTAACCAGTTGGTTTTATCTTGGAAGCCACTGGCACAGTAGAGCACTATAACATGTGTACATAAAAGGTATTAGTAGACCCAGGTAGTAAAAACTTGATTCCAAACTCCAGTGACTCTGAAAAGGAGACTCAGGATTTTAAAACAAGAATAGTTTATAAAGAAAAAAGCAGATCCCCAAGTCATATTTTAGGGAGATGTTATACCAGCAGGTTTCATATTTCTCTAAAATTACTAAACCTACTGATGTCCAGTACCTTCTTTTCTAAAGCCTTAAGTGAGGAGGAGAACAGATAGGAAGGAGGTTACAAGTGTGAAGAGCAAAAATAATAATCATGGCTTACACTGAAGCTGAAGATAGAAAAATTTTACATGGATTATCATTTAATCCTTAAAAAAAAGTGTTTGAGGTAGGCAGCCTAAGCTGTCAGAGAATTACTTTAAGTCGGTCCTGATAAGAGCATGACTCTTCATGGTTGAAAAGTCAGATTCCCCTCTGCTTCTCTTTGAAATGGCCTGAATTCATTGAATCAAAGGGATGATAGCAACTTTCATGACCCACGGACTTCCTATAAATTTACACATGTTAAAGATGACTTAATAAGGAGTATAAATGCTAATTATTCATCTGAGTTTCTTAATTTCCAGATGAATTAACCTGAGGCTCAGATTACAGGGATTTACTAAAATCACGGGTCTGAGATGCCTCTCGCCCAGGCTACCTCCACTTGCCCACACGCTATTACTTTATAATGTGGAGAAGGAAACCATGGGCCATTTGTCCAGTTTCTAACGGCCCTCTTTACACACATGGCCCCTTTCATACAAAGAATCTTTGGAATCTATGTCAATACATTAGATTCACAGGACTAGATGTAATGCCCCAAGCTGCACATTGTACTACAAGAAATTTCCTCTAAAAATCACCACAATGCCTCCAAAGACTGATGTGAAAAACTTCCGAATTCTCCAAATAGTTAGATTTGAATGACCTAAAGATGCATGCACAAATTAAAAGAGATTCATAATTCACCATTAATTCCCAATGCTGAATCTGTTCTTTTTTAAAATAATGAACTAATTCATTCATATTTAATGCCTGACATCTGATAAAGAAACGTGAAGAAAAGAGGGTGAGCTTTAAGGAAAGATAAAAACACAGAAATGCCACATGAGCAGAGAAGAAAAGAGAGAGAGGAGACTATGTAAGGCATAGGTGATCACTCAGAAGATGCAGAGGGAGCCAAATAGAGCGACTCCAAGTTGGATCAATCCACCTGGAAGAGTCCCTCCTGACCTCTAAAGTCTGCTGAATTGAAGCCTGCCACTGATGACTGCATATGATGCCTCTCAGTGACATTCTCCCTTCTGGTCTCCATAACTCATTACTGCACAATCACGATGCAAGTTCTCTGGAACTAGGATGATGGCTTTCTGATCCATTAGTATTTCGCCAAACTGCACACAAACACATTCTGCCTCTAATCATATGGGTAGGCAATGGCTGACAACAGAAAATGACAAAGATCCTGTTTAGCAGAAGCATTACAGTTCATTCCGCAAATGATTTACTGTCATTCAGTTACACAATTAGTTCTTGGTTTTCACTTCTTGGGTATTTGACTTTTTTTTTTTTTTTTTTTTTTTTTTTTGCATGGCAGGCATTAAGTGCACAGCCAAAACAGTGAAATTATCATGAAAGCTTTCACCTTTGGACCAAGGAATATCCTAAATTATTTAAAAACAGCACTTTCTTGAGGTGCCTGGGTGGCTCAGTCTGTTGAGTGTCTGACTTTGGCTCAGGTCATGATCTCATGGCTTGTGAGTTCAAGCCCCATGTCAGGCTCTGTGCTGACAGCTCAGAGCCTGGGACCTGCTTTGGATTCTGTGTCCCTCTCTCACTCTGCCCCTCCCCAGCTCACGCTCTTTCTCTCTCTTAAGAATAAATAAAACATTAAAAAATTAAAAAAATAAATAAAAATGAAAATAGCACTTTTTTATCAAAGCCCCATAAAAAATTAGAAACTTCAGACAACATGGAATTATTCATCAACAAGAAAGAACACCTATTATGGGGAAAATAGTGAGTAACAGGTCAAATTTATCAAGAGAATCCTAATTTTTAATCTTGGTTTTCTTCTTTCCATGTGTTAAGAAAATACAAATTTGGGATATGGAAACATAGTAACTCAAAAATGTTATTCACCTGGTTAAGACTCCATGCCATAAAGTTACTGACCACAGTTCCAAATGGGCCAAAAGGACTTCCCCAATGTCCCCTTCTTGCAAACCCAGGTGAATAAGCAGAAATATAAGCCTAAGGATGAGAGGATTGCTGTCCTATTCTAAGTAAAAATCCTGCCTATTGCTTTATTTTTAAGCTGTCACTGCCATGGTTAAGTTATAATGGCATTTCATTCATAAGCACATTTTCTTATTATTGGAACTGGCAGGGGGCCTTGACATGTGAATCATCATTTCATTATGTCTATTCCTCACACTGGTATGCAAATTAAACAGAAATACAAGCCAGATGAAATAGAGGGGGAAATCTGAAGCAATAACTATAAATTGAATTAATTTTTCTAAAATCTACAAAATATATGAAGCAATTAACATTGGTAATAACATATTCTACTTCAGGCACATTTTCCAAAATATTAACTTCAATTTTAAAGGCCAACACTGCTCACACCCTTCTAGCCAAACACTTCACTTCTGTAAAACAGAACTGACAGTTTTAATATTCTCTAAATTAAAAGGACAGAATAATTCCAATTTTAAGTCAACTAAAAATATGGACAAAAACATACACTAAACAACTTCCCTCTTTTGCAAAGACCTTCAAGAAAGGGTAGCAATCATTGAACATATAAATACATATAATATATATGTAAGAAATATTATTTAAAACACCATGTGTAATCAAACGAAATAATAACAATTCATTCAGACTAAAATATCCAAGCATGCCAAGTTGGATTTTTCAGGTTTATACTTAGATGCTTCCGAATCGCTGAATCTAAATGTTGAAAACAACACTGGATCAGTTTTCTAAATCACGGGATCCAGTCATCCTGAATAAATGGGTATTGTTCCTTATCTCTCAAGTATTTTGTTTAAAATGTTTCCATTGAATTTCAAAATTATAAAAAGCAGTTCTAAAACGAATGCTGCAGAAGATCCTCAAAAATGTCTTTGGCTCTGCTTTCAGGGGGCTAGTCCCTTATTTATTTCTCATGGCAGGCACACCACAATACAAATACATGAGTACTCATTCACTAAGGTTTTTTTTAAATTTTTTTAATGTTTATTTATTTTTGAGAGACAGAGAGACAGAGTGCGAGTGGGGGAGGGGCAGAGAGGGAGGGAGACACAGAATCTGAAGCAGACTCCAGGCTCTGAGCTGTCAGCACAGAGCCCAATGCAGGGCTCGAACTCATGAACCACGAGATCATGACCTAAGCTGAAGTCAGATGCTTAATTGACTGAGTGACCCAGGCGCCCCTAATTCACTGAGTTTTTATTCATCTCTGTAACTCATCTTTCCTTTAGCCCACAGCAGCCTGTTCATTTCCAAAAGTCAACAGCTTTCCCTAAAATGCTTGCGAACAAGCTGAATCACCTAGAAGAACTTCACTTTACTTAAAAAAATTTTTTTTTTAACATTTATTTTTGAGAGACAGAGACAAAGCATGAGAGAGGAAGGGGCAGAGAGTGAGGGGGACACAGAATCTCAAGCAGGCTATAGGATCTGAGCTGTCAACACAGAGCCCCACACGGGGCTTGAACCGGGAGATAGTGACCTGAGCCAAAGTTGGATGCTTAACCAACTGAGCCACCCAGGAGCCCCATACTTTTCTGGTCACAAAATACCAAAAAGCTCTACTGAAAGTTGATACACACAAAGGTCTACTGCAGAAGAGTATCATTTATATCATTTATTTTTGTATTTAAAATAATAATGACTAATTTTTCTTCACATTTCTACTTAAATGTTGACTTCCCCTAAAAAAAATAGCTTTACCCATCTTTTCATTTGTTAATAACCAAGATTTTCCAAACAGGGATTCAAAGAAATTGATAATTCCTAGTGTTGACACTGTTCTCCAAGCAGTAAACCTGTTCTAAAGGAATGAGTCCCTGTGTCAATGCTACAATCTATTGAGAAAAGCACTCGTGAGATAGCCACTTAATTTCCAACTCTTAGAAAATCCATTATTCTGCACACGGAGACAAAAATAGGATGCAACCAAGACGTTCCTAGATTATGACATTTAGAACAGAGCATATTCAAAGTGGAGCTAGGTTTCCACCCATAGTTATTTAAGGAGAAGGTGAGCAGGCCCCACACTGTTGGAATCCATCTTTCCATTTCTCTCCTGTTTGCCTTCAATTGGTGGAAATATTCATGGCTTTACAGGATCAGGTTCTTGGTGAGTCCTATCATTTTTGTAATTACTGTGGCTGGTATTAGTAAGTGTCTTCCTTTTATATGCTGAAATAAACTAATGGAAGAGGCAGACCCTATGCAAAATGGCTGGGAATAAGGCCAAATATTTTTCCATACATTCAGGGACCAGTAATTTTCTAAATGGAACTTTAAGCTCTGTAGCCTCAATAATTACAACTACCAACAGCATGTGATTTACAGAAATAATTAAGCACTCTTCCAGTCCCCATCACCCATCTCAAGCCCATGGCCACTCACCTTGTCTTTATTTTCAGTGCCAGAAGCCTCAGGCTTGGTCCTGATCACAAACGGGGTGGACAGTCGCAACAGGATCCTCTCAAAGGCGGCACTGACCTTTGGAGAAACTATCTCGAAGCAGTCCTCTTAGCATTTTGTGGCTGTCGCACCACAGCTATTTCCGCAGGCCTTCCCCCAGCTGTAGGACGGACATGTGGATGTCAAATATCAATTGGAAAGGGAAGGCCCTGCAGAAGGTACTGATGCTGATTCTGAGGTCTGCAGGGACTTGGGAGACTCCCTAGGGAAGGTTCTTCCTGGTGTTAGTATTGTCACATTCTTTGATGAGGAAGGTAAGACAGCTACAATTGCCTGGGTTCTATCGGAGCACAGTTTCTCATTGGCCACCTGCTCCATGGCCACATCAAGCTGGTAGATCTTCTTTTCTGCAGCCTTGATCATGCCCAGCATTGCAAAGCCCACAACGTGGTGAGGACGGAAGTAGTGAAGCAGAAGGGTGCCCTCCAGGAGCTCCTTGCAAAGGAACGATGGGGACACCGGCGTGGCCTGTTTCCCAAAAGAAGTTCTGATGTGTTCCAACAAAGCATCAAAGCCATTAAAAAAGTCCTGCAATGTGCCACCTATGGCTCAAAGGACTCTCTCATTCTCATCAAAGAATATATTAAAGAACTCCTCACCAAATCTTTCTTGAACTTCCTCAAACTTCAAACCTAGAGGTAAATGGGAAGCAAATGTTAGTCAAGTGCAATAAAATAATTGAATTTATAGCTTTTTAAAAAATGCTTATCAAATGAGATAACTAGTGAGTGAAGCTAGAGAGATATTTCCCTTGGGCCCAGAGATTCTCAGAGAGATTAATTCATTTTGAATTAGAGAAAGAAAATTTCAGTTCACCTTCTAGGGGCTTCTAAGATGTTGATGAGCATAAGCTTCCTTTAACTTTATGTTTTTTTGTTTTTGTTTTTGTTTTTGTTTTTAAGTAGACTTTATTTTTTAGAGAAGTTTGAGACTCACAGCAAAAGTGAGCACAAAGTACAGATATTTTCATTAGAACACTCTTCCCACAAATACACAACCTCCCCCTTCACACACACACACACACACACACACACACACACACACACAATCAGTCATGCACTACAGTGGTACATCTGTTACAATCAATGAATTACAATGATACAACACCATCACTCAGAGTTGGTAGTTTATAGTAGGGTTCACTCTTGGTGTTGTACGTCCTTGGGCTTGGACAAATGTGTAAGGATACGTTTCCACCATTACAGCATCACACAGAGTAGTTTTGCTGCTCTAGAAATCCTCTGTGCTCTGCCTGTTCATGCCTCCCACCTTACCTCAGCCTCCTGTAGCACAAACTTTCTAAATGCTGCTAATTTAGCTGCCCAATTTTCTTTTCAATACCCTACTCCATTTGCTACAATTGGCACAAACAAGATCTTTTTCTTAATGGTTTCCCTCATAGGTAAAGAAACTTTCCAGAAGCAGCTATCAAGTTGTTTCTCTATCAGGCCCATCCACTATTAATATCTGACTTATCAAAATTCTTCTGTTAAGTGGGAATTATCAACCAGAGAGGGAATTTATGGTACTTGAGCAGAGAAAGGTATCGAATTATCAAGTGTCAACTGAAGGAATGAAGTTAGAATCCAGGGAGAGAGGGACAAAACAAGAAACTAAAATGGCAGAATGGTGGACTGATTTGCATTCTTTGACCCACAAAACTGAGAGTAACCAAGAGTCTGGAATCTCACCAGAAAGGGTTAAAAGTCTTTGTCTTCCTGGTCTACATTCACTCCCTTGACATGGCAAAAGGAACTCTATCTTACAGTAATGGAGGTATAATAAAAAGTAAGTACATACACACACACATACACACAACACATTATGTAGAAACTAGAACCAGTCACACGTGATCTAGTTAGATCCACCATTAAGGACAATCTGAGGGAAAATATGGAGGGAATTTATGGTCCATACAGGAAGGAAACAACACCTGTGTATGAGCTGAGTGTGTACACTAAAGGAAACTTCTATACAGAGTCAGTCTGTTGCTTCTCCTTTGACTTTGGCTGAAATCAACACATGTAAGTTCATATATTCATATTTTCTTGCCCCGTCTACTCCATCTCATAAGGAGGTCCTGAAGATAAGGCCTGACTGGGAAAGAAACAGAAGGCCACTCTGCCAGTGTCCTGTCCAAGGGCAGAGCCATCTGGGCTGTCTATGGCTCGCTTTGCTATCTATTCCTACCTTTATTATTCCCTAAGGGTTCTCCCCATGCAGAAATCAGGGAACAAAGCAGAGTCAACACTACTATTTGAAAAACACAGCCAAAAGACATCAAATATTTTTTGAGACACCACTAGAGAGTGTAAATTTTGTAATAGCCAAGTGAAGAAGTCAGTTGGACAAAAAAAGTTCTTAAAATCAACGTGAAATGAAAAAAAAAGTAGAAAACCTAAGAGAAAAAGAGTCCTTTTATTAAGAAGAATTTCATATTAATTTTACTTTCATAGGTTTGACATTCAAGTCAAGCTGACAAAGTCACCTATCAAGATAAAAACATGAGCACACATCTTACATGGTCATGGTAAAAGATTGCCCTTCAACGTAGGCTGCAACCACGAGCAGTAAGACCAGCTCAACTGATGATAATAGCATTTATCTGTCCAGTTCTCCAGTGTGGAAAAAAAAAAGGTGGATGACACTCACTGCAATTTGGTTCCTGTCCCAATGGCTCCACTGAAACTACTTTTCCTATTGCTTAAAGCAATACATACTGTTTCATCCCTACCTTAGTTAACCTGGTTTGTTGTTTTTCTTTTAATTTGACTGTACTGATCATCTCATTCTCCTAAATATCCCTTCTCTCGGCTTCCAAAAACATACCCTGTTGGTTTGATTACTGACTGTCTGAAGACTCCTTCCCTAAAATGTATTCCTAGACCAAATCCTTATATCACCATCGATACATAACTAAAAAGTCCTAATACAAATTAAATGTATATCCCTTCAAAGACAATGTTCTTGGTTGTTATTAAATTTTTCAATTACAAAATTCTAATTAAAACTAAATTCAAAATAAATAAAAATTCCTATAAGCTGATTATACTCCCTGAACTACAAAATTCCAGGGGTCACTAAAACATCCCATGAATTGCTTCTATATTTTGAAGAGTTTTATCTTAAAAGGACACAGAGTCTTTATGCACAAAAAAGAAAAAAAGAATTTCTTCTAACTTGCTTTTTGTTTTATAACATTGAAAACGCCCTCAGAGTTATTAAGAACAGAGATTAAACATAATATAATAAGCTTATGTTCTATTTTCATTGCCAGAATCCCAAAAAATAATCCAGAAAACAATTCACCAGGAGCACAAAATAAAAACTACTCTGTGAGTACAGCATTCTATCCACTAGGAATCCCTGCTGTCTTACAAAGCACTTCTGTACTTAAGGGTAAAGAAGAGTTGTTAATTCTCAAGCAAAGACACCGAGGTCTGCCAGGGTGCTAGAGTGACTTATACCAATAAAGAAAAGCTAGAATATTTTGACTATTACACCCAAATACTATACATGGTAATTCTATAAAATCACAGTACTCAGTTAACTAATAAAGATCTTTGGGGGGTGCCTGGGTAGCACAGCCAGTTAAGTGTCTGACTCCTGATTCTGGCTCAGGTCATCGTCTCATGGTTTGTGGGTTCCAGCCCAGGACCAGGCTCTGTGCTGACATTACAGAGCCTGCTTGGGATTCTCTCTTTCTCTCATTCTCTCTATGACCCTCCCCCACTCAATCTCAATCTCTCTCTCAAAATAAACATTAAAAAAATTTTGTTCTCACAATTATTAAACTGTACAGTATCATAAAAGACAAGAAAGTTCTTCAAGTTGTAAACATGTAAACTTTGGGAAAGATCACTTAACTTTTACAAATAGTTTCATTTTAAGCCTCATCTCAGAATTCAGAAAGCACAGAGAAAGTAGTTCAGCTCAGACAAGTGGTACAGTTCTCACTTCCAATATCCCACTTATGAGGATGCAAATCCCCCACTTACAGCAAATCACGTGAAACATATAGACCATGCTCATGTGTTCATGTCAGAAGATGCTATGACAGCTTGACCTTTGGGTCTATAAGAATAAGTTCCTCTAGAGGCAAAACTTAAAATAAATCTGCTTTCATTTACAAGTTAAACTTTTAAATTATTGTTGGGGCACCTGGGTGGCTCAATTGGTTAAGCGTCCAACTTTAGCTCAGGTCATGATCTCATGGTTTGTGAGTTCGAGCCCCAAATCGGGTTCTATGCAGACAGCTCAGAGCCTGGAGCCTGCTTCAGATTCTGCGTCTCCCTCTCTCTCTCTGCCCTTCCCCTTCTCACACTCTGTCTGTCTCTCTCTCTCTCTCAAAAATGAATAAAACTTAAAAAAAATTAAGTTACTGTTAATTCACTTCTTTAGAAAAATGTGTAGCCTAAATGTGACATCCTTTATTTCAAAGTGTAATAACCTATCCATTGATGACATGAATCTTTGTCCTTCATTTGCTATCCATCTGATTTCACATCGTGCACCTCTTAAGGACAAAGACATGAGCTCATTTATGTCTGCACACCCATCACTAGTGTAATGCCTGGCACATGGACACAAAGATTTCATTCATAGAAACTAAGCTTTCAGGGTGCCTGGGTGGCTCAGCCACTTAAGCATCCAAATCTTGATTTTGGCTCAGGTCATGATCTCACAGTTCCTAGGTTCGAGCCCCATATCGGGCTGCCAGCACAGAGTGTGCTTGGG
Organism: Prionailurus bengalensis; assembly: GCF_016509475.1. Taxonomy (NCBI): domain Eukaryota; kingdom Metazoa; phylum Chordata; class Mammalia; order Carnivora; family Felidae; genus Prionailurus; species Prionailurus bengalensis. The sequence goes on from NC_057346.1 coordinate 4,755,997, forward strand.
TATCTCTCTCCTTCTGTCTCTCTGCCCCTTCCCCACTCATGTTCTCTCTCTCTCTCTCTCTCTCAAAATAGATAAAAACTTTAAAAAATCTAAGCTGGGGCACCTGGTTGGTCAGTTGTTTAAGCGTTCAACTTTAGCTCAGGTCATGATCTCAGAGTATGTGAGTTTAAGCCTTGCATCGGGTTCTGTGTTGACAGGTCAGAACCTGGAGGCTGCTTGGGATTCTGTGTCTCCCTTTCTCTGCCCCTCCCCCACTCACATTCTGCCTCCCTCAAATGAATAAAAGCATTAAAAATAAATAAAAGTTTAAAAAATAAAACTAAGCTTTCATCTAAATATTTGTTTGGTAAATATAATCAAGCTTTTAAAGCTACACTTGTGCCAGGGCACCTGGGTGGTTCCATCAGTTAAGTATCCAACTTCAGCTCACGTCACCATCTTCTGGTTTGTGACTTTGAGGCCCACATTGGGGCTCTCTGCTCTCAACATGGAGCCTGCTTCAGATCCTCTCTCTCCCTCTCTCTCTCCCCCTCTCAAAAATAAACATATAGGGGCACCTGGGTGGCGCAGTCGGTTAAGCGTCTGACTTCAGCCAGGTCAAGATCTCACGGTCCGTGAGTTCGAGCCCCGCGTCAGGCTCTGGGCTGATGGCTCGGAGCTTGGAGCCTGTTTCCGATTCTGTGTCTCCCTCTCTCTCTGACCCTCCCCCATTCATGCTCTGTCTCTCTCTGTCCCAAAAATAAAATAAAACGTTGAAAAAAAAATTAAAAAAAAATAAACATATAAAAAATAAAATATTAAATAACTTTTAAAAAGTACCTTTAAAACCAAAGTTGTGCCACATTTAAGGGTACCTAGACACCTAGACACATTCTTTTCTGATATGAGCCTCTAGGGATAATTAAGTCACAGTGTGATTAGGCTGTGACAGAGGCAAATGGGAATACTTATGGACAATGGAGAAAACAATGTATGATTCTCTCCTCCACAGGTTTTCCTGTTTGCCTCCATTAGAGCCTAACAGAGGCATGGGTTTGAGCCCCATGCCTGTGATAGTGTCTGAAGAAGAACTTGAATAAAAGTAGGTGTTCAAACACCCAACAAGGAAGGCACAGTCACACTGACAGATGGACAGTAATGGAATACAGATGAACCAGAGAAGTGGGAGACCCCAGCATGGTCAGGGATGGGCAAACTGTAAGTGAATAGCATCTGGAGAATAGGAATGAGGGGGTGAGCTGTTAACTAATGGGCAACACAAAGGCTGGACTTTTGAGCACCAACACCAGAGTCAAAGACACCAGCCAGAGAGATGCTATAATGTCTTTAAAAGCCTACATTGACTGAACTAGAGAGGTCCCAGTGAGAATAATGTTAAACAATGTGCCAAATATTTTCATAGATGACTTTACACTTTAAAAAATTCTTATCAAGTAGATATTTTTAATTGTCTTCGTTTTACAGGTGAAAAATGTTAAGACATTTGCCCAAGTTCCACAACTATACGTAGCAAACGTAGGTCGCAAGGTGAAGTCTGTCTGATACCACATCTTGTGAAATAAACACAGAGGAAAACATCTGTGCAAGGGAAGAAATGCACAGTCTTGCCCACTGTTATTTAATCAATGCCTAGCATTCTGCCTGTCATTTAGGAGATGGTTAATAAGTATTAGCTGGATGGTCAATGAATTAATGTATCACTGAAGTCAACAGAAAGCAGTTATAAGGAGCAGTCAACAGCTATCCAATGTCACAGTGAAGTCAAGTAAAAGAAAGACAGAAAACTGTAAAATGGATTGGTCAGCACTTTGGGGACCTTTGACAACAATTTTAGTGGAGGAGTGGGGCAGACTACTGGGTGTAAGGGATTAATTAAGGAGTGTGTGACAAGTAAAGAAACAAAAAGTTTTCAGCTGAATTAATATTATTGGAGAGCTAAAATTACTTACTTTATAAAACTGTAACAAATCTGACCACTATACTTGGAAAAGGAAATATTACCTGCGTTGAGAACCAAGTAATTAGAGAGAGAGAGCACCAAATACACAGCATTGTACATTTGGGGTCCTGGATGCTCTAGGGGAAGATGTATCAATAATAGAGTGCAATTAGTGTTTTTTAGATCCAGAGACCATCCTTGTCACCCAGGAAGGGCACTGGTCTCCACTAACACAGGAAAACACCAAAGCAGCAAGTGTATCCTGACGTGGACCAAATATCAACTGAGGAGGTGAATACCTACCAGCTACTCACTTCTGTGAGCTGCAGATGCCCCATAATTATCTTTTAATTATTTAGGCTCCATCAAATTCACATTTAAGTAATGTAACTCAAGCACAACTATATCTCAAGTCCATATTGTAAAGAGATTCTGATATTTTAAGGAGATAATCATCCTCTTAGAGAAACCATTTTTTCAGCTTTCCTTCTCTGCTATAAATGACATATAATATTGTATACCTTTAAAGTGTACAAAGTATTCTTTTGATACATTTATATATTGCAAAACAATTACTTTCATAGTGTTAGCTAACACTTTCAATATGCCACATAATTTTGTGTGTGTGTGTGTATATATATATATATATACACACACAATATATATATATTTATATATATATTATATATATAAATATATATATATAAATTTTTTTCTTTTTGGTAGTGAGAACATTTAAAATATACTCTCTGAACAACACCCAAGCATATAATACATCATTGTTAACAATGCTCACAAAGCTGTGCAATAGATCCCAAGAACATATTCATCTTCTAACTGGAAGTTTGTACCCTTTGACTAACATCTCCCCAATCCCCCACCTCCCAGACCCTGGGAATCATTCTGTGAATTTGGCATTTTTTTAGATTCCACATAGAAGTGACAGCATATAGTATTTGTCCAGAAACAATACTTTTATCAGGAAGACCCTAAGGTTTTTGTCAGCTAGTTTGAAACCCAGATGACACTTTAATAAAAATATTATTCTAGTGTCTTGCCAATCTATAAAGAAATGACTGAAGTTGGTCTCGGCCTCCCAGGGGAGACTTACCGGTAAATACTATATGCATATGTCTAAATAATAACAAAGGAGAAAGGCTCAAAAGAAATGCCACTGGAAGCGGAAGGTATTATGCTGAGGGAAACAAATCAGTCAGAGAATGACAGATATCATAGGTTTTCACTCGTATGTGGATCTTGAAAAATTGAACAGAAGACCATGGGGGAAGGGAAGGGGGAAAAATAGATACAAACAGAGAGGGATGGAGGCAAACCACAAGAGACTATTAAATACAGAGAACAAACTAAGGGTGGATGGGGCGCAGGGGAGAGGGGGAAATGGGTGACGGGCATTGAGGAGGGCACTTGTTGTGAGGAACACTGGTGCTGTATGGAAGCCAAGTTGACAATAAATTATACTCATGAGAAAAAAAAGAAATGCCATTGCCTGAATTGTAATTTTAAAGAAAACTGTTTTCAATCTGATGTATCAATACAGTTTCATTCGAATCTCTGTTGGGATGATATAAAACCTTTGTAGTTTCAGGACATTCTGGAGTTAAGTAAGTAACAGTATAGGTATAATAGTGAAAAGAATAGTGGCCTTAATCTGTGAAGAGTTAAACAATGAGTTTCTACTATTTTAAAAGCAAATCATTCTCCTTTTATTGCATTTGTGGCATCCCTGCCCCTCTCCAAAAGGAACACAACTATGTCATATATTTACTTTTAAATATAAGTGAACCAAATTAATTGTTTCAAATTTTATGATATAGTTAAAACAGAGTATACATTCAGATTTTTTTTTTAAAATAGGGTTTTAACATCTTTGAGCTAACAAAGAATTTGCTAACAGGGAACTCTCTAATGTATTTAAGATTAATTACTGAATACCCAAAGAAGTAGATATTATCAAGAGCATATTAAGTGCTTCAGGGACATTTGTGATGGTTAAGTTTAAAGTTTTTAAATTGGAGAATATGCTAAGATATACTTTAAAATATGCATAGGATAGAAATTTTGATAGAAATATAGCATAATGGAGGCGAAACCAGACTCTTTATAATCTGGGCCACATTTACAATCTGGGATACATTTTTCACCAAGAAACCACATGTAAAAAGCAGAGCATCCTATGGAAATGATGAAATAGAGACTGGGTGTCGAATGTTGTATGATTGGAAATTTTTAATATGTAAATTAAGAGATTAATCTAAGTTTTAAAAAAGAGTATCATAAAATTACACTCCAATATTATCAGTTGTTTCTCTTTCCTTTCAAACAGCAAAGCCTATCTGTGTGCCTTTCTTATAAAATACCAGATATTCCCTTGTATTATACATATTTGTCTGCATTCCTCTGTTGACTATAAGACAGATTTAGTAGGACAATTAATGAAAAGTACAACCTCTAAAAACAGTGTGATCTAGAATGAGAAGAAAAAAAACAATGGAGGAAGAAATATAAACCAAAAGAACTTCCCCCTAAATTGTAGAAAATCCTGAATCTTCAGATGTAAAGGCACAAGTTCCAGCCAGATTTGATAAGGGCATGCACACACACACTCTAATGTTCCCCCCCCCTCTCTCTCTCTCTCTGTCACACACACACACACACACACACACACACACACACGCAAGCTAATTACAAAGAGGAGCTGGCCAAGCACCTGCCTCAGCTCTATACCCAAAAACCTGCATTTTTGCATTGCATAAATAGGGCAATGGCTCACAGGCTTTGGCATCTTCCCAGAGACCTGCTCTCATCATTTCTCATGCCTGTACCTCTCCCAATCTTTCACCTGGTGGCTAAGAAGGATGGAGAGGGAATCACAGTGCAAATATGCATGGACTCTGGCTTCTGTTGATGACGACTGTCCCTGCTCAAATTGGAGGCCACTGTAGCGATGGCAGGAGAGTTTCATTTCCACAAGGACAGATCCTCAGAGGGTTTACTCGGAGCCATTAATCACTGCTAATGCCTCTTTGATTGCTACGCCTTCTACAATTATTCAGCTGTGTGATTCACCCTCCTGAACTGCTGCAACCCAGTCTTGGGAGCTACGTGTCTGACCAATTTGTACAGAAATTATTAGGTTTTGGAAACAAAGTTGTGTTATAGTAAAGAAATAAAATTGAGGAGAATCTGAAAATTTTTTACCACTTTCCAAATGATATAGGTAAAAGTTAGCCAAAGGCTAAACCTATGAGTTTCCTTAGCCAAAAGTATCAGACTTTAAGTGTGACAGAAATTATCACATCCTATGTCCATGATGTGGCCATTACAGTAGCATATGGCAGCTTTTACAGCACGCATGAAGAAGCAATCCTAGTACTTTTGTACTTCTGGAGGACAATAGCATGGAACTATATATATGTTTATTTAAAAAATAATTTGTAGCTACACTGTTTCACACAAGATCAGTGACATGAAGTCATCAGATGCCCTGGAACTGCACTAACCCGTCAAACCTCCATCAAAATACAGTAGTCCTTAGGGTGCCTGGGTAGCTCAGTCAACTGAGCATCCAACTATTGATTTCAGCTCACGTCATGATCTCATGGTTCATGGGTTTGAGCCCTGCATCAGGCTCTGTGCTGACAGTGTGGAGCCTGCTTGGGATTCTCTCTCTCCCTCTCTCTGTTCCTCCCCAGCTTGTGCTCTGTCTCAAAATAAATAAATATAGTACATACTAAAAAAATATAGTATTCCTCATAAAGAGTCATCCTTCGTCTACTTCTACACCACCCGTGATGAGGAACTCCTGAAGCATGCTCTCCCGATAATATCTCTAGTGATCACATAGTTCCTTCCTTCTTCCACAGAGGAACAATCTATTCCTATCACTTTGGATCACTAGTTCTATTATACCCTCTGTTTTCCCCACAAAAATCTGTTAAAGTGCCTGAAAATAGCTCACAGGCTCTCCTTTGTCTTCTCATCTTGTTTTCAAAGAACTAATTCAAAATCCATTAAAGGCAGCTCAAAAGAATGATCTTAAATGGATGTGAAAGGCAAGAGTACATGAGAAAAAAGATACAGAACAGGTGTGATTTCGAAGGACATTATAAGTTACCAGGAGGAAGGGAACAAGAAAGCAGCAGAGATAAAAGAGGTCTATTTCAGATAAGAGGAGCTGACGTGAGATGCTTTGACTCCAGGTTTCAGCCCTGTGTGTATATGTGCTCTAACGTGGGAAAATAGATGTCTGTATTTATTCATCCTCACTAGAGTATACACTTCAAACTGTTTTTCAGTGTCCTATTTATTTGCCCTGACCCCATCCACACTTTTCATACTCTGTTCCCTTTAGATCATACATATGGAGGATGCTAGGCCAGGTAGGGAAGCAAGTGAGGACTATGGAAAAACAGTACCGATGGCACACATGTGGACTGAATGAATATCCTCTATGTCTTCTCCATCATGGGTAAGGCCACTGTATGAACAGATGAACAGAGACTGTTCATACGTGTTACCATTTCCACGGGAATCTGACAGGAACTCTGAGCTACATTTGTCACACCACATCTGGACATATTCCACAAATAGAACACAAGGGCAAGCCTCAGACACACAAGAATTAACAAAAATGGCCAGCTTTTTAAATCAGGAGGGATACCATCTACATTTGAGCTCCTCTGTTATTGTAAAGGAACAAATAATCTTTTTGGATTCACGGTTTCTTTGGGGAAAGGGTTATGCCCTTATAATTTCTTTTGCTTTTGTGACATAGCTGTGTTCATTTTTTTCTCTGTCCCCTTCCAGTTTTTCTCCATACCCATACACATATTTTACAAAGCTGGATTCACAGTGGACACAAAAACACTTGGTTTTTGCCTGTTTTTCTTTTTGTGTAATTGTTTCTCTCTAGCAGAGGTGGGGGTATTTGTAGCTGTCGGTGCTCAGCAGAGCCTTGCTCTAGAAACTGCCTTGACCTAAATAAGGCTGCCTGACCCAACGTCCCTTCCCCAGGGCAACCTGAATCCAAAGACATGAGCTGTAATGCAAAGATGAGTCTTCCTGGTCTCCATGGAGGGCAACTGTGAAAAGCTGAGCAGAGTCCTTTCCTGTGACAGCACATGAACCCTGGCCCCTCTCCTTTCTTCACATCCTCACAAGGAAGTAGTCTGGTGAAACTACAAAGCTGTAAACACGTGCTACCTAACTTCCAGAAAAAGGGATGATTGGAGGGTCGAACTGCGAGCCGAGCCACAAAGCATTATTCTCAGGACTTGATATCTACAGGGGTTTGCCTGGTTGTGTCATTGATCCTAACTAAGGGTTCCTGAGCACAAATCTTCATCTGAGTCTGTTTCCTGGGGAAAGCAGGCTATCACAACATCATAAACATTCTCCCACGCCACAGTGTCATCTTGCCACACCGTTCTCATTTCAACAGCTGCTTAATGTCCTCAGAAGCAGATCATATTTTAATTGACCATTTCCTCACAGTAAGACGGTTGGTTGTTGCCAATATTTTGTCATTAAAAAGAGCATTCAATAAACGCCATCGAGCCATTATTTAAAGTTTCTTCTTCTTGTTTTGAATTATTTCTTCACAATAATCTAAGGTGTGGGCCATTACCAAGAGGATGGAAAGGTTTCAGTTTACTGATACTACAGCCTTATAAGTTGTAATATGGCACACCTAAGTTTAATAGGAAGATACACTAAGGAATTGGGGCAGATTATGTTCTACATTATAGTGTCTTTGACCCAAGGCTCCGAACAGAATGCTTCAGAAGCCCAAAGAGAAAAAGAGAACAGAGTGTTCTATAATGAACTTATATAGCATTCCTTTATACTTGGCTGAGTAAATGAGAGCCTACACAAGGTACCCAGTGTACAATATATATTTGTTCAGTAGATGTGTGAATGAATAAATGAATATTTAGGTTGCTTTAAATTTTAACGGAAACATGAGGGGGCTCATTAATATAGAAATGTAGATAATGCAGAAAATATGGACTGGATACTAATAAGTCCGTGGCTTTAAGTTCTCAAATTATTCCCGTTCCAAAGCAAAAGTGGTGGTGGTGGTAAGAGTGAGAGCCCACATGGGTACGTGTTAGATCCTCACTTATGCACAACTTAGCAGAGGGACCAACGAGGAGAATTTAAGGAGGAATAAAAAAATTGCTAATAAAAGCACTTTGTCAACCAAAAACCAGTAAGCCAAGTTTGTCATTATCACAATAGGACACATACAACAAATTCATGCAAAAGAATGTCAAAGACTGGATTTTAGTGAAAACCCCAAACTTTAAATTCGGGGCAGATGAGGAATGAAGACAGTAAGCTGAGCACAGTCTACCTCTGAGATGCACTGACAGATCCTGGAGACATAACCTAAGAATCATCTCCTGTTCTTGTCTCTTAAAATGTCCCAACAAGAATCATTTCTCAAATTACTCTGACCTCATCAGTACCTTGTGAGCACGCCCTGCTATCCAACTCATGTCCTATCACTCAGACCCTCCCTGGGGTTATCACAAGAGAGCATAGGAGGACAAAGAAGGGGACACTCTACTTGTTTTTGAGGGGATAGAAGAAAAACAATGGGACATAGAAGGTGCAAAAGGAAGAAAACAGACCAAAGGCTTAGTTTCTTCCTATAGATAGCTTAATAGGTCAGTTTAGGGGCCACTTGACCCAAAGGAGATATAAAACAAAAATGTCTGTATTCAGAGCTCTTCATTTTCCTATAAACGTTTATCCCTGCCATATTACTCCTTAACTCGTAAAGAAAACTAAAGGTTCTATGAGAAATCTTTCTTAATATTTGAAAGCAAACAAAAAAGCATTATCCAAAGGTCAACCAAATCTAGTACTTGACAGGAAGAAGATGTTACAGAGCTCTAAGATCTTGAACTTTCAGTCAACAAAAGATGCCTGGGAATTCAAGCTTGTGCAGCCACTCTGGAAAACAGTATGGAGGTTCCTCAAAAAACTAAAAATAGAACTACCCTACGACCCAGTAATTGCACTACTAGGCATTTATCTATGGGATACAGGTGTGCTGTTTTGAAGGGACACATGCACCCCCATGTTTATAGCAGCACTATCCACAACAGCCAAAGTATGGAAAGAGCCCAAATGTCCATCGATGGATCAATGGATAAAGAAGATGTGGTATATATATATACGATGGAGTATTACTCAGCAATCAAAAAGCTTGAAATCTTGCCATTTGTAACTACATATATGGAACTGGACCATATTATGCTAAGTGAAATTACTCAGTCAGAGAAAGTCAAAAATCATATGACTTCACTCATATGAGGACTTTCAGAGACAAAACAGATGAACACAAGGGAAGGGAAACAAACATAATATAAAACCAGGGAAGGGGACAAAACAGAAGAGACTCATAAATATGTAGAACAAACTGAGGGTTACTGGAGGGGTTGTGGGAGGGGGGATGGGCTAAATGGGTAAGGGGCATTAAGGAATCTACTCTTGAAATCACTGTTTCACTATAGGCTAACTAATTTGGATGTAAATTAAAAAAAAAAGTCATTCTTTCCAAAGCACTTATTTAGTGTGGTGTAGAGAAAGTCATAAATGAAAGAAAAAAAAAACAAAAACAAAAAAAACAAACAAACCAAAAAAAAACCCTGGTTTTTCTCTCCTCAGTCCATTCCCAGGACTTGCCAGAATATTGATTGCTATTTCCTTTCTAGCTTCCAGAAGGATGTCAATGGTCAACAGAGTTTGCTTTTTCTATCCCAGTGACAATGAATGGTTGGCCTGGTGCCCTAGAAGGCAAAGAGATATACTCTTTTTTTTTTTAAGCTTTGTGACCATGGCCACCTTGTTGCAAGTGCAAACCTTGCAATGTGGGTGATCTTCTTTTAAAACAGTGAGCCAATAAACTACAATTCTGTTGCCAGGAGAACTGAGCCAACAGTGAAACTTACTAACATCCCTGTTTGACTTATGAGAATGATCCAAATACATAGATAAATAAGACAAGAATGAAACCAAGAGCAGGCAAGCCTGTTTGTGGTAACAGTAGTACTAAGATATACTCTATCTCCCAAATCCCTATTTTTCTTGCATACTAAAGTGGAAGCAGCCATACAGGTTTGTGAATATCGCTGTTACTTAAATTTCTGCCTCCCATCAGTAACTAGATTCAGCCCACCATTTAATTAAAAATTGTGCCCCCTAAGGATCAAGATTGTCAAGTATGTCACAGCATGAAAATGCATGTGTGGATGTCAGATTGGAGGCGGGTGGTTAAGAACACGTAGGGAGACATGAAATGACATTTATCTGCCTTGTATGTTGGCTTCTGATCCTATACAAGTTTGAAATGTGAGTATAATTCACTTAAATCCCATTATTTCTATACAACAATTAGGGCTTTAAAGAATTACACAGAGATGCATTTAAAATGGATATGGTTCTTAGGGTACCTGGGTGGCTCAGTCGATTAAGCATCTGACTTCAGCTCAGGTCATGGTCTCACAGTTCGTGAGTTTGAGCCCCGTGCCAGGTTCTGAGCTGTCAGCACAACTTTGTCAGCCTGCTTTGGATTCTATGTCTCCCTCTCTCTCCCCCTCCCCCACTCATACTCTGTTTCTGTCTCTCTCTCTCTAAAATAAAATAAACTTTAAAAAATGGATATAGTTCTTGAAAAGTATTCCATCTGTCCAACAAGAAAGAAAATGAGTATCTAGCATGTGCCAGATGCTCTGACCCACTATGAATTGCAACAAGTGAGCCGTGGTCATTTTAACTATGTGTGGTAATTGTCACAGGGGTTTTAATCACCTTTAAATAGTTCACTCTAAACTATTAGCTCAGTTGATACACTAAACAGCTACTTAGCATGATGTCCTGCTTAAGGTGAAGATTCTGTTTAACTAACTGTACATGCTGCTGTAGACAGAGGCAGAAAGCACCTAAACACAGAAACACTTTAATAGCACATTGCAATAGTATCTAATGACTGATGACAGACTGTGAAAAGTCATTTACCCTGGGTATTTATTTGTTATGTTTTTTCAATGTTTATTTTTTTTTGAGACCGAGACAGAGCACGAGTGGGCAAGGAGCAGAGAGAGAGGGAGACACAGTATCTGAAGCAGGCTCCATGCTCTGAGATGTCAGCACAGAGCCCAATGTGGGGCTTGAACCTATGAACCGAACTATAACATCATGACCTGACCTGAAGTTGGTCACTTAACCAACTGAGCCACCCAGGCACCCTTCCTATCACTAGAGGCATGAATCACCTGCTCTGAGACCAGTTCCCTGCAGTATTAGATAAATGGAGTGGGATTATGTTCAGACACTATTCTAATTTCATCTTCAAGGTCCTTAGCACTGCAACAGGTTAATAAGCAAGAACACAGAACTGGAGGAAATACACCTCATAGATGGGCTCTACTCTGGACACTCATTACATGTATAAAATTTGGTGCTTTCATGAGTGACATTGGGGGAAAAACACACTTAAATATAAAAATAGACTACAAGCTCTTATTCATGTGTTTTAGTTTAGGTTTGGATTTTTTTCTTAATTGGGGCTACCACCAAGTAGAAATACAAAGTCCTTTTGGGCTTACCTATCTTAAGTATCATTTTATTCAACAGCTTTTAGAACTATTTGATTTTGATATAATTTCAAACTTAGAGGATAGTAGCAAACAGTACCAAAGTAGGAATAGTAGGAATAGCACCAAATACTACCAATAGTACCAAAACCTCCCATTTTCTTTTATAAAGATTCATCAAATTGTTAGAAATTTATCTCTTCTGTTTTATTCTCATTCTCTCTCTCTCTGTGTCTCTCTCTCTCTGTCTCTCTCTCTGTCTCTCTCTCTCTCTCTCTCTCTCTCACACACACACACACACACACACACACACACACACACAATTTGAGAATTAAGTGGCAAAGGTCCTTCCCTAAATACATCAGTGCATATTTCCTACGAACAAGGATGTTCCCTTACAAAACCACAGTACAGTTTTGAAGATGAGGAAATTTAACTTTGGTACAATATTATCTAATCCATACTCCATACTCCAATTTCGTTTATTGGCCCAGTAATGTTCTTCATGGCTCCTTCCTAGCACAGGATCCAATACAGGATTATTCACAGCATTTGTCTTGTATCTTTAGCTTTCCTTCCTCTGGAACAGTTCCTCTGCCTTTGTCTTTCAAACAATACTTCTTTCAAACAATACCTACCCTTCCAGGCCCCCTACCTTATTGGTGTGGTTACAAAGGACTAACATAGCACCTAACCACTAGATACCCACAGTCAAGGTGGAGAGAAAGACCTGGAGACAATTAGGAAGCACACCATGAAATGTGCTGTAATAGAAGGGTAAGTTAGGTTCCTCCCATTTTTATCAGTTCAAAGCCCTTGTTCTCGAGATCCTTATTTGTTTTCTATCTTCATAAGAAAATACATTTATAGCCAGAATCATCATTAGCCAAAGTTATTTATACAATGTCTTTTAGTTCAAGGAGTTGGCCAAAGTTATGTATGTATGTATGTATGTATGTATGTATGTATGTATGTATATATGTGTGTGTGTGTGTATGGATAAGAGGGTACTATATGTATATAATACAGTATGCATATATGTGTATATATATATACATATACACACATACAGTAGTTTATGGCAATACATGCACGCACACACACACACACACACACACACCCCAAGTTGCCTTTTCTTTTCTTTACTAAGAAACAGAAATGGTTCTTTTAAACAGGACATGTGCTACAATTGCTATTTTTAGAAACAAAAAAATGTGACCTGGTAAAAAGAACCATGTCTCTTTATAGTTAGAAAAGCTATATTCAGGGGAAGAGCCAAGATGGCAGAACAGCATGGAAGTTTTTTGTGCGTCTCCTGTCCATGAAATACAGCCAGACCAACACTAAACCATCCTACACACCTAGAAAACTGATTGGAGGATTAACACAACAATCTGCACAACCTGAACCACAGAATTCAGCAGGTATGTGGTGCGGAGAAGTGAACTTGGGGAGCAAGAAGCTGCGGAAGGTAGGGAATCACTTTTGTGGACAGAGAGAGGATGGAAACTGGGGAAGGGGGGAGAATATAGGAAAAGCACCCCTCTCCAAAAGTAGCTGGAGAGAAAGTGGAAAATTGGAAACAGTCACAGGGACTAAACTAAACAGGGAGAAAGGAGAAAGGACAGTGTTTAAATTCCATTAAGACTGTAAACAAAGGGAACACAAAGGCTGCAGCTCTGCAGCTCGATACCTGGCAGTGCTCTGGTGGGAAGGGCGAATCCCCAGGAACAGAGTGGGGTCCAGGACGTTCTCGGGCCACATGGGGAAAAGCGTTTCCACTGCTGGAAGAACATTTGGTAGAGACTGTTGAATCCACCTGGTCCCAGCAGACCCCAGAAGGTGGCCACATTCGCTGGTGCTGGGGCAAGGTCATTAAGGGTGAAGCCTGATGCCAGATGTGTGTTGTGATTTTCCATCATCCCTGAAACACTGCTGCTAAACTATCTCCCAAACATTTTCTGGGGCCAGGTGGCAGCTGGCCGCAGTCTTGGGGCACAGGCAACAATAGGGTTCAGCGGGTATTTCTGGGTGTTTCCGATATTTGGACACTACTCATTCGGCCATTGCTCAGTGAGACCCTCCCACAGAGGGCCAGAATGGGTCAAAGATGCAGTCCTTCAGAAATAAGGGACCAGGGAAAACAGCCGCATCTGAGACAAAACTTGGGAGAGAGGTACTGCCTGGGGCCTGGTACAGAGAGTGAAAAAGCAGGGAGTGGGCAAAAGCTGAAGACAGAGGATGGGTGCACAACTGCTGATCCTGGAGAACAGACTGGGTAGCTGGGTAGCGCCATTTTCACTGCTTCTGCGCATGCCCACCTACGAGCTCCACAACAATCCACCTCAGTAGGCTAGCAACACCACCTAGCAGAGAACTGAGCCATTACACTGAGCCCTGCCCAACTGGGCCAACCTTGCTCTTCAAGAAACAAGTCTCACTGCTAGCTTAATTTATGGACTATAAAGACTTACATAGACTGACTTTTAGGGGAAAATGAAGCAATTTCAGTCCTACTTCAATCTGTTAGCAGGTTGATCTATTCAATTTTATTTCTTTTTCCTTTTTCTCTTTTACAATCCTTTACTTTTTCTTGAATAGAGAAAAAGAAATAATTCATTTTTATTTTTAATTTTTATTAAAAGTATCTTCTTTAATTTTTATTGTATTTTTTACTTTTGTGTAAATTTTTTCAAATTCTACTTTACTTCCATAATTTTATTTTAGTCTACTTCAGTGTATTCACCTTTTAAAAAATTTAAACAATTTCCTTTTTTTTTCTTTCTTTTTTTTTTCTTTTTCAATTCTTTTCTTTTTCTTGAATGGACAAAGAGGAATACTTCATTTTTATTTTCAATTTCTATTAAAAATATTCTTATTTAATTTTCATTACTATATTTTTTGCTTTTATGTAAATTTTTTTCAAATTCTATTTTACTTCCATCATGTTATTTTAGTCTAATACAGTGTATTTTTTCAAATTTTCATGATTTCTTTTTTCCCTTTTTTTCTTTATCTTTTTTCTCTTTTTAATTTCTCTTCTTTTTTCTTAAACACAGAAAATGGAAAATTTCACATTCATTTTTAATTTTTAATAAAAATATTTTTCTTTAGTTTTTTCTACTATATTCTTGACTTCTGTGTATATTTTTTCAAATTCTAGTGTACCTCCATCATCTTATTTTAGTCCACTTCAGTGTATTCATTTTTTCAAATTCTCAAAAAATTTCCTTTTTTTTTACTTTTTCCACCCCTTTTTAAAATCTAATCTGTCAAACCACTTTCAACACACAGACCAAAACACACCTAAGATCTTGCATCATTTACTCAATTTGTGTGTGTGTGTTTAATTTTTTTAATTTTAATATTTTTTAAATTTATTTTTTAAATTTTAATGTTTCTACCTCATTACTTCCTTTTCTCCCTTCAAAATAACAAAATGAAGGAATTTCCCCCCAAAAAAATAACATGAAGAAATGACAGCCAGGGATTTAACCAACACAGATGCAAGAAAGATGTCTGAACCAGAATTTAGAATCACAATAATACGAATACTAGCTGGAGTCAAAAATAGATTAGAATCCCTTTCTGCAGAGATAAAAGAAGTAAAAAATAGCAAGAATGATATTAAAAATGCTAAAACTGGGTTGCAATCACGGATGGATGCCATGGAGGTAAGGATGAATGAAGCAGAACAGAGAATCGATGATATAGAGGGCAAACTTATAGAGAATAATGAAGCAGAATAAAAGAGGGAGATTAAGGCAAAAATGCATCATTTAAGAATTAGAGAAATCAGTGAGTCATTAAAAAGGAACATCAGAATCATCGGGGTCCCAGAAGAGGAAGAGAGAGAGATAGGGGTAGAAGGGTTCTGTGAGCGAATCATAGCAGAAAACTTTCCTAACCTGGGGAAAGACACAGACATCAAAATCCAGGAATCACAGAGGACCACATTAGATTCAACAAAAACTGACCATCAACAAGGCATATCATAGTCAAATTCACAAAATACTCAGACAAGGAGAGAATCATGAAAACAGCAAGGGAAAAAGAATCCCTAACCTACAAGGAAGACAGATCAGGTTTGCAGCAGAACTATCCACAGAAACTTGGCAGGCCAGAAAGGAGTAGCAGAATATATTCAGTGTGCTGAATCAGAAAAATATGCAGCCAAGAATTCTTTATCCAGCAAGGATGTCATTCAAAATAGAAGGAGAGATTAAAAGTTTCCCAAACAAAAATTAAAGGATTTTGTGGCCAGTAAACCAGTCCTACAAGAAATTTCTGTGAACTACTTGTAAGAATTCATCAAGGACCAGCAGGCAGTCCTGAAGTTCTGATAAATAAAGCAGGTCCAAGGGCAGTTTTAAAGGACAAGAAAGGGAGGCTGGGAGGACAGTGGTTAGAGGGGACTTAAGAAATTCACAACAGAAGGGCTGGGGCCCTTCTGGACATGGATGGAGCTAGAAAGTTATGCTAAGTGAAATCAGAGAAAGACAGATACTATATTATGTCACTCATATGTGGGATTTAAGAAACTAAACAAATGAGCAAAAGGGAAAACAAGAGAGACAAACCAAGAAGTAGACTCTTGACTACAGAGAATACTCTGACACACTGGTGGTCCCCCAAGGGGAGGTGGGTGGGGGATGAATGAAACAGGTGAAGGGTGCACTTGTGATGAGCACAGGGTGATGTATGGAAGTGAAGAATAACCATATTCCACACCTGAAGCTAACATAACACTGTATGTTAACTGCACTGCAATTACAATTTTGAAAAAAAGAAACCCCAGGAGGGCTAGCTTATACTCCTTACCATTCATCCCGATTCATCCTCCCAACTCAAGGCTCCTTAAAGCTGAATTATTTCAAGACAAACCTTGGGCAAAGCCCTATTTCAGAGATTTGGAAAACCATCGCTCTTCCACCCTCACCCTCTGCCGGAAACATGTAAACTAACACTCAGCAATTTTTACCAATTGCCTGAAATCCCTTTAACTGGAAGAAACACACTCCTTTTCAGTTAGAGATAAACAGCCTTTAATTGTGTCTTTGAAAGAGGTACAACAGGCAGGTGTGAATACTGAATTCAAATGTTAGTCATAATAGATGCTCTCCTTTTTCACTATTAAAGAGAAATAGGAAGAAAGAGAGAGAGAGATGGGTGGGGACACTGGGGCCAAGGGAAGAGGGAAGACAAAGTCAAGAAAGGCCAATGTCACGATACTGCCACCAACATCTCCTCTCTGTTTGCGTGCCCACGAATAAAGGCAGCGGGCACTGGTACTTCCAAGTCCTCAGAACGCAGCCCCCACTCAGGTGAAAATGTGTTAACGGGTCTCTTTGGAGACAGCTGGACATCAGGATGCCTCTTTATCGGAGACACATGCACGGTTTTCCTTACACTGTCTCTAAGAAACAGAACTACCAAAGACTATTTGGACACCAAGAATAACCACAGGCTATGTCTACATGGACAGAGGGAACAAGAGAGGTGAGGCAGTGGTTGAGATAAAAGAGAACTCCCTCTTACTAATGGAAAAAAGAATTTTCTCCTGATTATGGTAACATAGTCTAGGTAACTACTCTGATCATAGTTACAAGATTCCTGCTCCAATGTGCCCTGAAGACATAAGTTCAGTTCACAAATGAGCCTTTCATCAGTTACCATTTCATTTCAAAACAGGGGATTTGCAATTTCAGGAAGTGATTTGTCTTTGGTTACTGGTATTTTCTTTAAAATATTAAAAACAGGGGCTCCTGGGTGGCTCGGTCGGTTAGGTGACTGACTTTGGCTCAGGTCATCATCTCATGGTTCGTGGGTTTGAGCCTGCATCAGGCTGCACCATGCTGACTGCTCAGAGTCTGGAGCCTGCTTTGGGTTCTATATCTCCCTGTCTGCCCCTCCCCTGCTCACACTCTTTTTTTTTTCTCTCTCTCTCTCTCTCTCCCTCAAAAATTAAAAAAAATTTTTTTAAATACAATTAAAAAATAATAATGACACTAAACACAAGAGCAAACAGGTTGTAGTGCTCACCACATACAAGAAACTGTGCCAAGTATATTGACTAATTTGATCCAAATACCACACTTTGGAAGCAGCAAATCCAGAGTGATTAAGTTTTATTTTAGAATATGTGGGGAGAGATTAATTTGACATCATTTGCCTCCATTAGGGTAAACCATTTAAAGTCACTAATGGCCTCAAACTAAAAGCCATCTCACGAGTTTAAATAATATGTTTCTCCTAGTACCACACTTTTGAGTACTCATGTGACAAGGTTTCAAAGCAATTCCCTCTGAAATGACAATTAACATAATTATCCAGCACTTAAAGTATATGGCATTGTACTAGGTACCGAGATTATGTTTCCACTAAATCTTCTTTTCTTCTGTTTTTGCTTAAAAAATAATCACAGCACATCCTACTAGCCACAAGTATAGTCTCGATCCCCAGGGCAATGACTATTGGCCCCAAATGTTAAATGATGCTTGATGACCTTTCAAAAGGTACTAGGATTTGAATCTTAGCTCCTCAAAAGTGCTCACAATCTTATACAAATAAATGATGGCAGCTCAGAGACAACATTAACTATGTGAATTACAAATATGCACTGCCTTTCATGTCAATGAGTTTAACTCCTCCGTTTTAAGCTAGACTGCATCAGAAGGTGAATTTAGCCTTCTGCATTTCCAACTGCTTTCTGCCATAGGCAGTTGTAAGTAAACCGTACACTTATCTGGAGCTTTCTATTTACAGAATACTCCCACTGAAATTATCTCATTTATTCATAGCATCTAATCTTCAATTAGCTGTTACCATCATCATCCTCCCTTACAAAACAGATTAAAGTAACTTTAAACTTCTATGCGCTGGTGAGGCCTTCAGTTCCTGTTCCTTGATTTTGTCTTCTTATATTACACCGTATCCAAATGATGTCAAGGAAAGAAAGATTAAAGAACAACTCGCTGAACTCTATTAGGCTTATAATGACTCAGAGTCGACTTTCCTAAAGGATTCTAAAATCCCATTTAAAGCCTCTCAGGTTGTACCATTAAACCTGACTGTATTACAAAGGCACAATTAGGAGATTCAGTGGAGGAGAAGACGGAAAGAACACAAGAAGAAGAAAAGTTAAAAAGGAAAGACAATACCAAAAGGGAATTTCATTTAAAAGAATTAAACAAAAATAAACCAAAGGACGTCAGTCCAGGGGTCCCAAGGAGTGGCCCCACAGCCACTGTAAAGAAGACTGACTTGGTGCAGGAAAGTGCATGTTCAACAGCTATATTTGAGTAATTATCTTTAATTTTCTCCAAATAATGACCAAAGTCTGTTTTACTTACCCAATAACTTGGTGCTCATAATACTGCAGTGTCCTCTGGAGAGTCTGCTGTATTGTCTGAGGCTGGAGAAGAAGAAAAAATATAAAAATATATTATCAGCACATCAGTGTTTTTCCCTTTCTGAGCATCAGAGGCAGATATGGGCCTTCTGATTTATCTCCTACAAGTGTTCGCTTTAAAATATTAACCCATTATGCATTTTGCCATGTATTTTCTCCACAGGAAGTAATATGAGGCACTCAGCAATTACCCCGAATTTCCCAGCATTTCAAGGGTGATAGCATTTCCTAGCCATATTTTTTCCAATTCTTTTGCACCAGCTCTTAGGTTCATTACAATACTCAATAATTATTGTGGTTGTCTACAACAAACCGAGACCTTGAGGGCAGTGGAGGGGAGGTGGACTCAAGAAACAAGGGCCATGCCCAGATCAAGCCTCACCTCCTCAAGGACTCGAGAGTTTTCAAGCAAGGATGCTGAGGCCTCCAAGAAGGGCCACAGGTGCTCTGGGCAACAAAATGGGGTCTGCGGCAAATACATAACTAGTTCCCAGCCAAATTGTATAATCCTTGCCTTTCTGGGAGAGCTGAAGATAGTTTATTACTCCCAGGTCAACAAATTTTTCTTAGACTGATTTAGGCAACAGAGCCTCAGCTTTGGGTTTCTGACCCAGGTAGCCATGAAGATCCCTGAACATAGACTTTATTAAGAAATTGGGATAAGAACCAAATAAGAAATTAATTTTTGGAGGAATCAGCCTCCAAGTGTGCAAGGAAATGGGTACAGGGCAAATGCCTTCAACAGCTGTTTTTCATTTACACCGGGTGAAGAAGATGAACAGGAGGCCTCATGCTGGCATGGATGTTTCTTCTCTTCAGGACAGAATCAAAGCACAGTAGATAGAATGTGCCCAAGCAAGAAAAATTACTCCTGAATCGAGAAGCAATGGAGCTGTTGAGAAATCTAAAGAGGAAGAAGCAGGCACAACCATCCCAGTGCACAAAAAAAGTGTGCTTTAAAAACTCAACCCATGGCCAAGCTAAACCAAGTCATTATCAGTCACTGGCTGGGTACCCCTGGGAGCTGGGCCTCTTGCACTGGCTTGGAAGCTTGTGAGCTAAGATAACTTTCTCTATGGCAACATGCCCTAAAAGGAGTGACTATGCACACAGGGATTACCCTTCCAATAACTTCTGGTCACAAAACGTGGAACAGAACACAGGAACTAGAGTGCATAGGGCCAGTTAAGACCAGAATGACCTCATTTGTACAAAAGGACATTTTTTTCCCCGGCACCAGGAATTTCCCAGTCATTAAAAAGCACATGTTTGTGAGAGGAGTTAAGCCTTTTAAAGAGCTGACTTTTTTCTTTTGTGAAACCATTACTTTTTTTTTTCCCCCAGCAGGAGTTAAATTTATAGTTTCCAACTACATTAAAAGGGAAACGTTCTCTGGGAATATCCAACAGAGCTCCAATGCCAGAAAGCATTTATATACTTCCTGTCATTTGCCAGAGTTGGTGGGCACATTCTCATGGTCTAAACTGCAAGCACAGAGGGTGATTGGAGACTATCTTCTCATCGTCAGCAAGTAAAGGATGACTTCAGCACAGAACATCTCATCACCATGGATTCACAGAGTCCTCTTCAGAGTTTGCCTGATTGCTCACCCAATGGCTCTTATCAGTGAGAGATGTCTTCTTGTAATCTTGGGGTCTCTCTTGACCTGAATAAAAAAGCCACGTATGGGCCAAAGCCATCCACGGGGGTAACTTCTGCCTTGAGAGTCATAGGGTCCATTCTTAGTCCACGCATGTCAGCAATGCCGGTCAGTATATTAATGGGAAAAACAGGGGCTTTGAAGATATGCAGACCTTCTCTCCTCCTCTAAGAATATACCTCCATACCTGTCCCTGACTCAAGAGGTCATCCAACTTTCTACAGGCCAAGATCCCATTCTTCTTACCTGTATCTGCTCCTTCCTTTCAGAAGGAATTTAGAAACATGATTTTAGAACACAGGGTTTAATATCAAAGTGAGTTAAAAAATCCACTCACAAGCCACATGACCTTGGGCAGTTTACTTAAGCTCTCTAAGATTCCTTATGTGTACATTATTTTAATGGAGATTAATTGAAATAAAGCAAAGTCTTCAGTGCACAGTAGATACCTAATAAATGGTAGTTACAATGATACTCGGCTGTAAAACATGGCTTCTACCCTCAATAGTCTCATAATCTAGTGGAGGGGCACAAGATTTAAGTCACACCACCCAGCCCACAAGTGTGATGTTTTGAGATCCTTACCACCTAAAAATTCAATACAGCTCCTACTACTGTTAATCATAAGAGGGTGCTGATTCCAGTAGATGAAGGAAACAACAGAAAAATGGCAGCTTCATTTCCAATGAAAACTTCATATCAGTCCAGAGATGGTTATAGAAGCAGAATTCTGAAAATTAAGATTGAGGATTGTCCTAGAAAGCAGGCTTACAAATGGGAAGGACACTGAAGCCCCATAGTTGAGATCAAGACCTGAGGCCTTAAGATTTACAAAGAATAAGAAACCATGAATCTCCTTCCTAGGACACAAAGAATGGGCAACAGGAGAACCAGTTGGCCTAATCATTTTATAGCCAAATGCTGAAGGATCTGAGAGACAAGGGTGGGGAAAAAGATGAAATCCAGTATTCCTATCATAAAAACAACAACAACAACAACAACAACAACAACAACAACAACAATAAAAGAGGTCTATGATTCTTCTCTGCTTACCCCAAGCTAAGATAGAGACAGTAGCTTCTCATTGTTCCTGTTCAACCCCGAGAAGCAATGGCTAAGAACATAGAGCTGGAGACACAAGGCAGCCATCTGGGTCCTCCACACAGATCATCTGGGGCAGACAGAAGGTATTCAAAGGCTGCCATCACATGGCCACAAGATCTCCTTCATCTCCTGTCTCATGAAAAGCTTCACTCTGCTTCACCAGCAGTACTGACCCTTGCACACTAAATGTTATGCTCACTTAAGGTCATGGGATCCAAACATCCAGCCATGAAACAGTCCCAACAGAGCCAGAGAAGTGGTCCCCAAGGAGTAGAGGAAGCAGTTCCCAGAAGCTGGCCCTGCAGAGGCTGCAATGCAGTCCCTGCCATGGACATCTGCACCAGATGGATCTAGAGATCAGGTAGGAGGTAGGGAAGCAAGACATGAGTGTGTGTGCGCATGAAACACACTCGTCATCATATAAAGCACATGCTCACCTCGATTTTACAGATCAAGAAGTTGAGGCTCAGATTGGTTAAGTAAAGAACCCAAGATCACAAAGGTAGGAAGTGAATAAGCCACTAAAAGCCAGGACTGGCTTCAAAGTGTACCCCTCTTTCTACAAGATGACTTGAGGGTCCCTCTGACCTTTAACATTCTGGTATTTCTATATTGTTTGCTAATATTGACAGCACGTCCTCCTTCCAAAAACAAACAAAACTTCATAGCTAATTTTAGTTTTTTAATGTTTATTTAGTTTTGAGAGAGGGACAGAGACAGAGCATGAGTGGGGGAGGGGCAGAGAGAGGCATAGACAGAATAGGAAGCTGGTTGTAGGCTCTGAGCTGTCAGCACAGAGTCTGACAGGGGCCTCAAACTCACAAATCGTGAGACCATGACCTGAGCTGAAGTAGGACACTTAACCACCTGAGCCACCCAGGTGACCTTGATAATTTTAAAACAAGCTTCTCATTTCTGCTTTATGGCAGACACCCATAGGCTACAGAATTAATGGAAACCCTAGGCCCTCCTTTAAAGAAATGTCTGTAAATAGCCATGTCATTTTATTTACTTAAATATGAGGAAATTACATATCAATGTCAGCAATTAAATGATAGAGATATACACTTAATTACTAACTCTCTAGGCCAGTGGTTTTCTATTCTGTCTGTACATTAAAATCACCTTGGGGAACTCTAAAAATACCAATGCCTGAGTTCCACCTCCAAATTTTCCAACTCAAATGGTCTGGGAGATCCAGTTGCTTCTAATGTGCAGTCATGGGTTGCATACCTGTTGTTTAAGGTATAAACATGATGATCAAGACCAATAATATTCTATAAACCTTATCTTAACTGAGTAAGTCCACATTAATGAGAACACATTCTTTATTCAAATATCAAGAGAAGTAAGCTTCTGAGAGGTGTTCATATGTAACTGCCAAGTTTAACACAGTTCCATTTATTAACTGTCACTAATGACTTATAATTAATGTGAATTTCTTAGATAAATAAAGAGCTATATTGCTTGAGGCATAAATAAAGGATGTTTAAAATTTCCATATAACTCAGTCCCAGGCACTTATGTCAGCAATGCTGGGACACATACATACAACATAACAGCTAGTATGACCCTCCCTCTATGAGAGGCACTGCTGTAAGCTCCCTGCACACGAACTCCTTTGTCACATCAACAGCATGACATAGACATGGGTGTTATTATTTTACAGATAAGAGAACTGAGACACACAAAACTGAAGCTGCCCTATGTCACACAGGTAAAAAGAGGCAAAACCAGTACTGAAGAGTAGGTAATCTGCTCCAGAGTCCAGGCACAAAGCCTCCAACCTACCCTGCACATTACACTTAAGACTTTGGATCTGGTTGTACACTTTACAGTTCATGTTTTTTAACGCATGCCATGCCAGTGGATCTTCCACCAGTCCCAGGGGCCTCCAGGGAAATAGTCAGGCTGGTGTTATTATCACCATTTGACTGAAAAAGAACCAAAGTTAGAGATGTTACAAGTCCTCTTTTGCAAACAGAGCATCTCTCCCCTTAGAAAGTGTTTCTAGTAAGCAAGAATTTTTTTAATGTCAACACACAATTAAAGAATCACATGGAATCAAATTGTCTGCTTCTTGAAAACACATTTAAAATTCTTGACACCAAACCTGTATAGACAAAGAAAGACATAGGCAAAATCAGGAATAAAGTCTTGCCTTGGACCCACGTTTCCACTCCTCCTCTCTCAACTCTGTGTCCTCCTCTGGCTCACCCCTTCCTCACACCCTGGGCATCGAATATCTTCATGCTGCATTCTGATGGGCTCAATCGCTACCATCATCATGTAAACTCCCTAAACAGGTCTCCAGTAATCATCATTGCATAATCTACTTCCTTTTATCATCAAAATTTTAAATACCATTAGTGCTCTTATCTCAGGTGGTGCTCAGTAGTCATACTTCCATTTCCTCAAAAACTCGATCCCTGGGCCTAAGGTAGAGGACGATAAAAAAGGAGCTTCCCTACATTATAAAATATGGTCTGACCAGTAATAGTGGAATTGTGGTAAATAGGCTTATCAGTGAGAGACAAACTGGGGGCAGAAACCACTTCTCATCTAAATCACACCACAGGGACCTCCATGTTCCCCACAAGATTATTTCACATAGTAGTACATGATATACCAAATTCCATCATTTAACATGACCAAAATCATAACATGAAATACCCTATCTTTATGGCTAAGCCTGTAGACACCAATGGATCAAGTGAGATGATTGGTGTTATTAATAAAACTAGTCAAAACAATAAGTCACTTCAGACAAACAGCTTAGCTGCTTCTGAAAGATATGTGATTGCAGTAATCATCAAGCTTGCAAAATATGCAGACGAAATATTCACTTTTCCAGCCTCTGACTAAAGTTATTACATATACGCCACCAAAGAGAGAGAGAGAGAGAGAGAGAGAGAGAGAGAGAGAGAGAATGAGAATAGTGGCAAATTATGTATAAAACATTGAGTCAAGACCTCTGTATTTCAAGCCCAGCTATGCTACTGATTTTTTATAAAATTAGCCAACATCTTTTCACCTGGGAGAAGGAAACTTTGAGAAAAAATGCTTCCATTTTCCCATGTGAAAAACACTTTCAAGAAGTTCCTAGTTCTCAGGGTCATTTGAAGTAAAGCATTGCAAAGTTAACCACTTGAAAACAGAGGGTCAAATCACACTGAAAACTCAACCATCTCTCAGGAAGCTTGGCAGTACCTTCATTGGCTATGTGGTGGGAACCGCCTGTCCCCCTTCATCGGCGACTTGGGGTGAGTCGCCTGTACCCCTCATTGTTGTCCTGCACCCCTTCCTCGGCGACATGGGAGTATACCACATGCCCCCTTCATCAGCGATGTGGGGGGGAACCGCCTAATGCAACTGATTTCTGTGCATTGATTTTATATCCTGTAACTTTGCTGAATTCATGAATCAATTCTAGCAGTTTTTTGGTGGAATCTTTAGGGTTTTCCATATAGAATATCATGTCATCTGCGAGAAGTAAAAGTTTGACCTTCTCCTGGCTGATTTGGATGCCTTTTATTTCTTTGTATTATCTGATTGCAGAGGCAAAGACTTCCAGTATTATGTTGAATAACAATGGTGGTTGTGGATGGACATCCCTGTCTTGTTCTTGACCTTAGGGGGAAAGCTCTCAGTTTTTCCACATTGGGGATGATATTAACGTTGGGTCATTCATTTATGGCTTTTATGATCTCCAGGTGTGCTCCTTCTATCCCTACTTTCTTGAGGGTTTTTATCAAGAAAGGATGCTGTATTTTGTCAAATGCTTTCTCTGCATCTATTGAGAAGATCATATGGGTCTTGTCCTTTCTTTTATTGATGTGATGAATCACGTTAATTATTTTGCGGATATTGAACCAGCCCTGCATCCCAGGTATAAATCCCACTTGGTCGTGGTGAATAATTTTTTAATGTATTGTTGGAGCCGGTTGGCTAATATCTTGTTGAGGATTTTTGCATCCATGTTCATCAGGGAAATTGGTCTATAGTTCTCCTTTTTCTTGGGGTCTCTGTGTGGTTTTGGAATCAAGGTAATGCTGGCTTCATAGAAAGAGTTTGGAAGTTTTCTTTCCATTTCTATTTTTTGGAAGAGCTTCAAGAGAATAGGTGTTAACTCTTCCTTAAATGTTTGGTAGAATTCCCCTGGAAAGCCATCTGGCCCTGGACTCTTGTTTTTTTGGCAGATTTTTGATTACTAATTCAATTTCCCTACTGGTTATGGGTCTGTTCAAATTTTCTATTTCTTCCTGTTTCAGTTTTGGTAGTGTATATGTTTCTAGGAATTTGTCCATTTCTTCCAGATTGCCCATTTTATTGGCATATAATTGCTCACAATATTCTCTTATTATTGTTTTTATTTCTGCTGTGTTGGTTGTGATCTCTCTTCTTTCATTCTTGATTTTATTTATTTGGGTCCTTTCCTTTTTCTTTTTGATCAGACTGGCTAGTGGTCTATCAATTTTGTTAGTTCCTTCAAAGAACAAGCTTCTGGTTTCATTGATCTGTTCTACTGTTTTTTTGTTTTGTTTTGTTTTTTTGTTTTTTGTTTTGGTTTCAATGGCATTAATTTCTGCTCTAATCTTTATTATTTCCTGCCTTATTATGGTTTTGGGTTTTATTTGCTGTTCTTTTTCCAGCTCCTTAAGGCATAAAGTTAGGCTGTGTATGTGAGATCTTTATTCTTTGTTTAGGAAGGCCTGGATTGCTATATACTTTCCTCTTATGACTGCCTTTGCTGCATCCCAGATATTTTGGGTTGTGGTGTTATCATTTTCATTGACTTCCATTCATTCTTTAGTAGGATGTTTTTCAGTCTCCAAGTATTTGTTACCTTTCCAAATTTTTTCTTGTGGTTGATTTCGAGTTTCTTAGTGTTGTAGTCTGAAAATATGCATGGTATGATCTTGATCTTTTTGTACTTACTTAGGGTTGGTTTGTGTCCCAGTATATGGTCTATTCTGGAGAACGTTCCATGTGCATTGGAGAAGAATGTATATTCTGCTGCTTTAGGATGAAATGTTTTGAATATATCTGTTAAGTCCATCTGGTCCAGTGTGTCATTCAAAGCCATTGTTTTCTTGTTGAGTTTTTGATTAGATGATCTGTCCATTGCTGTGAGTAGGGTGTTGAAGTCTCCTACTATGATGGTATTACTATCGATGAGTTTCTTTATGTTTGTGATTAATTGATTTATATATTTGGATGCTATCACATTTGGAGCATAAATGTTTACAATTGTTAAGTCTTCTTGGTGGATAGACCCCTTGATTATGATATAATGCCCTTCTGCATCTCTTGATACAGTCTTTATTTTAAAGTCTAGATTGTCTGATATAAGTATGGCTACTCCAGCTTTCTCTTGTTGACCATTAGCATGATAGATGGTTCTCCATCCTCTTATTTTCAATCGGAAGGTGTCTTTAGGTCTAAAGTGGGTCTTTTGTAAACAGCATATAGACGGATCTTGTTTTCTTATCCATTTTGTTACCCTATGTCTTTTGATTGGAGCATTGAGTCCATTGATGTTTAGAGTGAGTAGTGAAAGATATGAATTTATTGCCATTATGATGCTTGTAGAGTTGGAGTTTCTGGTGGTGTTCTCTGGTCTTTTCTAATCTTTGCTGCTTTTAGGATGTATGATGTATGTATGTATGTATGTATGTATGTATGTATTTCTCTATCTATATATATATTTTTAATCTTCTCTCCCCTCAGAGAGTCCCCCTTAAAATTTCTTGCAGGGATGGCTTACTGGTCACAAACTCCTTTAATTTTTGTTTGGGAAACTTTTTATCTCTCCTATTTTGAATGACATCCTTGCTGGATAAAGAATTCTTGGCTGCATATTTTTATGATTCAGCACACTGAATATATCCCACCACTCCTTTCTGGCCTGCCAAGTTTCTGTGGATAGGTTTGCTGCAAACCTGATCTGTCTTCTCTTGTAGGTTAGGGACTTTTTTTTCCCTTGCTGCTTTCATGATTCTCTCCTTGCCTGAATATTTTGTGAATTTGACTACGATATGCCTTGTTGATGGTCAGTTTTTGTTGAATTTAATGCGGGTCCTCTGTGCTTCCTCGATTTTGATGTCTGTGTCTTTCCCCAGGCTAGGAAAGTTTTCTGCTATGATTTGCTCACAGAACCCTTTTATCCCTATCTCTCTCTCTTCCTCTTCTGGGACCCCGATGATTCTGATGTTGTTCCTTTTTCATGAGTCACTGATTTCTCTAATTCTTAAATGATGCATTTTTGCCTTAATCTCCCTCTTTTATTCTGCTTCATTATTCTCTATACATTTGTCTTCTATATCACTGATTCTGTTTTGCCTCATCCATCCTTGCTGCCGCTGCATCCATCTGTGATTGCAACTCAGTTATAGCATTTTTAATTTCATTCTTGCTATTTTTTACTTCTTTTATCTCTGCAGAAAGGGATTCTGATCTATTTTTGAGCCTATCTAGTATTTGTATTATCGTGATTCTAAATTCTGGTTCACACATCTTGCTTGTATGTGTGTTGGTTAAATCCCTGGCTGTTGTTTCTTTGTGTTCTTTTTTTTTTTGGGGGGGGTGAATTCTTTCATTCATCATCATGAAGGGAGAAAAGGCAGTAATGAGGTAGAAAAGTTGAAATTAAAAAAAATTAAAATTAAAAAATATTGAGATTAAAAAATTAAACACACACACACAAATTTAATAAATGATGCTAGATCCTAGGTGTGTTTTGGTGTGTGTGTTTAAAGTGGCTTGACAGATAAGAGAAAAAAAGAGGTGGAAAAAGAAAAAAAAGTAAATTATTTGAGAATTTGAAAAAATGAATACACTGAAGTAGACTAAAATGAGATGATGGAGGTAAACTAGAGTTTGAAAAAATATACACAGAAGTAAAAAATATAGTAGAAAAAGCTTAAGAAAAATATTTCTATTAAAAATTAAAAATAAAAATGAATTTTTTTCTTTTTCTATATTCAAGAAAAAGAAAAGAAATGAAAAAGAGAAAAAAGAAAAAAGGAGAAAAAGAAATCATTTGAAAATTTGAAAAACTGAATACACTGTATTAGATTAAAATAATATGGAAGTAAAATAGAATTTGAAAAAATTTATATAAAAGCGAAAAATATAGTAAAAAATTTAAAGAAAAATATTTTTAATGGAAATTGAAGGTAAAAATCAATTTTCTCTTTCTGCATTAAAGCAAAAGAAAAGAAACAACAAAGAGAAAAAAAAGAAAAAGAGAAAAGAAGAAAAAAAAGGAAATCATATGAAAAGTTGAAAAGGAGAATACACTCAAGTAGACCAAAATAAAATGATGGAAGTAAAATAGAATTTGAAAAAATTTACACAAAAGTGAATAATATAGTAATAAAAAATAAAGAAAAATATGTTTAATAAAAATTGAAAATAAAAATGAATTTTTTCTCTATCTGTATTCCAGAAAAAGAAGTGTAAAAGAGAAAAAAAAAGAAAGAAAACTGAATAGATGGACCTGCTAACAGATTGAAGTAGGACTGAAATTACTTTGTTTTCCCATAGAAGTCAGCCTATGTAGCGCTTTATAGTCCATAAACTAAGCCAGCAGTGAGACTTGTGTTCTTGAAGAGCGAAGTTGGCCCAGTTGGGCAAGGCTCAGTGTAACAGCTCTGCTCTCCACTAGATGGTGCTGCTAGTCTACTGGGGTGGATTGTGGCGGTGGTTGTAGGTGCGTCTGCGCATGCGTGGGAGCGGTGAAAATGAGCCACCCAGCCACCCTGTCCTCCCGGATCAGCAATCGTGCACCTGTCCAATGTCTTCAGCTTTCGTCCACTCCCCGCTTTTTCACTCTTCAAGACCAGGCCCCAGGCAGTACCTGTCTCCCGAGTTTTGTCTCAGATGCGGCTATTTTCCCTGGCCCCCTACTTCCGAAGGACTGCGGCTTGGACCTGTTCTGCCCCTCTGTGGAACGCCTCACTGAACAATGGCCGAATAAGCTATGGCCGAATATGGTTGCACCCAGGAACGCTTGCTGGACCGTGCTGCTGCCGGTGCCCCGAGACTACGGCCAGGTGCCAGCCCGCCCCAGAAAAAGTTTGGGAGATAATGTAGCAGCAGCATTTCAGGGATTATGGAAGATCACAGCACATCACACATCTGAAACCAGGCTTCACCTGTAACGACCTTGTCCCAGCACCAGCGAATGTGGCTGTTTTCTGGGGTCTGCTGGGACCAGGTGGCTTCAACAGTCTCTACCAAATGTCCTTCCAGCAGTGGAACCGCTTTCACCGTGTGGCCCAAGATCCTCCCAGACCCCACTCTGTTCCTGGGGATTCACCCCTCCCACCAGACCACCAGCAGGTATCGAACTGCAGAGTTGCAGACTGCGCTCTCCTTGCTTGCAGTCTTAATGGAATTTAAACTCTCTCCTTTCTCCCTTTTTAGGTTAGTCCCTGCAGCTGTTTCCAACTTTCCACTTTCTCTCCAGCTGCTTTTGGGGAGGGGTGCTTTTCCTGCATTTTCCCTCTTCCCCCAGTCTCTGTCCTCTCTCCGCTTGCAAAAGCACCTCCCTTCCTGCACCTTCTCGCTCCCCAAGTTCACTTCTCCGCGCCACGTACCTGCTGAATTCTGTGGTTCAGGTTGTGCAGATTGTTGTGTTAATCCTCCAGTCGGTTTTCTAGGTGTGTAGGATGGTTTAGTGTTGGCCTGGCTGTATTTCACAGATGGGAGACACACAAAACACTTCCATGCGGTTCCGCCATCTTGGCTCCACCCCTGTAATTTTTTTATTGGTTAACTCTACATCTCCTGTTTGTTAGTCTGCATCTGTGGCTTAACTTGTGCTGAATTCCTGACCAGACGTAACAATGTCCAAATAACCCTGGGGAATTTGTCATCCGACTTGGCACCTCAGCCTCAGGTTATCGGTTCTTCCTGTGGCTCCTCTCCCTCATCTAAAGAGCTGCTACCATAACGTGAGTCTCACATCTTCATAGGATTGGGTCTAAAAGGCAGGAAATGTCTCCTTGTCATCTGTGAAGAGAACTTCCCAACAGACCCCACAATGTTTCCCGCAGCTTCTGTTGACTCAGATCAGACCCCTGACATTAGCAGCCTCTGTGAGGAGTAGACCCATGGTAGGCAGCCTGACGAGGGTGGGGACGTGGCATCGAGGGCGCCCAGCCACCTGCCATCACAGGTCCGCATCATGTGCACCCCTTCCCATGCTGGACATTGTGACCGTGTGCACTGTTTACTATGAACACTGATGCAGTGAGTGTCCTCATGACCACATGTTGAGGAACATGCTTATTCTCATCCTTAAGAGCATTTCTAGAAGTGGTTCACAAAGCTTAAACAGTTCTAAGCTTTGAGAAGAAAAGGCCATGCGGTTTCCACTTCCAGCTAGTGTTACATCTGCGACCACCCGTATGCCCCCTACCTATGTTCTTCCTGGTCAACTGTACATATTCTTCCCTTTTTTTTTAATTTAATCTTTGCAAATATAAGTGAAAAATGATGTGTTGTTTTTAAATTTCAATCTCTTTTATTGCAGATGAGATTGATACATCGGTGTTGTTATTGGCTGTTTTTATTCCTTTCTTCTGAACCACTTGTTAATCGTCTTTGCCTGTTTTCCTTCACTAAATTAGCACTTAAAGTGGTAGCATAATACATAAGATGCCAAGACCATCACATCAATGACATAATCTGTTACACAGCTGTAGTGCATATCTTGGGGAGTTAAAGTCGTATTACTGTGGGATATCAAGAAGTGAAAGGCTTTTTTTATTTTTGTTACTAAAATTAATAATTGTAAATTGCGTAAAATTAGATACTTTTCTTAGTAAACAACACAATTGGAGTGTTTTGTAATTTTTTATTTTATGAAGCATGCCAAAATACTCCAAGCAGAGTAAATAATGTGTTTTTAAATGATCAAGTAACATATAAAATAGGAAACCTTGTTGTCCCTTAGCATGAATGTAATAGTGATATGAAAACCTGTCATCTGTCTTGTCATGATAATAAAGCAAATAACGTTAGTGAATTTTTATGAGCCAGGCACTGCGCTAGATTTCATGTTTTGTTTTTCTGTTTCTCAAAGTTACACATGGTTTACAGAGTCTAAAGGATCTATAGGCTCGTTTTTCTGAGTGAGAAATACCACCCCTTGACCTCATTCTTCCATTTCCTATCCCCCAGAGCAAGCTCTTTTTGTTATCCATTACCATATCTTCGAATAACATGCTTCTGTTTTACTTGATTTTGCAATCATGGGCATTCTTTTAATTTCTAGTTTCAAAAGCTTGTTCTGTTTCCAGTCCATTATATATTCCCTTCCTGCCTCCTCTTCCTAGCATAATCACATTGTGATTCAGTTCTTACATTGTTGACTGATTCAGAACTTTTACATTATTAAGATGTAAAGCTGTGCCCACGGAGCGATGGCTGTTCTTGACCTAGACAGCAGTTTTCTTTCCTTGACAATTGACTTCGTTTGCATAGGTTTGTAGGCACTTCTTGCTAATGCTGCCTAAAACTCTACGAGATGCATGTTCACACATATCCGTGCTGTCCACGTCATCCATTTTCTGGAAGACACCGTGTCTGGAGCAGTCTGTTTTGTCCGGTCAGGACTTTGTGCCTTCTGTGGCTGGTGCCCAGCTGGTGTTCCTGGAATCTCCTCTTACCGTCCCCCCAAGGCATCCCTTGCCTCTCCCTCTGTTAGACTCCCTGGTTTCCCATTTCCTCCACTCTTGTTTTATAGCATATGCTGGTGTAGGGGACATCGGAGATGTATTTTCTGAGACTTTATGTGAGAAAGGGGCAATCCCCTTATGCAGGTGGTGTAAGGGATTCAGCTGCTGCTTACACAGATTACTCCATTCCCTGCCACTGAAGCCCAGTGTTTGGTCCTGACGATTGTTAAATCCTGGGCTGGGCTGGACCACAGTGCTGTTGCTTCACAGCCGTGTTTTGCTGAGTCCAAAATCATTATTTGCATTACACCATATACTGCTCAAGACAGCTTCATTGGTTTCTATGAATAGAAACTTATTCTCTGCATAGGAACTGACAGGTTGATTTGAAAAATGGATCGACATATGTATGTGTGCATATTCATGTATCCATTGCAGTTTAGAGCTCAGGAATCAGATATATATTTTTTTCAATTAAATTTTAAACTACCCTTACTACTCAGTATCAAACTCAGAAACCCATAATATTTGGGTAACTCAGTAGGCCCTCACTGGCTGAACTATTGCCATCTGAACTTGATAACAATATAGGTTTATACATGAATACGTGGGTATATACATCCTTGGTCAAAAATATGCCTGAAACAATTCCATCTGCTAGTATTCAATCAAAGGGAATATAAAGGGAGCTAGTTTCATTTTATGGGGCAAATAAATATGCTATCATAGTGTTTGTGAATTAGCAAAGTCTTTGGACATACGTCCAATTAAGATCAAGTGGCTTCTTTGTCTTAGAGTATCTCTATTAGAATAGCTGTCTTCCTTTGCAAGCACCTCACAAGTATCAAGCTATTCAATCCTCATAATGTTATAGAGTAGGTTATAGTATCATCCCCATTTTACTGCTGGGGCAAGAAGGGCACTGTGGTATTGAACAACTTGTTAAAAATAATGCATCCATAGAATAGTGGGCTCTATTTCAAACCACATAGGCTAGATTCAGAGTCTGAACTACACTCTGCAAAACTCATTTTGAGTTTTCATCAAAGGCTGATGAAAGTTTTAACAGCAAGCCATCCTGAGGCAGGGATGATGTGGTCCGGGAGCCTTTATATTGGTAGCTTTTGCTGATTTTGTGAAATAATGCCACGTGTGTAACTCAGCTCCTAGGTTTAACTGCTATTTTGCCGTATTAATTTCAAATTGCCCCTCCTGCATGCATATACAGGTGTAGCTGAAGACCTTCCACCCCTGTCACCCCTTTGCCTTCCCTCTCCAGTGATAATCTCTGTCACTTGTAATTTTATTCACGTAACTACTTAAGTATGCATCCATCCTGGATGTGTGGTGTCATGTACTTTTATCCTAGATTTTCCTATTGGGACTGAAACATCAGTTTGGGGTCTCTGTGTGTTATTTAAAGTGGCAAGGGTGTCAAATGAGGAGCTCACTGATCTCAGACTTCTCAAAGGAGATAATAGATACACTGAGAGGTAGGTGGTGCTAACAGTTACACCTGCACACCTTCCGGAGGCATTCATTTCATCTAAAGTTTGGGAAAGACTCTTAGATAAAAGCAATACAGATCTAGTAAGAAGTGAACAAACTTTCCTTCATTTTAAGACAGAAGGCAGAAGGAGGGCTTCAGATGATTTTTCTCTGCCTACAAGTATACAGTCACTGTTCTTCTAGGGTCATTTTTTTTTTTTTTTTTTTTTTTTTTGTGGAAAAGTTGGAAAGGAACCAACATGACAAAGAAGGAAGGGAACATTTCTGGGACATGGAAGCAGAAGTCAAGCTTAATACTCAGTGTGCTGTCCCTCACGAGAGTGCCCAACGTGCTGGGAGTGAGGCCAGTCTTGCAGTCTTGACCTGGAGCCCCTGGGCTTGGAACCTGGGTGATCATGGCCGACCCCCACCTTTTACTGTTGATACTTTGCACCCTTCCTGTGTTCTTGTTAGTGTTGGAGGGGCAGGGAACCTGTCCATCTGGCTACTCTTTCCCCCTTCTAATTCCATTCTCCACCCGCTCAGGACACCAGAAGCATATTCACTATAGGCACTATGTTAATCAGAATCCCTTTTCCTTGTTGGTGTTGGCAAGTGCGAGGAAGACTGGGTGGGAAGGGAACTCGGTCAGGGTGTTGATTCCCTGCTGGACAGTGGTTTGGAGATGAGGCAGCAGGCCTTCTGTGCACTTCCCTGTGGCTCCTCTTCCTTAGGAAACCAGTGACCCTCCTGACGAATTCTCAGGAGGTCAGTAGGAACCTCATTATGTCACAGTGCTTACCTCCCGTCAGATCCTGCTGTGGGCATTTTATCATCTCACATCCTGACAAGCGGAAAGTGAGTCTGATACAAGAAGTTCTGAGAAGGAGATCACATTCCCAGAACTTGTATCACCGTATCTTGTTTGAATTGTCCTATTTGATCGTTAGCTACTCTTATTGTTATATTATTAGTTATTATTAGAAACGATTATTGTTCATTTCTCACCATGCTTAATTTATAAATCCAACTTTAGCATAGGTATGCTTGTATAGGAAAAAACATAGTATTAAATTATCAAATTAAATTGTTATTAAATTCATTAGTTATTAATAGAGATTATTATCTCTAACTTATCAATCAAACTTTACATATGCATGTATAGGAACAAACATGGTGTCTATAGTCTTTGTACTATCTGTGGTTTCAGGCACCCACCTGGGGACTCTGCACATAGCCCCACGGATAACAGGAGGCTACTGTAGTGGTATTCTTCTGCATCACAGCTCCACACATGACGCTCGTCTCCAGATAAATCTTATGGGATCAGGAACCACTTTTCCTTGTACTTTATTCTTAGTGGAAACATCTTGCCTTTGCTTAGCGCGGCCGCTTTGCCCTCGCTACCATCTCCTGGAGGTTCCCTTAGCCTTCCAGCGATCTTCACTCACTGCTTGAGCTCCTTGAAGTAGCGAGTTAATGCGGTTCTGGCTAAATTTTCAAATGACAGCAGTTGTGCTAAAAATGAAATCTGACGTAGCTGGAGGACCTGTGGATTCTGCACCTCTTCCTACCTGTCCAGTGCCTGCTTCTTCCCACTCCCTTGGTCCAGACACGCTGTTCTTCCTGTGGCACTGCGAACATGTGCACGCTCGTGCCTCTGGGCGTTTGCACCCACTGTACCCCCTGCCTGGCCTGTCTTTACCCCAGATCTCCTGGCTGATGGGTATTCAGATGGTAGCTCCTCAGGGAAACTCCCCAAGTATGCTTGGTAAAGTCTATCAAATCGTGGTAAGAGGGATTAATGCTACTGGAAATTGCTGTGTATTGGCTTAGCTGCCAGCTTCCTTCCCGCTCAATGGTTAAGTGTCAGTGAGGGAAGGGGTTTTTTAATGCCTGTTTCTCTGGCACCTACTAGGTGCGCAACTAACATGTTTTCCATATAAATGCCTCTTTCATGTCTCTGATGACAAGCCTTGATGTTGTCTTTGACTTCTCCCTCTCTCATTCCACTTCAGGAATTCTCCTGAAGAAATCCTGTTGGCCATTCCTTCTAAGAGCATCAGAAATTCAATTCTTGCCACCCTGTCCAAGCCACCACTTTGTCTGAATTACTCAGCAGCCTAACTGGGCTCTTTCTGCTTTCTTTCTGCACTCCAGTCTCTAGCAAGCCCTGACCATGCTTGGGGCTGGGTTGTCTTCTGCTATGGGGCTGTCCTGTGCATCACAGGACCTGGGGCAGCAGCCCCAGCCTCATAGAAGCTGGTAGCATCTCTGGCCATTGTCAGATGTCCCATGATGGGGGGCTCCCATCGCCCCTGGCTAAGCAGCCCTCCCACCAGAGAGCCTATCAGAGCATTTGCTCAGGACTCTCCAGAGACTTACAGTAGCATCCTGAGCCTGCATCTGACTTTGTTTTCACCCCCAATCACTCCTTGTTGGGTCACAAACTCACAAGGTATCCCCTGGAACGTCCTCCTCTGGCTGACCCTCCACTCTCTGCTGTTATCTCTCTGGAGAGGCTTTCCTTAAGGTCCCATCTCCACTAGCTCCCCTTGTTCCATTGTGTGAAATCCATGAAAGTGGACTGTGACTGGTGCCTGATGAACCACATGCCCAGGGCCAACCTCCCAGTCTCCCATTCCCCAAACTTCAGGTTTTGTGAGACTGGCTTTTGCTCAGATGATCGTAAAGCATGCCTGGCACATTAACAAACAGGACCTGCCATCATCCTCGTCTGTCTGATCTCCACTCCATCTTTCCATTACTGACCCTTG
Organism: Prionailurus bengalensis; assembly: GCF_016509475.1. Lineage (NCBI taxonomy): Eukaryota > Metazoa > Chordata > Mammalia > Carnivora > Felidae > Prionailurus > Prionailurus bengalensis. Next base: position 4,792,690 of record NC_057346.1, read on the forward strand.
CCTTCTCTGGCAAGACCAAATCAGTCTATTAAAATCTCAATGCTCTTGTTTCTCATGTAAATTATGATGCAACTTTGTGTAGTTCTTGATCCTATCTCACCATGTTCATCAGCATGTGTTTGGCTTTGTTGCAGCAACTCCCTCTCATCTCCGTGGTTGGCATACAAAAGCCTAGCCCTCACACCACGTGGGGAGGCTTGGTTGTCCTCCATCTGGTGGCTTGGAATCCAGGATGGTTCCACTAGTCAGTACCTGACTTCCAAGGAGAGTTTGTGTTGTGTTGTGCCCAACTCCTGAGTGCTTCTGCCTAGAGAGGACCCCCTCACTGCCACTGAGGGCTTATAGGCTGAAACAACTGTGTATGCCCCAGCCACCTGAATCTGGAGGGGCTGAGTAAATCATGGGGGGGAGGTGATCATGGAAATCTGGCATCCATAAAAGACATTGAAACAGTTCCCACCTGGTGACCTGAACCCCCTGGGACCATGCATCATGTTTGCCCTATTCTTTTCTGGGTCCTGTGTGTGTCGTCAGTGCTAGACCCATAGGTGGCTGGAAAATGATGTTTGCCTGGAGAAAGCCCCTCCCACTTTGGGCGGTGGTTCTGTACCCTGACTCTGCCATTTACTTTGTCATCTCAGATGGGTCTCTTCACCTTTTGTACCTTAGTTTTCTGTGGGCTGTGGGTGGTGTTACCCAGCCTGCAGACTTGTTAAGAGACTCAGATGTGAAATCCATGTGAATGCTTTGCAGACAGCTGGTGCACAGTGGGTGCCCAATAACCCACCCCCGACATGCTGGCCTTCGAAATGGCTCATTGCTTGTAGAATACACCGAAAACTAATGTGAATGCTTTCATCTGACAAAGTATAGGTCTTACTCGCCTGTGACCGCGCACCACTGAGATCAGTATCTGATCATGTCAGAGGTGTAGACTGAGGTATAGGGAACTCTGTGCCCCCCCACCCTGGTAGTCTTGCATGCACACAGCACCAGTCACCTGGGGAGAACATGGGACACATGTACCACACTGAAATCCTGGCCCTCCTGCTTGCTTCTTGCCCTTGGACAAGTCTCTTCTCTGTAAAATGGTAGAAATGACCACCCCTAGTTCAGAGGTTGCTGTGAGCATTGTCTGTGCAGAGGGCTTCACTGTGCCTAACACCTAGTAGGTTCTCACATGGTGGTTTTCTTCTTTATTTGGGCCTAATGCTATTCTGGGAAAAAGTAGTGCCCCAGAACGCATCCTGGTGTCCCTGATCCTGCATGGAGAGCTGGGAGCCCCTGTTGGTGACTGGGGGAGAGAGCTTGAATGCTGAACAGGGAACAGCCTAGGAAGGGTTTGGGAGCCATTAGCTCTGGTTGCAACAACAGGTGGCTCCACTAGTACTGAGGTTTTTCCAGCATGACCTGTACATGTTGCTTTCCTGGGTCAGTTTCCTGTCTGTAAACTGGAGGGGTGTGGATAGATGAATAGAAAGGATTTCGTACCACGGACCGCTCAGTAGATGGAACCTATCAGTTTGTATTCTTATCCTTCCTATTGCCATCATTATTTCCTGTTTATAGCATGAGAACTGAAGATGTGCCCACCAACTAAGGACTGGACTGGGGGACCCCTGGAAAACTGTCCCTGCAGGAACAGAAAAGGACGATGGGATGGATCTGTCCACGGAGTGGAAGGTACCTCTGTGGGAGGGCAGGAGGGGGAAGTCTTGCATTATTTATGGTGATCAGATTCTCTGTGTAGAGTTTTAGGAGGCTGAATGAAGAGCTGCCTTCTCCTACTGCCGGGACAGGAAGCTAGTTGGGCAGATTTTCTACAGAGTGATGTCCTCTAGTAAGGTACCCACCAGCATGCCTCGTTTTCAGGCACTTGAAATGTGGCTAGTGGGACCGAGGAATAGTTTGAATTTTGATTAATCTAGAATTAATTTTAAAACCTGACACTCAATCTAGTTACTGGAAGACTTAAATATATTTGGGACAAAATGGGTATGTGAATCTTTTTCTACAGAAAATCATGGGAAACACAAAACCTTTCCATCAAAAGTTTCGCATCTGGATTGAGAGATGCTGTAAGTCTAAAGTACTAAATTTCAAAGAAGGAGTACTTTTCCAAAAAGAAAAAAAAAAGGAGGTGGGGACATAAAAATCTTAATTTCATAGTGAGTTAAAATAACACTTTTGGTATATTGGGTTAAAGATATTAAAATTTTACTTGGTTATTTTTGCTTTTAACATGGTTCCTGGAAAGTGTTAAATCCCATATCTGGATGGCAGGTGTCTCCTGGGATGGCATTACTGTAGGCATCCGTCTTGCTTGATTTGGGGGCAGTATTAAGTATTACTGGTATTTTGACTTTGGTAGGTAAAAAAAAGTATCTAATTTGTTCTTTTCTTGATTTTTCACTTTCCATACTTTTGGACTTTATTGGCTTAGAATTCTGGCAACTCTTTTTCTGTTAGAGAATTTGTTTCTCACATTGGTTTGTGGAAGTCCTTTCTGTACTAAATATGCTGTCTGTTGCTTTTGAGGTTTGTTGTTGGCCTTATTTTGCCTCTATTACTTGATGTAAAGAAGATACTGTTTGGATTTGTATCTTTTTATTGTTTCATGTTTAGTGCTTGATTATTTCATCTGTGCTTTCTTTTAGACTATGGTGTGAGGCATTGAACTCCTGGGAAATTTTAGGGAGAAAAACTATTTTAACTGTGTCTGTAATTACTCAGTGGGTATACACATTATCCTGGTGTGTGTTTGGGAGGGAGTCAACTGTTCTCCGTGTTGAGTTTTTTATAGCTTTCAGGGAATTTCTGCTCATGTTGTGTCTGACTCAAAGTGACCATAAAGGAGACAGGGTGGCCTGGAATGACCTTCCTAATGTATATAGTAATGATAGACTCAGCGATATAAATGGCTCACCCAGAGATAACCTGTTTAGAAGTGGGATTGGGACTTGAATATGGGATTCTGATTTTTGTAACCAGACACCTGCTGTGTCACTGGGGACAGGAAGAAATGACACTTTCTAAGATCATGACCTTGAAAAAGAAGCATGTTTTACTCCTGACCTTGCTTTACTGGACTTAAACAGACCCAACCTCCCACATCTCCAAGTCCACTTCCCCGCTCCCATCCCTTGCCCATTCTTCTAGGACACAAGCAGATACTTTTTTTAAAAATATAATTTATTGTCAAGTTAGCTAACCGTGTATACAGTGTGCTCTTGGCTTCAGGAGTAGATTCCCATGATTCAGTGCTTACATACAACACCCAGTGTTCATTCCAACAAGTGCCATCCTCAATGCTCATGGCCCAATTTCTCCTCTCCCCCACTCCTCCCATAAAGCCCAGTTTGTTCTCTGTACTTAAGAGTGTCTTTTGGTTTGCCTCCCCCTCTGTTGGAAACTATTTTTTCCCTTTCCTTCCCGCATGGTCTTCTGTTAGGTTTCTCAAATTCCACATAGGAGTGGAATTTGAGACAGAGACAGATCTCTGTCTTTCTCTGACTACTTATTTCACTTAGCATAATACCTTCCAGGTCCATCCACATTGTTGCAAATGGCAAGATTTCATTTTTGTTGAGTAGTATTCCATTGTATATATAAAACATATCTTCTTTATCCACTTCATCAGTTGATGGACATTTGGGCTTTTTACATAATTGTGGCTATTGTTGACAGCACTGCTATAAACATTGGGGTACCTGTGTCCCTGTGAATCAGCACTCCTGTATCCTTTGGATAAATTCCTAGTAGAACAGCATATATTTCTGAAGATCCCTGTCAAGATGTTAAACCTCCTGAGCAAGTGTGAGTTTTGAATCCTTTTTGACAACTACATTCTTTACAACCTGGATGTTCTAAAGTTCTCTTGGAACCAAAGTCCTCTCTGACCACTACCCACCATCCAGACCTCCCATGTTTCCTTTCTCTTTCCCTGATTAAGTGTGTGGCTTTCCAGACATCTTTGTGTGGGCAAAAATCCACAGGATCCTGTTGTCAACAGTACCATCCTGAATGTATTGTTAAATTTCTTTCACCACTTATATCTGAGGTATACCAGTATACCAGTATGCTTAATTTCCTTCATTGAAACTGCTGTGCTGTGGATAATGGTACAGATACACCAAAGTTTATCCAGCCATTCACCCAGCAGTGGACATTTGGGTTGTCCTCTAACTCACTTTTATACATTATGCGATGAACAGTGTGTTTCAGGCTTTCTGGCTGATGCAGACAAATGTTCTTCCAGGGGAGACCGTGAAAAATAGAATGACTCCATCCTAGGTGGGCACATAACATTACTGCTGACATCATCTCCAGTGTGGTTCTAGCAATTGACAACCAGCCATGCATGAAACTACTGTATTTCAGGGTTTAGCAATTTAATAGGTAGAAATGTTATTTCATTTAAATTTGTGTTTCTCTGATGGCTAAGTAGGTTGAATGCCTTTTCATGTGATGGTTGGATACTTGCATCTGCTCTTTGAACTGCTTGCTCATCACTACTGCCCACTTCTCTATTGGCTCATTTTTTGTACTTTTAATTTTTTAAATATTTAATTCCAAGATAACATCTAGTGTAGTAATGGCCTCAGGAGTAGAACTTAGTGACTCATTCCTCACCAGTGCTCATCCCAACAAGTGCCCTCCTTAATGCCCATCACCCATTTTGCCCATGCCCACACCCATTACCCCTCCAGCAACCCTCAGTTTGCTCTATTGAAAGAGTCACTTATGTGCGTGCCTGGATGGCTCAGTGGGTTGAGGGTCTGACTTCGGCTCAGGTCATGATCTCATGGTTTGCGAGTTTGAGCCCCACTTCGGGCTCACTCCTGTTAGTGCACAAGCTGCTTCAAATCCTCTGTCCCCATCTCTCTGTCCCCCCTCTCTCTGCCCCTCCTCTGCTAGTGCACTCTCAAAACCAAATAATTTGTATTTATTTAAAAAAATTTTTTTTCAACGTTTTTATTTATTTTTGGGACAGAGAGAGACAGAGCATGAACGGGGGAGGGGCAGAGAGAGAGGGAGACACAGAATCGGAAACAGGCTCCAGGCTCCGGGCCATCAGCCCAGAGCCTGACGCGGGGCTCGAACTCACAGACCACGAGATCGTGACCTGGCTGAAGTCGGACGCTTAACCGACTGCGCCACCCAGGCGCCCCATGTATTTATTTTTTAAATTTACATCCAAGTTAGCATATAGTGCAACAGTGATTTCAGTATTAGATTCCTTAATGTCCCTTACCCATTTAGCCTATCCCCCCTCCCACAACCCCTCCAGTAACCCTCTGTTCTCTATATTTAAGAGTCTCTTATGTTTTGTCCCCATCCCCCCTTTTTTATATTATTTTTTGCTTCCCTTCGCTTATGTTCATCTGTTTTGTATGTTGAAGTCCTCATATGAGTGAAGTCCTATGATATTTGTCTTTCTCTGACTGACTAATTTCACTTAGCATAATACCTTCTAGCTCCATCCATGTAGTTGCAAATGGCAAGATTTCATTCTTTTTTATTACTAATACACACACATATGTATATGTATATGTATATGTATATGTATATGTATATGTATATGTATATGTATACACACACACACACACACACACACACACACACACACCATATCTTCTTTATCCATTCATTCTTCGATGGACATTTGGGCTCTTTCCATACTTTGGCTATTGTAGATAGTGTTGCTATAAACATTAGGGTGCATGTGTCTCTTTGAAACAGCACACCTGTACCCCTTGGATAAATACCTAGTAGTACAATTGATGGGTCATACAGTAGTTCTATTTTTAATTTTCTGAAGAATCTCCATAATGTTTCCCAGAGTGGCTGCACCAGTTTACATTCCCACCATCAGTGCAAAAGAGATACTCTCTTTCCACATCCTCGCCAACATCTGTTGTTGCCTATTTTTAATATTAGCCATTCTAACAAGAGACTGTTAAAAACTGAGAACAAACTGAGGGTTGATGGGGGGTGGGAGGGAGGAGAAGGTGGGTGATGGGTATTGAGGAGGGCACCTTTTGGGATGAGCACTGGGTGTTGTATGGAAACCAATTTGTCAATAAATTTCAGAAAAAAAAATAAAAATAAAATAAAATTAAAAAAAAAATATTAGCCATTCTGACAGGTGTGAGGTGGTATCTCATTGTGGTTTTGATTTGTATTTCCCTGATGATGAGTGATGTTGAGCATGTTTTCATGTGTCAGTTGCCTATCTGGATGTGTTCTTTGGGGAAGTGTCTATTCATGTCTTTTTCCCATTTCTTCACTGGAAATTTGGGTGTTGAGTTTGATAAGTCCTTTATAGATTTTGGATACTAACCCTTTATCTGATACATCATTGCCAAATATCTTCTCCCATTCCACCAGTTGCCTTTTAGTTTTGCTGATTATTTCCTTCACTGCAGAAGCTTTTAATTTTGATGAGGTCCCAATATTCATTTTTGCTTTCATTTCCCTTGCCTCTGGAGATGTGTTGAGTGAGACGTTACTGCGGCCATGGTCAAAGAGGTATTTGCCTGTTTTCTCCTTGAGGATTTTGTTGGCTTCCTGTCTTACATTTAAGTCTTTCATCCATTTTGAGTTTATTTTTGTGTATGGTGTAAGAAAGTGGTCCAGGTTCATTTTTCTGCATGTCACTTCCCACTTTTCTCAGCACCACGTTCTGAAGAGACAGTCTTTATTCCATTGGATATTCTTTCCTGCTTTGTCAAAGATTAGTTGGCCACACGTATGTGGGTCCATTTCTGGGTTCTCTATTCTGTTCCATTGATCTCAGTGTCTGTTTTTGTCCAAGTACCATACTGTCTTGATGATTACACCTTTGTAATACAGCTTGAGGTCTGGGATTACGATACCTCCTGCTTTGGTTTCTTTTTCAAGATGGCTTTGGCTATTCGGGGTCTTTTCTGGTTCCATACAAATTTTAGGATTGTTTGTTCTAGCTCTGAAAAGAATGCTGGTGATATTTTGATAGGTATTGCATTGAATATGTAGACTTATTTGGGTAGTACTTACATTTTAACAATATTTCTTCCTATCTAGGAGCATGGAATATTTTTCCAATTTTTGTGTCTTCTTCAATTTCTTTCGTAAGCTTTCTATACTTTTCAGTGTATAGCTTTTTAACCTTTTTGGTTAGATTTATTCCTAGGTATTTTATGGGTTTTGAAGCTATTGTAAATGGGATCGATTTCTTGATTTCTCTTTCTGTTGCTTCATTGTTGATGAATAGGAATGCAACTGACTTCTGTGCATTGATTTTATATCCTGCCACTTTGCTGAATTCATGGATCAGTTCTAGCAGTTTTTTGGTGGAATCTTTAGGGTTTTCCATATAGAGTATCATGTCATCTGGGAAGAGTGAAAGTTTGACCTGGCCAATTTGGATGCCTTTTATTTCTTTGTATTGTCTGATTGCAGAGGCTAAGACTTCCAACACTATGTTGAATAACAATGGCGAGAGTGGACATCCCTGTCTTGTTCCTGACCTTAAGGGTAAAGCTCTCAGTTTTTCCCCATTGAGGATGATATTGGCATCGGGTCTTTCATGATCTCAAGGTATGCTCCTTCTATCCCTACTTTCTTGAGGGTTTTTATCAAGAAAGGATGCTGTATTTTGTCAAATGCTTTCTCTGTATCTATTGAGAGGATCATGTGGTTCTTGTCCTTTGTTTTATTGACGTGATGAATCACATTGATTGTTTTGCAGATATTGAAACAGCCCTGCCTCCCTGGTATAAATCCCACTCAGTCATGGTGAATAATTTTTTAATATATTGTTGGAGCCGGTTGGCTAATATCTTGTTGAGGATTTTTGCATCCATGTTCCTCAGGGAAAATGGTCTATAGTTCTCCTTTTTTGTGGGGTCTCTGTGTGGTTTTGGAATCAAGGTAATGCTGGCTTCATAGAAAGAGTTTGGAAGTTTTCCTTCCATTTCTATTTTTTGAAACAGCTTCAAGAGAATAGGTGTTAACTCTTCCATAAATGTTTGGTAGAATTACTTTGGAAAGCGATCCAGCCCTGGACTCCTGTTGTTTGGAAGATTTTTGATTACTAATTCGATTTATTTGCTAGTTATGGGTCTGCTCAGTTTTTTATTTAATCCTGTTTCAGTTTTGATAGTTTATATGTTTCTAGGAATTTGTCCATTTCTTCCAGATTGCTCATTTTATTGGCATATAATTGCTCATAATATCCTCTTATTATTTGTATTTCTGCTGTTTTGGTTGTGATCTCTCCTCTTTCATTCTTGATTTTATTTATTTGGGTCCTTTCCTTTTTCTTTTCTTTTTTTTTTTAAATTTTTTTTTTCAACGTTTATTTATTTTTGGGACAGAGAGAGACAGAGCATGAACGGGGGAAGGGCAGAGAGAGAGGGAGACACAGAATCGGAAACAGGCTCCAGGCTCTGAGCCATCAGCCCAGAGCCCGACGCGGGGCTCGAACTCACAGACTGCAAGATCGTGACTTGGCTGAAGTCGGACGCTTAACCGACTGCGCCACCCAGGCGCCCCTCCTTTTTCTTTTTGATCAAACTGGCTAGTGGTTTATCAATTTTGTTAATTCCTTCAAAGAACCAGGTTCTGGTTTCAGTGATCTCTTCTACTGCTTTTTTAAAATTTTGTTTTGATTTCGATAGTGTTGATTTCTGCTCTAATCTTTATTATTTCCTGTCTTCTGCTGGTTTTGGGTTTCATTTGCTGTTATTTTCCAGCTCTTTAAGGTATAAGGTTAGGTTTTGTATCTGAGACCTTTGTTTCTTCTTCAGGAAGGCCTGGAGTGTGTGGTGCCTGGGTGGCTCAGTTGGTTGGGCGACTGACTTCGGCTCAGGTCATGATCTCACAGTTTGTGAGTTTGAGACCCACACTGGGCTCTGTGCGGACAGCTCAGAGCCTGGAGCCTGCTTCAGATTCTGTATCTCCCCCTCTGTCTACCCCTCACCTGCTCATGCTCTGTGTCTCTCTTTCTTTTAGTAATAATAAATGTTAAAAAGAATAATAAAAAAAAAAGGAAGGCCTGGATTGCTATATCCTTTCCTCTTATGACCGCCTTTGCTGCATCCTAGAGGTTTTGGGCTGTGGTGTCATCATTTCATTTCCATGTCCTTTTTAATTTCCTCTTTAACTTCTTGGTTAGCCCATTCACTCTTTAGTAGGATGTTCTTTAGTCTACAAGTATTTGTTACCTTTCCAAACTTTTACTTTAAAAAAAATTTAAAAAAAATTTTAACGTTTATTTCTTTTTGAGATAGAGACAGAGCATGAACAGGGGAGGGGCAGAGAGAAAGGGAGACACAGAATCTGAAACAGGCTCCAGGCTCTGAGCTGTCAGCACAGAGCCCGACGCAGGGCTCAAACTCATGGACCGTGAGATCATGACCTGAGCCGAAGTCGGACACTTAACCGACCAAGCCACCCAGGCGCCCCTAAAAAAATTTTTTTAATATTTATTATTGAGAGACAGAGAGACACAGAAAATGAGCATGGGAGGGGTTGAGAGAGGCGAAGACCCAGAATCTGAAGCAGGCTCCAGGCTCTGAGCTGTCAGCACAGAGCCCAACACGGGGCTCAAACTCACAAACTGTGAGATCATGACCTGATCTGTAGTCAGTTGCCTAACCAATTGAGCCATCCAGGTGCCCCTCCAAACTTTTTCTTGTGGTTGATTTTGAGTTCAATAGCATTGTGGTCTGAAAATATGCACGGTATGATCTCGATCTTTTTGTACTTGGTGAGGGATGATTTCTGTCCCAGAATGTGATCTATTCTGGAGAATGTTCCATGTGTATTGGAGAAGAATGTATATTCTACTGCTTTTGGATGACATGTTCTGAATATATGTTAAGTACATCTGGTCTGGTGTGTCATTCAAAGCCATTGTTTCCTTGTTGATTTTATGTTTAGGTGATCTTTCCATTGTTGTAAATGGGGTGTTGAAGTCCCCTACTATTATGGTATTATTATCAATGGGTTTCCTTATGTTTTGTGATTAATTGATTTATATATTTGGGTACTTCCACATTTGGTGCATAAATGTTTACAATTGTTAGGTCTTCTTGGTGCATAGACCCCTTAATTATGATATAATGCCCTTATTCATCTCTTGTTACAGTCTTTATGTTGAAGTCTAGATTGTTTGATATAAGTATGGCAACTTCCGCTTTCTTTTGTCGACCAATTGCATGATAGATGGTTCTCCATCCCCTTATTTTCAATCTGAAGGTGTCTTTAGGTCTAAAGGGGTCTCTTGAAAATAGCATATAGATGGATCTTGTTTTCTTGTCTATTCTGTTACCCTATGTCATTTGAATGGAACATTAAGTCCATTGACATTTAGAGCGAGTAATGAAAGATATGAATTTATTGACATTATGTTTCTTGTAGAGCTGGAGTTTCTGATGGTGTTCTCTGGTCCTTTCTAGTATTTTTTGCTTTTGGTCTTTTCTTTTTTTTTTCTTTTCAACTTTTCTCCTGTCAGCATTTTTGCAGGGCTCATTTAGTGGTCAGGAACTTCTTTAATTTTTGTTTATCTGGGAAACTTTTAATCTCTCCTTCTACTTTGAATGACAGCCTTGCTAGATACAGAATTCTTGGCTGAATATTTTTCTGATTCAGCACATTGAATATATCTTGGCACTCATTTCTGTCCTGCCAAGTTTCTGTGGATAGGTCTGCTGCAAACCTGACCTGTCTTCTCTTGTAGGTTAGGGACTTTTTTTTCCCTTGCTGCTTTCATGATTCTCCCCTTGCCTGAATATTTTGTGAATATGACTCTGATATGCCTTATTTATGGTCGGTTTTTTTGCATCTAATGGGAGTCCTCTCTGCTTCCTGGGTTTTGATGTCTGTCTTTCCCCAGCTCAGGCGAGTTTTTTGCTATGATTTGCTCACATAACCCTTCTACCTCTTTTTCTCTCTCTTCTTCTTCTGGGACCCCTATGATTCTGATGTTGTTCCTTTTCAGTAATTCACTGATTTCTCTAATTCTTAAATCATCCTCTTTTGCCTTAGTCTCCTCTTTTTTTTTTCTGCTTCATTATTCTCCATAAGTTTGTCCTCTATAACGCTAATTCACTGCTCTGCCTCATCCATCCTTCTGCCGTGGCATCCATTCGAGATTGCAGCTCAGTTATAGCAATTTTTATTTCATCCTGACTTGCTTTAACTTCTTTTATCTCTACAGAAAGGGATTCTAAACTATTTTTGGCCCCAGCTAGTATTCTTATTTTGTGATTCTAAATCTGTTTCAGATATCTTGCTTGTATATGTTGATTAAGTCCCTGGCTGTTGTTTCTTCCTGCTCTTTCTTTTAGGGTGAATTCCTTTGTTTTATTATTTTGAAGGAAGAAAAAGAATTAATAAAGTAAAAAAAAATAAGAAATTAACACACACACACACACACAAAATCAAATAAATGATGCTATATCCTAGGTGTGTTGTGGTCTGGGTGTTGAAAGGAGTTTGACAGATTAGAGAAAAAAGGGGGAAAAAGGAAAATGTTTGAAAATTTGAAAGAAATGTATACAATGAAATAGAATAAAATGAAATGGAAGTGAAATAGAATTTGAAAAATCTACAAAAAAGTAAAATATAGTAGAAAAATTAAAGAAAAATATTTTTAATAAAAATTGAAAATAAAAATACATTTTTTCTATTTCTGTATTCAAGAGCAAGAAAAGAAATTAAAACTAAAAAAGAAAAGAAAATTGAGTAGATGGACAGCAAACAGACAGAAATACGATTGAAATTATGTTGTTTTCCCCTAGAAGTCCAACCCTGAAGTATTTTGTAGTCCGTGTACTAAGCAGGTGGAGAGACTCGAGTTCCTGAAGAGCGAGGTTGGCCCAGTTGGGTGGGCTTAGTGTAATGGCTCTGTTCTCCACTAGATGACACTGCTTAGCTTACTGGGGTGGATTGTTGTGGCACTTGTAGGTGTGTATGTGCATGCGTGGGAGGGGTTAAAATGGTGTCACCCAGCTACCCAGTCTCTGGTATTTGAACTCTGTGCTCTCCCGTACCAGTAATCGAGCACCCGTCCTTTGTTACTGGCTTCTGTCCTCTCCCCACTTTCACACTGTCCATGACCAAGCCATCAGGTTGCCAAGTGACACTTCCCTCCTGAGATTTGTCTCAAATGCAGTTGTGTTTTTCAACCCCTCACTTTTGAGGGACCAGGGCTTTTATCCACTCAGACCTTCTGCGGGAGTGTGTCACTGAGCAATGGCCAGGTGACAATCACACCCAGGAATGTTTCTGGGACCATGCTGCTGCTGATGCCCAGAGACTGTGGCTGGGTACCAGCCTACTTCAGAAAAAATTCACGCAATCATGTAGCAGCAGCATTTCAGGGATTATGGGAAATCACAACACTCATCTGGCACCAGGCTTCACCCTTAATGACCTTGTTCCAGCACCAGTAAATGTGGTTGTTCTCTGGGGTCCACTGGCATCTTTGCTTGTGAGGGTGCCACGCTGCCTCTCCTAACAGGGGAATAGCCTCTTCCAGTGTGGCTCAAAGACCCCCCGACTTCACTCTGCTCCTGAGGATTCACCCTTCTCACCAGAGCACCACCAGCTATTGAGCTGCAGAGTTTCAGACTCTGTGCTCCCTCTTTATAGAGTCTTAATGGAATTTAAACTCTCTCCTTTCTCCTTTATCCCATTTTTAGTTCAGTCCCTGTGGATGTTTCTACTTTTCCCCTTTCTCTCCAGATACTTTTGTGGGGGGTGCTTTTCCCATACTCTCCCCCTATCTCTGTCCTCTGTCTGCAAGCAAAAACAGCTCCCTGCCCTCTGTGGCTTCTCTCTCCCCCAGTTCACCTCTCTGTGCCACATACCTGGTGAATTCTGTGGTTCAGGTATGCAGATTGTTGTGTTAATTATCAAATCAGTTTTCTAGGTTTGCAGGATGGTTTAGTGTTAATCTGGCTGTAATTCATGGATATGAGACTCAAAAACAAAGCCCCATGCTGTTGAGCCATCTTGGCTCCTCTCCCCAAAACAAATGTTTTTTAAAAAACAAAGTGTCTTATCGTTTGCCTCCCTCTCTTTTTACCTTCTTTTTCCCTCTCTTCCCCTATGTTCATCTGTTTTTTGTCTTAAATTCCATATATGTGTGAAATCATTTAAGAATATTTTTTAATGTTTGTTTTTGAGAGTAAGCAAGAGAGAACACAAACAAGGAGGGACAGAGAGAGGGGGACAGATGATTCAAAGAGGGCTCTCTACTGACATCAGAAAGCCTGATGTGGGGCTCAAGCTCACAAACCATGAGATAATAACCTGAGGCAAAATCAAAAGTTGGGATGCTCAATCAATGGAACCACTGAGGTACACCTAGGTGAAATAATTTTTCAACATAAGAGGCTTTCTCCCCTCCCCACCCTCAAATGAATGTGTGTGTGTGTGTGTGTGTGTATGTAATTATTTTGGATGACTTGTCACATGTGTTAATAATTTCTGGGGAATGTTTCTTGCCTTTGAACGTTTTTTAAAACTTTTTTAAGATTTTACTTTTAAGTAATCTCTCCATCCAACATGGTGCTTGAACCCAAAACCCTGAGATCAAGATTCATACATTGCATTGACTGAGCCAGGCAGGGACCCTTGAACTGTGCTTTTCTTCCATGGAACCCAAATGTCTTCATATGCTCACATATACCAGTCTTCTCTTCTGTGGCTTTTAAAACGTTTTATTTGTAAAGTCCTTTAAAACCCTAAAGTCTTAAACATTTGTTCATTTTATTGTAATAGTTTTAGTTTTTACTGAAACTTAGTTCTGTGGGTCATGAGGTAGGGCTCCAACCTTTTCTTTTTTTTTTTAAATAAGTACACCCAAATGTTTCTACACAAGTTATGGAAAAGTCTTTCTCTACTTCTGTGAAATCCCGCTTTAAAACAATACTCTCCACCTCCCCGGTCCACCTGGGTCTGTGTTGTCTTTCATAGTTATATATATTTCTCCTTTGTCATCTCTTTTTGGTATCTGGTGAGACCAGTCTCATTTGTTTCTGTTTTACCAAAATTGGTCCTGGCTCTTGTTTTGAATTTCAGAATAATCTTGTCAAACCCCATGAAAAATCTTACTGGGACTTTGACAGGGACTGTGTTACATTTATGAAATGACTTGGGAAGAAAGGACTTCCATGTTTGTAATTATCTCCTTCATGAACACATAACATCCCATTAATGAGGCTTCTTTTAACCAGGAAAGATTGATCCTGATCTCTTTAACCTCTTTTTTTTTAAGTTTTATTGCTATGTAATTCTTAGATTTCCTATTACGTCTTTTTTGGGTGTGTCTACCATCTTCCTACTTTGCTCTCATTTATAAATGGTACATAAATATTTTCTTAGAATTGTCTAGGTTGCATCATATTTAATGTTGTATACTTTGTGTCTGTTTCTGATCCTTGTAGTTCTTTTTATGTGTGTTACAACCTCCAGTACAAGCCTGAAAAATAGTGATCCCATGAATCTTTGTATGTAACTTGTACAAATTTCTACCTGGGGCCCATTTTATTTATTTATTTATTTATTTATTTATTTATTTATTTATTTTTTTAATGAAATTTATTGACAAATTGGTTTCCATACAACACCCAGTGCTCATCCCAAAAGGTGCCCTCCTCAATACCCATCACCCACCCTCTCCTCCCTCCCACCCCCCATTAACCCTCAGTTTGTTCTCAGTTTTTAACAGTCTCTTATGCTTTGGCTCTCTCCCATTCTAACCTCTTTTTTTTTTTTTTCCCTTCCTCTCCTCTGGGGCCCATTTTAAAGATATTAAGTTCCATTGATTGGAGAGTTAATTCTTAGTTTGACTTCCCACTGCTCTATCTATTGCAGCTTTATCTTGTGTTTTAATATGATGGTTTAGACCCCGCTTGTTATTGTTTTTCTTTACTATTGCCTTAATCTTCCAATAATGTCTTTTCCTCTGTTTTACACACAAATTACAGCTTGGCTGGGTGAAAATTGTTAACTAAGGGCTTCTGCCCTCAAAATCCTTCAGATTTTGTGTTATTATTAATTTTTCTTTGAGAAAAATCTGTGGCCTATTGTGGTTAACCTTTATTTTATCTTCATGGATGTTTCCAGAATTTAGCCTTCTAACCTGGAAACTTGAAGAATACTTTCAATGCCAAATAATTGCCTCAATTAGGAGTTTTTTTAGTTTCTTGGGAAAACCATTCATTCTAGGACCCATTCTAATTTATTCTCTTCCTTGTTTGTTATCCCCTTTGCTTTCTGGCCTTTGACCCTTTTCTCTTTGTTGGATAAATGAACTAACACCAACTCTGATGGTGACCACCATGCTATGGGTTCACTGAACCCCTTCAGTTCCCCTCTGCTGTAATGAGGGACTCTCCAGGCATGGCTCTATTTAGGCAAGAAAGATTTAAGTTTTTCTTCAGTGCCATGAACCTCTAAAAACTAAGATTGAGGACTGTGGAATGTATTTGCATATCTTTAATGGTTTGAGGGCTCTGTGCTATATCTGCTGAGTCACCATGGTCCTGCATTGAAGGAGTCCCCTCCCTGTTTACACAAGGTGAACTAAGGATCATGTGTAGCATCTGGAGGTGTGACGACTCCAAGGTGAAGGCAGAGGATAGGCTTCTTAACTCTTGTTCTCAACTTGGCTGATAATTTAGGAAGATGCCCAGACAATTCAAAATATCCTTGCCAGAGAATATTCCTCCAGTGTGCTTACTGGTACCCAGGAAAGGCCGGATTACTTGGTGGTCAGGAGCACAGGTTCTGGACCCTGAGTGCTCACTGTATACCTCGAGCCTCCATTTCCATGTCTGTGAGATGTAAAATAATAGTACCTCCTCACGAGATGGTAAGGAGTAGATGAATCCATGTGCTGTGGACTGAACAGTCCTCCCACAATATAAATTCCTAACCCCAGTGTGACCACTTTTGGACACAGGCCTTTAAGGAGGCACTTAAAGTTACATGATGTCCTGAAGGTGTGGCTCCAATCAATACAACTGGTGTTCCTTTAAGAAGAGACTAGGACCACACTGCACAAGGGAAGGGCCATGTGGGCACAGTGCTTCTCTAGGAAGCAGCTATCTAACACCTTGATCTTGGACTTGCAGCCTCCAGGGAAATGAGAACCTGCATACCGGATGTGCCCAATACATTTGGGCCACTTTTAGTTATTCTAGCTATTGTCATCATTTATTCCATCTTTTGGGCCAGAAATAAGTAAATCACGTTTGGACCACTTACCCCCTTTTGCAAGTCTTTCTCCATTGAGTATCTACGTATCTCCTGTTGGATAACCTCCCACATGGATTGTGAAGTTACTTGTGTGTGTTAGATAACTTGGGTTGTTGAAGATGAAGACCATGGTCATGGACTGTTTTCTGCTGGAAGGAGACAAAGTTGGCCAGGAAATGTGAACTGTGTCCCTGAGATACTGGGGCTCACACATCCACAGATCCCAGTCCACACTAACATGCTTGAGATTTCAGAATCTGGGTTCTCCCACATCTGTGGCTACAGACTGGTATTTCACAATCTTACCACAACCCACGGGTGTGCCTCAGAAGAAAACTGCTGAGTGTGGCTGCACCTTTGCTCCTGAGGCACCACGATGCTTTGAAGTCTCTCTGTGTATTGCATACACCAGACACAGAGGCCACAGGAAGGTTTCTGAAGAGCCAGCAGTGGTGTGGGGTGTAGAAAGAACATAAGGAAGGATCCTGTCTGTCTGTCCTTGAAGTCAAGGGCACAGACACCCACGTGTGTGCTAGGTTACAGAACTAACCCCTCCTGGTCTACACTGTTCCTCTTGGGAGAATGACATTCCTGGTTTCCTGCCTCTCTGGCTTCCCTTGATCTTCACCAAAAGGCCCCAAAGCAATCTTGCCTCTCTGGCTCGAGGGTGATGTTCATCTAAGGTACACCTTGTATTCTAATTACCAAATCTTAAGGTTAAGAGACTTGAACCTCATGCGCCATCTAGCCAGTGACTTTTGGGGGATCTCCTTGGGTCTGTCTGTTCCCACCTCCACTATAGCAGCCCCCTTGTCAACTTCAAATATTGCAGTGTGGACCCTGAAGTCAGCTGGAGGGCTTCTTGCCCTTTATGATCTAGACAAGAGGCATTTTTAAAAAATTTTTTTTTTCAACGTTTATTTATTTTTGGGACAGAGAGAGACAGAGCATGAACGGGGGAGGGGCAGAGAGAGAGGGAGACACAGAATCGGAAACAGGCTCCAGGCTCTGAGCCATCAGCCCAGAGCCTGACGCGGGGCTCGAACTCCCGGACCGCGAGATCGTGACCTGGCTGAAGTCGGACGCTTAACCGACTGCGCCACCCAGGCGCCCCAAGAGGCATTTTTTTAAAACCCTTGTTCTACATTTGGAAGTTAAAAGTACCCTACAAAGTAAAAAAAAAAAAAAAAGGGCTGGAGTAGCCATACTTAGACTAGATTTTAATCTAAAGTCTGCAACAAGAAGTGAAGAAAGGCATTATATAATAATTGCAGGATCTATCCATCAAGAAGAGCTAACAATCATAAATGTTATGCACCAAATTTGAAAGCACCCAAATACATAAAACAATCACAGACAAAAGCAACCTTATTGGTAAGAATACAGTAATTTCAGGGGACTTTAATACTCCACTTATGGCAATGGACAGATCATTTAGACAGAAAATCAATAAAGAAACAATGGCCCTGAATGATACATTGGACCAGATGGACTTGACAGATATATTTAGAACTTTTCATCCTAAAACTGCAGAATACACATTCTTCTTGAGTGCACAGGGAACATTCTTCAAGATAGATCACATACTGGGTCACAAAATAGCCCTCAATAAATATAAAAGAATTGAGATCATACCATACACACTTTCAGATCACAATGCTATGAAACTTGAAATTAACCACAGGAGAAAGTTTGGAAAACCTACAAATACAGGGAGGTTAAAAAACATCCTAGTAAAGAATGAATGGGTCAACCAGGCAATTAAAGAAGACATTAAAAAATAAATGGAAACGAATGAAAATGAAAACACAACAATCCAAACCCTTTGGGATGCAGCAAAGGCAGTTCTTAGAGGAAAATACATTGCAATCCAGGCCTATCTCAAGAAATGAGAAAAATCCCAAATACAAAATCTAACTGCACACCTAAAGGAACTAGAAGTAGAACAGCAAAGAAACCCCAAATCCAGCAAAAGAAGAGAAATAATAAAGATTAGAGCAGAAGTAAACAATGTAGAATCAAACAACAACAACAACAACAAAAAACAAATAAACAAACAAAAAAAAAAAAACCACACACACACACAA
This sequence comes from Prionailurus bengalensis, assembly GCF_016509475.1. Classification (NCBI taxonomy): domain Eukaryota; kingdom Metazoa; phylum Chordata; class Mammalia; order Carnivora; family Felidae; genus Prionailurus; species Prionailurus bengalensis. The sequence goes on from NC_057346.1 coordinate 4,811,034, forward strand.
AAAAGACCAGAACATATCAATGAAACTAAGAGCTGGTTTTTTGAAAAAAATAAAATAAACAAAATTGATAACCCCCTAGCCAGACTTCTCAAAAAGAGAAGAGAGAGGGCCCAAATAGATAATATCATGAATTAAAAAGGATTTATCACAACCAGTTCCTCAGGAATACAAGCAATTATCAGAGAATACTATGAAAAATTATATGCCAACAAATTGGACAACCTGGAACGAATGGACAAATTCCTAGGCATCCACACACTACCAAAACTCAAATGGGAAGAACTAGAAAATTTGAACAGACCCATAACAAGTGTAGAAATTGAATCCATTATCAAAAATCTCCCAACAAATAAGAGTTCTGTACCAGATGGCTTCCCTGGGGAATTCTACCAGACATTTAAAGCAGAGTTAATACCAATCTGTCTCAAGCTGTTCCAAAAAATAGAAATGGAAGGAAAACTTCCAGACTCATTCTATGAAGTCAGCATTCCCTTGATTCCCAAACCACACAAAGACCCCACAAAAAAAGGAGAATTATAAACCAATATCCCTGATGAACATGGATGCAAAAATTCTCAACAAGATACTAGCAAATTGAATTCAACAGCATATAAAAAGAAGTATTCACCATGGTCAAGTGGGATTCATTCCTGGGATGCAGGGCTGGGTCAATATTCACAAATCAGTCAATGTGATACATCACATTAATAAAAGAAAGAAGAACCACATGATCCTGTCAGTCGATGCAGAAAAAGTATTTTACAAAATACAGCATCCTTTCTTAATAAAAACCATCAAGAAAGTTGGGATAGAAGGAACGTACTTAAACATCATAAAAGCCATATATGGAAAGCCCACCATAATACCATCCTCAATGGGGAACAACTGAGAGCTTTCCTCTGAGATCAAGAACATGACAGGGATGTCCACTCTCACCTCTGTTGTTTAATAAAGTGTTGGAAGTTCTAGCATCAGCAATAAGACAACAAAATGAAATAAAAGGCATCAAAATTGGCAATGAGGAAGTCAAACTTTCCTTTTTGCAGATAACATGATACTCTACATGGAAAACCCCTAAGAGTCCACCAAGATAGTGCTAGAACAGATACATGAATTCAGCAAAGTCACAGGGTACAAAATCAGTGTACAGAAATCGGTTGCATTTTTATACACCAATAATGAAGCAACTGAAAGAGAAATAAAGAAACTGATCCCACTTACAATTGCACTAAGAATCATAAAATACCTAGTAATAAACCTAACCAAAGAGGTGAAAAGATCTGTAGGCTGAAAACTATAGAAATCTTATGAAGGAAATTGAAGAAAGACACAAAGAAATGGAAAAATATTCCATGCTCATGGATTGCAAGAATAAACATTGCTAAAATGTCAACACTCCCCAAAGCAAGCTACACATTCAATGCAATCCCAATATGAATTGCACCAGCATTCTTCTAAAATATAAAACAAACAATCCTAAAATTTGTAAGGAACCACAAAAGACCTCAAATAGCCAAAGTAATATTGAAGAAGAAACCAAAGTGGGAAGCTTCACTATCCCAGACTTTAGCGTCTACTACAAAGCTGTCATCATCAAGACAGCATGGTATTGGCACAAAAACAGACACATAGACCAATGGAATAGAATAGAGAACCAAAAATTGGACCCACAAATGTATGGCCAACTAATCATTGACAAAGCAGCAAAGAGTATCCAATGGAAAAAAGACAGTCTCTTTAGCAAATGATGCTGGGAGAACTGGACAGCAACATGCATAAGAAGGAAGGTAGACCACTTTCTTACACCATTCACAAAAATAAACTCAAAATGGATGAAGGACCTGAACGGGAGACAGAAAACCATCAAAATCCTAGAGGAGAAAACAGGCAACAACCTCTTTGACCTCAGCCGCAGCAATTTCTTACTTGACACATCTCCAAAGACAAGGGGATTAAAAGCAAAAATGAACTATTGGGACGTCATGAAGGTAAAAAGCTTCTGCACTGCAAAGGAAACAATCAACAAAACTAAAAGGCAACCGACTGAATGGGAGAAGATATTTGCAAATGACATATCAGACAAAGAGCTAGTATTCAAAATCTATAAAGAACTTACTAAACTCAACACCCCAAAAGCCACTCAGTGAGCAGGTCAAATGTGGCTCTTCCAGGCCCATGCCCTTACAAGCTGACAGTGTAAGGGCATTGCCAAGGACACTGGGATCCCTTAAGCTCCATCCTTGAGACTGCTCATCTTCCAACTAAATCGGGGTCACCAAGTCCATGTCCTCATCCTTGTCCTGCCCCTTCCCCCAAAGCACCAGAGCAGATGATGGTCATTTTCTCCCTCACCTGTGCTCCTCATAATTAACATACCTCCTCCCTCACTAGTGCCTCACTCTGCAGATGGTAAATGACAACCCATGTGCCCTGTCACATGTGCCTCTAGGGACAGGGATATGCAGCAGCTTTAAGAAGTATAGAACAGCTTTTAAGAGACTCTGGGTATGACCAGGTGAAGCAACTGTGGTAAAAGGGATGTGCCAAGAACCTTAAACAAGACCCCACCTGCCCCTTTCATTCCTCTGCCAACCCAAAGCCCTTGTGAGCCACTACCACAACTGTCCCCTTGGTCTGTCCGTGAGTCTTGTCCTCTGCAGACATCTGTACTGGCCTGTCCCCTTCTGCTTGGATGCTGTGGTGGCCTCCTCTGTGGTCTGCCTGCTCCCAGCATCCCCTCCCTCTGCTCCCTGCAGTGCAGCCAGGGTGGGCTCCCCAAGGCAGATTTGAGGACCCTGAGGATGACCTGGCTAACCCCCTACCCACTCCCTACTGCCTGGGAACAAGGTCCAAGGCCCTCAGTGTGTCTGCCACAGTGCCCCAGACCTGCTTCTGTTTCCAGCTGCAGCGAACCCACAGCCCACCTTTCTCCTGGTGCCGTGTGGTGGCTTGACTGGCAGTGGACCTTTGACAGCCAGTCTCTCCTGTTGCTGGCATCCAACACCGCTGGCTCCAGGAAGTCCCCCTGCTTCTCCCCTGTCATCTCCATCACGCTGTCTGGGATCTCCTGTTCCCATAGCATCCAGCACCAGGGAGCCTAGGAAGGTTCTGGGTGCAGTCATGCCCTGTTGCTGCTGGAATAGAGTACCACCTTCATAGCAGCTTAAAAACTCCACAAACTTCTCTTCCAGCTCTGTTGGTCACAAGCTTGAAATGAGGTCCCTCTGCGCTAAAAGTGAAGGTGTTCACAGGGCCACATTCTTTTCTCAAGGCTCTAGGGGGTGATTCATTTCCTGGCCTTTCCCTGCTTCTAGAAGCCACCTGTATTTTTTGGCATGTGGCCTTTCCTCCTCCGAAGCTTGCAGGTACCCGCAGGTAGAATCTTCACTGGGCCTCTCTGTCCCCTTCAGTCTCCCCCTTCTGTTCTACAGGACCTTGGGATTATGGTGGGCACAGTAATTCCATCTGTGCACTTCCTTCCTCCTCACCACATGCAGGACCTACTCCCACCCCTCCGTTTGGGGATGAAGACATGGGTATCTTGAGGAACCGGTTTTACACCTATCGTAATTCGTTATTTGACTTAATTTTTGCCAGCCTGGCATGCATGAAGTGGATCCTCTTAACTTGGATTTGCTGGAGGCACGTTTTGGGTTTAGAGGCAGCAATACCACACTTAAGTGTTGTTAACATTTGGGGCGTCTTCCTGGCTTGGATCCCATGCAGGGGGAATATGTGGGAAGAACACAGATGTGCAGTTGAAAGCCCTGTATTTGAGTTTGGATCCATGAGCTGCGTGGCCACAGACCTATGTGTACTGAGTCTCTCTTGTCCCCTCAGATTTATTTTAAGAAGTGTGTCTTTAACTGACTTAGCTGAACGAGGGAACATGAGCAGGATCAAGTTGGAGTCTTGTGTGTGAGAATGAGGGCAGAAGGTGACTGAGCTAAGCCATCACACTTCTGAGAACCCCACAAAACCAAGGCCCAGCCCTCTACCTGGGCTTGGTGTTACCTTGATCTTCCACATGAAGGGATGAAGTGTTGTGACCCTCGGAGCTGAGACAGTTACACATCAGTAATGTCCTCCACACAGCAACAACCCCTTAACCATTAGCTGGGGGTGGATTTTTGTTGTCTGAATAGGGTTTTCATCCAAAGTACAGTTTCAAAGAGGCTTGCTTGCCATAGCCAAGCTCTACATGGAAGACTGAATTCTGATGTCTTTTATTAGCTCCCCTCGGGTGGAAATCTGTGGCCTCTGTAAAGGCTGTCACGTGTGGTTGGGAAAGTGACCTGCAGCTCTAGGATGCCTTGTCAGTGCGACAGGTGGGAGATGGAATCCAAGCCCTTTTCCACTCGCCAGGCCAGTGCACAGGTGTATGGGGCTTCCTCTGCCCAGGGGAAGGAATCCTTCCTTCTCCTTTGCACAAAGGCATATTATGGGCAACTGAAGCTCTCCATGCATGTATGATAGCACAGCAAGTTTCCCCCAATGTCCAGAAGAAACCTAGAAAGCAATCCTGTCCTACATCTACACAGGCAGGGACCCTAAACCATTGTGGTTCTTAATTTTGGTCACATGTAGCAATGGACACAGACATTGATATGCTTAAAAATAATGGACTCTCATGGGGCGCCTGGGTCTCTCAGTCGGTTGAGTGTCCAACTTTCGCTCAGGTCATGATCTCACAGCTCCTGGGTTCAAGCTCTGCATTGGGATCTGTGCTGACAGCTCAGAGCCTGGAGCCTGCTTTGGATTTTGTGTCTCCCTCTCTCTCTCTCTCTCTCTATGCCCCTCCCCCTGCTGGCTCTCTCTCTCTCTCTCTCTCTCTCTCTCTCTCTCTCTCTCTCAAAAATAAATAAACATTAAAAAAATAATGAGTTCTGTCCATAATTGATTTCCAAAGAGAAATGGGAAATTTACATACCAATGTTCCCAGACATGAGGGTTCTCCTGAATTCCTTCCATGACAGCCTGCTGTGTAGGGTTTGTGCCTCATGGGGCTGGGTGGGGTTGTGGGAGAACTCGTTATGGCCTGAACATGTCCTGTGGGGTCCCCAGGCAAGGAGGAACCGTCCTCACCAAGCACGAGATCCTGCCACATCCCTCTCCCTAGGGGATCCACACAGCATGGGCTCCACAAAACCTGTGTTTCACTCTGGGCTTGATCGGCTGTAAATCCATAGCCTTCATTCAGGAACCTGATGTTTAATACAAAGCGTGACATCACCCTGCCAGTGGCAAAGCCATGTCCTGCGAGTAACTATGATCACTGTCACTAACTGAATGCCTTCATTAAGGGACTCCTAGGTGAGGCCCTCAGTGTGAATGTGTGGGTCAGCTTTCTCCATCTGTAAAAGGAAAGTGAATGTTACAGAGACTATTTATCAATATTGGGTGGTTAATCTACCTGAGGCACTTAGAATAGTGCCTGGTACATAGTGAGTGCTCAGTAAGGGTGACTTGCTGTGATGAGGAGCCTAGGATCTGGTGCACTCTCTGCATAGGAATCTCTGCTCAAGATGACCTGAAATCTTACAAGTGGGAACAGCATGTTTTTTTCCACTTAAAAGTTTATTTTGAGGGTAAGCGAGCACAAGTGGGGGAGGGGCAGAGAGAGAATCCCAAGCAGGTTTCTTGCTGTCAGAGCAGAGTCTGATGCAGGGCTCAATCTCAGGAGATCATGACCTGAGCCAAAACCAGGAGTCAGATGCTCAACTCACTGAGCCACCCAGGCTCCTGCTCTAATTGCCAAAGGGTATTTCAGTCTGTGAACATAATTTATTTACCACTTCTTGGACATTTGAGTTGTTCTCAGCTTTGAGCTATTTGGACACAGAACCTTTATTCCTTTCTTATACAAGACTGGTTTTGGATACAGATCTTCATTTTGGAGTGACTCTCTGGTCCTACAGAAGGTTACTGCTGTTCATTTTCCACACATCCGCTGGTAATGTGAGAGGTGAATGGCTCCACATATCTGCCCACATATGATGTTGATGGTCCTAGATCTTCCTTTGAGAAGTGGCCTTCAGGTCTTTTGTTCATTTCTTTTTTTTGTCTTTTTATTCATATGTGCTATTTGTTTATATACCATAGATGTAAGTCCTTTGTCAGGTATATGTGCTATGACTTTCTTTTCCAGTTAATGCCTTACCCTTTTATTTTTTTACTGGTGTCCTTTAATGCATAGATAGGTGTATATGTTATAGTTTTTTGATGAGGTATATTTTAACATTTTACAACTTTAGTGATTATGTCTCTTTGCCTCTTGGCTAAGAAATATTTTTCTCAAGGTCATGGAGTTATGTTCCTATGTTTTCTAGAATCTCTGTGGATGGTCTTTGATCCATCTTGGTCTAACTCTTGTGTAGGAAGTAATCTATGAATTCAAAGTTCACTTCTGTTCTATAGAAATACCTGGTTGTTCCTGCATCACTTGTTAATTGTCCTTTCCACATTAAATTGTCCGGCAACTTCTTTTTGGAACTTTATTTTGTATGTATGGGTCTACTTCATGGCTTGTTATTCTGTTGGTCTGTTGGTCGTTATGTCAAAACTATGATTTCCAAAACTGTTTTGGCTGCTTTAGGTCACCTGTCTCTCCCTATAAAACTTAAATTCATCTTGTCATTTTCTACAATAAAATCTTGCTGTACTTTTTGAGATTGTTTTAGATCTGCAGGTCAATTGGAGAAGAAACTGACCTCTTAACATTGAATCCTCCAATCCATGAGCAGAAGAGATCTCTTCATTTAGATCTTCTCTAGTGATGGGATATAATTTTCAGTGAAGCTTCTTCTACCTCTTGAAATTTATCTGAGTGTTTTTGATGCTATTTTAAATGATATTAAGTTTCATTTTTCAACTATTGATTGCTGATATTATAGAAAAAATGGATTTTTCTCTGTTGACCTTCTATCCTGCAGTGTTGCCAAATTTGATTATTAGATCTAGTCAGGTTTTGTTCTGTTTCTGGTAAATTGCTTAGGAGTTTTTGCATAAAAAATTATAATAACTTATAAATAAAGTTTTAGCTCTTGCTAACTTTTGTGACTTGGATGTACTTCTCTTTTTATTGCATTAGCTACGACCTCTAGTGACATGTTAAATACAACTGGCCAGAACAGACCTCTTTTCCTTGTTCCCAATTTTAGGGGGCACAGTCTTTTCACCACTATGATAGCTGTAGGGTTTTTTTGTGGGTACACTTTAACAGGTTTTCTGGAGTTGTCCTAAGTGTATGTTGATATTTTTTGAAGTTTTTATGCATCTACTGAAATCATTCTGTGGTCTTACTCCTTAATCTCTTACTCCTTATCTCTTAGTGTTAATTTTTAGATGTTAAACCAATATTGCATTCCAGGATCAAACTTCACCTGATTGCGAAATTTAACTTTCTGAATATTTTGTTGAGAATGTTTGTGTATATGTTCCTTAGCAGTAGTGGTCTATAGGGTCTGTTTCTTGTAATGTCTTTGCTTGGTTTTGTGTTGGAATGATGCTGCCTTCTTAAAATGAGTTGGGAATATTCTTTCATGAATGAGTTGGTGTAGCATCCTTTTTGTCTGATCAAATTCCTTAAATTATGGCCAAAATTCACCAGTAAAATCCTCTTGGCATGGAGTTTTCTTTGTGGGATGCTTTTAAATTATGGATTCAGTTACTTTAATACATAAAAAATCTCTTCAGACTTTACATTTCTTCCTGGTCAGTTTTGGTAATTTGTTTCATTCCAGGAATGTATTGACCTAAAAAAAAACTTGTCAAACTTATTAAACAACTGTTCATAAAATTATTTTTAATGTCTATGGACTGTAGTGATGTGTTTTAGTTTGTAATATTCCCTTTAGACTGCTAACTTTCTAAGGCAGTGGCATATGAGCGTAAACTTTTTCAAAGAATCAACTTAAAAATCTTTCCCTATTGTGTTTGCTGTTTAATTGACTTCCATTATTGTTTCCTTCTTTCTGCTGGCTTTGGCTTTACTTTACTCTTTTTTTTAAACTTAAAATGAAGACTTAAATCATTTCACAAATTTCATCTCAAGGTATAGGTCTCCATCTGAGCCCTGTTTTTGAATGGAAGCTGCCTGCATCTTTGTTCTCCTGATGCTCCCATTGCACATGTTAGATCGCTTGATACTCTCTCATGGGTCACTGAGGTGGTTTTTTTCTCTCTGCTTCAGTTTGTATCATTTCTGGTTTTTTATTCAAGTGTAATTTACTTAGTGTTAGATTAGTGTCAGGTGTACAATGATTCAGCATTGCTCTATATTACTCGGTGCTCACCATGGTAAGTGTTCTCTTAATTCCCTTCACCTGTTTTACCCCTCCCCCCCATCCACCTCCCCTCTGGCGACCACACTCTCTGTTTTGTTTCTCTTCTCATCTATGTTCATTTATTTTGTTTCTTAAATTCCATGTATGAGTGAAATCCTATGGTATTTCTTTCTCTGACTTCTTTCACTTAACTTTATGCCCTATGGGTCCATCCGTGTTGCAAATGGCAAGATTTCATTTTTTTTATGGCTGAGTGATATTCCATCCTATACTTTATCCATTTGTCTACAGATGGATACTTGGGTTGCTTCCATATCTTGGCTATTTTAAATAATGCTGCAATAAACATAAGGGTGCATATATCTTTTTGAATTAGTGTTTTTTGTATTCTTTGGGCACTCAATAGTGGGATTATTGGATCATAGGGTACTTTTTTTGTACCTTTTTAAGGAAACTCCATACTGTCTTACACGGTGGCTGTGCCAGTTTGCATTCCTAACAGTGAGTGTGTAATGAGAGATCCTTTTTCTCCACATCCTCTCCAACAATTACTTGTCTTTTTAAAAATGTTTTTATTAAAAAAAATAAAAATGTTTTTATTACTTATTTATTTTGAGAGAGAGTGAGAACAAGAAGGGGAAGGGGTAGTGAGAGAGGGAGAGAGAATCCTAAGCAGGCTCCATGGAGCCCAGTGCAGGGCTTCATTCTGTAACCATGAGACCATGACATGAACTGATATCAAGAGTTGGATGCTTAACCAACTGAACCACCCAGCCGACACTTTGATTTTGTTTTTGTTTTGTTTTTTGTTTTGTTTTTGATAATAGCCATTTTGACAGGTGTCAGGTAAATCTGTTGAAATGACCATACAGTTTTATTTTTATCCTTTCTCTTACTGACGTGATGTATCACATTGATTTGTGAATACTGAATCACCTTTGCATCCTTGGAAGAAATCCCACTCAATCATGGTGAATGATGTTTTTAAATGTTGTTTTGGTTTGGTTTGCTAATATTTTGTTGAGGGTTTTCCCATCTGTGTTCATCAAAGATATTGGCCTCTAGTTCTCCTTTTGTGTAGTGTCCTTATTGGTCTTGTTATCAGGGTAATGGTGGCCTCCTACGATGAATTTGAAAGCTTAGTTTCCTCTGTTCTGAATAGTTTGAGACTAATGGCATTAGGTGTCATGCTTGCACCTCTTTATCGGCAATGCAGAGGTGTCATGCTAGCACCCCTTCATCGGGGATGCAGTGGTGTCACTCTGGCACCCCTTCATTGGCGATGCAGGGGTGTAAAGCTTGCACCCTTTCATCTGCGATGCACAGTGTCACAATTGCACCCATTAATTGGTGATGCAGGGGTGTCACACTTGCACCCCCCCATGGGTGATGGAAGGGTGTCGCTGTTGCACCCTATCGGTGATGCAGGGGTGTCACATTGGCACCCCCATCAGTGATGGAGTAGTGATGGCACTGTTAAATCTGACATTATCTGAATGGCTCTTTTCACTTTCACAGCTGAGGAAGCAGACATCTGTTAAGGGTAAGGGTTAGGATTAGGATAAGGGGTAGGGATAGGTCATCTTGCACTCCCCAGCGGCGATGGAGGGGTGTCACGCTTACACCCCCCCCCCCATCGGCAATGGAGTAGTGATGTCGCTAATTAAATCAGACGTTTCCTGAATGCCTTTTTAAACTTTCACAGCAGAAGAACCAGGCATCTGTTAGGGTTAGGGTTAGGGTAGGGATAGGTCATGCTTGCACCCCCCCCCCCCATTCAAGGATGGAGGGGTGTCACCCTACATACCCACATTGGCGATGGAGGGGTGTCATGCTTGCACCCCCCAACTGTGATGGAGGAGTGTTGCCACTCTTATTATTTTTTTTATTATTTTATTTGTGTGTGTGTGTGTGTGTGTGTGTGTGTGTGTGTGTGGCCACTCTTAAATCAGATGTTTCCTGAATGGCTCTTTTCACTTTGACTGCTGAAGGAGCAGGCTTCTGTCTAGTCCATTTTTCTTTTGTTATCTTTGGGATAGTTGAGCACATACACCAGATTTCTCCAGCCATTATTACAGACATGCAGAATTTCTTCTACCAGCTGACACCTCATCCACTGAGACACTGGATTCCTATAGCACATCCCACAAGCTCCCAGAAACTGGGCTGTAACTGTGGACAGCAGCACTGTCCCATTGTCTTCTGATGGTATTTCAATGGGCTCGTCATTCTCATCTTGGGTTACCCGAATATCTTCTGACACCTTCTCTTATTTTTCCAGTAGGCCACTGCTAGGAAGCCTGACAGGGAACCCGAAGCAGGGAGGGATCCCAGGAGAAGCCCAGCTACCGCTTGGCTCCCACAAAATGGTCGCCTTGAGACTCTTTATAGAAGAGGAGAAAATACCACCACCACCACCACCACCACCATTTAATAACCCTGCCCTAAATGTGGAGAAAGCAACCAGCCACCCCCAAAGGAAACTCCGACAGGGTACATGTATACTACATACAGCATTGATTGAGTAATTTGCATCAATAAGTGATGTTGTACTTTTGACTGGTAAGTCTAAATCTAAATCACTCGGAGGTGATTTTATTCTCTGAAGTCACCCCAATCTATATTGTTGGCCCATGGGGAGATTTGTTGTCCCTATTGGTTGTATTGGTGTAGTCTCTTTGGGCCTCTTCATGGGAAGGTCTGTTTCACTGATTGGAAGAGACAGTAAAACCCTCATGTGGCCATTCATAGGAGTCACTATTAGGGAACAAGTGATTATGCTACCTTTTCAAGGTCAGGATATCACAGCTGTTTAATGAATGTCACTGGGCAGGCAGTGCCTCTAATACTAGAAATGCTAGAGGTGATGATTTTGGTAAACAGTCAGGATTGTGTTTGTTGAGTCCCTTTTGCTTCTTTTAATATTTCCTTGATTGTATACCTGTGTTGGGTCAAAAATTGGTTTGATATTTAGTTCATAGGTTATTTTTATCTTAGTGTTAACAATCGGGTTGTCTGCTCTGATATAACCTTATGCAAGGAGAACAATTTCTTGTTACTCATACTAGCATTTTTGCTTCTATTGTTAAATTAACCCAGTATTAAGTTAGGAGTTGGTTGCATAGTTTTGGTATTAAGATCTTAAGATCGTATACCAATGGCTGAGCCCTACTAATAACTGTCATCACCACATCCCTAACAGCTCTTACAGTCCATGAATCACATTCTTGTCCTTTCTAACAGCCTCATTTCAATTCCTTACACCCTTCCATCGGTGATGGGCGCTCTTGCACTCCCCCATCAGCGATGGAGGGGTGTCACACTTGCAATCCCTCCGTCTGTGATGAAGTGGTGTCATGCTTGCATTCCCACCATTGGCCATGTAAGGGTGTCCCACTGTGCCCCGTCAAGGGCCATGGAGGGGTAAGCCACCTGAGCCCCTTCATGGGCTATGTAGTGATGTCACACCTACATGGGCCATGGAGGAGTGAGCTGTCTCTGCCCTTTCATGGGCTATGTGGGGGAGAGCCACCAGTACCCCTTCATCAGCAATGAAGGGATTTGCTGCCTGCACCCCCACATCGGTGTCTTGTATCCTTCCATCGGTGTAGTGGGGTGTGCTGACTGCAACTGCGTATGGGCGTCCTGCACCCCTTCATCGGCGATGTGGGAGTATGCTGCCTGCCCCCCTTAATCGGCAACTTGTACCCCTTCATCGGTGTTGTGGGAGCATGCTGCCAGCACCCCTTCATGAGCCATGTGGGGGTGAGCTGCCTGCACCCCTCATGGCCACTACAGTATTTGTACTATCTGTGGTTTCAGGTACCCACCTGGGGTCTCTGGACATATCCCCATGGATAAAAGGGTTGGGTGGGGTGCTATTGTAGTCTTTTTCCTTTGTATCACATCTCCCCACATGACCCTCGTCTCCAGATAAATCTCACAGGATCAGGAACCACTTTTCCTTGCACTTCTTCTTAGTGGAAACATCTTGCCTTTGCTTAGCATGGCCGCTTTGCCCTCTCCGCCGTCTCCTGGAGGCTCCCTTACCCTTGCAGCGCTCTCCACTCACTGCTTTTGGGTGTGCGGTCTGTCTCCTGTCGCAGTTGTGCACAAATGGTAATTTGTACCTGGAGTGGCCTCAGGAAACTGCCTCAAGATGGGACTCTCGGACTGGACTGCTCTGCTCTCTGGTGGACATACAAATAAGTAGCTTCCTTGTTGGCAGAAGAGAATATTGATCATTGGTGGCAAGAGGCGATTTCACATTTGCTCATGTTACCACTGGTGCTGGTGTGGAGTGATGGAGGACAGCACGCTGGAGGATCGCAGGTGGAGTCATCACTGTGGCCATGGGGGGCAGTTACAGAGATTGTTCAGGGTCAGTTTTGGGTATCTGGGGTATATGCAGGAAATAGGATAGATTGAAAGCAAGGGTGAAACATAGGGCCTCATGAGTGGAGTATCTTGTGTTTTGTTGCCAGGAGAATCAGCTTCCCCACTGTCTGAGGGAAATAGTCTTACCCCATCCCCAGGACCCCTCAAGAAAAGGTTTCAATGGCTTCACCTAAGACAATACCATCGTGATAGAGAGCAGTGATCTTCAGCCTCCACGTCTGCTATCTGTGTTTACTTTCTGGAAAATAACAGAATGCCAGCGTACTCCAAATGGAAGTATGGGATCAGGTCCGTACAGGATTAGGTGCCCATGCAGGGGAGTAGCAGGGTATTACCACTTCACACTGGTAGGAGACTGGGGAACAAGTATGGGTGTGGATTTACAGAGTATTAAACCAAAGAGAGTGGCATACGATAGGCCAGACATGGATACAGGGTTCCTCCTGCAGGAAATGTGATTTAACATGTTGCCTTGAGAACTGAGAATAGTCATAATAATGACTCAATGGCTGCCTTCAGTCAACTAGGTTGAAATGCCAGAGCTTCCCTGACTTTCTCAGGGAAGGAAGACTCCAAGGTCCGAGGGAGATGGGAATGAGGACCTGTTGTGCACACACCTGCTCGTTTACCACAAAGTTGGTGGCTTATGAGAACAAAATCGTGTTCTCTCACAGTTCTGGAGGCCAGGAACCCAAAATTCATTTCACAGAGACTAAGGTGTCAGCAGGGCTGTACTCCCTCTGGAGATCCCAGGGCTCCAGGGGACAGTGTATCCCTTCCCTCTGGTAGCTCCCGGTGGCCACCAACCTCCCTTGGCTTGTGTCCACATCACCCCAGTCTGTCTCCATGGATACAGTGCCTCCTCTTTTGTCAAGTCTCCCTTTGCTTCTCTAAGGGTGTTCATGATTCCATGTAGGGCTCACTCGGAAAACCCAGGACTCAAGATCCTTAACTAGATCCCAGTGATGGGAGTTAGATCCCAGGTATCAGGACTTGATTTCTTTGAGGGCCATTGTCCAGCCTAGTACAACGTGTCCTTCCATAGGGAGACAGCCAAACCATGGTAGCCCCGTGCGGTGGGGTGCTCACCGGTGAGCAGTGCCAGGGCATGCACTGCTGATAGACACGGCAGCAGGACCGAATCTCCAGGGAATTATGCCCAGAGGGGAGAAAGCGAATCCTGAAAGGGTCACACGCTTTTCGATTCCACTTGTGTAATACTCTCGAGGTGACAAAATCATAGAAATGGAGAGCAGATGAGGGATTGCCAGGCATCACGAAGATGACGGGGGCAAGAAGGAGGTGGGAATGTCTGCTCTAAGAGGACAACACGGGGGTCCCTGTGGAGGGCCCGATGCTCTGTTTCTCATGTGCATCACTTTTGAAATCCCGGCCGTGATCCCGTCCTACAGGCAGAGAGAACATAGGGCATCTTCACGGTGTTTGCCAATCACACACAGTCCCAGCAACCTCACAGCCGCCCACCTTGCTACATCTGTCCCCACGGCCCTGGCTGGTGTCCCGTTGCCACAGTTGAGCCGTGTTCCTAAGGGAGGAAGCCATCTCGCTCACGCGGCTCCTGCACGGTTTCACGCTCTCCTGCACACCTGGGGGTTTCCTCGGGACCGGCCATCCTGTGCACCTGTGGCTGTTTCTCCCAGCCCACGGGGGGCAATCACTTCCCATCCACCACCACCTGTTTGTCTTCCTACGTCCTAGCGTTGCACGTGCCAGCACCTGCAGATCTTCCCTCTGTCAGCTGAGTCTGAGCCGGCTTCCTCTCCCACTCGGCTGTAGTTCTCATCTCATTAAGGAACCACACTCACCTCGCTGAAGCTCACGGTAAAGTCTCAACCCCCACTTTGCGGACTACGTGGCACCATTTTACAGACACACGTAATTACTCCCTTTCTTTAAAAATTCCTTCCTTCCTCCTCCCACTGCCCGGGCCGCTGCTCACCAGTGTCTGTGTTGGTCTGTCCTCATCTTCTTCCCACCTCCCATCAGCTTTCCGCCCGTCCTTACTCTGGGGCGATCGCAGCCAGCCTCAGGCTTCTATCTACAAGCAGCTGGGGCCTCCAAGTCTTTAAGCTCTGCCCCCAGCTCTTCCTGTCTCCAGACGCCTGACTCCGTCTGCCCACCACTCAGGTGCTACCCTCCCCAGCCTCTGCTACCTCCCTGAAGGCTTCTCCTCTTCCCCTCCCCTTGTTTACTGGGCTGCGGCCACACCGGCCCCCTCCCTGCTCCCTGAGCATGTCAGGCACACACTCCTGCTTCAGGCCTTTGCGCTGGCTTTGCCTCTCTCTGTCCGGAATGTTCTCCCATGTGCCCAGATGACATACTCCTCATTTCTGTCGTATCTTTGCTCTGACGTCACCTGCTCAGTGGGGCCTCTGCTAGGTCTCTATCTAAAACAATACTGCTCCTTCTCCAACCCAAACACCTGATCTCCCTTCCTCGCATTCTTTTTCTTCCTGGCCGTGGGCATCATCTGTTTTTGTTACTTCCTTGCTGTCTGTTGCCTACTGCAGTCCCTGCCAGAATGTCAGCTCTATGGGGTCCAAATACCAAAGTAGCTTTGTTTAGGGCTGTTTCCTTATGCCTCTACAACAGTGCCTAACTCCTACAGAGGCTCAGACACCATTCGCTGAGTAAGTGTTGGGATTTCGTATTAGTTTGCTGGGTCTGCCATCACAGAGTACCACCGACTGGGTGGCTTAAGCAACAGAAATTGATTTATTTATTTTCTCACACTTTAGATTAAGGTGTGGGCAGGGTGGGTCTCCTGTCTCCGTGGCTGGTGGATGACCTCCTTCCCACTGTCTTGACGTAGTCTTCCTTCTGTGTATGTAGGTGTCCACTCTCTTCTTATGGGACACCAGTAATCAGATTAGGGTCCCTCCCCCCAAATGAGCTTACTCAACCTCCAGTTTACCTTTCAAGAGCTGGTATCCAAGTACAGTCACATGGGTAGTTAGGACTTCAAAGTATGGATTTTGGGGGAAAATCCATTCAATAACAGGTTTCTGTCTGTAGTACCTAGTCACTGCTCACATGGGTTTTTTTTCTTTCCTGTATGTCCTTGTCCCATTATTTGCTCACCCAGTGCTAATCCCAATTTGCCCTTAGCCCAAGTTATAACTTTATTTATTTATTGGTATAGGTTTGCATCTGCCCTCTACCTCTATACTCCTCATGTTCCTGGTTGGCACTGGAATTACATCCTTAGCATGCACATCATAACCTCCAGGTGAGGTAAGTATGCTTACTCTCATTTCAAAAATCTACAATCTGAGGCTCAAAAGAGAGTGGGTCATGTTTCTGAGATCACAGTACTAGTAAGTGATGTCATTTTGATAACTTGGTTTCCATGGGCTCCAAAGCCCACTTACTTTCATCTAACACACTGTCCCCAAGATGAATGGGGAAAAGCCATACTCAGCCTGACATATTATAAGTAATGTTACCTGTAGAGCTGGTGTCACATTTCAGGAACAGTTTGAATTTGAATGTCATGTCCTTTTTTTTTTTTTTTCTGCTGCAATTTCTTAGATAATCCTTAGATTTCTTAGATTTATCTAAATGTATTTTTCCCTTTGCAAAATTTAGCCACTAAGAATACTAAGAAAGTTTGTTTCCTTTTTAAGAGGCCAGAATTATACAATGAATTCATCATGTCAAGGCAATAGCCATTATTTTATCCTAAAATATAGAGGAAAAGGTCTTTGCCTTTGTTGTAAGACTTTACCATGTGTTCTTGATAACATGCCTGAGCTCTATTGGTGAAAACTGTAGTAGACTTTGAAAGTCAGTTACTTATAGTTAGGAGAATATCATTCTCTCTTTGAGTGCAGCTGATTGTTTAAAATGGAAATTAGAATTTTTCTCCATAGATTTTATATTTTAGAATGAGCTGTGCTTTAAAGAGTATGTTGTATTTGCATTCATGCAAGTTGTGCAGTCATTAAATTGACAGGAAAGTAGCTGTTAATAGTTGTCATTTGGACATGTAGATGGAAATACTGATAGGTCACGGTGTGACCACTTAAACGTGTTGAGCTCTGGTTTCATTTGGCATTTCCAAACCACTGCCCTGAGCTTATGGATGTTGATCAAGTGGCTATGTAATTGTTGTTTTAAATTGGCATCAGGCTCTTAAGTTGTGTATGAGGAAGCTGTTGGTTCTCTACTTCTATGTAGCTCCTGAAAACAGAAGACTAGAGCATTTTATCAAAATAAATTTTGTTTAAAATAAATGTACCTTGTGAATGAGATAAAGGCTTACATAATAATTAGTACTTTTGGAGTCTGATATTAATTTGCAAATTTAAAATAAGTCTAGGGGTGTCTGGGGGGCTCAATTTGTTAAAGTGTCTGACTTTGGCTCGGGTCATGATCTCACTACTTGTGAGTTCAAGCCCCATATCAGCCTCTGTGCTGACAGCTGTGAGCCTGGGACTGGCTTCAGATTTTTTGTCTCCCTCTCTCTGCCCTTCCCCTACTCATGCTCTGTCTCTCTCTCTCTCAAATATAGTATAAAACATAAAAAAATAATATAAAACATAAAAAAACAAAAAAATATTCTAGAATAAATCAGTAGACAGTAACATGCTTATAATGACTGGTGATTAAAACAAAGAAATATCCTGAATATCCAAGCATAAATTACTGTTCTTTCCCTAGGAACCCATCATATATCATGTTGACCATTAAGCTGAATGAAAGCATTAATCTTTTAGTAACTTGGAAGAGATAAGCTTACTATCTTAGCTAGTAAAGTTTGGTATATATCTTTCTTGTAGACCTATTTTCTTTAATGATCAAAGAATTAATGTGTGGTGTCTTTTATTTGGGTATTCAGGACTAAGATAAGTAACCTGAAACAAATGAATTAAGACCATTTTATAACTGAGCTGGACTACAAAAGTCAGATCCTGGAGTCATGATAAAAATAGTTTGAACATTCCTTTTCATCAATAAAAAAAGAAGTACAGTTCCCAGATGACAATCACCATGTTGAAGGAGAGTTTCTGGGGTTCCCTCCAACAATGGTACATGATTTGAGTCAAGGATACAGCCTCAGTGACTCTACTTTCACTGAAATGATGGTTCAGATATCAACAATGTTGTCTCATGGAATTTGCAAAACTGATATCCTTTCAGTTTTTGGCATGATTAATTTGCCAAAGAGAAATAAAATGTTTCCCTCTTTCTGAACAATAATCACATTTGTATTTAGAGTTATCATTAAAAATAGTATTTCTAAAAACAGTTAATAAATAGATGGCAACATAAATTTGCTTGCAAAGTTATCAAATGGAAAACTGTTCCCAAAGCAGTTATTTTATATTTTACAGGAAAATTAAACTTTTATGTCCTTAGTGCATTTATGTTATATCCTATTCACTTTCATGCTGTGTGTGTGTGTGTGTGTGTGTGTGTGTGTGTGTGTTTGTATGCGTGTGTGTATGTGAATAAGTGAAATGTGCAGTATTTGGTCATTTAAAAGGCTTCACTAATTTAGGCAAAGTCAGCCAGAAACAAATGCAATACATTATGTCCAAAATAATCATGCAGATTTTCCATCATGAGAAATAGTTGGTTTATCTCAAATGAATTTTCTTTGCTCTTTTCTTTTTAACAAGCCAAGTCATAGGAGAATATTTTCTTTCTGCTAACCTTGAGGCAGGGCAAGAGCAGATTTGGGTCAGAGCACACGGTCTATATTTATGCGAAACTAGGAAAATTAAGAAAGCCACTTAGTTACAAAGCTTAGTGGGGACTCATGACTGATTTGGAGTTTTCAACAATATTCTGTTGGGAAATATTTTATTTACTGGGTTAGTTTTACAGAGCAAACTATATATTTTCTTGGTTGTAAGAAGGAGTTTTAGATACCACAAAGCCCATGTCTCCACTAAAAACTTTTAGCCCATCATGTTCTTACCGACCAGAATTTTCTCTCTAATAAGCCACGTTAAATTATGCCACTGCCCTGCTTGACAAACAGGATTAGCTTCCCTTTATCTTGTAGGTTGGAGTATAAAATCCTTACCAGAGTTTTTATACTGTTCACCAAACCCTCTGACTCTTCACTCTCTGCCTCTTCCTTCCCCACCTTTTCCAGCTGCTTGGTCTCATTGAAATCCCTAAGTGCTAATATTAAATGGGTAGTAGTGCCAGCCTGCCATCCTACTGTATTTCTCTGGTCCACTCCCCTACATGACTGCTCCATAGCTTTCCTTCACTCCTCAAGTCTCTAATACATCAGTCTTGATCCTTCAACTCAGCAGATTCCTTTGTTCCCTATTGCACAAAAAGCAGAATTAGTTAGCAGATATATCTTGCTGCTCCTAGAGAGGAATTGTCCATGCTCCTGCCTGAAGCCAGCTCCCCCAGCCTTACATTAGGTCCCATTAGATTCACTAGATTCAGTTCCTTCCCCCTTCCTTAGGATGTTGGCGACTCTCACCTCCTTGGCATGTCAATTTCCCCCTCTTGACTGCATCATCCCCCAAAGCATATAGACATGTTATTGCTTTTCCCCTAAGAAAAATATACCTCTCTTGATCCCATTCCTCATTCTTAGATACCATTCCATGTTTCTGTTCCCTTTTCTGCCGAAACCGGTGATACATTCATTATTTCCAGTTTCTCTGATCCATGACCTCAAGAAGCTACTCAAATCAGGCTTCTTTTTTTTCAAGCTCACCTAACACCTCCATATTGCTAAGTCTTTTGGGAAATACTAGACTTCTTTCTTTATTCTTTGTCTTCATCTTACTTGGCCTATGAATAATATTTAGATCAGTGCAAGTGTTCACTGTTGGGGAGTAAATGTTTGTATCATGCCCTAAATTTATACGTTAAAACTCTACTCCCCATTATGATGGTTTTAGGAGGTGGGACATTCGGGAAGTAGTTAGGATTAGATGAGATCATGAGGATGATATCCTGAGGGATGGGATTATTGCCCTTGTAATGAGTCATGAGAGAGCCTGCTTCCTTTTTCTGCTTCTGCCACAAGAGAATACAAAGAAAAATCTGCACCCCAGAAGAGAGTTCTCACCAGAACCTGACCATAATGCTCCCTGATCTTGGACTTGCAGACTCCAGAACTTTGAGAAATAAATTTGTATTGTTTATAAGCCACTCATGTGTGGTATTCTGTTATATTAACCAGAACTAAGACACTTTCCTTGATACATCTTCTTCACTTAGTTTGCAATATACCACATCGATCAAGTCTCTTCTTCCTCAGTGTTTTCTTGCTGGTTTCTGTTGTCTCCCCAAACCCTAAATATTGGAGGCTCCATGTCTCAATCCTTATATCTCTTCTTTTTGCCCTTATCACTCTCCTAAATACCTTTTCCCCTGATGATCTTCAAATTTAAATCACCAGCCCAGACCTCCCCCTGAATTCCTGTCTCCTATTTCTCCACTTGATACCTTTGCTGGTATGTCTAAGAAACATCTCAAACACATTATATTCAAAACCAAAATTGTGATCCTCTTACAACCTTCTCATTCCACAGTCCTCTTCCCATAATAAATATAAATTCTATTTTTTCAGGTCTTGGGTTTTCAAATTTTGGAGTTTTTTTTGAGTCCCCACTATGTTTTATACCCTATCCTCATATCCAGTATGTCAGCAGGTACTGTTGGCCTTGCCTTTAAAATATATCTAAATCAGACTCCTTTTCATCCTCTCTGAAATTACCACCCGGGTCCAAGATACCATCATTCTTCATCTGGAACATTGTAGCCACCTTCTCATTGGTATCCTGCTTTCTCCCTCTTTAACTCATATTATTATTATTATTATTATTATTATTATTATTATTATTGTTTTAATACAGAAGCCAAAATGGTCCTTTAAAAACTGAAGTATGACTTTTTGACTCTTCCAGTCACAATAATGCTTGTCTTCCAGCTCTCTCAGAGTAAAACCCAAAGTCATTACCCCATGGCTAATGAGATCTTATATTATCTGCCCCCATCCTTTCTAGTCTTTGACCTTATCTTCTACCAGTTTCTCCTTCTCTTACTCTGCTCCACCTATATTGACCTCTTTGCTGTTTTTCAAACACACCAAGTTTTTATCTCACAAACTTTGCAAGAAACTTGGAAGTATTTCCTGAGCTATACGCATGGATTGTAGCCTTCCCTCCTTCTGGTCCTGGAGCAAATACTATCTTGTCAATAAGGCTTTCCCAACCACCCTAACCAAATCACACCTTCTTTCCTAACTTTGAATTATCATGCCCATTTATTTTTTTCCAAAGTACTCATCCTAAGCTCATATATTATATCCTTTTGCTTATGATTTTGGTAAATTATCTGTTCCCCAATTCCCCCATTGAGTATTAGCTCCATGAGGGCAGAGATTGTGGTCTGTTTGTGAATGACTGTATCCCTGTGTTTTTTTTAACAGGGCTTCAATAAATACATGTTGGAAGATCAAATACCTTCATATCTATATGTTAACTCTTTCTTCTGAGATGTCCTGAATGTTGTTTGTTTTTCATTTTGTTAATATTTTTGTAATACTGCATCCTATCAGAGAGTTTTCCCTCTCTTATGAAAACAGCTTCTAGTTGCTCTTACTAAAATAATAATAATCACTAGCAGTTATATTATGCTGACTCTGATCTAAATGCTTTATATATTTTGTAGGTACCATAACAACCCCATGAAGCAGGAGCTGTTGTAACATCTATTTTCCAAATGAGTTGGCACAGGACATTTAAATTTACACAGGTAGTAAGTGGTGGAGCCAGAATATTGTAAACTCAAGGAATATGGCTCTAAAGGAAGCACTTTCAACCATTGTGTTATGCTGCTTAGAGACAGAAGTTGTGTTAAGGAGGTCTGCAGAAAAGGTGAATAGAGACTTTCATTTGACTTATGGAAGCCAGTTTCTCTTAGTGATGGCATCCAAGTGTTCTTGAAAGTGATTGGGTAAATTTGCATAAAAGAATCTGTGGTTATTTCAGGAAGAAAGTTTGAATTATGATTTCATTTCTGGTGCATAATGGTACTGGAGAAGGTAACAACTCTTATTGCCATAGTGAGACATGGGATCAGAAATAGTTCTGAGTTGTGGCAAGAAGCAATGAGAGTGCTCTGTTCCTGTGATGTGGCAAACCCTGGAACTAGTCCTAACGCAGCTAGCTAGCTCTCCTGTAAGCAACTGGGCAGGTGAACTGAAAAGCTGGCTCAGGGAAGCTTGAAAACTGGGCCCATTAGGGCAAGACATCATCTCAACTGAACCCTAAGCTGTCCTCATAGGGCCTTTGGGAAAAGTTTCCTCTGCAGGAGCACAGCCCCCTACAGTCTTCTGGTCAGTTTTTGCTATTATTCCTAAAAAGTTTCCCTTCACATCCAGAACTCCATAATCACTAACCCCTGAGGTGATAGGAACTCTGTAAAAACCTGACTTGACCTCACCACTCTGGGACTGCCTTATGCCTTATGAATATGCATAGGTGAGGGAATGACAGAGCATTGATCCGCAGAGTCCTGGCCCCTTCTCTGAGCATAATGCTGGGGAATATGTTCTTCCATCCTCAGAATCTTTACGGCTGTGAATAGATGCTGCCATACTCCTTGAGTATGACTTCTGAGCCCCCAGTACCATGCTTCCAACATAGCCTGCTGATACCAGGTTTTAAATCTCCACTTAGCAAACTGGGTTAGGGCAAAACTGAAACCCACTGCTGTTTTGATGTATGAAAGAGAAGAGAATCTGAGAGATTCAGAATGAGTGAACTTTCTGTTACAGTACCTGATGGTTGGTAACTCCAAGCATAGCCGAGATAGCATCCCATTAATTGCACTCAAACCTTAAAGAAAGATGACCAGGTGTACTTCCAAATCCATCACAAATGTTACCTTATTGACTTCCTTCAGGCTAAATGTTAAACCGCTGTTTTAACATTTCCTTGCCTTGATCCTAATTTGTATGCTGTTAGCCATTAGTTGATATCTCTGTCTCTCCCCACTAGCCAGTAAATTCCTCAAGGGTAGCAACCATCTCTGGTTGATCTACTTACCCTTAGACTTAGTTGTGCCTGACATGGTAAGACTCTTGCTATATGCTTGATAATTGACTGGACAAATGAATGAGTCATGGGTGGATAAAGAAATTTCTCTTTTCAGATTATGTTATTGCTACTGGTTATACATTTTGTTTTAACAAAAACTTTATCAAGAGATGGTGTCATATTGAAGTAGAGATTTGTGGCAGGTATTTTGGGACAATTGTTCTTTACAAACATTATGCTTCAAAAGATGTTTCCTTTATACAAAGTTGGTATCTAATATTCATGTGTTAAATAAACTGAATTGGATTTATGGAACAGTAGGAAGAGCAGATCTGCTTATAGTCCCATTTTTGCCACTGACCTTGAACAAGGAGGTTGACTTCTTAAGTCTCTTCTGGCTCTTTGGTTCTACGGCTTTGTGAATTTATATGTGGAAGTAAACTATACATTTATTTTTTAGTAAAATTAGTGAAAAGGCAGATAAAAACACCCAGACCCCCTCAAAGCAGAGCCTACTTCTCTGATAAGAAAATAATGTAAGGAATTTTCTGTTAGGCTGCATTGGTTATGGATTATTTTGCAGTTGTGGCACTAATCTCAGAAAAGGCTATTGTTTGAACATTTGACTCATGATAGATATAAATCGAAACCCATATACTTTCTGTTGTTCAAATGGATGTAATTAAAAAAATTTTTTTTTCAACGTTTATTTATTTTTGGGACAGAGAGAGACAGAGCATGAACGGGCGAGGGGCAGAGAGAGAGGGAGACACAGAATCGGAAACAGGCTCCAGGCTCTGAGCCATCAGCCCAGAGCCCGACGCGGGGCTCGAACTCACGGACCGTGAGATCGTGACCTGGCTGAAGTCGGACGCTTAACCGACTGCGCCACCCAGGCGCCCCAAATGGATGTAATTTTAACACCTTCAGAAAACTTCATAGATTGTTGGAAAAGTTCCACGAGACCAACAATAAAATTGTAGCATAATCTATTGTCTGATTTGGAGGGCTTTATAGCTCCATTACTAAGAGAATAAAATAATATCTTGGTAAATTGGCATCTATGAGGATCACTAATTGTTAATTAACCTCTACATTGTTATAAACTTTCCAAAAATACAATAATAGTATTGCTTTGATTTATAGGAAAAATTCTCCCACATCCAGTAGGTACTACATATAACTTACTACCACAGAATCTTATATTGATCCACTTACTGTTATTAATGACCAGATAATGACATACATGTATATTTTCTGCAACTCTACTGTTAGGTTTGAGCAGATTCAAGCCCACAGATCTGTGCCCTGAAGCAAATTGGATGCTGCTAGTGCAGAGGGAAAATGACAGGTGTGATGTAATCAGAAGGGCTTAGATCTTAATCAGGTAAACTGGTCAATGTTTGGGTTATCTGCCACTTTGAAGTAATTTTCGAAGCAAAAATGTACTTTGCAATAATAAGATTTGGGGTTCAGAAAGTCATGTATAATTGGGCCATTAGGTTTGCATCAGAGGAGAAAATCTCCAGTTCTAAGAACTGTCAGGAAAGAGGGGAAAAGAACCCCAGCCCCCAGGAGTAGAACCTTGACCTCCAACAATAAACCAGGGGTAGAGAAGCCATGGTTAAATGTCAGGACACATCTGTGAACATTGTAAAAGTTGCACCTGCTCAGAGAGTTAGATCCAGTAGGGCTTGCTTGGCATGGGCTTTAGGAATCTGAGTTTTTAACGAGCACCCTACTAAATGGAAAATTCCTTAAAAGTGAGGAGTTATTCCCATGTAAAACATATCAGTCGTCTGTGTAAAGAGTTATTTTTCACAAGAGAATAAACAGATTTTTTTTATTGTGTTCATTGCCTCAGACTTTAAGGGCATTACATATGTAGGCATAGTGACCTCAGGATATGTTACAAACAGTGTTTCCCTCTTGGTTTTTAAAAAAGTTATACCTTGTTGTCAGCTCAATTAGAATTTTTAAAGCATGCTTGAGAAGTTTGAGCCAAATTTCCTAGATCATTTTTTTTTCAGTTTGAATATTTATTGGAGAAGCAAAGTTTATTTATTCACTTCCCATTTATAATCTAATTTTTCCTACTTATAATTATGTCAAGCTGTATTTTAGTCACAAAAGGTGTAGAGATGAATAAAATAGTCCCTGTCCTGAAAGAGCTTATAATCTCTTGGTGGGTGATAGGCACACAGGTAAATAAGGGTAATAAAATGTTATCAGGGTTATTATTAGAACATATGCATAGTACAGTTGGAACAGAAGAACTGAGTCAACTCTCACTGGGTGTGAAAAGTGTCCCAAAACGGCTGTATAAGGAATTAGATGCTTGACCTGAGTTTTCTTTCTTGCTTTATTGAGATATAATTGACAAATAACATTATGTAAGTTCAAGATGTACAATGTGATGATTTGGTACACATATATATTGTGAAATAATTACCACAGTAAGGTTGGTCAACACATCCAACACCTCTCATTGTTACCTGTTTGTGTATGTGGGGTGGGGGGTGGTGGAAAAAATACTCTCTTAGCAACTCTCAGGTACCCAGTATGGTATTGTTAACCATGGTCACCATGCTGCACAAACCCCAGAATTAGTCATCTTATAATTGAAGGTTTGTCTGCTTTGGGCAACATCTTCCCATCCTTAGTCTTTGACAATCACCAATTTATTCTTGGTTTCTATGAGTGAATTTGACTTTTTTTAGATTCATAAATAAGTGGTATTATACAAGAATTGTCTTTCTCTCTCTGACTTATTTCACTAAGCATAATGCTCTCAAGGTCTATCCATGTTGTCACATATGGTAAGATTTTCTTTGTTATGGCTGAATAATAGCTCATTGTATTATATATATATAATATTCATATGGTATATATCCATATATATCCATACATATATCATATGATATATATCCATATATATATATCTGTATCCATATATATATCGCATCTTCTTTATTGTTTCATCTGTTGGTGGATACTTTGTTTTTTTTCGTGTCTTGGCTATTTTGCATAATGCTGAAATGAACATGTAGGGGCAGATAATCTCTTTGAGGTAGGGATTTTGTTTCCTTTGATTGTACAACCAGAGTGGGTTTGCTGCATCATATTGTAGTTGTATTTCTTTATAAGTTTGTTTGTTTGTCTGTTTGTTTATGCCATCTCTACACCCAATGTGGGACTTGACTCATGACTCTGAGATTAAGAGTCAGATGCTCCACTGACTGAGTCAGCCAAGTGCCCTGGTAGTTCTATTTTCAATATTTGGAATATCCTCCATACTATTTGCCATAGTGGGCATATTAATTTTTATTCTTACCAGCAGTGCACAAAGCTTCCCTTTTCTGTACATTGTCACCAACACTTGTTATTACTTGTCTTTTTTATGATAAAAATACTAACAGGTATGAGGCAGAATCTCATTATGATTTTGATTTGTTTTTAAATATGAAATTTATTGTCAAATTGGTTTCCATTAAACACCCAGTGCTCATCCCAACAGGTGCCCTCCTCAATACCATCACCCACCCTCCCCTCCCTTCCACCCCCCATAAACCCTCAGTTTGTTCTCAGTTTTTAAGAGTCTCTTATGCATTGACTCTCTCCCACTCTAACCTCTTTTTTTTCTTCCCCTCCCCCATCGTCTTCTGTTAAGTTTCTCAGGATCCACATAAGAGTGAAAACATATGGTATCTGTCTTTCTCTGTATGACTTATTTCACTTAGCATCACACTCTCCAGTTCCATCCACGTTGCTACAAAGGGCCATATTTCATTCTTTCTCATTGCCACATAGTATTCCATTGTGTATATAAATCACAATTTCTTTATCCATTCATCAGTTGATGGACATTTAGGCTCTTTTCATAGTTTGGCTATTGTTGAGAGTGCTGCTATAAACATTGGGGCACAAGTGCCCCAATGCAGCAGCACTCCTATATCTCTTGGGTAAATTCCTAGCAGTACTATTGCTGGGTCATAGGGTAGGTCTATTTTTAATATTTTGAGGAAACTCCACACTGTTTTCCAGAGCGGCTGCACCAGTTTGCATTCCTACCAACAGGACAAGAGGGTTCCCGTTTCTCCACATCCTTGCCAGCATCTATAGTCTCCTGATTTGTTCATTTTAGCCCCTCTGACTGGCGTGAGGTGGTATCTCAGTGTGGTTTTCATTTGTATTTCCCTGATGAGGACCGACGTTGAGCATCTTCTCATGTGTCTGTTGCTCATCTGGATGTCTTCTTTAGAGAAGTGTCTATTCATGTTTTCTGCCCATTTCTTCACTGGATTATTTGTTTTCCAAGTGTGGAGTTTGGTGAGTTCTTTATACATTTTGGACACTAGCCCTTTGTCCAATATGTCATTTACAAATATCTTTTCCTATTCCGTTGGTTGCCTTTTAGTTTTGTTGATTGTTTCCTTTGCTGTGCAGAAGCTTTTTATCTTCATGAGGTCCCAATAGTTCATTTTTGCTTTTAATTCCTTTGCCTTTGGGGATTTGTCAAGTAAGAAATTGCTGTGGCCGAGGTCAGAGAGGTCTTTTCCTGCTTTCTCCTCTAGGATTTTGATGGTTTTCTGTCTCACATTTAGGTCCTTTATGTATTTTGAGTTTATTTTTGTGAATGGTGTAAGAAAGTGGTCTAGTTTCATACTTCTGCATGTTGCTGTCCAGTTCTCCCAGCACCATTTGTTAAAGAGACTGTCTTTTTTCCATTGGATTCTTTCCTGCTTTGTCAAAGATTGGTTGGCCATTATTTTTATGGGTCTAATTCTGGGGTTTCTATTCTATTCCATTGGTCTATGTGTCTGTTTTTGTGCCAATACCATGCTGTCTTGATGATGACAGCTTTGTAGTAGAGGCTAAAGTCTGGGATTGTGATGCCTCCTGCTTTGGTCTTCTTCTTCAAAATTACTTTGGTTATTCGGGGCCTTTTGTGGTTCCACATGAATTTTAGGATTGCTTGTTCTAGCTTTGAGAAGAATGCTGGTGCAATGTTGGTTTGGATTACATTGAATGTGTAGATAGCTTTGGGTAGTATTGACTTTTTAACAATATTTATTCTTCCAATCCATGAGCATGGAATGTTTTTCATTTCCTTCTATCTTCTTCAATTTCCTTCATAAGCTTTCTATAGTTTTCAGCATACAGATCTTTTACATCTTTGTTTGGGTTTATTCCTAGGTATTTTATGCTTCCTGGTGCAATTGTGAATGGGATCAGTTTCTTTATTTGTCTTTCTGTTGCTTCATTATTAATGTATAAGAATGCAACTGATTTCTGTACATTGATTTTGTATCCTGCAACTTTGCTGAATTCATGTATTAGTTATAGCAGACTTTTGGTGGAGTTTATCAGGTTTTCCATATATAATATCATGTCATCTGCAAAACGTGAAAGCTTGACTTCATCTTTGTCAGTTTTGATGCCTTTGATTTCCTTTTGTTGTCTGAATGCTGATGCTAGCACTTCAACACTATGTTAAACAAGAGTGGTGAGAGTGGACATCCCTGTCATGTTCCTGATGTCAGGGAGAAAGCTCTCTGTTTTTCCCCATTGAGAGTGATATTAGCTGTGGGCCTTTCATAAATGGCTTTTATGATGTTTAAGTATGTTCCTTCTATCCCGACTTTCTCGAGGGTTTTTATTATGAAAGGATGTAGTATTTTGTCAAATCATTTTTCTGCTTCGATTGACAGGATCATATGGTTCTTATCATTTCTTTTATTAATGTGATGTATCACATTGATTGATTTGCGAATGTTGAACCAGCCCTGTAGCCCAGGAATGAATCCCACTTGATCATGGTGTATAGTTCTTTTTATATGCTGTTGAATTCGATTTGCTAGTATCTTATTGAGAATTTTTGCATCCATATTCATCAGGGATATTGTCCTGTAGTTCTCTCTTTTTGCTGGGTCTCTGTCTGGTTTAGGAACCAAAGTAATGCTGGCTTCATGAAAGGAGTCTGGAAGTTTTCCTTCCCTTTCTATTTTTTGGAAATGGTTGAGAAGGATAGGTATTATCTCTGCTTAAAATGTCTGGTAGAATTCCCCTGGGAAGACATCTGGTCCTGGACTCTTATTTGTTGGGAGGTTTTTGATAACTGATTCAATTTCTTCACTGGTTATGTGTCTGTTCAAGTTTTCTGTTTCTTCCTGTTTGAGTTTTGGAAGTGTGTGGGTGTTTTTGAATTTTTCCATTACTTCCAGGTTGTCCAGTTTGTTGGCATATCATTTTTCATAGTATTCCCTGGTAATTGCTTGTATTTCTGCGGGGTTGGTTGTAATAATTCCATTTTTATTCATGATTTTATCTATTTGGGTCATCTCCCTTTTCTTTTTGAGAAGTCTGGCTAGAGGTTTATGAATTCTGTTTATTTTTTCAAAAAACCAATTCTTCGTTTCATTGATCTGCTCTACAGTTTTTTTAGATTCTATATTATTTATTTCTGCTCTGATCTTTATTATTTCTCTTCTTCTGCTGGGCTTGGGGTGTCTTTGTTGTTCAGCTTCTATTTCCTTAGGTGTGCTGTTAGATTTTGTAGCTGGGGTTTTTCTTATTTCTTGAGATTGGCCTGGATTGCAATGTATTTTCCTGTCAGGACTGCCTTTGCTGAATCCCAAAGCGTTTGGATTATTGTATTTTCATTTTCATTTGTTTCCATATATTTTTAAATTTCTTTTCTAATTGCCTGGTTGACCCACTCATTCTTTAGTAGAGTGTTCTTTAACCTCCATACTTTTGGAGGTTTTCCAGACTTTTTCCTGTGGTTGATTTCAAGCTTCATAGCATTGTGGTGTGAAAGTGTGCATGGTATGATCTCAATTCTTTTATACTTATGAAGGACTGTTTTGTGACCCAGTATGTAATATACCTTGGAGAATGTTCCATGTGTACTCGAGAAGAAAGTATATTCTGTTGCTTTGGGGTACAGAGTTCTAAATATATCTGTCAAGTCCTTCTGATCTAATGTATCATTCAGGGCTCTTGTTTTCTTTATTGATCCTGTGTCTAGATGATTTATCCTTTGTTGTAAGTGGAGAATTTAAGTCCCCTGCAATTACCACATTCTTATCAATAAGGTTGCTTAAGTTTGTGATCAATTGTTTTATATATTTGGGGTCTCCCGTATTTGGCACATAGACATATATAATTGTTAGCTCTTCCTGATGGATAGACCCTGTAATTATTTATAATTCCCTTCTTTATCTCTTGTTACAGCCTTTAATTTAAAGTTTAGTTTGTCTGATATAAGTATGGCTAGTCCAGCTTTCTTTTGAGTTCCAGTAGCATGATAAATAGTTCTCAATCCCCTGAATTTCAATCTGAAGGTGTCCTCAGGTGTAAAATGAGTCTCTTGTAGACAGTAAATAGATGGGTATTTTTTTTATCCATTCTGATACCATATGTCTTTTGGTTGGAGCATTTAGTCCATTTACATTCAGTGTTATTATGGAAAGATATGGGTTGGAGCATTTAGTCCATTTACACTCAGTGTTATTATGGAAAGATATGGGCTTTCAAGTCATTGTGATGTCTGTAGGTTTCATGTTTGTAGTGATGTCTCTGGTACTTTGTGGTCCTTGCAACATTTCACTCATAGAATCACCCTTAGGATCTCTTGTAGGGCTGGTTTAGTGGTGATGAATTCCTTCAGTTTTTGTTTGTTTGGGAAGACCTTTATCTCTCCTTCTATTCTATTATTTTTTTTCAACGTTTATTTATTTTTGGGCCAGAGAGAGACAGAGCATGAACAGGGGAGGGGCAGAGAGAGAGGGAGACACAGAATCGGAAACAGGCTCCAGGCTCTGAGCCATCAGCCCAGAGCCTGACGCGGGGCTTGAACTCACGGACCGCGAGATCGTGACCTGGCTGAAGTCGGACGCTTAACCGACTGCGCCACCCAGGCGCCCCTCTCCTTCTATTCTAAATGACAGACTTGCTTGATAAAGGATTCTCGTCTGCCTATTTTTTCTTTTCATCACATTGAAGATATCCTGCCATTCCTTTCTGGCCTGCCAAGTTTCAGTAGATAGATCCATCACTAGTCTTATTGGTCTCCCTTTATATGTTAGAGCATGTTTTTCCCAAGCTGTTTTCAGAATTTTCTCTTTATCCTTCTGTTTTGCCAGTTTTACTATGATATGTCATGCAGAAGATCAATTCAGGTTACGTCTGAAGGGAGTTCTCTGTGCCTCTTGGATTTCAGTGCCTCTTTCCTTCCCCAGATCAGGGATGTTCTCAGCTATGATTTGTTCAAGTACACCTTCAGCACCTTTCCCTCTCTCTTCCTCCTCTGGAATCCCAATTATGCGTAGATTATTGTTTAATTGTGTCACTTAGTTCTCTAATTCTCCCCTCATACTCCTGGATTTTTTTTTATCTCTCTTTTTCTCAGCTTCCTCTTTTTCCATCATTTTATCTTCTAATTCACCTATTCTCTCCTCTGCCTCTTCAATCCGAGTTGTGGTCGCCTCCATTTTATTTTGCAGCTCATTTATAGCAGTTTTTAGCTCCTCCTGACT
Organism: Prionailurus bengalensis; assembly: GCF_016509475.1. Taxonomy (NCBI): domain Eukaryota; kingdom Metazoa; phylum Chordata; class Mammalia; order Carnivora; family Felidae; genus Prionailurus; species Prionailurus bengalensis. Next base: position 4,842,303 of record NC_057346.1, read on the forward strand.
GTTTCTTAGTCCCTTGATCTCTGTAGTAATATATTCTCTGCTGTCCTCTCTATTTATTTTCAAGCCCTGTGATTAATTTTATGACTATTATTCTAAATTCTTTTTCTGTTACATTGCTTAAATCATTTTTGATGAGTTTGTTAGCTGTCGGTACTTCCTGGAGTTTCTTTTGAGGAGAATTCTTCCATTTCATCATTTTGGATAGTCCCTAGAGTGGGGCGGAACTGCCAGGATCTTCCCCTGTGCTGTCTGGAGTAACTTGTGTTGGTGGGTGGGGCTGCAGTCAGACCTGATGTCTGCCCCCAGCCCACCGCTGGGGCCACAGTCAGAGTGGTGTGTACCTTACCTTCCCCTCTCCCAGGGGCAGGATTCTCTGTGGAGTGGTGTGGCCCCTGTCTGGACTACTTGCACACTTCCAGGCTTGTGGTGCTGCTTGGATAGGATCTGGCATATTAGCCATGGTGGATCCGCAAGGTGCTCCGGGGTAGGAGGGGCAGACTCAGGTCACTTTGCCTTTGGTAGTCTGCTTTGGGTAGGGCCCTGTGGCACCAGAATGGAGGCAGGCCCATTGGAGGGATGGACCCACAGAAGCACAGTGTTAGGTGTTTGCGTGATGCAAGCAAGTTCGGTGACAGAAACTGGTTCCTTCTGGGATTTTGGCAGAGGGATGGTGAGAGAGATGGTGCTGGCCAGTGCCTTTGTTCCCTGCTAAGCTGAACTCTGCCTTCCAGGGTTTAACACCTCTCCCTCCCATTGTCCTCTCGCCCTCCTGCTCTTGGAGCAGAGATGTTGACTTATAACATTCCAGATGTTAAGTCCCACTGGCTGTCAGAACTCATGCAGTCCAGCCCCTCCAGGTTTTGCAAGCCAGACTTCAGGGGTCTGCCTTGCCGAGTGGGCTGCCCCTCCACTGCCCTGGCTCCCTCCCACCAGTCTGTGTACTGCACACCACCCCTTAGCCCATCCTGCCCTCTTCTGTGGGCCTTTTGTCTACTCTTGACTCTGGAGAGTCCGTTCTGCTAGTCTTCTGGTGGTTTGCTCATTATGATTTTGATTTACACTTTCCTGATGTTAGTAATATTGAGCACCTTTCGTGTACCTGTAGGCCATTGTGGGTCTTTGGAAAAATCTTTGGAAAAATGTCTCTTTAAATTCTTTGCCCATTTTTAAATTGGATTATTTGTGGATCCTGCTATTGAGTGATATGAGTTCTTTATATATCTTGGATATTAACCCCTTAGCAGGTATATGATTTACAAATGTTTTCTCTCATTCTGTAGGTTCACATTTGATTTTGTTAACAATTTCCTTTGCTGTGAGATGCTTCTTAATTTCATGTAGTTCCACTTGTTTAATTTTTAATGCCTGTGCTTTTGGTGTAATATCCAAATATGTTGTCAAGTCCAATGTTAAGGGGCTTTTCCTGTTGGTTTTCTTCTAGGAGTTTTACAGTTTCATGTACATTTAAGTCTTTATTCTGAGTTAATTTTTGTGACTAGTAAAAACTATGAATTCATTATCATTTTTTGCATGTAGCTACTCAGTTTTTCCAGCACCATTTATGGAAAAGACTGTCCTTTACCCATTGTATATTCTCACATTGTTTGTTATAAATTAATTGACCACGTACGCATGGGTTTATTTTTGGGTTCTTTATTCTGTTGGCCTATGTATCTTTTTTTTTTATGCCAGTACCATAATGTTTTGATTGCTATAACTTTGTGATATAATATGAATCAGGACATATGATTCCTCTAGCTTTATATACTTCCTCAGATTGATTTGGCTATTTGGAATCCTTTGTGGTTCCATACAAATTTTAGGGTTATTTTTTTCTACTTCTGTGAAAATGCCATTGGAATCTTGATAGAGATTGCATTGGCCTATAGATAGCTTTAGGTAATATGGGAGTTTCAATGATATTAATTCTTCTGATCCATGAACATAGGATATCTTTTCATTTGTTTCTGTTTTCTTTAATTTTTCATCAAAGTTTATAATTTGCCATGTACAGCTCACTGTCTCCAGAAATGTAGGTGCAAATGGGTCCTATAGAATATGTAGATCCTTCAAATGCCCCCACTTTTATCCGTGTTATGGCCTCTGCGGCCTATAGAGGAAATGGGGAAAATTCCCTTTGATGCCTAATATACACATGGGTCTAGTTGGGGAAACCCAACACAGAGGAACTCAAGTTGCTATTTAGCCCAATACTGGTGCCATCTGGATGGAAACAGGAATAAGCTAAGCAGCCACTGGGCTGAACTCAGAGCAATTTCACTGGTGATCACTCATGAGCTCTAGCCATTAACCCTTTGCATTGACAGGTGGGCTGTTCTAAAGAGATTAACCTAGACTTTAGACACTGGGACACCAAAGGGCAGATTAACATAATTAAGCCCTGTGGTATCAGGATATTGTATCAGGACATTTGGGCTCACCTGCAAGAGCCTGAGGTGATCATCACTGTTTTCCATGTCCTGGATCATAAAGCACTGATTTGTAGAAAGGAAAAATGGAATATTAAAGCAGCAGATTAAATTATTAACAGGGAAAACCACCTTGGCCAGGTGTACTAATGTGCTGTCACAGGCTTTAATGCATTTGAATGATCAAGCAGTAGGGTCTCTGGCCCCAGATGCCAGACTGGAGACCTCTGCTGAGGCACCCAATGCTATAAAGGTATAGAATTATAGGGAGATCCATATGGCCCCAACTCTCACTGTGGATGAATATGCTGTGCTGCTGGGAGCACCAAAGGTGTTGTCTACTGGAATTTGCCATGGGATGTCCCATAGGATAGGTGAGTTACTTTGTACCCTTGGGTGAGGGGGATCTACAATTTCTACTGGGATCCTGTTCTGCTTAAAGTCAGACCTGTTGAAATCCATTATACCTGGAATGGAGCACACCGCATTGAAAGAGGGGAGAACATGGGGGTCCTGGTCTGGCATATTCTGCTCCAGTCTATCTCCTCATGCCTGACAGTGCTGCTTCTCCTGCCAACATATATGACATGAAGAATCAGGTGAAGTTCCTAAAGTTGCTGGTCTACCTCTCCTTCAAGGCTATAAGGCATTGATACCCCCCTGGCAATCAGGAGGCTGATCCCTATCCCAGGTATAAGCCTTAGCAACTGACTCTGCAGTAGATACAGCAGATTAAGTGCAGCTACTGTAGAGCCTTGGAATGGATGGAATGGTATATTGCCAGGGTTTTTCCTGAAAAGACTTGGTATTTTACTTGGTAAATATAGTAACAGCATGTCCTGTGATTGGTTCCCTTTCTTTCTTTCTTTCTTTCTTTCTTTCTTTCTTTCTTTCTTTCTCTTCTTTCTTTTCTTTTCTTTTCTTTCTTTTCTCTCTTTTCTTTCTTTTCTTTCTTCTTTTTTTTTTGGTGGAGTCTTTTGGGTTTTCTCTATACAATAAGATCATGTTATTTGCAAATGGGTGATTTTAGTTCTTCCTTCTTGATTTGGAAGATTTTTATTCCTGTTTCTTGCCTGATTCCTCTGGTAGGACTTCCAATACTATGTTGAATAGATGTGGTGAGAGTGGACACCCTTGTCTTGCTCCTTATCTTACAGCAAAAGCTTTCAGCTTTGACTACTGAATGTGATATTCACTGTGGTTTTGTCATATATGGTCTTTATTATGTTGAAATCAATTCCTTTTATACCAAATTTATTGAGAGTTTTGAATGTTATTTTGCATCTATTGAGATAATTCTATGATTTTTATCTTTCATTTTTTATGATGTATCACATTTATTGATTTGTGAATGTTGAACCATCTTTGCATTCCTGGAACAGATCTCTACTTAATCGTGGTGTATGGTCCTTTTAATGTGTTGTTAAATTCAATTTATATATATATATATACATATACATATACATATATATATGTAAATTTTTATTTCCTTTAATTTAGCGAAAGAGAGAGAGAGAGAGAGAGACAGAGAGAGACAGAGAGAGGAAGCATTAGTAGGAGAGGGGCAGAGGGAGAGAGAATCTCCAACAGGCTCCTCACTCGCACAGAGTCCAATGTGGGGCTCAATCCCATGACCCTAGAATCATGACCAGAGCCAGAATCGAGAGTTGGACCCTCATCTGACTGAGCCACCCTGGTGTCCCAGTTCATATTTCAGTTAGAATTTTTGCATCTTTGTTCATTAAGGATGTTAGCCTATAATTTTTTTTCTTGCAGAGGCCTTGTTTTTGGTGTAAGGGTAATGCTGGCTTTATAAAATGAATTTGAGTGTGTCCTCTCCTTTTCTCTCTTTCCATTTTTTTTTTTTGGAAGAGGTCAAGAAGGGTTGATACTAATTCTTCTTTAAATGTTTGGTAGAATTAACCAGTGAAGCCATCTGGTCCTGGGCTTTTCTTTGTTGGGAGGTTTTTGATTAGTGATTCGATCTCCTTACTCATTATTGACCTGCTCAGATTTTCTATTTCTCCATGGAACATTCACTGTCTGTGTTGGTTGTAGGTGGATTAGGTGGAAGAATAATAGTTTCTAAGGTTCACAGGTTGGCCGCAAGGAGGGCCACAAGGGGATGTGAGTGTGGGTAGGGGTGTTCAGCAGTAATTTATTGGGTAAGTGATTTGAATTTTATTCTATACATTATTAGAAGCCATTGGGAAGGATTTTAAGCAGTGAATGATGTTAAATAAAGTGTATTATTACTTAAAAGCCCCCCCCTTTCAAAATTTGCATGAGTCTCCTATGAGTCAAAAGGGAGATTTAATGGAACTGTTCAATCAGATACTTCCTCCTTCTGATGTGTTTGTTTATTATCAGCAGCTAGGCAAATTTAAAAATAGAAGGTATCTTAAAAAAGAGGATGCACTTATTTATTGACACTTTCACTCTCTCACTGTCAGATTTTATGGAAGGACAGAGTTACCTGTTTATTGTTTTCCCTAAATTTGGGATTGAATGTTCCTTGGGCACCTCTGTGGCTCAATAAAAACTTTTGGAAGTATTGACAGAGCTCATAAATCTTATCAAGGCTGCCTTGAGAGATGAAAAAAGTTCAAATAAAATATATGAAAATGAAAAGCTGCCTGCCCAAAGATTAATTCTAATCCAAACAATGCATTCAGTTCAGCTTTATGGAGGCACAAAGAACATATAAAGACATTGGATATACATTAGTGCACAAACTTCAGGACTTTTTATGTTTGTTTAATCTATCTAATTAATTGAGTGATTGATTTTGTCTTGAGCATTAAAAACGCAGTATGAAGTATAAAGACCTTATGAAATTAGATACAGCCAAGTGTATTGTTGTTTTATCTGATTTGTATTATATTCATTTACTTGGTTTATTTTTGTACAGCGTTTAAATTTTTTTTTTTTGAGAGGGTGAGTGTGTGCACTAATGGGGGTGGGACAGAGGGAGAGGGAGATAGAATCTTAAGTAGGTCTGCACTCAGTGTGGAGCCCAGTGTGGGGCTTGATCCCATGACTCTGGGATCATGACCTGAGCCAAAATCAAGAGCTAGACCCTCAACCGACTGAGCCACCCAAGTGTCCCTATGTACATTTTTGTAAAGCTAGCCCAGCATTCATTAGCTCTATTTACAATTATTCTGAGAAATTATTCAGTAGTCATTTCTCCTGTGATGGATTCAGTGCTTAAAATACCAAGCATAGCTGAAACTGTTTAACAAAATATATGCTTCAAAGAGAAATTCTGCATATGCAAAGCCTGAGGATGTAAAGTTAAAAGTAAACCTGAGCTAAGACTAAGTGCTGTCTCCTAGACTAAGTCCTGTGCCAGGAAGACATACTGAGAGCATTCCTAGGGCTGAGGCTTGGGTCCCTTCTGCAGCTGCAGAGGGGAGGATTTGAGAACTAAAAGTACAGTCTGATGTTAGGATGGTAGGAAGAGAAATAGACAACACTCAATAAATGGAGTATATATTTGGTGATGCAAAGATGCCCCAGGCATGGTCAGCAACTCTTGGGCTGGTGACTGTGCTCTTCAGCCTATTATCTAATAGAATATAAAGCCCTGCTCAAATAGTTGACTAATGATTAAATGAGTAAGTCACCTGAAATGGAGGAACAAGTACAAACGAACAACCTGTAGATTCTAGTTTATTTGCTTAATGACCGTTGACACTTTAGGTGAGATACTAGCAAAATCAGGATAAAGAGAGTCTCAAAATCTGAACTCTACACTCCAAGAAAACTACAAATATGAGGATTAGAAGTTTTATGTGTTTTTGAGTAAACATCTGAATGTTTGCTTTGAAAACATAGGAGAAATATGCTTTGGGTAAGCTTTCTATGTTTGTTCCATTAAACAGAATGCTTTGTATATATGTGAAAGAGATGATTCAAAAGTTACATGTTTTGCATATAATGTTGGATTTGTTGGTATGTAGAAACTATCCTGTGCCTCCCTAATATTCACCAAAGATAAATTGGTGAAAACTCCATGAGTTTGGCAGTCATATTAATTAAGATTCTTTCATTTCTAAGTGTTAGAAACCTAACTCTGTCTAGATAATGCAGAGAGGAAAAAATTAGCTCATGTATCTGGGAAGGTGATGAGAGTTAACTTTTGTTTTGTACCTACTGTGTGTCTGGGAAAAGCCTGTACTCGAGAATCCAATGGTCTGGGTCCCAATCCTGGCTTTAATCCAGTGGCCTGGGTCCCAGCAAACCTGGCTTTACTTCTTCCTAGCACTATGAATTTAGTTGAGTTATTTTTTCTTTGTGCCTCAATTTCTTTACTTATGAAAGGAAGATAATAATAGTATATACTCCATAGTGTTGTGGCAAGGATTTAGTGAAGTATTATGTGTAACGTGCTTAAACAATGTTACCATTTCCTTAATCCTGACAACACCCCAATAAGGAAGGAATCATTTTACAGAGGAATGAACAGAGTCAGAAAAGTAAGTGATTTGCCCAGGCTCACACAGCCCGTTGAGATGGCCCTGTCTTTTTACCTCTCTCTGTTAGCTTCTGATCAGTGATAAATGTGCTTTGAGATTAATCTGGTGCAGGATTGTCAAATGAATTAGAAAGGAGTGTCGAAAACATCCCATTAAGAGGCGACAGCAAAGATCCATCTTGGAAGTCATTAAGATTGGAGTTTGGATAGCAGAAGCTAGAACACACAGGGCAAAATGGATTTGGAAGATACTATGAGTTGGTTGGACCTAGCGATGGGTTGCATGATCAAGGAAAAAGGCATTAAAGGTGACTGTGCCAAGACTGGATGCCCAGCAGCTGTCCCAGTCCCCAGTGCCTGGTGCACGACAGATGCTTGAGTGGGTTTTTGTTTTTCACTGAATGAGAAAATAACAATTAGACCTTGAGTAGGAGTGTCTGGGAGAATTGTGTTGTAGGGGAACTCAGGAGAAAAAACAGGTTTGGGAGGGAGGTAGATGAGTTTCATTTTTGGGGCACTCACTTGGAGAAGCCAGCCAAAATTAGGAGACCCCTAAACAACCAGAAAGTGAAGATTAGGTGATATTTCAGTAACAAAAGATAGAGATTTCAGAGTCTACTGGGTGAATATGGAGTTTGAAGCCATAAGATAAAATGAGATTTCTAATGGAGAAAATACCCAGAAGAGAAGAGGCACAAAGGCAAGTCAGTTGCGTAAGACTGGTGAGGTAGGCTTCTCAGGAGTGGCCAGAGAGAGTGGAGGTGAGCCAGACACCATCCAGAGGGCAGAGACACAAGAGCACCTGGCAGCCATGGCTGAGAGCCAAGCAGCATGAGATAGAGAGTCCATATGAGTTGAAGATGGAGCCCATTAACCAGAGCTGTTTCCATAAAATAATGGGAAAGGAAGCTAGATTCCATTGGGCAGATGCGAGGGGAGATGAGGCTTCCCAGCTGGTGGGGTTCTCTTCTTCCACCTATTCCTGGTGTTGATAATGGCCCTGTCTCGTCAGACTGCACATACTCAGAGGTAAGCCTACCTACTGGTGCAGCCAGACACACACTTTGTTTCTGAGGAGAGCTTGGCTCAAATTCGTATTTTCCCTTTCACTCTTCCACTGGCCCAAGTCAGTCCCCTGGGCCCATCCTGGCTCTCTCAAACCCCAGACCTAAAAATCCCTCCCAAATAAATTACTTATGTGTTATCTTTCTATCTGAAAGGGGCCAGACAGAAACCAAGAGAAGCCCACAAGACAGGCAGCAGGGAGATGTTTATAACTTTTGTCTCTCCCATCAAACATTCATGTTTCTGTTTTATCTTTGACCAAACTCAGAAAGACCGACCAAAGAACGAGACCCCGGGTTTGCCAGAGAAGTGGTGTCAGAGAATGTTTATTAAGAGTGTGGAGATTTTCACAAAGCCACACACTGTGTGGAAGACCCAAGTAGAAAAGATTGTAAGTCTTGGTGGACCATGAGGACTTTGAGTTCTGAAAGGTGCCTGTGTGTTAGGTCCATCCATGCACTGGAATGAGGGTCTGTGGTTCAGGCAAGGGCAGAGGCAATGATAACCATTAGATTTCCAGTCCTCTTGTTCCCCCTTCCATGACCAGTCCTTGCTGAACAACCCGGTCTCCCTTCCACATCCCATTCCATGCCCCTGTTACTCTTTCTGAGCCTCTTAAGGGACAGATGCTTTCCCTCCCAGCCTCTACTTTCTTCCTTCTTTTTTACACACTGCTCTCAGATTAACCTTCGGGAAACTCAGGTTTATAGGACTCCCCACGTTAGTGGCTCTGGAGCACAATTATAAGTATTAAAAAAAACACCTTTATATAATGATAAAGAACTACTTTCCATCTTGTCCCATCCAAATCCTGCAATCCACAATCGTTGAAACAGCAGGGGAGGCAAGAAAGAATGGCTTTTCCCTTTATTTCTAGTGCAATCCATTTTTTCCCTTTATACATAAAAACCTATATTGCTATACATTATGACATTTTATCCTATAGAATGTTATTGAGGTCATATATAATTATATTCATTTTTTTGGAGATGCGTACATATGTTTCTATGCATCACAGTTTAGTGTAACTGCTCCACAAAGAAAGAAAACATACCCCACCATCCTTAATGCTATTTTAACAAAATGTTTGAAGTTGTATTTCTTCCAGTTAATGGTGTAGAAAGCAAAATGGGGAAAGTACATGCATTTTCCTAGAATGAGCCATCAGAGACCTAAATAAATGGACTGAATGAGTTTGTTTGAATGTTCCCATTCACATAGGATTACACATTCAAATAAAGCTGTGTACATTTATTTGAATATGTAATCAAGGAGCTGAGTAGAAGTGGCACCTGCTTCCAATTGTAACATCCCTGGTTTACACGTGTGGGTACCTCAGTGTGTTGTTAAAAAGCAGAAAATAGTTCTTTCTATATGCATTTTATGCAAATTTCACAGCTCTTGCTATTGTTCATCAGCTTTGTTGTTTCTCATGCACAAGGCACCTGTCTGTATTAGCAGTAATGGTGCTACCCAGGGAATGCTATATTTAAGTTTCTCAAGTTTCCCGGCCCTTTGAGAAAGTTTGGGCTCACCCACTCATTCATTTTTCATTCAACAAGTATTTGATGGTTGCTGAATTACAAAGGTATTTGAATGAACCATCTAGGCATTTTACAGTGCCTGTTCCTACCAGTCTCAATACTGTTCGTTGGGATGAACCTGTCGTGGCCCATGACCCAAAGCCTTTTGGGCCATTGATGTTTGTAGGCTCCCACGTGGTTCTTAAGGAGTGGAGGTGGAGGTGGACTAATGATCGTGCTGTCATGTGCATGATGTGGCACAAGAGTACGAATGAGGAACCATGTGTGTAAATATTTAAAAATTGATTAACCAAACTAAATGTTTTAAATGCTGTCTACCCTATTTCTATCTTCATGATGGCTGGAAGTCCAAGTTTGAGATGAGAATTCTTGGCTTCCTCAGAGTTCTGTGCTGGAATGTGGGAGCTAGCCCCTAGCCCCTGGCCAAGGCCTGTAGCTTGCTCCATCCTCTGCATGCCCTCGGTTATGCCATTCACCACATGGAGGTTTGCATTCCCAGAGGCGGACACTGTGGCCCACACATCCAAGCTCTGTCCATGCTGCATAAATAGCTGTGTCAGACCTCATGAAGGGAACTGAGCAGGCCCTGGAAGCAGTTTGGAGACACTTGGGAGGGAAATTGTGGGGTCCCACATAACTGGCAAGGGGCCTAGAAGGGGGCATGTGTGAGCTCTGGCCTTGCTAATGGAACCACTAAGTAGTTCTCCCGACTGGAGGCACACTGCTGGACAGCTTGTGAGCGTGATACCTTTCCCTTGCTTCTTAATTACATGAGTATTCTTGCCTTTCCTGTGGGTGACTCTGGTCCTTCTTGGCTTTTTTTTTGTACCACCATATTATATGGAAGCATGAGAAAGAGGAGGCCACACAGACTAAGATGACTCTAACCTTCCTTCCTCTTTGTACACAACTTCATCTCCATTATGGTGGCACAGACCTCACGGGAGTGCACCATGCTAGGAGGGCATCGATAATGTTGGCCTGAATGCTGTCTCTGGGTTTTGTATTAGGACAGAGCTCTTTTGGGATCCAGGAATTTGTATGACTTCTGCCTAATCTGTTGTATTAATTCTGAACAAAGTGTGGGAAGGGAAGAGAGATAGAAGTAGATGGAAAAATGCTGCTGAAGAAGTACAACTACTGAAGGGTTTTGGGGATTAAAAAAGAGGTATTTTCATGTGTATATTGTTATATTGTTAAAAATAATATGAGTTATTATTAAGAAAGAAAAATAGTTGACCAAGACATTGTATTGAATAACTGAATGCTAGTAAGAAATGCATATACCATGTGATTCAAAGCTATGTAAATGCATCTGCATAAAAACTTGTATGTGTAGATATCTTGCATTAGCAAGATGATGATTATGATATTGATGATGGTTCTGATGATAGTGTTGATGGTGATGATGATGGTGATGATGATGATAGTGGTGATGATGGTAATGGTGATGATGATGATAATGATGATAGGGGTGGTGGTAATGATGATGATCATTAGCATTTATTGGATTCTTACTTTGTTCCAGGCACTTTGTAAGGGTGTACATTAACTCGTTTAATGTTTACAAGACCCTGAAGGCAGATACAATTAGTGACCCCATTTTGCAAATGAAAAATAAGGCATACAGCTGTCCAGAAATTTGGACAAATAGTACAGATTGTATTTTGGATGTGACTCCAGAGACTGTATGTCTAACCAGTACACATAGACACTGAAGTGTCATCATCACTGAATTAGAGTGTTTTTTTTATTTTGTTTTGATCTATTTTTATTTTTATCCACTACATTAATAAAAGAATGGTGACCTACTTAATAAACATACTTACCAATTTTCTAGCATACCCATGATAGTACATTTTTTTTCTCCCACAAGTTTGGGGGCACCATGGTTACTCATCCATTCCTCTATCACCTTTGTGACACCTTGTGATGCTAGTTTTGTCTCTTCTGGGTCTCCATTTTGTTCTTGACCCTTACTAGACCTTGGGCTGTATCAGTGATTGAGACCCCTGTACTCTTCCTAGTGGTTACAATATATGATCAGATTAATTACTAAAAAATACAATTTGATTATAAACAGTGTCTATTTGAGGGGTGATTAGAATCTGCGACCTGAATATTGATGCAATGGGAAGAAAAGGGATTGTCTCATGAAAAACTATGGCCTTGCTTATTTGGTGCACCATTTAAAGAAACTGCCTGGGAAAGACAGTTTTGATGTTTCTTCTTCATTGAAGCAGATGACAACAATTCTGAAGGTCTAGTCCTTCCTGTAATTATCTTTAATCTTCCTGAAATAGAGCTTTTGGTGTGTCATTCTGGAGCTCAGAGTACTTCAGTAGGTCACTCTTGCTTCTGGAATTAATTGCAAGCATTTGCAACTCTCAGCGAAATATTCCTCAAACTCCTTTGTCCTGTGAGTTTTCCTACTTCCTTTTGATGCTTTTATACGCCAACCAAATGAAACTTGTTTCTTCTTATTCATTATGATCGCATTATTTCCCCCCGTTGGAGTACCTCTCTTAGTCCCATACTTACCTTTATATGTCCAAATCTTACTCACTTTGAAGGTCCAGCTCATGTCTTCTTTAGAGAAGTGTCTATTCATGTTTTCTGCCCATTTATTCACTGGATTATTTGTTTTTTGGGTGTGGAGTTTGGTGAGCTCTTAATAGATTTTGGATACTAGCCCTTTGTCCATTATGTCATTTGCAAATATCTTTTCTCATTCTGTCGGTTGCCGTTTAATTTTGTTGATTGTTTCCTTTGCTGTGTAGAAGCTTTTTGTCTTCATGAGGTCCAAAGGTTCATTTTTTTCTTTTAATTCCCTTGCCTTTGGAGATGTGTCAAGTAAGAAATTGCTGCAGCTGAGGTTAGAGAGGTTTTTTTTTTACTGCTTTCTCCTCCAGGGTTTTGATGGTTTCTTGTATTACATCCAGGTCCTTCATCCATTTTGAGTTTACTTTTGTGAATGTGTAAGAAAGTGGTCTAGTTTCATCCTTCTGCATGTTGCTGTCCAGTTCTCCCAGCACCATTTGTTAAAGAGACTGTCTTTTTTCCATTGGATATTCTTTCCTGCTTTGTCAAAGATTAGTTGGCCATACTTTTGTGGGTCTAGTTCTGGGGTTTCTATTCTATTCCATTGGTCTATGTGTCTGTTTTTGTTCCAATACAATGCTGTCTTTTCTTTTATTTAAATTTTTTTTTAATGTTTATTTATTTTTGAGACAGAGAGAGACATAGCATGAATGGGGGAGGGGCAGAGAGAGAGGGAAACACAGAATCGGAAGCAGGCTCCAGGCTCTGAGCCATCAGCCCAGAGCCCGACGCGGGGCTCGAACTCACGGACCGCGAGATCGTGACCTGGCTGAAATCGGACGCTTAACCGACTGCGCCACCCAGGCACCCCTTTTTTTTTAATTTTTTTTTTAATGTTTATTTATTTTTGAGACAGAGACAGAGCATGAATGGGGGAGGGGCAGAGAGAGAGGGAAACAGAATCGGAAGCATACAATGCTGTCTTGATGATGACAGCTTTGTAGTAGAGGCTGACGTCTGGGATTGTGATGCCTCCTGCTTTGGTCTTCTTCTTCAAAATTCCTTTGGCTATTCGGGGCCTTTTGTGGTTCCATACAAATTTTAGAATTGCTTGTTCTAGCTTTGAGAATAATGCTGGTGAAATTTTGATTGGGATTGCATTGAATATGTAGATAGCTTTGGGTAGTACTGACATTTTAACAAGGTTTATTCTTCCAATCCATGAGCATGGAAATTTTTTCCATTTCCTTATATCTTCTTCAATTTCCTTCATAAGCTTTCTATAGTTTTCAGCATACAGATATTTTACGTTTTTGGTTAGATTTATTCCTAGATATTTTATGTTTCTTGGTGCAATTGTGAATAGGATCTGTTTCTTTATTTGTCTTTCTGTTGGTTCATTATTAGTGTATAAGAATGGAACTGATTTCTGTACATTGATTTTGTATCCTGCAACATTGCTGAATTCATGTATCACTTCTAGCAGACTTTTAGTAGAGTCTGTAGGGTTTTCCATGAATGATATCCTGTCGTCTGCAAAAATTGAAAGCTTGACTTCATCTTTGCCAATTTTGATACCTTTGATTTCCTTTTGTTGTCTGATTGCTGTTGGTAGCACTAACAACACTATGTTAAGCAACAGGGGTGAGAGTGGACATCCCTGTTTTGTGCCTGATCTCAGGGAGAAAGCTCTTAATTTTTCCCTATTGAGGATGATACTAGCTGTGGGCTTTTCATAAATGGTTTCTATGATGTTTAAGCATGTTCCTTCTATCCCGACTTTCTTGACGGTTTTTATTTAGAAAGGATGCTGAATTTTGTGAAATGATTTTTCTGCATTGATTGACAGGATCATATGGTCCTTATCTTTTCTTTTATTAATGTGATGTATCTCATCGATTTGGGAATGTTGAATGAGCCGTGCATCCTAGGAATGAATCCCACTTGATCATGGTGTATAATTCTTTTTATATGCTATTTAATACGATTTCCTAGTATATTGTTGAGAATTTTTTCACCCATATTCATCAGGGATATTGTCCTGTAGTTCTCTTTTTTTGCTGGGTCTCTCTCTGGTTTAGGAACCAACGTAATGCTGGCTTCATGAAAGGAGTCTGGAAGTTTTCCTTCCCTTTCTATGTTTTGGAACAGCTTGAGAAGGATAGGTATTATCTCTGCTTTAAATGTCTGAAAGAATTCTCCAGGGAAGCCATCTGGACCTGAACTCTTATTTGTTGGGAGATTTTTGATAACTGATTCAATTTCTTCTCTGGTTAGGGGTGTTCAAGTTTTCTGTTTCTTCCTGTTTGAGTTTTGGAAGTGTGTGGTGCTTAGGAATTTTCCCATTTCTTCCAGGTTGTCCAGTTTGTTGGCATGTATTTTTTCATAGTATTCCCTGATAATTGATTGTATTTCTGAGAGATTGGTTGTAATAATTCCATTTTAATTCATGATTTTATCTATTTGGGTCATCTCCCTTTTGTTTTTGAGAAGCCTGGCTAGAGGTTTATCAATTTTGTTTGTTTCAAAAAATCAACTCTTGGTTTCACTGATCTGCTCTACAGTTTTTTTAGATTCTATATTGTTTATTTCTGTTGTGATCTTTATTATTTCTCTTCTTCTGCAGGGTTTAGGGTGTCTGTGCTGTTCTGCTTCTATTTCCTTTAGGTGTGCTGTTAGATTTTGTATTTGGGATTTTTCTTGTTTCTTGATATTGGCCTGGATTGCAATGTATTTTCCTGTCAGGACTGCCTTTGCTGAATCCCAAAGCGTTTGGATTGTTGTATTTTCATTTTCATTTGTTTCCATATGTTTCTTAATTTCTTTTCTAATTGCCTGGTTGACCCATTTTTTGTTTAGTAGGTTGTTCTTTAACCTTCATGCTTTTGGAGGTTTTCCAGTCTTTTTCCTGTGGTTGATTTCAAGCTTTATTGCATTGTGATCTGAAAGTGTGCATGGTATGATCTTAATTCTTTTATACTTATGAAGGGCTGTTTTGTGACCCAGTATGTGATCTATCTTGGAGAATGTTCCATGTGCACTCGAGAAGAAAGAATATTCTGTTGCCTTGGGATGCAGAGTTCTAAATATATCTGTCAAGTCCATCTGATCCAATATATCATTCAGGGCCCTTGTTTCTTTACTGACCATGTGTCTAGATGATCTATCCATTGTTGTCAGTGGGGTATTAAAGTCCCCTGCTATTACCACATTGTTATCAATAAGGTTGCTTATGTTTGTGATCAATTGTTTTATGTATTTGGGGGCTTCTGTATTTGGCACATAGACATTTGTAATTGTTAGTTCTTCCTGATGGATATCCCCTGTAATTATTATATAATGCCCTTCTTCATCTCTTGTTACAGCTTTTAAGTTAACATCTAGTTTGTCAGATATAAGCTTGGATACTTCAGCTTTCTTTTGAGTTCTGGTAGCATGATAGATAGTTCTCCATCCCCTCAATTTCAATCTGAAGGTGTCTCAAGTCTAAAATGTGTCTCTTATAGACAGCAAATAGATAGGTCTTGTTTTTTTATCCATTCAGATACCCTATGTCTTTTGGTTGGAGCATTTAGTCCATTTACATTCAGTGTTATTATGGAAAGATATGGGTTTTCAAGTCATTGTGATGTCTGTAGGTTTCATGCTTGTAGTGATGTCTTTGGTACTTTGTGGTCCTTGCAACATTTCACTCATAGAATCATCCTTAGGATCTCTTGTGGGGCTGGTTTAGTGGTGATGAATTCCTTCAGTTTTTGTTTGTTTGGGAAGACCTTTATCTCTCCTTCTATTCTAAATGACAGACTTGCTTGATAAAGGATTCTCGTCTGCCTATTTTTTCTTTTCATTACCTTGAAGATTTCCTGCCATTCCTCTCTGGCCTGCCAAGTTTCAGTAGATAGATCCATCACTAGTCTTATTGGTCTCCCTTTATATGTTAGAGCACGTTTATCCCAAGCTGCTTTCAGATTTTTCTCTTTATCCTTGTATTTTGCCAGTTTCACTCTGATATGTTGTCCAGAAGATCAATTCAAGTTATATCTGAAGGGAGTTCTCTGTGCCTCTTGGATTTCTATGCCTTTTTCCTTCCCCTTATCAGGAAAGTTCTCATCTATGATTTGTTCAAGCACACCTTCAGCACCTTTCCCTCCCTTTTCCTCCCCTGGAATCCCAGTTATGCGTATATTATTGCTTTAATTGTGTCACTTAGTTCTCTAATTTTCCCCTCATACTCCTGGATTTTTTTTATCTCTCTTTCTCTCAGCTTCTTCTTTTTCCATAATGTTATCTTCTAATTCATCTATTCTCTCCTCTGCCTCTTCAATCGGAGCTGTGGTCACTTCCATTTTATTTTGCAGCTCATTTATAGCAGTTTTTAGCTCCTCCTGACTGTTTCTTAGTCCTGTGATCTCTGTAGTAATAGATTCTCTGCTGTCCTCTCTACTTTTTTCAAGCCCAGTGATTAATTTTATGACAATTATTCTAAATTCTTTTTCTGTTGTATCGTTTTTGATCAATTTGTTAGCTGTTGCTATTTCCTGAAGTTTCTTTTGAGAATTCTTCCATTTCATCATTACCACAGTCCCTGTGGTAGCTCCAAACTGCAGGGCACTTCCCCTGCACTGTCTGGAGAAACTTGTGTTGGTGGGCGGGACCTCAGTCAGACCTGATGTCTGTCCCCAGCCCACCGCTGGGGCCACAGACTGGTGTGTACCTTATCTTCCCCTCTCCTAGGGGCAGGACTCACTATGGAGTGGTGTGGCCCCTGTCTGGGCTACTTGCACACTGTGAAGCTTGTGGTGCTGCTGATGGGATCTGGCCAAGGGCGTATTATCCAGGGTGGATCCACAAGGAGCACATGGGCGGGATGGGCAGGTTCTGCTCACTTTTCCCTCAGTGGTCCCCTTCAGGGGGGTACCCTGCAGCACAAGCACGGAGGCCAACCTGTCAGAGGGATGGATCCACTGAAGCACAACATTGTGTGCGCAGTGCAAACAAGTTCGGTGATGGGAACTGGTTCCCTTTGGGGTTTTGTCTGGGGAATGGGAGAGGGAGATGGAGCCGGCCAGCACCTTTGTTCCCCGCAGAGCTGATCTCTGTCTTCCTGGGCTCTACACCTCTCCCTCCCATTGTTCTCTCGCCCTCCCCACTCTCTGAAAGCAGAGCTATTGACTCTTAACATTCCAGATGTTAAGTCCCGCTGGCTGTCAGAACTCAGGCAGTCCAGCCCCTCTGCTTTTACAAGCCAGACTCGGGGGCTATGCCTTGCTGGGTGGGCTGCCCCTCTACTGCCATGGCTCCCTCCTGCCCCTCTGTGTAGCGTGCACCACCTGTCCGCCCTTCCTACCCTTTTCTGTGGGCCTCTTTTCTACACTTGGCTCTGGAGGGTCCATTTTGCTAGTCTTCTGGCAGTGTTCTGGGTTATTTAGGCAGATGTGGGGGGAATCTAAGTGATCAGCAGGACGTGGTGAGCCCAGTCCTCCTACGTTGCCATCTTTCCTGAAGCTTCTCTCTGTTTTTATTTATTTTTGAGACAGAGAGACAGAGCATAAGCAAGGGAGGGGCAGAGAGAGAGGGGGAGTCACAGTGTCTGAGGCAGGCTCCAGGCTCGGAGCTGTCAGCACAGAGCCCAATGCAGGGCTCAAACTCATAGACTGTGAGATCATGACTTGAGCTGAATTCGGACACTTAACCAACTGAGCCACCCAGGTGTCCCTAGAATTTAAATTAAATTTTGAGAAAAAAACCCAAAACATTACACTAACCTCATAAAAAGAATTGGGCATCTTTTTTTTTCAATTTTTTCTGAAATAATTTATATAAAATAATAAAGAATTATTCCTTGAAAAATTGGTATAATTGTCCTGCAAAGCCAAGATAGCTTGGATTTGGGGGAAGAAATAGTCTTTAATACCATTTTAATTTCTTTGATACTTACTGCCCTATAAAACTTCTCTTTGTTTTTCTTAAGTTCATTTATTTTTTATTTTGAGAAAGAGAAAGAGTGGGAGAGCATGTGGAAAGGGCAGAGAGAGAAAGGAGACAGAGAGAATCCCAAGCAGGCTCAGTAATGTCAGCACAGAGCCTGATGTGAAGCTCGAATTCACAAACTGTTTGATCATGACCTTGAACTGAAATCAAGAGTCAGATGCTCAATTGACAGAGCCACCCAGGGGCCCTTCCCATTCTCTTTCTTGCATCAATGTTTGTGTTTTGTACATTTCTAGAACTTTTTTCATTTTGTCTGTTTTCAAATTTATTAGTGTAAGCTGTTTAGAGTAACTTTTTAAATCATTTTAAAATAACTGATATCTTTTTAATTTTCCTTTTTAAATTAAATTTGATTTGTGCTCACCTCGGCAGCACATATACTAAAATTGGAAGGATACAGAGAAGATTAGCATGGCCCCTGCGCAAGGATGACATGCAAATTCATGAAGCGTTCCATTAAAAAAAAATAACAAAAAAAAAATTGATTTAACCATATCCTTCTCCCTTTTTCTCTTGCTTAATCTTACTGTAGGTATTTCTTGCTTATTATATTAATCTTTTCAAAGAACTAGAATTTAGTTTTGCTGATCTTCTGCTCTTAACTTTATTATTGCCTTCCTTCTTTTTTCTTCTTTTTGGAGGAAAGGGGTTTATGATTGGTTGTTCTAAGTCCCAATTTTTGAGATGAATACTAGTCATTAAAAAAACTTTTATCTTGCAACTTTCATACATGTTTTTATATATATTATTATTTTATATTTATATGTTTAATATTTTATATAGCAATATATATTGTACGTAATTTTATATTATTTTATATAATAAAATACATGGAATATATCATATACTATAAAATATGGAATATAAAATAGTATATAAAATATATGTGTGTGTGTGTGTGTGTGTGTGTATTCATTTATTTAAGTAGAGAGGATGCAACAGTGATGTTCCATATGCCTGCACGCAGCTTTAGCAGGTACAGTTTGGTCCATCTCATCTCCCCTTTACCTTGTCTACCTCTCTCTCCCTCCAGATCATTTTGCAGCAAACCCATACATCATAGAATTTAACCTATAAATATCCACACTGTAAAATCCAAATATATGGATTCTTTTTTGAAATATAACCACAATGCCATTATCCTACCTAAAATGTTAAAAACTGAGTGATATCTTTTGTATTGTATTGTATTGTATTGTATTGTATTGTATTGTATTATTTCACTTCAGAAAAGATACTTCGCATGAAATCTACCCAATTAATATGCTTATAAATAACATCGCCTTGTTGTTTTGATTTGTATATCCCTGATGGTTAGTGATATTGAGCATTTTATCTTCTATCTGTTGGTATAGCAGAAGATCCATCCTAAGCCATTTGTATGTCTTTTTTAGAAATGTTTATTCAAAAGTGCTTTGCCTATTTTAATTGTTATTTTTTTCCTAGTGAGTTGTAGGAGTTCCCTATATATTTTAGAAATTAACCTTTATCAAATATATAGTTTGCAAATATTTTCTTGCATCCCATGGGTTGCCTTTTCCTTATGTTGATTGTTGCCTTGGCTGTGCAGAAGCTTTTTAGTTTCATGTAGAGTTACTTGTTCATTTTTCTTTTGTTGCCTATGCTTCTGTTGTTATATCCACGAAATCATTGCCAAGACCAAAGTCATGTGATTTTTTCCTATTTTTTTTTTAGGAGTTTTACAGTTTCAGGTGTTACATCAAAGTCTTTAATCAATTTTGATTTGATTTTGTGTATGATATAAGATAAGAATCCCATTTCATTTTTTTGCATGTGGATATCCAGTTTTCATAACACCATTTCTTTTTTTAAATTTTTAAATGTTTTTATTTATTTTTGAAGGAGAGAGAGAGAGACAGAGCATGAGCAGGAGAAGAGCAGAGAGGGAGGGAGACACAGAGTCTGAAGCAGGCTTCAGGCTCTGAACTGTCAGTGCAGAGCCCAGTGCAGGGCTCGAACTCACAAACTGTGAGATCATGACCTGGGCCAAAGTCGGACACTTAACCAACTGAGCCACCCAGGCACCCCACAACACCATTTCTTGAAGACATCACCCTTTCTTCATTGTGTATTGTTGGCACCCCTGTTTGAATATTAGTTGTCTAAATATGATGGGTTTATTTCTAGGTTCTCTAGTGTGTTCACTTTGTCTATGTGTTTGTCTTTATAACAGTACCATATTTTTTTTAGTACCATAGCTTTGTAATATATTGTGAAATCGGGAAATGTGATGTCTCCAGCTTTGTTCTTTCTCAAGGTTGTTTTGGCTGTTTGAGGTCCTTTGGGGTTCCATATGAATTTTAGGATGCTTTTTGTATTTCAGATAAAAATATTGAAATTTTAATAGGTATTGCATCAGATCTAGAATCTGGGTAGTTTGGACATTTTAACAATATAAAGTCTTCTAGTCTATGAATATTAGATATCTTTCCATTTATTTGTGTCTTTAATTTATTTCATCATTGTCTTGTAATTTTTCAATATGCAAGTCTTTGACCTCTTAAGTTAGTATTTCTAAGTATTTTGTTGTTTTGATGAATGACCCATCAGATTGTTTTCTTAATTTCTTTTTTTTTGGATAATATATTATTAGAGTCTAAAAAACTGGTTATGGGGAGCCTGGGTGGCTCAGTCGGTTGAGCATCTGACTTCAGCTCAGGTCATGATCTCACAGTTCATGGGTTCAGGCCAGTGTTGGGTCCTGTGCTGATGGCTCAGAGCCTGGAGCCTGCTTTGGATTCTGTGTTTCCTCTCTCTCTGCCCCCTCCCCTACCCACTCTCTGTCTCGCAAAAATAAAGACATGTTAAAAAAATAACAAAAAACATAACTGGTTGTTTTCATGTAGATTTGTATCTTGCAATTTTATGGAATTTATTTATTAGTTCTAATAGTCCTTTGGTGTAATCTTTAGGGTTTTCTACATATAAGATCATGTCATTTGTAAACAAAGGTAGTTTTACTTTTTACTTTCCTATTGTTTGATTTTATTTCATTTTCTTGCTCAATTTCTGTGACTAGGACTTCCAATACTATGATGAATAGGAATGGTGAGAGTGGACGTCCTTGTTTTGTTCCTGATCCAAGGGGGAAAAGCTTTCCATTTTTTACCATTGAGTATTATCATGTTTATTGTAGGTTTTCATATATACTCTTCCTTATGTTGATGCAATTTCCTTTCATTCCAAGTTTATTGAGAGTTTTTATCTTCAAAGATGTTTAATTTTGTCAAATAATTTTTCTTTTTTTTTTAATTTTTTTAATCTTTATTTATTTATTTATTTATTTATTTATTCTGAAATTTATTGACAAATTGGTTTCCATACAACACCCAGTGCTCATCCCAAAAGGTGCCCTCCTCAATACCCATCACCCACCCTCTCCTCCCTCCCACCCCCCATCAACCCTCAGTTTGTTCTCAGTTTTTAACAGTCTCTTATGCTTTCGCTCTCTCCCATTCTAACCTCTTTTTTTTTTTTTTTCCTTCCCCTCCCCCATGGGTTCCCGTTAAGTTTCTCAGGATCCACATAAGAGTGAAACCATATGGTATCTGTCTTTCTCTGTATGGCTTATTTCACTTAGCATCACACTCTCCAGTTCCATCCACGTTGCTACAAAAGGCCATATTTCATTTTTTCTCATTGCCACGTAATATTCCATTGTGTATATAAACCACAATTTCTTTATCCATTCATCAGTTGATGGACATTTAGGCTCTTTCCATACTTTGGCTATTGTTGAGAGTGCTTCTATGAACATTGGGGTACAAGTGCCCCTATGCATCAGTGCTCCTGTATCCCTTGGATAAATTCCTAGCAGTGCTATTACTGGGTCATAGGGTAGGTCTATTTTTAATTTTCTGAGGAACCTCCACACTGCTTTCCAGAGCGGCTGCACCAATTTGCATTCCCACCAACAGTGCAAGAGGGTTCCCGTTTCTCCACATCCTCTCCAGCATCTATAGTCTCCTGATTTGTTCATTTTGGCCACTCTGACTGGCGTGAGGTGGTACCTGAGTGTGGTTTTGATTTGTATTTCCCTGATAAGGAGCGACGCTGAACATCTTTTCATGTGCCTGTTGGCCATCCGGATGTCTTCTTTAGAGAAGTGTCTATTCATGTTTTCTGCCCATTTCTTCACTGGGTTATTTGTTTTTCGGGTGTGGAGTTTGGTGAGCTCTTTATAGATTTTGGATACTAGCCCTTTGTCCGATATGTCATTTGCGAATATCTTTTCCCATTCCGTTGGTTGCCTTTTAGTTTTGTTGGTTGTTTCCTTTGCTGTGCAGAAGCTTTTTATCTTCATAAGGTCCCAGTAATTCACTTTTGCTTTTAATTCCCTTGCCTTTGGGGATGTGTCAAGTAAGAGATTGCTACGGCTGAGGTCAGAGAGGTCTTTTCCTGCTTTCTCCTCTAGGGTTTTGATGGTTTCCTGTCTCACATTTAGGTCCTTTATCCATTTTGAGTTTATTTTTGTGAATGGTGTGAGAAAGTGGTCTAGTTTCAACCTTCTGCATGTTGCTGTCCAGTTCTCCCAGCACCATTTGTTAAAGAGGCTGTCTTTTTTCCATTGGATGTTCTTTCCTGCTTTGTCAAAGATGAGTTGGCCATACGTTTGTGGGTCTAGTTCTGGGGTTTCTATTCTATTCCATTGGTCTATGTGTCTGTTTTGGTGCCAATACCATGCTGTCTTGATGATGACAGCTTTGTAGTAGAGGCTAAAGTCTGGGATTGTGATGCCTCCTGCTTTGGTCTTCTTCTTCAAAGTTCCTTTGGCTATTCGGGGCCTTTTGTGGTTCCATATGAATTTTAGGATTGCTTGTTCTAGTTTCGAGAAGAATGCTGGTGCAATTTTGATTGGGATTGCATTGAATGTGTAGATAGCTTTGGGTAGTATTGACATTTTGACAATATTTATTTTTCCAATCCATGAGCAGGGAATGTCTTTCCATTTCTTTAAATCTTCTTCAATTTCCTTCATAAGCTTTCTATAGTTTTCAGCATACAGATCCTTTACATCTTTGGTTAGATTTATTCCTAGGTATTTTATGCTTCTTGGTGCAATTGTGAATGGGATCAGTTTCTTTATTTGTCTTTCTGTTGCTTCATTGTTAGTGTATAAGAATGCAACTGATTTCTGTACATTGATTTTGTATCCTGCAACTTTGCTGAATTCCTGTATCAGTTCTAGCAGACTTTTGGTGGAGTCTATCGGATTTTCCATGTATAATATCATGTCATCTGCAAAAAGCGAAAGCTTGACTTCATCTTTGCCAATTTTGATGCCTTTGATTTCCTTTTGTTGTCTGATTGCTGATGCTAGAACTTCCAGCACTATGTTAAACAGCAGCGGTGAGAGTGGGCATCCTTGTCGTGTTCCTGACCTCAGGGAAAAAGCTTTCAGTTTTTCCCCGTTGAGGATGATGTTAGCTGTGGGCTTTTCATAAATGGCTTTTATGATCTTTAAGTATGTTCCTTCTATCCCGTCAAATAATTTTTCTAGTGAGATGATCATGTGATTTTCATCTGCCACTCTAAGTGGCAAATCAAATAGAATGGTTTCCATATTCCTTGCATTCCTAGGAATAAAACCCTACTTGGTCCTGCTATATTGTTTTTTTTTTTAATGTGCTCTTGAATTTGGTTTGCTACTATTTTGTTGAGGATTTTTGCATCTCTGCTCATCAAGGATATTGATGAGGAGTTTTCTTTTCTTCTAGCCTTTTTATGCCTTTGCTAATATGGTAATGCTAATATCATAAAATGAGTTTGGGAATATATTTTGCCCTTTAATTTTTGGAAGCTTTTGGGAAAGGTTGTTGTTAATTCTTTTTTACATGTTTGGATTTTTTGTTTCTTCATGGTTCAGTCTTTGTAGCTTGTATGTGTCTAGGAATTTGTCTATTTCGTCTAAGTTATCAAATTTGTTGACATGATTATTCACAGTAATCTCTTATCCCTTTTATTTCTGTGGCATCAAAACTAAATATCTTAATATTAGATTTATGCACTTGGATGAGGAAGTTTTTGGTATAGTTGATTTTTCTGAATCAGTATTGAAAAAATGTTCCCTACACCACAATTTGTGAGCTATCTTTTAAGTTACTATCGTCTAAACATTTCTCTTTGATTTTTTTCTTGCGAATGCTTGTTGAAGAAATTGAGTAGTCCCTATGGTTTAAGTTGCCGTGTAGGTTAATTTGTTCATTCTTGCTTTCAAATTGTGGGCATTCATCTTTAAATTTAACTTTGCTTTTAATTATGAAAATTAATAGTTGCAAAGAGTCAATTCTACAAATTGACTGGGTGGCTCAGTCAGTTAAATGTCTGACTTTGGCTTGGTTCACGATCCTCCAGTTCATGGGTTCAAGCCCCATGTTGGGCTCTGTGCTGACCACACAGAGCCTGGAGCCTGCTTCAGATTCTGTGTCTCCCTCTCTCTGTGCTCCTCCCCTGGTCTCACTCTGTCTCTCTGTCTCTCAAAAATAAATAAAAATTTAAAAAATGTTCTTGTTTTATCCTTCCATTTACGTATATATTTATAAGCACTCTCTGGCTTTTGCTGATTATATCCCTGTGGTGTTATTTAATATGACCCTCTGTGTGCTTCAATTCCTGTAAATTGGTAGATTATTTAGGATGTGCATTCTCAACATGGGTGATATCACCCCAAAAGGGTGAAAATTGGCTCTTTGTGAGGTAAGACATCTTACTTTTTAGTTCTTTCCCCCCAATTTTAATACATTGCTTTTATAATCATTAACATGAGCATCAGAATGTGTATCATTTTACTTGTTACTCCCTGCCTTTTTAGATATTACAAATAAACAAATTTAAGTAAACATCAAAAAAACCCCAAACAAACCCATAATCATTAACATCAACATATTGAATTTCCTATACGGTTTCCTTTTTATTTTTTAAGAAATATTCTATTTAGTTTTTTCAAATATATAAATTTTAAGCTCTACTTTGTTTTTATTTTTCAATTTTATCGCATTATGGTTGGTGTATATAGTCTACATAATATTAATACTTTGGCTTTTATTGGTGATTTCTTTTTTTTTCTTAATATATGGTCTATTTTTTAAATGTTCCATGAGCATCTTACTTTGTTAGGTATAGATTTCTCTTTTTTTTTTTAATTAAGTTTTGCATTTTAATTCCATTATAGTTAACACACAGTGTTTTATTAGCTTCAGGTATACATTATAGAGATTGAATAATTCTATACATTAGTCAGTGCTCATATGGTAGGTGTACTCTTTATGTTAGGTATAGATTTCTTTCTCTTTGTGTGTGTGTGTGTGTGTGTGTGTGTGTGTGTGTGTGTGTTTGTCTGTGTGTGCCTCTGTGTGTTTTTTCTCTGTGCATGTGCCTGTGTGTGTGTGTTAGCACCCGCATACTTATAATACTGTTCAAATCCTGATGTTTATTTTTTGTCTCTTCCATCTATCACTTGCAGAAATGGATGTGCTAAATCTCCAATCACCATTATTCATTTATATGTGTATGTATATGTGTGTGTGTGTGTGTGTGTGTGTGTATATATATATATATATATATCTCTTAATTTACTTATGTCAGTTGCTGCTTGACATATTTTCAAGCACCATTCTTAGGTGCAGTGATGTTAATAAGGGCTATGTCATCTTGCTCTGTTGTTCCTTTTGCCAGCATGTAATATTCTTTTGTGCCACTTTTTGTCTTCCTTGTATCTTGTCAGATAACAATATTGCTTTCAAAATTGTTTCATATTTGCCTAATAATTAAAATTTCTTTTTCATATTCAATGTTTAAAATTTTTCCAAGTTGTTTTGTACATAATGTTTTATTGACTTTTTTCTTTTTTCTATTTATTTATTTATTTATTTATTTATTTATTTATTTTAATATATGAAATTTATTGTCCGATTGGTTTCCATACAACACCCACTGCTCATCCCAAAAGATGCCCTCTTCAATGCCCATCACCTACCCTCTCCTCCCTCCCACCCCCATCACCCCTCAGTTTGTTCTCAGTTTTTAAGAGTCTCTTACGATTTGGCTCTCCCACTCTAACCTCTTTTTTTTTTCCTTCCCCTCCCCCATGGGTTTCTGTTAAGATTTTCAGGGTCCACATAAGAGTGAAAACATACGGTACCTGTCTTTCCCTGTATGACTTATTTCACTTAACATCACACACTCCAGTTCCATCCACGTTGCTACAAAGGGCCATATTCCATTCTTTCTCATTGCCATGTAGTACTCCATTGTGTATATAAACCACAATTTCTTTATCCATTCATTAGTTGATGGACATTTAGGCTGTTTCCACAATTTGGCTATTGTTGAGAGTGCTGCTATAAACATTGGGATACAAGTGCCCCTATGCATCAATACTCCTGTATCCCTTGGGTAAATTCCTAGCAGTGCTACTGCTCGGTCATAGGGTAGGTCTATTTTTAATTTTTGGAGGAAACTCCACACTGTTTTGCAGAGTGGCTGCACCAGTTTGCCTTCCCACCAACAGGGAAAGAGGGTTCCCATTTCTCCACATCCTCTCCAGCATCTATAGTCTCCTGATTTGTTCACTTTGGCCATACGACTGGTGTGAGGTGATATCTGAGTGTGGTTTTGACTTGTATTTCCCTGATGAGGAGCGATGTTGAGCAACTTTAATGTGCCTATTGGCCATCCGGATGTCTTCTTTAGAGAAGTATCTATTTATGTTTTCTGCCCATTTCTTCACTGGGTTATTTGTTTTTCGGGTGTGGAGTTTGGTGAGCTCTTTATAGATTTTGTATACTAGCCCTTTGTCTGATATGTCATTTGCAAATATCTTTTCCTATTCCATTGGTTGCCTTTTAGTTTTGTTGATTGTTTCCTTTGCTGTGCAGAAGCTTTTTGTCTTCATGAGGTCCCAGTAATTCATTTTTGCTTTTAATTCCCTTGCCTTTGGGGATGTGTCAAGTAAGAAATTGCTATGGCTGGGGTCAGAGAGGTCTTTTCCTGCTTTCTCCTCTAGGATTTTGACGGTTTCCTGTCTCACATTCAGGTCCTTTATGTATTTTGAGTTTATTTTTGTGAATGGTGTAAGAAAGTGATCTAGTTTCATCCTTCTGCATGTTGCTGTCCAGTTCTCCCAGCACCATTTGTTAAAGAGACTGTCTTTTTTCCATTGGATATTCTTTCCTGCTTTGTCAAAGATGAGTTGGCCATACGTTTGTGGGTCTAGTTCTGGGGTTTCTATTCTATTCCATTGGTCTGTGTGTCTGTTTTTGTGCCAATACCATGCTGTCTTGGTGATGACAGCTTTGTAGTAGAGGCTAAAGTCTGGGATTGTGATGCCTCCTGCTTTGGTCTTCTTCTTCAAAGTTCCTTTGGCTATTCGGGGCCTTTTGTGGTTCCACATGAATTTTAGGATTGCTTGTTCTAGCTTAGAGAAGAATGCTGGTGCAATTTTGATTGGGATTGCATTGAATGTGTAGATAGCTTTGGGTAATATTGACATTTTGACAATATTTATTCTTCCAATCCATGAGCAGGGAATGTCTTTCCATTTCTTTATATGTTTTTCAATTACCTTCATAAACTTTCTATAGTTTTCAGCATACAGATCTTTTACATCTTTGGTTAGATTGATTCCTAGGTATTTTATGCTTCTTGGTGCAATTGTGAATGGGATCAGTTTCTTTATTTGCTTCTGTTGCTTCATTATTAGTGTATAAGAATGCAACTGATTTCTGTACATTGATTTTGTATCCTGCAACTTTGCTGAATTCATGTATCAGTTCTAGCAGACTTTTGGTGGAGTCTGTTGGATTTTCCATGTATAAGATCATGTCATCTGCAAAAAGCGAAAGCTTGACTTCATCTTTGCCAATTTTGATGGTTTGATTTCCTTTTGTTGTCTGATTGCTGATGCTAGCACTTCCAACACTGTGTTAAACAACAGCGGTGACAGTGGGCATCTGTCGTGTTCCTGATCTCAGGGAGAAAGCTCTCAGTGTTTCCCCATCAATGATGATATTAGCTGTGGGCTTTTCATAAATGGCTCTTATGATGTTTTAAGTGTTCCTTCTATCCTGACTTTCTCGAGGGTTTTTATTAAGAAAGGATGCTGAATTTTGTCAAATGCTTTTTCTGCATCAATTAACAGGATCATATGGTTCTTATCTTTTTTTTTTTTATTGATGTGATATATCACGTTGATTGATTTGTTACTGTTGAACCAGTCCTGTAGCCCAGGAATGAATCCCACTTGATCATGGTGAATAATTCTTTTTATATGCTGTTGAATTCGATTTGTTAGTATATTATTGAGAATTTTTGCATCCATATTCATCAGGGATATTGTCCTGTACTTCTCCTTTTTTAATTCTCTTCTGGTTCAGGAACAAAATTAATGCTGGCTTCATGAAACGAGTCTGGAAGTTTTCCTTCCCTTTATATTTTTTGGAAGCTTGAGAAGGATAGGTATTATCTCTGCTTTAGAACTCCCCTGGGAAGCCATCTGCTCCTGAACTCTATTTGTTGGGAGATTTTTGATAACTGATTCAATTTCTTCACTGGTTATGGGTCTATTCAAGTTTTCTCTTTCTTCCTGTTTGAGTTTTGGAAGTGTATGGGTGCTTAGGAATTTTTTATTTCTTCCAGGTTGTCCAGTTTGTTGGCATATAATTTTTCATAGTATTCCCTGTAATTGCTTGTGTTTTTGAGGGATTGATTGTAATATTTCCATTTTCATTCTTGATTTTATCTATTTGGGTCATCTCCCTTTTTTTTTTTTTTTTTTTTTTTTGGAGAAGCCTGGCTAGAAGTTGATCAATTTTGTTTATTTTTTCAAAAAACCAACTCTCGGTTTCATTGATATGCTCTACAGTTTTTTTAGCTTCTAAATTGTTTATTTCTGCTCTGATCTTTTTTATTTCTCCTCTGCTGGGTTTGGGGTGTCTTTGCTGCTCTGCCTCTATTTCCCTAGGTGTGCTGTTACATTTTGTATTTGGGGTTTTTCTTCTTTCTTGAGATACGCCTGGATTGCAATGTATTTTCCTCTCAGGACTGCCTTAGCTGCATCCCAAAGTGTTTGGATTGTTGTATTTTCATTTTCGTTTGTTTCTATACATTTTTTAATTTCCTCTCTATTGCCTGTTTGACACATTCATTCTTTAGTAGGGTGTTCTTTAACCCCCACGCTTTTGGAGGTTTTCCAGACTTTTTCCTTTCGTTGATTTCAAGCTTCATAGCATTGTGGTCTGAAAGTATGCATGTATGATCTCAATTCTTGTATACTTATGAAGGGCTGTGTTGTGACCCAGTATGTGATCTATCTTGGAGAATGTTCCATGTGCACTCGAGAAGAAAGTATATTCTGTTGCTTTGGATGCAGAGTTCTAAATATATCTGTCAAGTCCATCTGATCCAGTGTATCATTCAGGGCCCTTGTTTTATTTGTTGATCATGTGTCTAGATGATCAATACATTGTTGTAAGTGGGGTATTAAAGTCCCCTGCAATTACCACATTCTTATCAATATGTTTGGTTATGTTGTGATGGTTTGGTTTATATATTTGTGGTCTCCTGTATTCGGTGCATAGACATTTATAATTGTTAGTTCTTCCTGATGGATAGACCCTGTAATTATTATATAATTCCCATCTTCATCTCTTGTTAAAGCCTTTAATTTAAAGTCTAATTTGTCTGACATAAGTATGGCAACTCCAGCTTGTTTTGACCTCCAGTAGCATGATAAATAGTTCTCCATCCCCTCACTGTCAATATGAAAGTGTCCTCAGGTCTAAAATTAGTCTCTTGTAGACAGCAAATAGATGGGTCTTGTTTTTTTTTTTTATCAATTCAGATACCCTATGTGTTTTGGTTGGTGCATATAGTCCATTTACATTCAGTGTTATTATGGAAATATATGGGCTTTCTAGTCATTGTGATGTCTGTAGGTTTCATGCTTCTAGTGATGTCTCTGGTACTTTGTCTCACAGGATCCCCCTTAGGATCTCTTGTGGGGCTGGTTTAGTGGTGATGAATTCCTTCAGTTTTTGTTTGTTTGGGAAGACCTTTATCTCTCCTCTTCTAAATGACAGATTTGCTGGATAGAGGATTCTTGGCTGCATATATTTACTGTTCATCACATTGAAGATTTCCTGCCATTCCTTTCTGGCCTGCCAAGTTTCAAAAGGGATATCAGTCACGAGTCTTATTGGTCTCTCTTTGTATGTTAGAGCACGTTTATCCCTAGCTGCTTTCAGAATTTCTCTTTATCCTTGTCTTTTGCCAGTTTCACTATGATATGTTGTGCAGAAGATGGATTCAAGTTATGTGTGAAGGGAGTTCTTTGTGCCTCTTGGATTTCAATGCCTTTTTCCTTCCCCAGATCAGGGAAGTTCTCAGCTATGATTTGTTCAAGTACATATTCAGCGCCTTTCCCTCTCTCTTCCTCCTCTGGAATACCAGTTATGTGTTTATTATTTTTCTTTAGTGCATCACTTAGTTCTCTAATTTTCCCCTCATAGTCCTGGGTTTTTTTTTTATCTCTCTTTTTCTCAGCTTCTTCTTTTTCCATAATTTTACCTTCTAGTTCACCCATTCTCTCCTCTGCATCTTCAATCCAAGCTGTGGTCGTCTACATTTTATTTTGCAGCTCATTAATAGCATTTTTTAGCTCCTCCTGGCTGTTCCTTAGTCCCTTGATCTCTGTAGCAATAGATTCCCTGCTGTCCTTTATACTGTTTTCAAGCCCAGCAATTAATTTTATGACTATTATTCTAAATTCACTTTCTGTTACATTGTTTAAATCGTTTTTGATCCGTTACCTGTCGTTATTTTCTGGACTTTTTTTGAGGGGAATTCTTCCATTTCATCATTTTGGATAGTCCCTGGAGTGGTGCCAAACTGCAGGGCCGTTCCCCTGTGCTGTCTTGAATAACTTGCATTGGTGGGCCGGGCTGCAGTCAGACCTTATGTTTGCCCCCAGCCCACTGCTGGGGCCACAGTCAGACTGGTGTGTACCTTCTCTTACCCTCTCCTAGGGACGGGATTCACTGTGGGATGGTGTGGCCCATCTGGGCTACTTGCACACTGCCAGGCTTTTGGTGCTGGGGATCTTGTGTATTAGCTGGGGTGGATCCGCAAGGTGCACAGGGGCGTGGGGGGAGGGCAGGCTCAGCTCACTTTTCCTTTGGAAATCCGCTTCGGGAGGGGCCCCTGTGGCACTGGGAGGGAGTCAGACCTGCGGGAGGGATGGATCCGCAGAAGCACAGCGTTGGGTGTTTGCGAGGTGCAAGCAAGTTCCCTGACAGGAACCGGTTCTCTTTGGGATTTTTGCTGGGGGATGGGCAAGGGAGATGGCGGTGGTGAGCACCTTTGTTTCCTGCCACGCTGCTCTCTGTTGTCCGGGGCTCAACAACTCTCCCTCCCGTTGTCCTCCAGCCCTTCCGTTCTCCGAGCAGAGCTGTTAACTTATAACCTTCCAGATGTTAAGTGCTGATTGCTGTCAGAACACACACTCCATCCAGCCTCTCCATTTTTGCCAGCCAGACTCGGGGGCTCTGCTTGGCCGGCGGGATGCCCCTCCGGCCAGGCTCCCTCCTGCCAGTCCGTGTAGCACGCACTGCCTCTCCACCCTTCCTACCCTCTACCGTGGACCTCTTATCTATGCTTGGCTCTGGAGAAGCCGTTCTGCTAGTCTTCTGGCGATTTTCTGGGTTATTTAGGCAGGTGTGGGTGGAATCTAAGTGATCCGCAGGAGGCGGTGAGCCCAGCGTCCTCCTACACCGCTATCTTCCCAGAAGCTCTCCTGACTTTCTTTATTTTCCTAATCTGAGTCCTTCTGTCAATTGAAAAATTACACCCATTTATATTTATTGTTATTATTGATATAGTAGTCCTTATTCTTGCTACCTAACGTCATATCTTACATCTGCTGCAGTTTCTTATTTCTCTTCTCTATTTTCTATTAAACACATTAAATTTTCTTCTACAGATATAAAAATATTTATTTTATCTTTGTTGTTGCCATTAATACCATACAATCCATTTTTAATATAGCAACAAAAGGAATCCTTTCAAAACTTAAGTAAAATCTTGCTAGTTCTCTGCGCTTCAATGTCTTTATTGTTCACTGGGGTAACTGTGGAGTACTACAGTAGTACTCTGTCAGGCGCTACATGATCTGGTCCCTCATTACTTTTCTGATCTTACCTCTTGACACTGTGGTTTGCTTGCATCGGTCAAATGCGTTAGGCATCTTCTAGCATCAAGTTCTTCATACTTGCTGTTATCTCTGCTTGGGATGTTTCTTCCTCATATGTCATATGACATGCTCGCTCACCTCTTCCAGGTGTTTGCTCAAATATCATCTTTTCAGTGAGGTTTCATTAATCAATTTGTTTAATTTTGCAACTTTACCCATATACATACACTATCTTTTTTTCCCCTTTTTTTTTCATTGCATTTTTTGCCCTTGAATAGTATATCTATTTAATGCATCTCTTCTCCCACTAGGAAATAAATCTCCATGCAGGCAGGGACTTTTTTCTGCTTACAGTAGCCTCTCCAGAGGCTGTAACAGAGTGTTCCAGCCTCCAGTTCCTGGAACACTGAAAGTAATAAATCAGTATATATTGAGCAAATGAATGAGTGGATTCAGAGTCTTCACGTTGTTTTGGTCTGCAGCTGGGAGACTGAGGGATGGAAGAACTGACAAGTAGTACAAAATCTGGGTCAAGAGCCAGGTATAGCAGTAAATGTAAATTTGGATGTCAGTCATACCCTGTGAACCTAGGATGGTCTGTCATATCCATGATCTTATATGGGAGAATGAGTTCTTTTTTTCTCCTTGACACAGCATATTTTGAAAACTCAATTTTTTGAAAATATTTGTATGGTCAATTATAATTATTGTAATAAAGTATTCTTTTTAAAAATTTCTAATGTTTATTTTTGAGAGAGAAAGAGCATGAGCAGGCGAGGGGCAGAGAGAGAGGGAGACATAGAATCTGAAGCAGGCTGCAGGCTTTGAGCTGTCAGCACAGAATCCAACACCGGGCTTGAACCCACAAACTGTGAGATCAGGACCTGAGCCACATATGGACACTTAATGCACTGAGCCACCCAGGTGCCCCATAAAAAGGTATTCTTGATCACAAGAAAGGAACATGATCTATGTGGAGAAAAGAAGATCAAATTAATTTGCAGGCCAGTTACAGGATAGTTAATTAGGACATGAGTTAATTAGATCCATCTTGAAGGGGAAATCTTGTTAAGCCAAGTTGTAAAAGCATCAGGTTAGGTTGTTGTTTTTGTTTTAAGTATGGAATCATCGATTGGATTCCTCTGACCTTTTAAAAAGTATTAAAGCTGTCATCTTGTAAAATGCCTTAAAATAAGTCAGATAGGCACATGTGTGGAAAGAATACAAGCTTTATAATTAGATCTGAGTCTCCGTCTTCGCAACACCACTTACTGGTTATCATTGGACAATGAATTTGAATTCTCTGCGTGCCAATTTTCTCATCTGTGTAATTGAGTAACTATTACAATGGGCGATGGAAAGGTCAAAAGTGAATGTATTCAAAATCACTTAGTATGGTAGTTGATGTGGAATACCTAATGGCAACAGTTCATATTTAGTGAGGGCTAATAAATGTATTTACTTGTTTATTTCTCTTATTGATCCTAAGGATCTGTTATCACTCCATTACACAGGTAAGGAAACTGAGACACAGTTAAGTATTTTACTCAAGGTCATAGAGCCAGTAAGTGGTAGTATTGGGATTTTAACCCAGTGTGGACTGGACTGGAAGCCGATATCCTTAACTACTCTACAATACTTCCTCTTGCTAGGGATAAATGTTAGCTTTTTCTCCTTCTCTCTTTTACCTACAAACTATAAAATTCAGAAAGTAGATTAGGGACCATGTATTGTCTTCTTTTATATTAATTTTAGTTTCTGACAGTTTTTGTCTATTAACTGACACATACCAGTAAACTAGGGAGAGAAGATGAGAAAGCAGGGCAAGAGAGACATCATGTGAGAGGCTGTTCTTCAGGTCTTCATTATCTTTCTTGTTGTGGACCCAGGGTCTGAGATCTAAATTTCCTTTCTAATAGTCACTGTCTTTAAACATGTATAGTTTGGCTTATATGAAGTCTTGGCACATTTTTAAATAGTGAAGGAATAGCTTCCTTTTATTAATATGGAGCTGGATGAAGAGAGTTTAACTTTCTGCCTTCCAATAATACCATGTATTCATTTAGTAGAAATATGGATTTGCTATTTTTTTAATTAGTCTTCACTGATTGGGGAGCTGTTAAAACGGTAGCTAATGTTGCATATTGTCCCTTGAGATTTTCATTTTGCATTGATTCTCAGTCTTGTTGCAAATATGAGATCCATTGTTTTTATTTTACCATTTTCGTTTCCAGAGCACATTTTCTAATTTCAGAAGCTTTCATTTTAAAGTGTTTTGAGTCAGTTTAATAAGAACCTAAACTAAATTGCACTTGCACATGAGCTGTGGAGTTTCAACTAGATGGGGCAATGTGTCAATTTGAAATAAAATGGTAGGCTTTTCATAGAGCCTATAACATTTGGTGACCTTGGTCCTCTGAAGACATTAGATTTCCTCAACTGATACATTTGTGTTTGGCACAGGGGAAATGAACACATTTGGAAATTAATCTTTTCTGATATATTTTTTCCAGTTATTTCTACATAGCTTTGCAGGCTCAGATCTGATTTTATTGACAGTATATAAGTTCCCCCAAAAGACAGAAGAAACGATGAAAATTTTATTTACTTGGTTATTACTCTGATGACCATGGTTTGGAAGACTTAAATTAGGATAGAGATAAGTTCTAAAATACTGATTCTGGTAAATCATCACTAGCAGTAATTAAGTGTTCTGAGTTTCCTGGTAGTTTGGTTTTATAATACAAGTCTTCCAGGTGAGAAGGCAAGAAGAAATGAGGGTCCAGAGCAAACGGGTGGCTCAGTTGGTTAAGCATCTGAGTTTGGCTAAGGTCATGATTTCAGGGTTCATGGGTTTGAGCCCTGCATCTGGCTCCATTGTGCGGGTACAGAGCCTGCTTGGTATTTTCGATGTCTCTTCTCTCTCTGCCCTCACAACTTTATGCTCTCTCTCTCAAAATAAATAAATAAGCTTAAAAAAAAAGAAATGAGGGGCCTCTCACTTTTATTAAGTTCACTTAGCTCATATTACTGTGATCAAAATAGACAAGAGATAGCGAAAAACAAAACAAAACAAAAACAAAGACATTGGCTCTTCTGAGCTAAGGACTGCTACTAATTACCCTCTTAAGTCCCCCAAATAAAATGGCATTAATGTTGTTCATTATGTACATGGACTTTTGCATTGTGTTTAGGCAAACAAAACTTTTTTGCCCATAGGACAAATTAACGAAATGGCTTCCTGATGAGCAGAAGAAAAAACAAGTGAGTGTAGGGATTTCAGAAGATCACAAGACACTAGTGAATATATTGAGACTCTGGAAAGCCATATTTCTCCCATTTGTTCAGGCATTTAGCAGAAGTGATAGGTGCAATGAAGACAGAAGCAGGTGTAAACAGGAGTATGATGGATAGCTATTTACAAATGTCTTTCCATTTATAAATTAGCTTGACATGAGACATGCATGATATGACTTACTGAATAAAGTCATATTATCTTCCATGGGAATCAGATAAAATCAGCTCAAATAAAATTTTTAAAAAATGAGAAGCATATTAATATATCAATGTTTAAGCAAAATGCATAAACAGGAATAGGAGTCAAATTACTAGTGTTGAACATTGAATTAATGACAATATGTAGCTATAGTGGTATAAAAGAGAGGAAGTGTAATACAGTGGAAAGGGTATTAGGTTTAAAGTCTGTTATTCTGGGTCCAATTCAAATTCTTTCTCTCTTTATCTTTCTAATCTTTGGAGACATTCCTGAATATATCTGAGTCTATGTTTCCTTATATTAAAAATGTGAACATAATAATATACTTAATAAAAATAATAAATATCATATAGTGTTATTTAGGTGTATATTAGATGAGTTAATATATGAGAGTCTTTGTAGTAATGATCTTTAATAAATAGCAGTTCTCTTTTTCTCCTTCCCACTGGTTAGAATGCATAGTATTAGGTATGGGGAGATTCATTTTGTAATGAAAATGGTGTGTTGATAAGGGTAGAACCTCAATCATGATCTTGCCTATGCTATTATTAGAAATAACATCTGAGAAAAAACAATAAATTATGATGAATCTTCTTAGTGCTATCATCAGTTTTAGCGTAATTGCTCATTAAGCCTTTAAAATTATTAGACCTTGTTCCTTAAAAAGCCTTTCCTGAAGTGCAATGAGGCTGCTTATTCATGTCAAATGATTTACAGTGATATTCTTTGTAATTACAGATGTTACAGCTTCATTTGCATAGTTGAGATCATTAGCTGCAATATGCAGCCAGGGTTCACTGTGTCATGAAGTGGCTCCAGCATATCCGTGGGAATTAAATGTGCTTTTGGAACCAGTGTTAGAACTGGCAAAGAGAACAATGTTGGGCTAGCCTTATATTAAATCTTAGCTATATATAAGAAATATTAGTGTTTAAACAGAGCATAGGTCTCAGAATCAAGCATTTTTGATTTTGTGACTGGGGCACTGTGGTATCTTCCTGCCCAGAAAGAGAGAAGAGGGTGCATAAGATAACCAGTGTTTAGTTAAGGCAAATGCTATAGTAAGTACTATGTTAAATAATTTTCTCTTTTTCAGTGTAAAAACCATAGCAGCTGATCTCTTAGCTATTTATCTGATCCTGTTATTCAGTGATGCTTTTAAGAGACTTTATATCCTCATTTATAATTTTTAATGAAAACTGCCATGGTAAATGGGGCAGTACATACACTGACTATTGAGAACCTCTCTGAATCACAGAGTGGGGAAATAAATCAAACTTGGATCAAATAAAAATATAAACCATACTTTTTTGTATATAGGGAAAGTGTAAAAGAAAAAATCAGTTTCTAGTATAATAAATGTTAATAACATACTATTTACCATACTGCATAAATGATATTTTCAGGATAATGTATATCGAAATATATAAATATCTGTTTCTTCTATTCAATATGTACCCATCTAGAAAATATATATATATATATATATATATACATATATATATATATATATATTTTTTTTCCTTCTACTGTATAGAGATGAATCAGTACCAGAAAAAGCCTCACTATTTGGGAAAAACAAAGGATTTTATCAGGAAAAAGATGTGATCTGAACCTGAGAATATGAATAATTACACAGTATTTAAATCTAAATATATGTTATAAACAATGAGTTACTTTATTATATGCCCTCTGATATGTACACTGAAGGATCACAGAATCATTTTGTAGTTTTCCTGACAAGACTGTGTGATCTTAATGTAGTAATGAAGAAATGATTAGACAAACCATTTGAACATCAATTTTAAAACAACTGTTCTATTCTTTTGAAAAACAAGGAAGTACTTTTCTAGATTAAAAAAATTATATGACAGCTTCTATTTCCTCCATGAAGGAGTAAAAGGACTGGATTTAATTTCCTGTCTTAAACAATTAGCAAACTTGACAAAATCTATGAACCAACTCTTTTCAGACATTAAATAACAGAACCCATTGGATCATGATCCCTGAAGGGAAGCAAGTGAGTTGAGCCTGATGACCATGCTGGCTTTTTGCCCAGGGGCACATCCCCAAACAGACAGCAGAGAGAGACGTTCCAAGTGTTTCATAATGTTCTACTGGGTTGATGAGATGGAGATCAGGGGTCAGGGACTTTGAAGCTGCTGGAAGTTACAGAGTAGAATTCTGGAAAGGAGGAATTTATACAGGAAAAGAGCTCCACAAATCTGAAGATGGATTTCTATAAATTTTGCTGAATATGGGGAAATCAGTCCATCAAATGAAAGCTACAAGAATTTGGAAAATTGAGTCACTGGGAAACTCTGAGCTGAATGGAACCCAGAACTCCTGCAGGAATGGAAATCATTTGATTTTTGCACCAGCTAGAAGAAAGAGCCCTTGTTGATGGTTTGCAGACATTCAGTAAAAACCCCAGATGAGCCCTGCTTCAATAGTGGGGATAATCTACTCCTAAAGAATACAGTATAAGTACCTTCACAAAGCTTAAAACAATCCTTGAACCCTTCAGACTAAACTGCAAATAACTTGATTGCCTATCAGAAAAGCCCAAACTCTTTAAATAAAAACAACACAATCCATGAACTAATAACATAAAATTTATTGTCTAGCATCTAATGAAAATATCGCTGGACATACTAAAAAGCAGGGAAAAATTAATCAGGAGAAAAGTCAGTTAATAGGAACAGACTCAGAAATAATGCAGACAGTAGAATTAGAATGTATATTAAAAGAGAAATTATAAACATTTTCAAGAATTTAAAAGAAAACATGAATAGAGGAAGGATAGTAAAGGTACACACACACAGAGACATCAAATAAAATGAAAAGTCAACAGTAGATTAGACTCTGCAGAAAAAAAAAATCTGCACTTCACAGACTAGACACTTCAGAACAAATCATCAATAAACCTAAAGACAGAAATATAAACTTCCCAAAATTAAGCCCATAGAAAGAGACCACAAGAGAACAATATCAGTGAGTTCTTAGATAAATAATCTAAATATATGTAATTTGACTCCACAAATGATACAAGAGAAAGAAACATGAAAAATATTTGGAGAAATAATAAAAAAAAATCTTTGCAAATTTGATGAACACTGTAAACTCACAGGTGTAAGATACTCAATAAGCTTCAAGCAGGATAAACAAGATGAAAACCACATCTTGACACATTTAAAAAAATTATAATCAGAAAATCTTAAAAATAGCAAGAGAAAAGAACACATTACATACAAAGGGACAAAGAATTACAACAGACATTGTATAAGATACTACGCAAACCAGAAGACAATAAACCCCATGAAAATATCTATCTTTCTTCTTTCTTTCTTTCTTTCTTTCTTTCTTTCTTTCTTTCTTTCTTTCTTTCTTTCTTTTTTGGTTCTATTTTATTTTCCAAGTAATACTGGTTAAACACACCTACTTTGAAGCCCACAGTTTAGCACTCTTATTTGTATAGTTTAAAAAGTTATAGCACAATATCTTTACATTAAGGATTGGAGAAAAAGATTCATTCAAAACAAAACCTGACATATACATATTTTTCTTTGTACTTTATTTTAAATATATTAATTTTTAAATGATGCTCCTCTTTTCTACATATGGTGGTAAAATACTAATGTAACTTTTTACCAAAAGAAGTTGAAGACAGATATAAAGGAATTTTCACAATTGGAAATGGCCCTTCAGTTGCCATTAAATAAAATTTCTCAATCTAACTTACCAAGAAAAAGAATCAGTAGTTGCCACTATAAGCAAAAACATAAAGTACTAGAGTATCACCTACATTGCTCCTTACAACACATACTTTGAAAGAATCAGAGATACTTTATAGAAGTTTAGTCGGTTTTGAAAAGGTACATGGGTGTGCTTTTTTTTATGTTCTTGAAATGTCACCACCTCTGTTTCTGTTGCTGAGATGACATCTGTGACTATCAGTATAGACAAGAAGTTTGTTTGAACTACAGAAGGACAGGGACGTCTGGGTGGTTCAGTCACTTAAGCGTCTGATTTCCACACAGGTCACAGTCTTGGGGTTCATGAGTTCATACCCCATGTCAGGCTCTGTGCTGACAGCTCAGAGCCTGGATCTTGCTTCAGAGTCTGTCTCCCTCTCTCTCTGCTTTGTCCCCACTTGTACTCTCTCTCTCTCTCTCAAAAATAAATAAAACATTTAAAAAAAGTAAAGAGGGCCAGAAACCAACATCTAACTGCACAGTAACAATGTATTTTTCTTCATGCAGCCTTGTGTTTACTATATATTCAATGTTCTAAAATGATTTATAATACATAAACTTGTCTTCTAATGATTTCAGGTTTGATTTTATAACATGGAAAACATCTGAGAAAGAACATGACCTGGGAAAGAGAGAAGGGAGAAACCGTTATCACGATGAAAATACATTCATACCCAGCTGTACCATAAGAATATAATCCATTGAAGTT
Organism: Prionailurus bengalensis; assembly: GCF_016509475.1. Lineage (NCBI taxonomy): Eukaryota > Metazoa > Chordata > Mammalia > Carnivora > Felidae > Prionailurus > Prionailurus bengalensis. The sequence goes on from NC_057346.1 coordinate 4,882,519, forward strand.
TCCAGAAATAATACTTCTTAAAGCTTCCCATGCACTTATGGGAAAGATCCCTCCTGTGTGGCATTAAATGGGGGAGGGATCAGTTTGTTTTAATAGAAACAGTTCACAACAGAAAAGATTTTAACTTTGGTCCATTTGTTAGCTTAAGGACAGTCACACTGCCCATCATCAATTCAAAAACCCAACACATAAATTAAAAAAATATTCATTTGTTATTTCATTCTAAAACAGGCACAGATACTCTGTTTTCATTCTCTGCCCTTTCAACTTGGGAATCGACTGTTGGTTTGGTCTCTAAACCATCAGCATCTTTGAAGGCTTCTCTGGCAGCCTCAACAGCATCTGCTTGGATGGGCTCTCTCTCCTCCTGGTGCATGATTTCAGGGGTCACTTGTTCCAAATTAGCTTCTAGAAGTTCAGTTTGTACTTCCCCTGGCATCTGATTTACCCATTCAACATTCAGCTGCTCCACAGATACTTCAGTACGTTCTTCAGTCTGAATTTGACCTGGTTATAGATAACCCACCTGGACCTGCCCTGGAAGTTCACTCATCTGTGAATCATGCACTTGGCTGTCCTGGAGCAGATCGGGATGGACCTGTTCCACAGTCACTTGTGCTGAATCCACACATTGAAAGCAGTGGTAACATATTCCCCTTCCCAACTTGTTCTATAATAGTCATTAATCATGGGGTTCAGTTTGCATGCGTGTTTCTACTGAAATAACTTTGGTTACTAGACACTCTGAAATACTGTATTACCCACATGCCTCCTTAATTCATTTCCTTGCATAAACCACAAGTCACATAGACTGCAATGGTGGGGTTTATCTCCAGTGTGTATTACAAAATGATCTTTGAACTGGTCCCTGTTGTTAAACACATTGTTACGGACCTGACATTGTTAAAGCATTTTCTTCCCTTTTTGTGTCCCCACTCCATTTTGGCACACAGTCAGGTGACATTTGAGGATGCCATTTCTGGCAGATCGTTCATGACAATTTGGACATTCAGAAGGTGTTTCACCTGCATGTTTTCAGAGACGTTCTTTAAAATGTCCAAAGTGGTCACATTGTTTCTCGTAGTATTGACACGTGAAAATTTTCCCCAGTTCTTTGCTGCATATTGACTCCACCTTCTCTGAGGTGTTAACAGTTGAGTTGCTGTCTCCACATGCTCTCCCAGCGATACCTTTAATTGCATATTTCACACTTGAGGCTCTCAGTGGAGTGTGGTTTCTGTGTTCATTAAAATGGTAAAATGATTGTTGGGTCTGGGTGGCTCAGTCGGTTAAGCATCCGATTTCAGTTCAGGTTATGATCTCACAGTTTGTGAGTTTGAGCCCCGCATCTGGCTCTGTGCTGACAGCTCAGAGCCTGGAGCCTGCTTTGTATTCTGTGTCTCCCTCTCCCTCTGTTTCTTCCCCTGCTCATGCGTTGTCTCTCTCTCTTTCCTTCAAAAATAAATAAAAACATTAAAAAATTTTAAAAAATGGTAAAATGGTTTAAATGAACAATTACATTTCTCCCAAGGGATTGAGTCTTTCACGTGTGACAGCTGAAATTCCACAATTTCCATACCTTCTACTGGTTTGCTTGTGGGGTCAGATGTACAACCCTCTTCTTTAATCTGCTTTTTTCTATCACCCCGACGGTACTTTCATCATAATATCTGCCAACAGAGCTAGGGTGGAATCATCAGAAGAAGCTGTGCTCTGATGTACTTTATAGACTGCTTGGCAGAAGCCACTTCCTCCAACATTTCAATGCCTTCATGTTCCACCTCGATTGTGCCTTCGGCAACCTCCAATTTTAATAGGTTCTGACTCTGCAGATGGCAATGACTCAGTGATAACATTTGAAGTTTCTGCAATCTCTCTCTCTCTCTCTCTCTCTCTCTCTCTCTCTCTCTCTCTTTTGCCTCACTTTTTCCTGTGGTATTTTCCTTTAGGGTTGCTTAGTTTTCTTTGTTCCTGACTTCAAAGGCTTTGATAGCTTCTAGTGTTTGTAGAAACTCTGCTGCTTTCTATATATCATTGGTCTCCTCTTCTCTTTGTATCATCAATTTTTCTGTATATGTGAACTCAATTAAATGATGGAGTCCATTTTACTAACAACTTTAACCTCCACTAAAGGTTCCTGAGTAAACTCCTGAAAGAATTTGTAGAAGAACTTACTGTAAGTAGTCAAAACGGCCTTGTGGGCCTTAAAATCATGTCTGTTGGCAATCAGGGTGATGTTAGTAAACTGATCTTTGTCTCATTGTTCATTCAATTGGCCCAGGATCATTTTTTGATGTTCTGGAAACTCCTGAAGGTGTTGCATCATCTCTTGCGCCTCCATGGCCATCAGGTTGCTCTAGATCTTAATCTGCCCTCTCACCTCTAGGGCCCTCAGAGCTTCTTCCCTGCTTTCCCCTCTCTTGGCGAATCTAAATCTTACTGTTCCCTACCCCTAAACAGCTCCTTGCCCTCCATCACCTCCCAAGTGCCTGGGCCCTGCCTCTGCTGATCTGGCTGGGGCTGAAAATGTCTTTTAAAAATAACAGCCAAGTATTTTTTTCAGAGGTGAGATAATTAAATGCCAGGAAAATTACACTAAAAGTTGTTAAAGAAAGTTTTTTAAATGCAAAAATACATATATAACAAATGAACTTGGAATTATGGAATGAAAAGAATCAGAAATAGTAATCTATTGGTAAATATGTTTTCACCTATTTGTTATATTTACATGTATAATTCACTGAATTGTTAGCTTCACAAAACATGTAGAAATAAACTTTATGATAGCAATCATACAGAGAATGAGATCCAACATTAAATGCAAAAATATTTACAAACATATATATATATATATATATATATATATATATATATATATATATTCCAATTAGAGCCAAAATTCCAAAGGGAACCAGTTCCCATAATGGAACTTGCTTGCACCATGCAAACGCCCAATGCTGTGCTTCTGTGGATCCATACCTTGAATAGGCCTGCCTCCATCCCAGTGCTGCAGGGCCCCTCCTGAAGGGGACCACCAAGGGCAAAGATAGCTAAGCCTAACCCTCCTGCCCCTGTGCAACTTGTGGATCCACCCTGGATAATATGCCTTTTGCCAGATCCCATCGAAGCAGCACTACAAGCCTGTCAGTGTGCAAGCAGCCCAGACAGGGCCACACGACTCCACAGTGATGCTGCCCCTGGGAGAGGGGAGGATAAGGTACACACCAGTCTGACTGTGGCTCCACTGATGGGCTGGGGGCAGACATTGGGTCTGACTGTTGCCCTGCCCACCAACACAAGTTTCTCCAGACAGCACAGGGGAAGTGCCCTGCAGTTTGGAGCTACCACAGGGACTACCCAAAATGATGAAATGGAAGAATTCTCCTCAAAAGAAACTCCAGGAAGTGGCAACAGCTAACGAATTCATCAAAAATGACTTAAGCAATATAACGGAACAATAATTTAGAATTATAGCCGTAAAATTAATCGCTGGACTTGAAAAATGCACACAGGACAGCAGAGAATCTATTGCTACAGAGATCAAGGGACTAAAAAATAGTCATGAGGAGCTAAAAAATGCTATAAATGAGGTGCAAAATAAACTGGAGGTGGCCATAGTACGGATTGAAGAGGAGAGGAGACAATAGATGAGTTAGAAGATAAAGTTATGGAAAAAGAGGAAGAAGAGAAAAAGAGAAAAAAAAAATCCAGGTGTATGAGGGGAGAATTAGAGAACTCAGTGATGCAATCAAACTGAACAATATCCATATCATAGGAATTCCAGAAGAAGAAGAAGAGAGAGAAAGGGGCTGAAGGTATACTTTAACAAATCATAGCTGAGAAGTTCCTTGATCTGGGGAAGAAAACGGGCATTGAAATCCAAGAGGCACAGAGAACTCCCTTCAGATGTAACTTGAATCAATCTTCTGCATGACATATCATAGTGAAACTGGCAAAATAGAAGGATAAAGAGAAAATTATGAAAGCAGCTAGGGATAAACATACTCTAACATATAAAGGGAGACCGATAAGACTACTGACAGATCTATCCACTGAAACTTGGCAGGCCATAAAGGAATGGCAGAAAATCTTCAATGGGATGAACAGAAAAAATATGCAACTGAGAATTCTTTATCCAGCAAGTCTGTCATTTAGAATAGAAGGAGAGATAAAGGTCTTGCCACACAAACAAAAACTGAAGGAATTCATCACCACTAAACCAGACCTATAAGAGATCCTAACGGGGAATCTGTGAGTGAAATATTGCAAGGACCACAAAGTACTAGAGATATCAGTACAAGCATGTAACCTACAGACATCACAATGACTCTAACCCCATATCTTCCTATAATAACACTGAATGTAATTGCACTAAATGCTCCAACCAAAAGACATAGGGTATCTGAATGGATAAAAAAACAAGACCCATCTATTTGCTGTCTACAAGAGACTCATTTTAGACCTGAGGACACCTTCAGATTGAAAGTGAGGCCATGGAGAACTATCTATCATACTACTGGAAGTAAAAAGAAAGCTGAAGCAGCCATATTTGTATCAGACAAACTAGACTTTAAATTAAAGGCTTTAACAAGACATGAAGAAGGGCATTATATAATAATTACAGGGTCTATCCATCAGGAAGAGCTAACAATTACAAATGTCTATGTGCCGAATACAGGAGCCCCCAAATATATTAAACAATCACAAACATAAGCAACCTTATTGATAAGAAAGTGGTAATTGCAGGGGACTTCAATACCCCACTAACAACAATGGAAAGATCACCTAGACACAGGATCAATAAAGAAACAAGGGCCCTGAATGACACATTGGATCAGATGGACTTGACAGATATATTTAGAACTCTGCATCCCAAAGCCACAGAATATACTTTCTTCTCGAGTGCACATGGAACATTCTCCAAGATAGATCATATACTGGGTCACAAAACAGCTCTTCATAAGTACAAAAGAATTAAGATCATACCATGCACACTTTCAGATCACAATGCTATGAAGCTTGAAATCAACCACAGGAAAAAGACTGGAAAACCTCCAAAATCATGGAGGTTAAAGATCACCCTACTAAAGAATGAATGGGTCAACCAGGCAATTAGAGAAGAAATTAAGAAACATATGGAAACAAATGAAAATGAAAATACAACAATCCAAACGCTTTGGAATGCAGTGAAGGCAGTCCTGAGAGGAAAATACATTGCAATCCAGGCCTATCTCAAGAAACAAGAAAAATCCCAAATACAAAATCTAACAGCACACCTAAAGGAACTAGAAGCAGAACAGCAAAGACACCCAAACCCAGAAGCAGAAGAGACATAATAAAGATCAGAAATAAACAATATAGAATCTAAAAAAATCTGTAGAGCAGATCAATGAACCCAAGAGTTGTTTTTTTGAAAAAATAAACAAAATTGATAAACCAGGATTCTCAAAAAGAAAAGGAAGATGACCCAAATAGATCACATCATGAATGAAAATGGAATTATTACAACCAGTCTCTGAGCAATACAAGCAGTTATCAGTGAATACTGTGAAAACTTGTATGCCAACAAACTGGACAACCTGGAAGAAATGGACAAATTCCTAAGCACCCACACACTTCCAAACTCAAACAGGAAGAAAGAGAAAATTAGAACAGACCCCAAATAAGAAATGGAATCAATTATCAAAAATCTCCCAACAAATAAGAGTCCAGGACCAGATGGCTTCTCAGGGGAATTCTACCAGACATTTAAAGCAGCGATAATACCTATCCTTCTCAAGATATTCCAAAAAATAGATAGGGAAGGAAAACTTCCAGACTCATTCTATGAAGCCAGCATTACTTTGATTCCCAAACCAGACAGAGACCCAGTAAAAAAAGAGAACTACAGGCCAATATCCCTGATGAATATGGATGCAAAAATTCTCAATAAGATACTAGCAAATCGAATTCAACAGCTTATAAAAAGAATTATTCACCATGATCAAGTGGGATTCATTCCTGGGATGCAGGGCTGGTTCAATATTTGCAAATCAATCAATGTGATACATCACATTAATAAAAGAAAAGATAAGGACCATTGATCGTGTCAATCGATGCAGAAAAAGCATTTGACAAAACTCAGCATCCTTTCTTAATAAAAACCCTCGAGAAAGTCGGGATAGAAGGAACATACTTAAACATCATAAAAGCCATTTATGAAAAGCCCACAGCCAATATCATCCTCAATGGGGAAAAACTGAGAGCTTTTTCCCTGAGATCAGGAACATGACAGGTATGTCCACCCTCACTGCTGTTGTTTAACATAGTGCTGGAAGTTCTAGCATCAGCAATCAGACAACAAAAGGAAATCAAAGGCATCAAAATTGGCAAAGATGAAGTCAAGCTTTCACTTTTTGCAGACACATGATATTATACATGGAAAATCAGATAGACTCCACCAAAAGTCTGCTAGAACTGATACATGCATTCAGCAAAGTCGCAGGATACAAAATCAATGTACAGAAATCAGTTGCATTCTTATACACTAATAATGAAGCAACAGAAAGACAAATAAAGAAACTGATCCCATTCACAATTGCACAAAGAAGCATAAAATACCTAGGAATAAATCTAACCAAAGATGTACAAGATATGTATGCTGAAAACTATAGAAAGCTTATGAAGGAAATTGAAGAAGATGGAAAGAAATGGAAAAACATTCCGTGCTCATGGATTGGAAGAATAAACCTTGTTAAAATGTCAGTACTACCCAAAGCTGTCTACACATTCAATGCAATCCCAATCAAAATTGCACCAGCATTCTTCTCAAAGCTATAAAAAGCAATCCTAAAAATTGTATGGAATCACAAAAGGCCTGAATAGCCAAAGTAATTTTGAAGAAGACCAAAGCAGGAGGCATCACAATCCCAGACGTCAGCCTCTAGTACAAAGCTGTCATCATCACGAAAGCATGGTATTGGCACAAAAACAGACACATAGACCAATGGAATGGAATAGAGACTCCAGAATTGGACCCATAAAAGTATGGCCAACTAATCTTTGACAAAGCAGGAAAGAATATCCAATGGAAAAAAGACAGTCTCTTTAGCAAATAGTGCTGGGAGAATGGGACAGCAACATGCAGAAGGATGAAACTAGACCACTTTCTTACATCATTCACAAAAATAAACTCAAAACGGATAAAGGACCTGAATGTGAGACAGAAAACCATGAAAACCTTAGAGGGTAAAGCAGGGAAAAACCTCTGGGACCTCAGCCATAGCAATTTCTTACTTGACACATACCCAAAGGCAAGGGAATTAAAAGCAAAAATGAACCATTGGGACCTCATGAAGATAAAAAGCTTCTGCACAGCAAAGGAAACAATCAACAAAACTAAAAGGCAACCAATGGAATGGGATAAGATATTTGCAAATAACACATTGAACAAAGGGCTATTATCCAAAATCTATAAAGGACTCACCAAACTCCACACCCAAAAAACAAATAACCCAGTGAAGAAATGGGCAGAAAACATGAATAGACACTTCTCTAAAGAAGACATCCAGATGGCCAATAGGCACATGAAAAGATGCTCAGCGTTGCTCCTCATCAGGGAAATACAAATCAAAACCACACTCAGATACCACCTCACGCCAGTCAGAGGGGCCAAAATGAACAAATCAGGAGACCATAGATGCTGGAGAGGATGTGGAGAAATGGGAACCCTCTTGCCCTGTTGGTGGGAAGGCAAACTGGTGCAGCTGCTCTGCAAAACAGTGTTGAGTTTCCTCAAAATATTAGAAATAGATCTCCCCTATGACCCAGCAATAGAACTGCTAGGAATTTCCCAAATGGATACAGCAATACTGATTCATTGGGGCACTTGTACTCCAATGCTTATAGCAGCACTCTCAACCATAGCCAAACTATGGAAAGAGCCTAAATGTCCATCAACTGATGAATGGATAAAGAAATTGTGGTTTATATACACAATGGAATACCACGTAGCAATGGTAAAGAATGAAATATGGCCTTTTGTAGCAATGGGGATGGAACTGGAGAGTGTGATGCTAAGTGAAATAAGTCATACAGAGAAAGACAGATACCATATGGTTTCACTCTTATGTGGATCCTGAGAAACTTAACAGAAGACCAAGGAGGAGGGGAAGGGAGGGGGAAGTTACAGATAGGGAAGGAGGAAAACCATAAGAGATTCTTAAAAACTGAGAATAAATTGGCACGAGATTTTCAGGGTGCTAGACAGAAAAAATATGCAGCCAAGAATCCTTTATCCAGCAAGTCTGTCATTTAGAATAGAAGGAGAGATAAAGGTCTTCCCAAACAAACAAAAACTGAAGGAATTTGTCACCACTAAACCAGCCCTACAAGAGATCCTAAGGGGGACCCTGTGAGACAAAGTCCCAGAGATATCACTATAAGCATAAAACGTACAGACATCACAATGACTCTAAACCCGTATCTTTCTATAATAACACTGAATGTAAATGGATTAAATGCGCCAACCAAAAGACATAGGGTATCAGAATGGATAAAAAAACAAGACCCATCTATTTGCTGTCTACAAGAGACTCATTTTAGACCTGAGGACACCTTTAGATTGAGAGTGAGGGGATGGAGAACTATTTATCATGCGACTGGAAGCCAAAAGAAAGCTGGAGTAGCCATACTTATATCAGACAAACTAGACTTTAAATTAAAGGCTGTAACAAGAGATGAAGAAGGACATTATATAATAGTTACAGGGTCTATCCATCAGGAAGAGCTAACAATTATAAATGTCTATGCACCGAATACAGGAGCCCCCAAATATATAAAACAATTACTCATAAACATAAGCAACCTTATTGATAAGAATGTGGTAATTGCAGGGGACTTTAATACACCACTTACAGAAATGGATAGATCATCTAGACACACGGTCAATAAAGAAACAAGGGCCCTGAATGAGACATTGGATCAGATGGACTTGACAGATATATTTAGAACTCTGCATCCCAAAGCAACAGAATATACTTTCTTCTCGAGTGCACATGGAACATTCTCCAAGATAGATCATATACTGGGTCACAAAACAGCCCTTCATAAGTTTACAAGAATTGAAATTATACCATGCTTACTTTCAGACCACAATGCTATGAAGCTTGAAATCAACCACAGAAAAAAGTCTGGAAAACCTCCAAAATCATGGAGGTTAAAGAACACCCTACTAACGAATGAGTGGGTCAACCAGACAATTAGAGAAGAATTAAAAAATATATGGAAACAAACGAAAATGAAAATACAACAATCCAAACGCTTTGGGACGCAGCAAAGGCAGTCCTGAGAGGAAAATACATTGCAATCCAGGCCTATCTCAAGAAACAAGAAAAATCCCAAATACAAAATCTAACAGCACACCTAAAGGAACTAGAAGCAGAACAGAAAAGGCAGCCTAAGCCCAGCAGAAGAAGAGAAATAATAAGATCAGACCAGAAATAAACAATATAGAAACTAAAAAAACTGTAGAGCAGATCAACGAAACCAAGAGTTGGTTTTTTGAAAAAATAAACAAAATTGACAAACCTCTAGCCAGGCTTCTCAAAAAGAAAAGGGAAATGACCCAAATAGATAAAATCATGAATGAAAATGGAATTATTACAACCAATCCCTCAGAGATACAAACAATTATCAGGGAATACTATGAAAAATTATATGCCAACAAATTGGACAACCTGGAAGAAATGGACAAATTCCTGAACACCCACACTCTTCCAAAACTCAATCAGGAGGAAATAGAAAGCTTGAACAGACCCATAACCAGCGAAGAAATTGAATCGGTTATCAAAAATCTCCCAACAAATAAGAGTCCAGGACCAGATGGCTTCCCAGGGGAGTTCTACCAGACGTTTAAAGCAGAGATAATACCTATCCTTCTCAAGCTATTCCAAGAAATAGAAAGGGAAGGAAAACTGCCAGACTCATTCTATGAAGCCAGTATTACTTTGATTCCTAAACCAGACAGAGACCCAGTAAAAAAAGAGAACTACAGGCCAATATCCCTGATGAATATGGATGCAAAAATTCTCAATAAGGTACTAGCAAATCGAATTCAACGGCATATAAAAAGAATGATTCACCATGATCAAGTGGGATTCATTCCTGGGATGCAGGGCTGGTTCAACATTCGCAAATCAATCAACGTGACACATCACATTAACAACAAAAAAAGAGAAGAACCATATGATCCTGTCAATCGATGCAGAAAAGGCCTTCGACAAAATCCAGCACCCTTTCTTAATAAAAACCCTTGAGAAAGTCGGGATAGAAGGAACATACTTAAAGATCATAAAAGCCGTTTATGAAAAGCCCACAGCTAACATCATCCTCAACGGGGAAAAACTGAAAGCTTTTTCCCTGAGGTCAGGAACACGACAAGGATGCCCACTCTCACCGCTGCTGTTTAACATAGTGCTGGAAGTTCTAGCATCAGCAATCAGACAACAAAAGGAAATCAAAGGCATCAAAATTGGCAAAGATGAAGTCAAGCTTTCGCTTTTTGCAGATGACATGATATTATACATGGAAAATCCGATAGACTCCACCAAAAGTCTGCTAGAACTGATACATGAATTCAGCAAAGTTGCAGGATACAAAATCAATGTACAGAAATCAGTTGCATTCTTATACACTAACAATGAAGCAACAGAAAGACAAATAAAGAAACTGATCCCATTCACAATTGCACCAAGAAGCATAAAATACCTAGGAATAAATCTAACCAAAGATGTAAAGGATCTGTATGCTGACAACTATAGAAAGCTTATGAAGGAAATTGAAGAAGATTTAAAGAAATGGAAAGACATTCCCTGCTCAGGGATTGGAAAAATAAATATTGTCAAAATGTCAATACTACCCAAAGCTATCTACACATTCAATGCAATCCCAATCAAAATTGCACCAGCATTCTTCTCGAAACTAGAACAAGCAATCCTAAAATTCATATGGAACCACAAAAGGCCCCGAATAGCCCAAGGAACTTTGAAGAAGAAGACCAAAGCAGGAGGCATCACAATCCCAGACTTTAGCCTCTACTACAAAGCTGTCATCATCAAGACCGCATGGTATGGGCACCAAAACAGACACATAGACCAATGGAATAGAATAGAAACCCCAGAACTAGACCCACAAACGTATGGCCAACTCATCTTTGACAAAGCAGGAAAGAACATCCAATGGAAAAAAGACAGCCTCTTTAACAAATGGTGCTGGGAGAACTGGACAGCAACATGCAGAAGGTTGAAACTAGACCACTTTCTCACACCATTCACAAAAATAAACTCAAAATGGATAAAGGACCTAAATGTGAGACAGGAAACCATCAAAACCCTAGAGGAGAAAGCAGGAAAAGACCTCTCTGACCTCAGCCGTAGCAATCTCTTACTCGACACATCCCCAAAGGCAAGGGAATTAAAAGCAAAAGTGAATTACTGGGACCTTATGAAGATAAAAAGCTTCTGCACAGCAAAGGAAACAACCAACAAAACTAAAAGGCAACCAACGGAATGGGAAAAGATATTCGCAAATGACATATCGGACAAAGGGCTAGTATCCAAAATCTATAAAGAGCTCACCAAACTCCACACCCAAAAAACAAATAACCCAGTGAAGAAATGGGCAGAAAACATGAATAGACACTTCTCTAAAGAAGACATCCGGATGGCCAACAGGCACATGAAAAGATGTTCAGCGTCGCTCCTTATCAGGGAAATACAAATCAAAACCACACTCAGGTATCACCTCACGCCAGTCAGAGTGGCCAAAATGAACAAATCAGGAGACTATAGATGCTGGAGAGGATGTGGAGAAACGGGAACCCTCTTGCACTGTTGGTGGGAATGCAAATTGGTGCAGCCGCTCTGGAACGCAGTGTGGAGGTTCCTCAGAAAATTAAAAATAGACCTACCCTATGACCCAGCAATAGCACTGCTAGGAATTTATCCAAGGGATACAGGAGCACTGATGCATAGGGCCACTTGTACCCCAATGTTCATAGCAGCACTCTCAACCATAGCCAAAGTATGGAAAGAGCCTAAATGTCCATCAACTGATGAATGGATAAAGAAATTGTGGTTTATATACACAATGGAATATTACGTGGCAATGAGAAAAAATGAAATATGGCCTTTTGTAGCAACGTGGATGGAACTGGAGAGTGTGATGCTAAGTGAAATAAGCCATACAGAGAAAGACAGATACCATATGGTTTCACTCTTATGTGGATCCTGAGAAACTGAACAGGAACCCATGGGGGAGGAGAAGGAAAAAAAAAAAAAAGAGGTTAGAATGGGAGAGAGCCAAAGCATAAGAGACTGTTAAAAACTGAGAACAAACTGAGGGTTGATGGGGGGTGGGAGGGAGGAGAGGGTGGGTGATGGGTATTGAGGAGGGCACCTTTTGGGATGAGCACTGGGTGTTGTATGGAAACCAATTTGTCAATAAATTTCATTAAAAAATACAAAAAAAACTGAGAATAAACTGAGGGTTGATGGGGGTGGGAGTGGGATAAAGAGGAAAGTGGGTGATAGGCATTGAGGAGAGCACCTGTTGTGATGAGCACTGGGTGTTGTGTGGAAACCAATTCGACAATAAATTTCATATTAAAAAAAATAGAAGGTAGAGATTGTTAGTTTGCAGAAACAAAGAAAACCCGGCTTAAATAATATACAGATAAATAGGTGGCACCTGGGTGGCTCAGTGTGTCAAGTGTTCGATTATTGATTTCTGCTCATGTCATGATCTCAGTGGTGAGATGAAGCCTCAGGTCAGGCTCTGCTCTGAGAATGCAGCCTGCTTAGGATTCTTCACCCTCACTCCCACCCCCTCCCCCCCCAAAAAAAGACAGAGATTGAGGCGCCTGAGTGGCTCAGTTGGTTAAGTCTCTGACTTGGTCTCAGGTCATGATCTCACAGTTCATGGGTTCAGTCCCTATGTCAGGTTCTGTGCTGACAGTTCTGAACCTGGAGTTTGCTTCAGAGTCTGAGTCTCGCTTTCTCTCGGCCCCTCCCCTGCTCACTTTCTGTCTGTGTCTCTCTCTCTCTCTCAAAAATAAAAAAAAGAAACATTTTTAAAAATATACAGATAAAAAAAAGTTTGTAAAAGATACATTATGCAAATACTGATTATAAAACAGGCCCAGTGGATATATTAATTTCAGACCATGTAAACTTTAGAATAAGGCACATTACAAGAGATCGAGATGTTTTATAATGACAACAGTTTCAATTTTTAAAAAATATAACCACATGAAACAGTATGAACTGAATTACAGGTTTAACAACATATGAAGAAAAACTATCAGAGAAAGTGGAAAGAAATATGGATAAGTTCATGATTATATTTGAAGACGGCAGTGATCCTTTTTAATAAATGATAGAACAAGTAGAAAGACAGCCAGTAGGAATATGGAAGACCTGAACAGGACAATCAGTATACTCAGCCTAAGTGACAGTTACATAGAATGCTATAGCAACAACTGCACTGCATAGTCCTTTCAGATCCACACAGAACATTGATCAAGATGGACCATCTCTTGGTGTATCAAGTCTCATTAAATTTAAAAAGACTGAGATCACACATATTATATTCCCTGACCACAATAAAACACACCATTTGGTGTGTAACACCAAATATTTATAAATCAAAGAATATGCAGCCAAGTAACCCATAGGTCACAAAAGAAATCACAAGAAAAGTTAGAAATACTTCATGTTGAATGAAAACGAAAACACAGCATATCAGAATTCCTAGGATGCAGCTAAATTGTGCTGTATGGCAAGTCATGTCTTTAAATGTATTTATTAGGAAAAAAGTTCCAAAATCCATCCTCTGCACTTTCCCCACAGGGACTTTGGGAAATAATACAGTTAGTATAATCCACCTTATTAACCATCTAAAGAAAAACCACATGCTCATATCAAGTGCTGAAGGAATGTAACTTGAACAAATTCAACATCACATCGTAATAATTTTCAGCATACTAGGAACAGAAGGGAACTTCCTCAGTCTGATAAAGAGCATCTAAGAGAAGCCCACAACTAACATCATACTTAATGGCGATAGCCTCATGCTTTCCCACAGGTGGATGTCCACCCTTGCCATGCTTCTTCAACATCCTACTAGAAGTCCTACCCAGCAAAATAAGGAAAAACAAAGAAACAGACAGACATACAAAACCCCAATCCAGATTGGAAAGTAAATAAATAAAACTGCTCCTATTGACAGACAAGATGATTATTTATGTAGAATATTCCAAACAATCTACAAAAATATTCCTAGAACTAACAAGTGAGTTCAGTAATATTGTAGGATACAAGGTGAATACATTAAAAAGTTGTACATTTGTTAAAAGAAAAGCAATGAAAACCTTGAAACCAAAATTTGCCAAGGATGCCATTCACAATAGTTATAAAAAAAAAAGATAAGAAAGGGACCTTTTTGCTAAAACCTACAAAACAGAGATGAAAGAAATAAAAGATCTAAAGAACTGCAGAGATATACCATGTAAATGGATTGGAAGTTTCAACATATATGTCACATTTTTCCAAATTGATCTGTCATTATCAGTATCATCTCAGATACAGACCTATGATCTATCCAGATGATTCCAACATTTTATGAAAAAGAGATGGAATCTGAATAGCCAGATTTATTTTAAAAAGGATAAAGTTGGAGAAATCACAGTACTCAGTATTTTTTCCTTTTTATTTATTAAAATAATTTTTTTAGAGTTTATTTTTGAGAGAGTATGTTGGGGGAGGGACAGAGAGACTAGAGCTGGTGTGTGGGGGGGAATAGAGAATCCAAAGTGGTCTCCGCCCTTACAGCATTGAGCCTGATGTGGGGCTTGAACTCACAAACTATGAAATCATGACCTGAGACAGAGTCAGATGCTCAACCGACTGAGCCACCCAAGAGCCCCCATAGTACTCAATATTAAGTCTTTCTAAAAAAAAATTAATGTTTATTTTTGAGAGAGAGAGAGAGTGAGCATGAGCAGGGGAGGGCAGAGAGAGACACACACACAGTATCTGAAGCAGGTTCCAGGCTCTGAGTTGTGAGTACAAAGCCCCACCAGGGCTAGAATTTATGAACCGTGAGATCGTGACCTAAGGCAAAGTCAGTCAGTCAACTGGCTGAGCCATCCAGGTGTCCCCCATAGTACTCATTATTAAGTCTTAATATAAAGCTATAGCAATCAATACAGAGTGATATTGATAGCGGGCAGACACAAAGGTCAGTGGATACAGAAGATTTCAGAAATAGACCCACAAAAATATGACTGATTTTTTTTTGACAATGGTACAAAGGCAATTCAATGGAGAAAAAATAGCAGTTTTCAACAAATGGTTTTGGAACAACTGGATATTCATAACACCAACAACAAAAAAGAAAACAAAAGGAGAGAGACTTTTGACCTATACCTCAGATATACAAAAATTAAGTTAAAATGGACAATAGATCTAAACATAAAATGTAAAACTATAATGGTTTTATTTTTATTTTAATTCCAAAAGAAATTATAGGAGAAAATCTTTGTGATCTGAGGTTGGGCAAAGATTTCTTAGATATGGGACCAAAAGCACAATCCATAAAAAAAAAAAAGTGCTGAATTAATTTTCATTAAAATTAAAATATTTTGCTCTGGGAAATACATTGGTAAGAAAATGAAAAATCAAGATACAAACTGGGAGAAAATATTTGTGAATCACATGTCTGGTAAGGGACTTGGATCTAGAATATATAGAGTCTCAAAACCCAAAAATAAGAAAGTAACATACAAGTGAAGAAAACTGGCTAAGGACTTGAAAAGGCCCTTTTCCCCACAGAGGATATATGGATGACAATAAGCTTTAAAAAAATATGGCTTAACTTCACTAGGCGGGAAAATGCAAACACCAAATTTGGTCGCTAGAAGTGGGATTCAGCTAAACAAATAATTGACTCTGGGATCCGGAAATGGGTAGCACGGAAACCCATTGGAGGCCCAAAAGATGTTTCCACTGTGTTCTTCAGTGGAAAATTATTTGATAAAAATGTTGTGATAACATAGAAGCAGATAATGTGCCTGATTTGCATGTGGTTTTAAGTGAACAGGTTAGGAACAGAATGTCACTTATGCACCTTGGTTCTTTTTAGCTTCCTTTGGCCAAGGTTCTACTGGGAAGAAAGGATCTTAGAAAAGAACCAGGAAGTTTGCAAGAAGGGATGGAAGAGAACAGAAGGAATCGAGAAATTCTAGGACTTGAATGGTTGAAAGGTGAAGTTGTGTTTTTTCTCCAGCTAGTTAAAAAAGAGGAGAAATAGAAATGCTTTAAGCAATAAGGGCTCATTGGGGTTCAGCCTTGGGACAAAGACCAGATCAAGAGTGTGCCGTGTTATATATTGTTAAAACCTCTACATGGACGAAGTGTACTGCAGGGGGAAGTTTATTCTTTTAGTTTTATAAAATCGGCTGGTGGACAAAGATTAAGGGACTGGTCTAGTAGAATCCTGATAAACTAAAACTACCAGTTGTTAATGTAGAAAGATGTATATCACAAAAATAATGGTGGTGTGATTAGTGACACATGAAGCTGGTTATAACATAGTAATAAAAAGTTTTTAAATGACTATTGATGCCAAAAGAGTTGCCAACTTGGGTTAAAAGCAGCTGTGACTCCCAAAGCTATTTCTGGCAATGGGTAGACTGAGAAAGCTGCCCAGCCCCAAAGAGCTGCATATTCTCCTACACCTTCTTCATGTGTGGCCAAGGAGGATATTGGAAAAGGGAGCACCTCTGAGGAGTAACCAAGGACTATGGTAAAACATAGGTTGGGGAGCTAATCCCAAATAACAAAACCTGGCCTTAAACAAGAATATGTCTATTCCCCAAGATACAGGTTTATCGCAACATTAGTCCCATAAGGCTTCAGCATTGCTATTAACCAATGACTGCTGTGCCTTCCAGTTAATCTCTTTGTTAAATAGCAACATCTACATCATTATCCTGTCCCATCCCACCATGGTATGTTGGATGTGTGAAGGGAAGATATCTTCTGTTTTATTTTGTTGTTGTTTATAGGTGTCTGAGTCAGGAGGGCTTAAATCTGGTATAGAGGCTAGAACAAGATCCTGGATTTCCAACCTGGTTGGAAAAACATTTACAGTCTCATTCATTTTGTGTGAATAAAAGAGGTATGCAAATATTTGTGACCAGAAAGGTGATTGTGCTAGACTGAATCATTTGGATAAAGGAAATATGTGTTGTCTTCTCTGAAGACCTTGGGAATGGCCATGTGACTTGCTTTGGCCAATGGTGTATGAGTTGATGTTTATGTTAATACTTGCTTCCTGAGCCTATCTTGTTTTTTCTTTCTGTTTACAGAGCATCATGTTTCAGACAGGTCTCTTTCAGGTTGGGTCCTCGAATGAGAAAATTTGTGGCAGTTGACCTATAGCCAATGACATGTAATGCAAACATAGAATAAATTGTTCCCATAGCACATTGATACTTTGAGGTTGTTTGTTGCCATGGTCTAAACTAGTGAAAACTGACTAGTGTCCTCTCTTAATTAACAATGCCATCATCCACCAGATCTTGCAAGCAAGAAATCTCTTATTTCACTTGATTCCTTTCTCTGTCTTACAATTTCCCCCCTTGCTTCAAATCCATTCCATCTAATTTTAATTTCTTTAAAATTTTAGAGTCTAACTAATTCTCTACTCTCCATACTAGTAATAATAATATTTATCCCGGCTAAAAGGTGAAAAGGTCAACTTTTGCCCTCAACATTAAGTGTAACTCTCTTGAATTGGTTTATACTATTTCTTTCTCCATCTCCTTCTCCTTCTCCTTCTCCTTTTCCTTTTCCTTTTCCTTTTCCTTTTCCTTTTCCTTTTCCTTAGCTATCCAATCTAAACTTTTACCTCTCCCTCATGGTCTTCCAAGTTCTATCATATTTTATCAAATGCATACTTCTTTTATTTATTTTATGCTTTCTGCTCTGGACACCCCACTGGTTCCAAATGTTATCCCATCCCACTCATATGTGATTAACTCATTTACTTATTCTCTCTCCTCTTAGATATCACTTGCTCTGGGCCCCCTTCCTTGACCTAGTACTAAAGCTTGGTTTCTTGCTCTCCTCTGATGTGGAATTATCTCTGTATGCTTACTTCATCTTCATGGGAATACCCATAATAATGTACTGGAAAAAATGTCCTATAATATGTTGAGTTTTCTTTAGTTTTCTCTTTCTTTCTTTCTTTCTTTCTTTCTTTCTTTCTTTCTTTCTTTCTTTCTTTCTTTCTTTCTTTCTTTCATCTTCTCTTGAGAGGGAGAGGGGCAGAGAGAAAGAGAGAGAGATTCCCAAGCAGGCTCTGTGCTGTCAGTGCAGAGCCCCACATGGGGTTTGAACTCACAAACCATGAGCCCAAACCAAGAGTCAGAAGCTTTACTGACTGAGCCACCCAGACACCCCAAGGAACTCAGTTTTCTAATTGTCTCTACTCTTGACTATATAAACCCCTTGATCTCAAAGACTTTTGTTTGCCAACACTCAGTATGACTTGGCCTCCTAAATATTTGCAAGATGAACACATTATCAGGCTGAATTCTGTTAAGAAAGATATCTGAGACAGAAGGAATAAAACCTTGATATTTTAGAATTTTGATTTCATGTTCCACATGTGAATTATTTGCATACTTTGTGAATATTTGCAACAGAAATTTAAATCTAGGCTTGCTTTACACCAGCACCTACCAATGCTTAGGTGCCATTTTGTCCTACTGTCATTATAGATTTAGATATCATAGAGATGAACAGACCTTGGAAAAACCATGGAGTATAAGACTCTCATTGTTAATATGAGGCAATTACTAACACAGTTAGTGGGTAAAATCAGACAAAAATGCTTTGTACTATATACTATGCTTTTGAAATATCATATTGTTAAATGCAAAATTAGTTTGTATCAGGTGAATTCCAAAATCATATTAATCAAATTTGTGTTACATGAACCATATTTCCTTCTGTTCTTGCAATAATTAATAATAATGAGGTCTCCTTCCACTTGTATAGTACTTATAATTTATGGAACACTTTTATGGACACAAGATTGCCTAGTGACCCTTTGTAATAGGCAAGGATCATTGCAGATAAGAAAATTTAGGCTCAAAGAGAAATCATAGAATGTTAGTAAGTAATGATGTAGGAAAACTCTCTTAGGTTGTTTTATACTTAATTCCAGGCTCCTTTTGCTGTATTCCTAAGCATGTCTATAATCAAGAATTGACTCTTTGATAAAAGTTACATAAAAATGTATATTAGAGTCCACTGCTTAAACAGGTCATGATGTAAATTTTGAGATTTCTGTTAACATTGTAGCTTATTAAGGCAGTGAACTAGAAGTTCTGATGGGTTTAGCAGTTCTCAAACCAATTTTGTTGTACCAGTTCAGGGACCTGTGTTTGCCTTACTTATGTAGGGTGAAATGCGGGACTTTAAAAAAAAGTTTATTTATTTGTTTTGGAGAGAGAGAGAGAGAGAGAGCGCGATCATGAGCAGGGGAGGGGCAGAGAGAGAGGGAGACACAGAATCTGAAGCAGGTTCCAGGCTCTGAGCTGTCAGCACAGAGCCCATTGCAGGGCTCAAACCCATGAACTGTGAGATAGTGACCTGAGCTGAAGTCAGATGCTTAACTGACTGAGCCACCCAGGCACCCCTGAAATTCAAGACTTTTTAATAAATAAGATCACTGGATCATATGAATTGTATTCAACACTGCTGTTTTTTGCTTTATGTCTTTAAGGTATTATGGAAATACCCATTCTTTACTTCTAATCTACCTCTACCTTCTAGACAATTATGTATATGGAATAAAAAATGATTTGCATGTTCCTAATACTCTTGCCAGTGCTGGTCATTTACATGGTGTGGTGCTAGACAGTCAGCATTTCATTTTAGATTTTTGTGAGTGCCTTTAAAGCTCCTAGACACACCCACCCACACATACATGCATACACAGTGTGATCATACTGGCTTCCTTTTCATGAGGGTTTGAGAGAGGAAGACGACATAATAAACTCCATAATGGAGGAAATAGTGTCTTTTTATTCCTTGTATTCCTGGCACAAATATGCCTTAATATGCTATATTAATCAACGCAAATATGCAAAAGTAGACTTATCCCCTATTATCAATACAAATCCTTTATGGCTTTCTCAGGAGAGAGAACAAAATGCAACAGACATCCTAAATGAACTGGATGTTAGAAGGATTAAATGGGTTAGGTATATAAAATACTTCAGGTAGTGCCTTGTGTATGCAGGATTGCTAGATTTAAAAATACAGGATGCCCAGTTAAATTTGAATTTCAGATTCTTTTATGTGCAATTGGACATACCTGTACTAAACAGTTATTTATGTGAAATGGAAGATACACTAAGAGTTACTCATTATTTACCTACCATTCTAATTTAAATGAGCATCCTGTATTTTATCTGGCAACCTGGGCATAGCTTAAGTGCTCAGTAAATGTTAGATAAAGTTGCTGATGCTACTACCAACTTGAAACTTGAATTTTATTCCCAAAACACTGCAGAACTAATGTGCTAAGAGAGTCCTGCCCTTTTGCAGACCTTGTGAAGCAATTATCTTTGAACTACCTGGAGCCTCTGATCCTACTTCCCACTCTCCTTTGAAGTTCTCTGTCGCTGTGGCTTTTGTGACAGCACATTGTTTTGATTTTCTTTTGAGGCTCTTCTAGTCTCTAAGATACTCACAGTTCTTCTGTGTCATTGTTTTTTCTTTTCCCCAGCAACTGCTAACTGTAGGCATCGCCTGAGGCTTGAGCTTTGTTCTTTCCTTGTTTCCTTGCACCCCTTTCTCTTTGAGGAGCACAGCTTCCTGTCTTGTTTTAGTCATCTTTCTTATGTCATCTTGGGAGCTGTGTGTCACCTAAGCTCCAGCGCTGACCTCTTCCCTCTACTCTGTGCCCACATGTCCTGCGCACAACTGGACACGTCCGTGTGCTCAACGCCAGGGACTTCTGACCCCGAGCTTCCCAAACCAAAGAGTCCATCCTGCATCTCAACACCTTCTCCTTCCAGTTTCCTGAGTTTAGGGATATGTCATTTTTGACTTCACTTCGCTCTTTAATATTCAAAAGTAATCAGCCTCAGTCTGTATTGTTTCTTTGAGTAGTAGGATGAACAAAAAATGCAATGCAAAGATATAATGTAACTGTAGCTGCCTCTGCTTTCTCAGGTTTACATGTGAGTTTAGGGAGAGACTGTGGGGGAGGGTTGGTCCTTCTGTAAATATCTATACTGTGCCCTTTTATTTACAGAGATTTTTGGGTATGGACAGACAGAAACGAAGCTGTTGTCTCTGACAGTTGGTGTGTCTGAAGGGTGAGACCCAGAAAGATGGGCCTTGATGTGAATGGGTCTTATTAATGGATGTGCTGGTGCAAATACAGGTCCAGGTCTTAGGAGCAAGTGGCAATTGACATTTTCTGGAAAATCGTAAAGGAATTGGAGGTAAAAGAGACTTAAGGGAGAAAGGAGTCTGAGCTCCCTAGTGGGAAGCTGGCATCTCCAGAAAGAGGCTCTTAGGGAGAAGGTTCTGGTGTCAATTTGCTGAAGAACTTTCCAGGCTGTGATGTCCACTCATCAATGTAAATGCTTATGTATCAGCAATGTATAGCATCCTTACTGCAAGCCTTTCGCAAAGTTTGTAAAACACAAAAATATATGTATCTGTCAGTATGGAGCAGACGTAGAAAGGAGCCAAGCGGTCTGAGGAGGGGAAGAGATTTCCCCTAGAATAGCAGTGGAGCCAGACTTGGAAGCCTGTCTTCCCTTCCTTCTACCCACAGACCTCTTCGGTTTGGCTTCTGTGGGCTCTGAGTCTGCAGTTCTCTTCCCAGCGAGCTGCGTGACTCTGCCTTGCATCCTTTAGTTTCTTTTACTACCACACAGAGACATTGATACAGTCGATTCCTGCTTTTCAATATTACGAATTTCTGTAACTCATGTGAGTCCAAGAACAGCTACATGGTGAAAACTATTTTCCTTCATTGTAGCCTTGACTTTACTTTTTATCACCAGCAGATGGGGCCAGGGAAAGGATTTTGCCAAGGTCCAAATGCTTAGTGAGGTTTCTTAAAGCCAGCTGCTTCATCCCAGGTTCTCATGTAATCTTTACAACAGCCCTCTTAAGTAGGAATTATGATCCCTGTTTTATGGATGGGAAAATTGAGGGTTAGTGGGTTAAGCAATGAGACCAAGACTGCATGAGCTACTAAGTAGCAGAACCAAGATTAGATCAGAAGTCTTTCTGACTCTAGCTGTCAGGCTCTTCTCTACTGTGTTTCTTCCCAGGAGAAGAAAAATGCTTATTTCAGCTATGTTCCGTAGATACAAAGGTCTGGAGCTTTTTTGGATATTGCAGGTGAGGTGATGATTAAGCAAATGAATCAGCAAAACACAAAGTGAAAGGATTTTTGGTGGAGTTGGGTAAGCACATGGGTGAAGTGCAAAGCAGCAAAGAGCAGGGACTCTCTGTAAGCCCTTGCCTCTCTTAGCTCACAGAATTATTGTAAGAATCAAAAAAGAAATGGGCAAGTATAACGTGCTAAGTATGAGGTTTTATGGCTTTATTATTGTTTTTGAGATTATTCTCTGGGTTCCCATTTGTGTGGTGATTTCTTTTATAATTGAGCTTTTGAAAACAGTGATTAGCTTTCCCAGGGGAAGCATTGACTATTTTCCCAAACCTGACAGTTGCAAGCAGGTGCAATGCTCTGCTCTTAGGGCAGTGGCTGGAATGCTTGGAGGAGGTTCTGTGGAGACAGGTGCCATGGAGTGTTGACAGGACACGTGGGGCAAGTTCCCAGGGCAAGATGCATGCGTGTAGGTCTGCATTGTAGGTAGCATGTCTGTTTTTGAGATAATGACATTTGTGGTAATAGCAGGAGAAATGGTCACCACTGAGTTCCATCCTTGTCAAAATCCTGCAGCGTAGGCACAACAAAATTGGGCAGCTTTGGGCATCACTGGATATTGTGCAAAGAGGCGCAGTTTGAAAGCATTAACCTTTTTTCTTTGTAAGTGACAATTATTTTTTAAAAGCAAGGAAATTCATACCTATCAACTGAATGTCCCATTTTCCAATTGTCATTCCCCCACATCACTGTGTTAAAAATTTGATAGGTATCTTTCTAGCATTTTAATCTATTTTCTTTCCCATCATAAGTCTATTGATACATATTAATAGAGTAAATAGATTTAAATGCCAGAAAAAACATATGTATTTACTATAACTTATTATGTATATATAAACACAAAAATTGGACTCCTACTATAACTGTTTTGATTTTTGTTTCCCTTACTCTATTGTGAACATTTTTGTGTGTTAGTATGTTCAGCCCTGCCTCAGGATAAAAGCAATTTAAAAAGCTAATTTAGAAGTAGCAAAAGAGATGGTACAAAGTAATATTTTTCAAGGGATGGGAAATAAAGAAGGGAAAGAAAATGAGGAGGAGAAATGGCCAGTAAGAAACAGGATGGGTTGAAGGAAGATGGCGATGTAGGAGGACGCTGGGCTCACCACGTCCTGCTGACCACTTAGATTCCAACCACTCTGCCTAAATAACCCAGAAAACTGCCAGAAGACTAGCAGAACAGACTCTCTGGAGCCAAGTATAGATGAGAGGCCCACAGAAGAGGGTAGGAAGGGCTGAGAGGCAGTGCGCACTACACGGACTGGTGGGAGGGAGCCGGGGCAGTGGAGGGGCAGCCTGTCTGACAAGGCAGAGCCCCCGAGTCTGGCTTGCAAAAGTGGAGGGGCTGGACTGCATGAGTTCTGACAGCCAGTGGGACTTAACTTCTGGAATGTTAGAAGTCAACAGCTTTGCTCTGAGAGCAGGAGGGCTGGAGGACAATGGGAGGGAGAGTTGTTGAGCCCCAGACAACAGAGCTCAGCTTGGTGGGGAGCAAAGGCACTTGCCAGTGCCATCTCCCTTGTCCATCTCCCAGCCAAAATCCCAAAGGGAACCAGTTCCCATCACAGAACTTGCTTGCACCGTGCAAACACCCAATGCTGTGCTGCTGTGGATCCATCCCTCTGATGGGTCTGCCTCCCTCCCAGTGCCAAGGGTCCCTCCTGAAGCAGACAGCCTAAGGCAAAGCAAGCTGAGTCTGCTCCTCATGCTCCTGTGTACCTTCTGGATCCACCCTGGCTAATACGCCAGATCCCATCTAAGCAGCACCACAAGCCTGGCCGTGTGCAAGTAGTCCAGACAGGGGCCACACCACTTCACAGTGAATCCTGCCCCTGGGAGAGGGGAAGATAAGGTACACACCAGTCTGACTGTGGCCCCAGCAGTGGGCTGGGGGAAGACATCTGGTCTGACTGTGGCCCGCCCACCAACACAAGCTTCTCCAGACAGCACAGGGGAAGAGCCCTGCAGTTCCTCACTACTCCAGTAACTATGCAAAATGATGAAATGGAAGAAATCCCCTCAAAAGACACTCCAGGAAGTAGCGACAGCTAACGAACTGATCAAAAACGATTTAAACAATGTAACAGAAAATGAATTTAAAATAATAGTCATAAAATTAATCACTGGGCTTGAAAAAAGTATAGAGGACAGCAGAGAATCTATTACTACAAAATCAAGAGACTAAGAAACAGGAGGAACTAAAAAATGCTATAAATGAGCTGCAAAATAAAATGGAGGTGATCACAACTCAGATTGAAGAGGCAGAGGAGAGAATAGGTGAATTAGAAGATAAAATGATGGAAAAAGAGGAAGCTGAGAGAAAGATAAAAAAAAATCCAGGAGTATGAGGGGAGAATTAGAGAATTAAGTGACACAATTAAACATAATAATATATGGATAATTGGATTCCAGAGGAGGAAGAGAGGGAAAGGTGCTGAAAGTGTACATGAAGAAATCATAGCTGAGAACTTCCCTGAACTGGGGAAGGAAAAAGGCATTGAAATCCAAGAGGCACAGAGAACTCCCTTCAGACGTAACTTGAATTGATCTTCTGCATGACATATCATAGTGAAACTGGCAAAATAGAAGGATAAAGAGAAAATTCTGATAGCAGCTAGGGATAAACATGCTCTAAAATATAAAGGGAGGCTGATAAGCCTAGTGACAGATCTATCTACTGAAACTTGGCAGACCAGAGAGAAATGGCAGGAAAACTTCAATGTGATGAACAGAAAAAACATACAGCCGAGAATCCTTTATCCAGCAAGTCTGTCATTTAGAATTGAAGGAGAGATAAAGGTCTTCCCAAACAAATAAAAAACTGAAGGAATTCATCACCACTAAACCAGACCTATAAGAGATCATAAGGGGGATTCTGTGAGACAAAGTACCAGAGACATCACTACAAGTATGAAACCTACAGACTTCACAATGACTCTAAACCCATATCTTTCTATGATAACACAGAATGTAAATGGACTAAATTCTCCAACCAAAAGACATAGGGTATCAGAATGGATAAAAAAAAAAAGACCCATCTATTTACTGTCTACAAGAGACTCATTTTAGACCTGAGGACACCTTCAGATTGAAAGTGAGGGGATGGAGAACTATCTATCAAGCTACTGGAAGTAAAAAGAAAGCTGAAGCAGCTATACTTATATCACACAAACTAGACTTTAAATTAAAGGATGTAACAAGAGATTAAGAAGGGCATTACATAATACTTACAGGGTCTATCCATCAGGAAGAACTAACAATTATAAATGTCTATGCACCAAATACGAGGGCATCCAAATATATAAAACAATCACAAACATAAGCAACCTTATTGATAAGAATGTGGTAATTGCAGGGGACTTTAATACCCCACTGACAACAATGGATAGATCATCTAGACACAGGATCAATAAAGAAAACAAGGGCCCTGAATGATGCATTGGATCAGATGGACTTGACAGATATATTTAGAACTCTGCATCCCAAAGCAACAGAATATACTTTCTTCTCAAGTGCACATGGAACATTCTCCAAGATAGATCACATATTGGGTCACAAAACAGCCCTTCATAAGTATAAAAGAATTGAGATCATATCATGCACACTTTCAGACCGCAATGCTATGAAGCTTGAAATCAACCACAGGAAAAAGTCTGGAAAACCTCCAAAATCATGGAGGTTAAAGAACACCTTACTAAAGAATGAATGGGTCAAACAGGCAATTAGAGAAGAAATTTAAAAATATATGGAAACAAGTGAAAATGAAAATACAACAATCCAAACGCTTTGGGATGCAGTGAAAGCAGTCCTGAGAGGAAAATAAATTGCAATCCAGGCCTATCTCAAGAAACAAGAAAAATCTGAAATACAAAATGTAACAGCACACTTAAAGGTAATAGAAGCAGAACAGCAAAGATACCGAAGCCCAGGAGAAGAAGAGAAATAATAAAGATCAGAGCAGAAATAAACAATATAGAATCTAAAATACTTGTAGAGCAGATCAATGAACCCAAGAGTTGGTTTTTTCAAAAAATAAACAAAATTGATAAATATCTAGCCAGGCTTCTCAAAAAGAAAAGGAGATGACCCAAATAGATAAAATCATGAATGAAAATGGAATTATTAACAACCAATCCCTCAGAAATACAAGCAATTATCAGGGAGTATTATGAAAAATTATATGCCAACAAACTGGACAACCTGAAAGAAATGGACAAATTCCTAAGCACCCACACACTTCCAAAACTCAAACAGAAGGAAATAGAAAACTTGAACAGACACATAACCAGTGAAGAAATGGAATCAGTTATCAAGAATCTCCCAACAAATAAGAGTCCAGGAGCACATTGCTTCCCTGGGGAATTCCACCAGACACTTAAGGCAGAAATAATACCCATCCTTCTCAAGCTATTCCAAAAAATAGAAAGGAAGGAAAACTTCCAGACTCATTCTATGAAGCCAGCATTACTTTGGTTCCTAAACCAGACAGAGATCCAGTAAAAAAAGAGAACTACAGGCCAATATTCCTCATGAATATGGATGCAAAAATTCTCAGTAAGATACTAGCAAGTCTAATTCAACAGCATATAAAAAGAATTCTTCACCATGATCAAGTGGGATTCATTCCTGGGCTACAGGGCTGGTGCAATACTTGCAAATCAATCAATGTGATACATCACATTAATAAAAGAAAAGAACCATATGATCCTGTTAATCAATGCAGAAAAAGCATTTGACAAAATTCAGCATCCTTTCTTAATAAAAACCCTCGAGAAAGTCGGGATAGAAGGAACATACTTAAACATCATAAAGGCCATTTATGAAAAGCCCACAGCTAATATCATCCTCAATGGGGAAAAACTGAGAGCTTTTTCCCTGAGATCAGGAACACGACAGGGATGGCCACTCTCACCGCTGTTGTTTATAATAGTGTTGGAAGTGCTAGCATCAGCAATCAGACAACAAAAGGAAATCAAGCCATCAAAATTGGCAATGAGGAAGTCATGCTTTCACTTTTTGCAGCTGACATCATATAACAGATGGAAAATCTGATAGACTCCACCAAAAGTCTGCTAGAACTGATACATGAATTCAGCAAATTCGCAGGATACAAAATCAATGTACAGAAATCAGTTGCATTCTTATACACTAATAATGAAGCAACAGAAAGACAAATAAAGAAACTGATCCCATTCACAATTGCACCAAGAAGGTGAAAACACCTCTGAATAAACCTAACCAAAGGTGAAAAAGATCTGTATGCTGAAAACTATAGAAAGCTTATGAAGGAAATTGAAGAAGATAGAAAGAAATGGAAAACATTCTGTGCTCATGGATTGGAAGAATAAATATTGTTAAAATGTCAATACTACCCAAGCTATCTACACATTGAATGCAATCCCAATCAAAATTGCACCAGCATTCATCTCGAAGCTAGAACAAGCAATCCTAAAATTCTTATGGAACCACAAAAGACCCTGAATAGCCAAAGTAATTTTGAAGAAGACTAAAGCATGAGGCATCACAATCCCAGATTTTAGCCTCTACTACAAAGCTGTCTTAATCAAGTCAGCATGGTATTAGCCCAAAAACAGACACATCGACCAATGGAATAGAATAGGAACCCCAGAACTAGAGCCATAAAAGTATGGCCAACTAATCTTTGACAAAGCAGGAAAGAATATCCAATGGAAAAATGACAGTGTCTTTAACAAATGGTGCTGGGAGAACGGGACAGCAACATGCAGAAGGATGAAACTAGATCACTTTCTTAGAACACTCACAAAAACAAACTCAAAATGCATAAAGAACATGAATGTGATTCAGAAAACCATGAAAACCCTAGAGGATAAAGCAGGAAAAAACCTCTGTGACCTCAGCCATAGCAATTTCTTACTTGACACATCTCCAAAGGGAAGGGAATTAAAAGCAAAAATGAACTATTGGGACCTCATGAAGATAAAAAGCTTCTTCACTGCAAAGGAAACAATCAACAGAACTAAAAGGCAACCAATGGAATGGGAAAAGATATTTGCAAATGATATATTGGACAAAGGGCTAGTATCCAAAATCTATAAAGCACTCACCAAACTCCACACCTGGAAAACAAATAATTCAGTGAAGGAATGGGCAGAAAACATGAATAGACACTTCTCTAAAGAAGACATCCAGATGGCCAACAGGCACATGAAAAGATGCTCAGCATCGCTCCTCATCAGGGAAATACAAATCAAAACCACACTCAGATATCACCTCATGCCAGTCAGAGGGGCTAAAATGAACAAATTGGGAGATTATAGATGCTGGCGAGGATGTTGGAGACACGGGAACCCTCTTTCCCTGTTGGTGGGAATGCAGACAGGCGCAGCCGCTCTGCAGAACAGTGTGGAGTTTCCTCAAAAAATTAAAAATAGATCTCCCCTATGACCCAGCAATAGCACTGATAGGAATTTACCCAAGGGATACAGGAGTACTGATGCATTGGGGCACTTTTACCCCAATGTTTATAGCAGCACTCTCAACCATAGCCAAATCGTGGGAAAAGCCTAAATGTCCATCAACTGATGAATAGATAAAGAAATTGTGGTTTGTATACACAATGGAATACTACGTGGCAATGAGAAAGAATGAAATATGGTCTTTTGTAGCAATGGGGATGGAACTGGAGAGTGTTATGCTAAGTGAAATAAGCCATACAGAGAAAGACAGATACCATATGTTTTCACTCTTATGTGGATCCTGAGAAACTTAACAGAAGACCAAGGAGGAGGGGAAGGAGGGGGGAAAAGTTACAGAGAGGGAAGGAGGCAAACCATAAGAGATTCTTAAAAACTGAGAACAAACTGAGGGTAGATTTTGGGTGGGAGGGAGGGGACGTTGGTGATGGGTATTGAGGAAGGCACCTTTTGGGATGAGCACTGGGTGTTGTGTGGAAACAAATTCGACAATAAATTTCATATTAAAAAATAAAATAAAATAGAACAACAACAAGA
The DNA here is from genome assembly GCF_016509475.1 of Prionailurus bengalensis. NCBI lineage: Eukaryota > Metazoa > Chordata > Mammalia > Carnivora > Felidae > Prionailurus > Prionailurus bengalensis. The sequence goes on from NC_057346.1 coordinate 4,912,041, forward strand.
AAAAGAAACAGGATGGGTTGAACAATTGTTTCTATCTCTTTGTCTCTCTCTGCTTGTGTCCTAGATTCTTAGTGTTTTATTTACAGTGCAATGTGCCTCAAGAATGCATGTTTGAGTTCATTAATTTTTTTAGATGTAAGTTGGATGGTTAAAGAAATATTCATGTAAAGGGCTTCGAGAACATGAAGTAAAAAGCCCATGTAGCAAACTAAAAGCCAGCAGTGTCTTTTTGCTGTATAAGGCCTCTTACAAGAGGCAACCAATCTGTAAGGATACTGCTTTAGAAATGGGATTTATTCATGTTACTGCTATTGTTTTGCTCACAGTTGAGTGGAAAACCATGCTGTGAGTTTTGCTCTATAAAAACAAACAACACTGCTGGAAATGTTTGGCATGTCATGTTTCCGTAAAATAAAACTCAAAATAATTTTCTTAGACGGAGGAGTAGCATTCTCAGATATTTTCTTGATGGAGTTAAATTTAGAATTCCTGAAAGTTCTTAAGAACAAATGCAACATTAAAAACAGTTTAAAGGAGGTTTCTCAGTTGGCCAATGGCAACAGTCAATTCAAAAGCTTTTTCACTTTCTACTCCTGGAAATAACTCTGGAGATGAGATTAATAAGATGTTGGAATTAGCAGTGTGATATAAGACCTGCCACTGACCCTTTTAAATACAGCGTCCTTGATTTGAAGTACAGGGCTGACTTTTACCTACTCTCTGCCTTGCAGCAACTTTTTCCCAAGGCACTTCTTTAATATAATACCCAGTCTCTCTGTCTTTTTAAATTAAAAAAAAATGTTTATTTTATTTTTGAAAGAGAGAGGGAGAGACAGAGCAAGAGCGGGAGAGGGGCAGAGAGAGAGAGGGAGACACAGAATCTGAAGCAGGCTCCAGGCTCCAAGCTGTCAGCACAGTGCCACCTCTCAAATAGAGACACTGACAATAAAGAAATGCATTCCACTAAGAGTTTTCAGACACTTAACTGAACTAGTAGGGGGTGGAATAGAAATGGGGTATGAATTACCAACAAAAAACTCAGCCACCAAACAATAGGCCATCAAATCATCCCTGCCCAGAGAGTACTCATAAATTAGCTGTAGAGACCAAGCAGTGGGAGATGAATATTTACACAGAGAAGTCAAACAACTACTTAAAGATCAGGGATAAGATTTTGGATCAGAAAATATTATTATTATTATTATTTATCTCTTGTGGTGCTGGATGTGGTGGATAGATTCTAAAGAGGCTGCCAGTTTCTCTGCTTTCTGGTATTTTCTGCTTTGTGTGGTCCCTTCCTCTTGAGGGAGGAAGGAAACTGTGACTTGCTTCCAGCTGATAGAATATGGCAAATGGGTCAGGATGTATGGGATTGTATATGGGGTTACATTAGATAATATAACTTCCAATCTCTGAGGAGATGTTTTCTTCCTTGTTGGCCTTGAAGAGCAAGCTTCCATCTTGTAGACTTCCCTGTGGAGACAGCCATGTGGCAAAGAACTGAGGGTGATCTCTGGCCAGCAAGGCACTGAGACCTTCAGTTTGGCAGTCTGCAAGGAACAGAATATTGTTAATTACCATCCAAGCTTGGAAGTGGACCTTCCCCCAGGAGAGCCTCAGATGAGAACCTGTCCTGGCCAACATTTTTATTGCAGAGAATTCAAAAAAGCAATGCCTAGACTTCCAACTCACAAACTCTGAGATGACAAATGTGTGCTAGTTGAAGATGCTAAGTGTGTGGTAATGTTATAGCAATAGATAACTGATACACAGAGACATAAAACTTATGGTTTAGTTATCTGGTATCTTCTAATTGTATCTTATGATTTTGCCCACAGTGGAGACAGGGGAAAATAACGTTAGGGTCAGTACTAAATTATCCTACTGCCAGCTTAATTTATTTCTGTCTTTTTTGTTTACAGACACCCATTATTTGTTCCCTTTTGGGGGATAATCAGCCCTATCCATTGCACTGGTGTTTCTGTCATGCCAACCATCCGTGTCCAAGGGTGATGTTTGCCAGAGTGGTTAGAGTTTGTCTCCTGGACATACATGTACTTGAGGTGTAGACAGAGTCTGTGAGACAGGCTAAGAATGGAGCTGAGACAACAGTGAGTACTGATGTAAAGTGGTGAGAGAGCCTATATTAGGGCAGGTCAGAACTAGGGGCTGTTTCCAGGTGGCTGGCCTCCAGACAGGAGAATGGCATCAGACACAGGGGAGAAGGAAGGTGACAACCTCTCAAGGAGAGACACAGGATTGAGGATTTTCCAGTTTCCATGAGGTTTGGATTTATTTTCCACAAAAGGGAAAGGAAAGGGACTGGAAAGTTTCCCTCTTTCTTTGAAACAATGCTTTCCTTTCTTACTCTTGCAACCAAATTCAACATGACCAAGATAGTATGTTTATTTTTTAAACTTGTATTGTATTTACATAGGGTTGAATAGGGAATAAACAATTTTTGCTTAAAAAATCATAAAGTATGAAAGGACGTAAAATAAAAAGCCTCCTTTCTCATCCAATCTTCCATTCTATGCTCTGTACTCTCCATCCCTTGTGAGGGCTTTCAATGTTATCAGTCTGGTGAATCCTTCCAGATATTTATGTGTATTCAATTAAAAATATCTTTCATTCCTTTCTTTTTCTTAAAGTTGTTCTGGAATCCACACTGTTTTGCATTTTTAATTTTTTCTGCTTGACAGCCTATCTTGTAAAGCTTCCTCCTTTTTTTTAGAGAAATAGAGCAAGGAAAGAAACGTGTGGGGGAGGAGCAGAGAGAGAGAGAGAGAGAGAGAGAGAGAGACAGAGAGAGAGAATTCCAAGCAGGCTGCACTCTAAGTGCAGAGACTGACATGGGGCTCAATCCCATGAACCATGAGATCATGATCTGAACTGAAGTCAAGAGTTGGAGGCTCAATGTACTGAGCCACCCAGGCACCCTGCTTCCTTGTTTTTATGGCTATAGTTTCCTTTTACAGGAATGTACTATGATTAATGTATCTGTTCCCTCAGTGACAGGCATTTGAGTTGACTCTATTCATTTTACTTTTACAAACAATATTTCATTGATTAAATCTGTACTTGCTTGATTGTTTCTATAGGTCAAATTTTGTAGAAATGGAATTGCTGGATCGGAGAATACATTTGGTTGTAACTTTTATGAACACTGACTAATGTGCCATCTAGAAGGGCTGTGTCCTCTGTAAGGAAGGGTGAAAGTCATTGTTGACACAGTCTTACCAAAAAGGGCATGGGTCTTTGAGATGAATATACAGTGACCACTTTTGGTGTAAAATGATCTTACAGTGTACTTTTAATTTGCATTCTTCTTAGCATATCTAAAGTAGAGCCCCTTGTCATGTGTTTCTCTGTGAATGGCCTTTCATGGCCTTTCATGGACTCTGCCTATTTCTCTACTAGAGTTTTAGTCTTATTGATTTCTAGCATACCTTTTATTTATTTATTTTTACCATGGTTACCTCTTGGTCTGTAATATGATTTACAAAAGCAGTTTCCCTCTATTTCTTGGATGACTTTTGACTTTATGCTTTTACCAAGCATAAAAATTTGAATTTTGGGAGTGAATGAATTAAACTTTAAAACTTTATGCTCCTGGCATTAAAGTTCTATTACAAAGTTCTTCCCCATATTCAGATTAACAAATGTTTTCTCCAGAGATTATTCCAGTTCTCTACGGTTTCATTATAATGTTTCATCCATTTGAAACTTATGTTAATCTAAGGTATGAAAAACAAAGCCAACTTAATTTTTTTCCAGGTTACTAACCATCTGTTCCCAAACTGCTTATCAAACAATCCATCTTTCCTTTCTTTACTTAAATGCCACTTGTGGTTCAAATGGTCAACATTATTTTTATAAATATCTAAGTAAGTCTTTTATATTTACTCATATATTTATTCCTTGTAATGTCCTTAGTATCTTCCCGTAGGTCTGGACTTCTATCTGGAATCACTTTTCTTCAACACGAAGAACTTCCTTTAGTGTTTTTTGTAGTATGAATCTGATGAGGACAAATTCACTTAACATCTGTTCATCTAAAAATGTCTTTATCTTTGCCTATTTTTGAAGGATACATTCACTACAACTTAAAATTGGTAGTTTTCTCATTTCAGCATTTTAAAGCTACCTTCCTTCTGCCATTGCTTCCATTATTTTGATGAGAAGTTAGCTGTAATTCATTTTTGTTTTTTAACCCTGATTTAATTTTTTTAAAAATGTTTATCCACTTTTGGGACAGAGAGAGACAGAGTGTGAGTAGGCAAGGGGTAGAGAGAGAGGGAGACACAGAATCCAAAACAGGTCCAGGCTCTGGGCTCTCAGCATAGAGCCTGATGTGGGGCTCGAACTCATGAACCGTGAGATCATGACCTGAGCCGAAGTCAGACGCTTAACCGACTGATCCACCCAGGTGCCCCTAACCCTGATTTTTATGTGGCTTTTTCCCCCTGGTTGTGTATAAGATTTACCTTTTTTCTTTTAAAAAGAAAAAGGTACTCTGAGGTACCTACGACTGGATCCCTTCATTTATTTTGCTTAGGATTTGCTAAGCTTGACTGCATGGTTAACATCTTTATATTTTTGGGGAAATTCTCCCCCATTATTCCTTCATATTTCTTTTCAATCTGAGCAGTGTCAGATCCTTCTGTGTCTTCCAGACAAGTCCCTGTACCACTATTTACTCACCAAGGTCTGGTGGAAAGAAACTGGTGAACAGGAAAGCCCAGCCCTGGATTTGGGCTCATTGGGATTCTGGTCCCACTGCACCAGACAGCATATACCTATTGAAACATAGGGTGGTTTCTGCTCATGTCTGCACGGGTCTGCTGCCTCCTGGACTTCTCTGTGCTCCCAGCCCCAGCAAATACCTCCACAGAGGTGACGGTGACACTTATCTCTGCTCGCCTGCAGAATGCTGGCTCCTTTTCGTGATTGAATTTACCTAGACTTCTTTGTTTCCACAGATCTTCAGTAACTTGAAAAAAAGTATATTTTCTCCTGTTTATCTGCTATTTTCTCATTTTTCCCCCAGAGGAATGATGGTCTTTTGCAACCATTACATTCTAGGTGGAAGTGAACCTATTTTTTTTTCAAAACTTTGTTACATTTATGTTCTATTTTGCATGATTTTTTTCTATACTATTTGTCTTCTCCTTTGCTTTAATTATTGATATACTTCATTCTGTCTCTCCCAGTTCTGCGTTCATTTCTGTGACGGCTTAGCTTTTTCTTCTATTTTTATTTTCCTGAGCTTTGTCAGTGCATGCTTTATCACCTGTTGCTTCTTTTCTCTCTGCTTTCCTTCTGTTTTCCCTCCTTTCCATCTCAGCTCTTGAATCTTGACCTTACTTTTTCTTTATAAATAGTAATATTTTGTTAATTTTAAAAAGTCTTGTGTAAGTATGGTCAAATTTTCAACTGCTCCATGGTGGCATTTCCCCCCCTGCGTTTTGTTCTTTCTTTATCTGGCCTTCTCTCTCTCTCTCACTCTTTCTCTCTCTCTCTCTTTCTCTAACTTATTTTCTTGTGGTGGGTTTGAATAGATATATCCTGGATCGGTTCTTTTTGATTATCAATTTTTGAAATACCTGAATGTTTTCATATATTTGCCTAAAACTCATCTTCAGGAGGCCCAGAACTCAGTTTCAGGTTAGTTGAGATAATTGTTGATGATTTTGTGCATGTGAGTTTGTACTTCTTTCCAGTCAATTGATATAGGATCTGACTATCTGTGAGATAGATATATATTTATATATATATAGATATAGATTTAGGTATAGATATAGCTGTATAATCAGTGAAAAGCCTTTTCCCCCACTCTGTCCCTGAAACAGATGGGTGTCTACCACTGACTTGTGTATGATTCTCCTGTGACAGGAGCGTTTCATCACAAGTAAGAAGTTTGTCATCCCAGGAGCATTTCATACCTTAGGGCATTCTCCCTTCCCTTCCCTCCCCTCCGCTCCCCTCCCCTCCCATTTCCTCTCCTCCTTCCCCTCCCCAACCCTCCCCTTCCCTGTCCTCCCTCCCCTCCCCTCCTCTTCCCTTCCCTCTCCTCCCTCCCCTCCCCTCTCTTTCTTTTTCCAAGCTGTTTTCCATGTTCTTTCTGTCCCACTTGGCTCTCTCTCTCTTGACTTCTTCCCACTCACACTTCTGCTTGATCTTCACTGTTTTTTAAAGATTGTGTACCTATTTTGAGTTTTGGGGTTTTTGCTTTTCCCCGTTTCCACAAAAAATGGATGAGTGATTTTGTTTCTTGTTTTCATCATTGTTTTTGAATGATTTCCAAGGAAGAAAAAGAAGAAGTGCAGACTTTAAGTTACCATCTTCAAACTTGTAGTCATTTTATTATTTATGAATGTCTTCTAGTGTCAGGTTCTATAAGGTTTGCTGTTGCAATACAAGTTGCAAGGTATTTGTGTTCTGGAAACATCTGACCTGGGAAGACTTCTTTTTTTATTTATTTAAAAATTATTTGTTTGTTTATTTATTTTCAGAGAGACAGAGAAAGTGTGAGCAAGGGAGGGGCAGGTAGAGGAGGAGGAGAGAGAGAATTCCAAGTAGGCTCTGCACTGCCAGCACAGAGCCCAATGTGGGGCTTGAACTCACGAACCATGAGATCATGACCTGAGCTGAAATCTCAGAGTCATACACTTGACTGACTGACTCACCCAGGTTCCCCTGGGAAGACTTCTTTTTTTTAAAAAAAATTTTTTTTTTCAACATTTATTTATTTTTGGGACAGAGAGAGACAGAGCATGAATGGGGGAGGGGCAGAGAGAGAGGGAGACACAGAATCGGAAACAGGCTCCAGGCTCCGAGCCATCAGCCCAGAGCCTGACGCGGGGCTCGAACTCACGGACCGCGAGATCGTGGCCTGGCTGAAGTCGGACGCTTAACCGACTGCGCCACCCAGGCGCCCCTCCCCTGGGAAGACTTCTTAAACAGGGTAGCATTTAGAGTAATAAGATCAAAATTTCTTTAAACAATGACATTGTCTATCTCATGCATTGATATTTATAGGTTTTAAAAATCTCTAGATTTAGTTCAGTAACTGACGTCACTCACTCCTTTTTGACACCATATACCTTAGGGTAATAATCCATTTTGATTAACTTAAGTATTCCCTATAAAGCCTTTCTCATAAGCCCTGGTGAACAATTTGTGTTCAGTGAGTGTTAGCTGTCTATGCTATGTTCTTGGTGCTTGTCATGCATTGACTACTCACGGTGTCCTGCTGTCATCCCTATTATCAGACAAGGACATTGAGGATCAGAGAAGTTGAATAACTAACCCAAGATGAGTGGCAACACCAGCCATCATACCCAGCTCTGCTTCCTTCTCAACTGTGCTCTTAATCTCTCTTTTTCAAAATGTCTGCATCCTGCTGCTTGCTCGAGAATCAATGAGGAATTACCTATCATTCTCTTTAAAAAATGAAACCATCTGTGCTCTTTTGTGCTTTTACTGATTTCTTTTTCTGTGTCTTTTAGAACCACTTTATGGTAGAAAGCATCACTTTGTAACAGCCTGATGAATGTTTATGTCAATGGAAACATTGCTTCCTATTCCCTAAGACTGTGTTTCTACCTACGTGTCCTGCACTCAGGACCTGCCTTTTTCACAGCAACATGGCTTTGTGAGTTCCTGCCTAATCTCCTTTCCATGGACCCCCTTTCTCCGGGTCCCCCTTTTTCCTCTTTCATAGACCCCTGCTCCCCTTTACTTTCCCTCTGACTCCTTCTCAGCTTTCCAGTGCCTTGAAGAGGCCCCATCACATCCATAAGCACTGTGTGAGGTATGAGGCTCTTGTCCTCTGCTGTCCTTCAAGGAAAACACAACTGACCATCGTTAGAACACAATACTGATGAGAGTTGATGCTAGCAAAGTCACTTCTTATTCACATCCTTCAGAGAAGCAGACAACTAGACGGGGCTAGGTGTGCAGGAGATTTACCAGGGAAGGTCCTGTCAAGGATCAAGGAGGAAGAGTAAGCAGAGACAGCTTTTGGGCCAAGGCCCGAATCTGAAACGCATGAAAACAGAGAGAGAAGAAAAGAGTGGGGAGGAAAAGTCTCGGTTTGTGGTGCCAGCCTGAGGGAGTTTTGGTCCGGTCAGTAGGGAGTGTCCCGGTCAGATTTGCAGTTGAGAGGATCTGACGCTGGGCAGGAATGGGCTGGAACTCATTCCCCTGACATGCTTGTCTCTGGTGGCAAGAAGCCTGGAGAGCCCTTGCTGCAGGGATCCCTGGGATCCCCGGGATCCCTGGGCCAGTCTCAGCTTCCTTCCACAGGCTCTGGAAGATGATCTGACCAGATGTCTCGTGGCTCCCATACCTCTTCTCTCCCTCTTCCCAAGATGCTCTCATAGAGATAGAACAAGACAAGAGTAGAATAAGGGGAGGAAAGAAAACTCCATCGTGTCCTCTTTGTTTAACTGAAATCAACTCATTTTCAAAGTGGACGATCACACTTAAACCCAGAAACTTGGGTGTCTCTGGAAGTATTTGTGTGTGTGTCCAGGAGACACGAAATGAAGCTCTCAGTTTGGTCTTCAGGAAGGCATTGGCCCAGATCTCCAGTGTCAAGAAGAAATGCAGAGAGAAGGCACACATCCCTCTGTCTGCTCTTTGAGAGATGTGGCATCTTTAACAGGTAGGGTCTTTGTCTCTTGCTTCTTGTTTTTTTTTTTTTTTTTGGCCATTTTAAAAAGTTTTCTTTTCAATTCCAGTTAACACACAGTCCAATATCAGTTTCAGGTGTACAATATCGTGATTCAACACTTCCATATACCATCAGGTGCCCATTATGACAAGTGCCCCGCCTTAATCCCCTTCACCTGTTTAACCCATCCCCCACCCACCTTCCTTCCAGTAACCATCAGTTTGTTTTCTATAGTTAACAGCCTATTTCTTAGTTTACGTCTCTCTCCATTTCCCCCCTCCTTTGCTGGTTTTCTACACTCAGTTAGTTGCCCTCAGTGCATCAGGAAGTTGGGACAATAAGGGGGTTTGTATATATGATTGTTTCTCATTGCGGAACTCTCAACACGAGAAGCTTCAGTCTGAGAAAGATGAGCATTTGTTTATTTATTTATATGTTCTTTTTAATGATTGTTTATTTATTTTGAGACAGAGAGCAAGAGTCATTGGTGTATGTGAACTTTCTACAGACACCCCAACCTTCAGAACCCACCACCCTGACCAATTATCAGCCATCAGTACTGAGGCAGGACCTCTACCGCAAAAAGATCATGACTTACTGACAGCTCAGATGATGGTTAATATTTTTTAGCAATAAACTATTTTATATTAAAGGTATATATATATTGTTTTTATACACTTAATACACTATTGCACATCTCTTAGATGACAGTATAGTATAAACATAACTTTTATATACACTGGGAAACCAAGAATGTATTATATTGCTTTATTGTGATAGCAGCTTTATTGCAGTGGTCTGGAACAGAACCAAAAATATCCCCTGCAGTATGCCTTTCCTTTCCATGAATTATCTCCATTAACCCTCGCACTAACCCCATGAAATAGATATTTAACTTATTTTGGAGGTGAGGAAACTGAAAAGTCAGAGAGTTTGAGCAATTTCTACACGGTGAAGCCTCTAAGAGTTAAGCATTGGACCTAAGTGTGTGCATCTAGAGCCCATGCATATAATAACTTTGCCATGCTTTCTCTCTCAGTGATTCTAGGCTGTTGGGTTGGCATCACTTAGTTTCTTGATTTCTGTGCTGAGATTTGCCCCAGTTACCAATTTCTGTTGTTGCATCCCGCCCGCAATCTCTCCTCTGAGTAAGCTCTGTTCTTTCTCTCAACACACTTCTTCTATCTTTAACATGACAGAGCTTGAGTTATAGAGATGGTAGACACATGGTTTGTTAGTTATCCATGGCTGCTGTAACAAATGACTGCAAACCGCATGGATTAAAATCCTGTTTTTTCTCACACTTGGGTACACTAGAAGTCTGAAAGCAAGGTCACTGTAGAGCTGTGGTCCTCCAGAGGCTCCATGGAATGCTCTCCCATCTTGGCCTCTCCCAGCTTCTGCTGGCTGTTGCCATTCCTTGACCTGTGACTCCAATCTCTGCCTCTGTGGTTACATTGTGTCATTCTCTTCTGTCAAATTTCCTTTCCTCACTATTAGAAGGACACCTGTCATTGGGTTTAGGGCCCACCTAGATAATCTAGGATAAAGGACCCTTCTCAAAATCCTTAACTTGGTCATGTCTTTTGACATGTAAGATAATTTCATCCTTTTACCATATAAGGTAATATTTGCAGGTTCTTAGGAATAGGATGTGGGCAGATCTTTTATGGAGATACCACTCAACCCACTAGATCCTGCAAGGCAGCAGTCACTCTTATACATAATTGTTAATTGTGTCCTGAACTGCAGTAAATCCTGCACTTCCCTTGAGAACAGTATTCTGGGCAGCTACTATCAATCAACTGGTACTTGCTTTGGAGGTAAAATCAGTTGTTATTCATAAGATGGTTTATAAAACCCCTCTCCCTTATAATTGGTTCCCTGGTACTTTTGCAAAATGGCAGGCAACACCAGGTTTTTGCATAGTAGGTATAAAGGGACAAAGTGTTTTGTCTTTCTTGAATATTGGTGGGAGATTAAAATGATGTGAAGATTTTAATCATCATTGAGGACAAAAATATTTTTTTTTGCACCTTGCTACAAAGCTTCTTTTCTATGTTTGATTAAAGAATAATACTATCTTTAGTGTATTCCATACTGTTACTCTAATGTTTTTATTTATTTTTGAAGGGGAGAGAGAGACACAGAGCATGAGTGGGGGAGGAGCAGAGAGAGAGAGAGAGAGGGAGACACAGAATCTGAAGCAGGCTCCAGGCTCTAAGCTGTCAGCACAGAGCCTGTTGTGAGGCTCAAACTCACGAACTATGAGATCATGACCTGAGCTAAAGTCGGAGGCTTAACCGACTGAGCCACCTAGGTGCTCCATCCATACTGTCAGTCTAGATTATCAGTTACACTAGATTACTGTCAGGCTATAGGGATCCTAAAACCCGCCTAAAGTTCTATCCACTCTAATTATAATCTGGATATTTCCAAAAACAAACAAACAAACAAACACACACAAAAAAAAAAAAAACAGAAGAAGAGCTGTTAGAAAAGAGAGATCATAAATTTAAAATGTCTTTACAATTTCTTTTGGGTCCTCATTTCCATAATCTTTCCTTTTTTAGTGTTTTCACTTATGTGGTAGTGATTTTAGTTTCTTGTTTTTAGTTGAAAAAAATTCATACGCAGTCTTTTGATAATAGGTAGATTGTTGCAGGCAGGGTAGGTAGTGTGATAGTTTGATATTCAGACAGATGTGAGTGAAGTCTTGACCCTGCCACTCAGTGACTTTGGGCAGATGGAATTTGTTGTACTTACTCTGGTGGGTTGTGGCAAGAGCCAGAGTGACATAAATAAACCCCCTGAATACAGTTTGTTGCATGAACGAGTGAACATTCTCTAGGTACTCTAGAGGTAAAAGAAAGATAAAAATTTCTTTTGACTTCATAGAGCTGAGTGTTTTGAAAATAGAGACACCTACATTCCCATATTCACTGACAGAAAGTTAACCTAGGGTAAAGCCTGACTATCTGCCAAATGATTTTTGAACACCAACAAAGCCCACTTCAGCTTGAGTAGCTGTGCCCTATGATTAAACAGTGCCATCACTGGGGAAGAATAATTCTGAGGATAATTACATTATGTTGAGATATTTTTGGAAATAAATTGTACAAAACCCATTCAGTTCAAATGGCTTTATTTCTATAGGGATTTCACTGGTAGCAAAACCATTTGTTCTGTCAGTAGCTGGCTGGCATGGTGATTTTTGCTAAAGTATTACTACTCATTCACATTTGATTGGCTTGGTAAGTGTTCTTACCTATTTAAGGTGATCAGAAAAAGTCCTTAATACATGTGTATAAATCTGTGGACCTTAAAAGGAAACACAGTGATCTTTGAAAATATATGTTTTCCTTGTAAACTCCTATCATTCTATTGTATTTCTTCTTCTCTAAGTTTTGCATTGTATTATATTATTTCTGTTGCTGTTTTCATATCCCCTCCCCCACGTGTTATTAGGAAGGACACTCCCAGGAAGAGCAAAACCGCATACCTATTTTAATCAGCCTCTGCAAACTATCTAAAGTCTATCAGAGTGTTTATGATATACTCACTGCTCATGCTGAGCACATTGATGAGCTCCTCAAATGGGGAATAAAGCGTGGTTGTGCCTGATGGGGTCTTGAGCTATGTTTAGAAAGACCCTGAGCTTTGAGGGGCGCCTGGGTGGCTCAGTTGGTTGAGTGTGGGCCTTCAGCTCAGGTCATGATCTTGTGGTGTGTGAATTCCAGCCCTGAGTTGGGCTCTGTGCTGACAGCTCAGAGCCTGGAGCTGCTTCAGGTTCTATGTCTCTCTCTTTCTCTGCCCCTCCCCCACTTGCATTCTGTCTCTCTCAAAAATTAAAAAGAAAAGAAAAAAAGGAAAAGAAAGACCTTGGGCTTTGAAGCCCACAGACCTGGATTCAGGCTTTGGCTTTGCCACTTAAGTTGCTTTTCAACCTTGAGAAAACCACTTCACCTCTGAGTTTCTATTTCCTTACTTTGCATTATAATAATATATATTGACAGAGTTGGTTTGGAAGGAACTGGTTGCTATTGTGGCCAATTCATGGCAGATGCATGCTCTCTAAATTCCCTTCTTCTCTTTGCTTTTGAATGGAAAATAAAACCTCTTCAAAACACATATTCTTAAAACAAATAAAATAAAACCAAAGCAAACCAACCAAATGGCCCTGTATAGATATTCAGATCTTGTTACTCAAGTCTCAGTGACTTTTAGGAAAAAAAAAAAAAAGCCAATGTTGCATTTCCTTTCATGATAGAAAAAAAAAAAAAAAACAACAGCACGGGGACCCATAATTTGATCAGGTGCCAGGACTGTTTGGTACCATTCTTTAGTGGGACACCATGCTTTCTGTAATGCATGCTCTGCTTGTAGCTTCCTGTTTGAGTTTGCTTTATGGGAATTGTTTGAATACTTGTATATCCATGGAATATAGTAGCCACAGTGAGTCATTTAGCCATACTTTAGCCATGCACTCATTCACCACATATTGTTCAGAATATTTATGGAAGGAACAGAATTGTTGCAACACATAGACCTCAGGTGAGTAATTCTGAAGGCAAATTGAGTAACATGGTTTTATTCTTCTATCCCCACACTCATTTGCTCTTGCATTCATTTGGGTCTGTTTGTATAAGTGGATTCATTAATTTAATACATATTTATTGCACATCTACAATGTGCTAATCATGGGCTCCAGTGGCAAAGAAGATTAGAAAAATTTATATATGTATATAGATGTATATGTATATATACACACGTACACATAGACACGTATATAGATTCAAGTATATATCTACAGTATATATTGAATAAACAAATAAATGAATTTTATGTGTATATATATAACTTTTAGTTGTCCCACCCATTGTGTGGAGGGATTTGAGGTAGCTTGCAGAAGCCTAGATTAACAAGCGAATGGTGGTGCAGTCCATTGTAGCAGTAGAGCTTGTCTCTGGAGCCAGACAGGTCTACGTCCGATATCTGACTGTGCCAATTTTAACAAAGAAAGGAAATCCTTCTGCTGCCTCAGTTAAACTATGTGGAAGATGTATACATTTGAGCATGTGTGTGTATGTTTGTGTGCCTGTGGCTGGGTTTACATCGGGGGAGTCGAGAAGGAACATTTGGACTCCCAGAGCTAGGATCTGGTGGTATCCTCATTTCCAGCCTCCTGGTTGTCTTCACTGGGGAACAGCCTCTTTACTGGGTTACTTTACTTACTTGGTTTCTTTCACTGAAACTAGAGCCATTGTAAACATGGTCCTTGATTTGCTTGTGTTTTTACTGTCTCCTCCATGCTGAGTCCCAGCCTGACATACAGACAAGTTGGCTCCAGTCTCTACGATGTGAAGTTGGCAAATATTACATTATAAAGTGAAAATCTGAATGTTGAGTTGTGTCTAGCCCAGGTGAAGGGCTGATCAACTTATGTAGATGGGTTGCAGGGCTGTGTTTTACAGGGATTTCTTGAGATCTGTTGTCCACATTCTGATTGAGACCTCAGAGAACTTCATCATGTACCCTCATGTACTGACATGTTTGCTCTAAAAGGTGCAGAAGTAGATCTTATCCAAAGACTAACCATAATAATATCTGAATCTGAGGACTGTCAGGAAAATTGGGAGGGAAAGTGTTGCTCTCAAGAAAATTGGGACTTAAAAGAATTTAGTATTGTCCATACAAGCAATATGAAAGTAGCTCAGCCCAATTCAATAAACATTTACTAAGCCCCTGCTGTATGTCAGACATCTTAAAAGCACTGGAAAACAAAGACAACTAACACACAAACTCATTTTTTGAAAACCAGTAATATAGGGAAAGAATCCTCATCTTTCCTGTTATAAGCTATTCCTGAGGGTGTCCAAATAGTCAACGAGAGGAGTTTTCTCCTTAGAGGGGGATTCAGGCTAATCAATGCAGCATAAACAATAGGATCAGAAGGTCACATTTTACATGTTTCTATGAACTCAATTGTGTCTCCCTCAGTGAAGAAGCCCTAACTCCCAGAGTGGCTCTATTTGGTGATAGGACCTATAAAGAGGTAATTAAGGTTAAATGAGGTCATAGGGTAGAGCCATAATGTGATAGGGCTGGTGCCCTTTCAAGAAGAGAAAGAGACCCTAGAGCTCTCTCTGCTATGTGAGAACACAGCGAGAAGGTAGCCTTCTGTAAGCCACTGAGAGAGCTCTAACCAGGAACCAAACTGGCTGAAACTTTGCTCTTTGACTTCCTGCCTCCCAGAACTTCGAGAAAATAAATTTCTGTGGTTGAAGCCACTCAGTCCATGCTATTTTGTTATGGCTGTCCTAGCAGAAAAACACAATTGTCTAATGAAATAAGGATTCTAAGCAGTGATCATCAATTACTGCTAATATCAGAGAGGACCAGAAAAACACATCTCATGATAGAGGTAGTAGGTATTACTGCCTTTCAAGTCGTATTGCCAGAAATTCTAACCTGTATCAACTAAGCTTCTAGACCTAATTTGTAGTAAATACAAGGGGTCAAGGGATGTTTTATATGACAATATGGTCTTATAGTCAGCCAAGGCCTGGCTGTGGGAAACTCCACAACATAGATAAGCCAGTTTCTTCAACATCTAAAGAGAAGAACAAAAATAGGAAGGAAAAGAAACTGTGGATTAAAAAAGAAGCATATCTACCAACTGCAGTATATGGGCCTTTTGACAATCCCAATTAAAGTGAACATGCAGGAAAAAATATTTTGGAGACAAAGAAATGTGAGTACTAACTGAACATCTCATAAAATTAATGAATTATATAATTACCAGCAGGGATAATGGCATTGTGATTATATTTTATAAAGATGATTATCTTTTAAAGATACATGTTCAAACATTTGTGGAGGGAAATGACACTGGCTGCCAGGAATTGTTCCAAAATAATCCAGAGGAGGGGAAAGTAGGAAACAGATGAAGCAAAACTGGCCTTGAGTTGATGATGGTTTGAGAAGGGTAATGGGTGAGTAGGGCTTCATTGTATTTTTTTCTCTACTTGTTTGCAAATGTTTGAAACTTCCCATAACAAATACCTTAATAGAAAGTTGGAAAACATGTAAAAGCTCAATCTCGCCCTGAAGGATCTCAAAATGTAATAAAGATGGGCATGCCTGCATGCAGATAATTCTGCTAGCATGAAGGGCAGTGAAGGGGGAGACAATAGAACAGCTATGTTGTTCATTATTAGAATTTCAGTTGTTTTCCAGCTCGAGGCACTGTGCTCTGCTTGTTGATTTGTGAATTTGCCACCTAGGGGCAAATTCATCAAGGCATGAATTTTCTCTGAAAAATGTACTTAGCTATTTTCTATAGGTTTCAGACACACTGAAAGATGTTTTTTATCCCCCGTCATTCCTCTCAATTCTTTGCTAGTAAGTGATGCTTACAAAGAGTCCACACAACAATGGTGGTTTCTACACGAAATTGTTGATTAAGTATAACATTTGGCATTTGATGGTGCCATAATCATACCTCATCATGCCAGACAAAATGTGGTTTGCCACACCTCCTGTCCTTGCACCTTACCAAGCCCCAGTTCTTCACCTGTAAAATGAAAATGCTAATGATGTGAGAATATATCTTGAACTGTCTCCACAAGGATTGCTGGTTGAAAATAAACAATACACTCTGGCTCTTTCAGGAAGGAAGAAGCACATTCTAAAAAAGTGCTAGGTGGGGATGGAATACAATGAAGAGTCAGATAAATGGGCTAGAAGCTAAGCTGAGCTTTTAAAATCAGCACTCAGAGCCACGCTTCAACACTGGCATGGTGACCAAACGTGCCCACCATCCCTCCTCCTCCCTGCTCCCTGGATGCCAGGAACCCGTCACTGTGGCAAATGGTAGATAGACCAGGACATCTTCACTGTTGCCTGTCACTTGTGTCGGAAGGTGGATGTCCCCCTCAAAGCCTCTTTCTTTCCTTAGGCTACTCACTTACAAACTGAAGTCCTATATAGATGTTTATGTCAGATGAAACACACATCTCATGCCTTCATTCTGCAAGGGTTCCAGGGAGCAAAATGTTCTGGACTCTGCCTTATGGGGCAGAATGGGGTATGAGTCTCTCAGAGAGGGTTAGGGTCCTCAAAGGATGAGGGATTCATTTTACTGCTCTTCCTCCGATGACAGCATCACCTTCGTTTGTCTACATTTACAAGTACTTAGCAATGGGCTGAATGAGACTACACATAGCCCCACTTTGCAGTTGAGTAAATGGAGGTGCAAAGAGATTAAATTTGCCTTCAGTTGGTTAGTGGCAGAGCCAATATTTGGGCCTCTGTCTGATTCCACACTCCAAATGGGAAATCTCTCTATGATGCTTTCTCTCTGAAGGCTCTTCCCCTATACTTAATCATGTTTCCTTTCCTTCAGTCTTGCCCTAAGAGCTGCTCAGCTTCTTGTCCTATTAACTCCCTACTAGTGCTATTTATTCAAAGCTACACCCATGCAACGGCCCTCCCACCCTGCAAAAGAGCTTTGGGAAAGTGGGTCAGATAAGCACTTAGACCCATCGGAGGCCCTGGTGAGCAGGGTATGGACAAAACCACTTTGGTTTCGTAGACTTCCCTTCAAGATGCTTTAATGTAGAGCCCTTCCTGTATTTCCCACTCCTTTTTCACCAGCCTATGTGGTGTTGAGCATAGGCAGGCAACCCAGTGCTGTGAAAAGAACATGAGTCACACTCCTTTTGATTTGATTTCAAGTCCTGACTTTGTCACTGACTGGCAGTGTCAGCTTTGAGAGATTATTTAACCCCTCAGTTTTCTCATCTGTAAAATGGACCTTGCTTTAAGAGCTATGGGGCATGTGGTGCAGTGATATTTTGACCCCCACCCCCACGCCATGCACCTTAGCTCATTTTGTAGGAAGCAGAGACTGAGACACAGCTCACCTCTAGCACTTTATTGAAACCCAAGGATGCAAGAGCAGCAGGGAAGTGAGGCAGGAGAGGAGGAAAAGCCAAAAAATACAGGAGATGTGTTATTAAGCTGGCCATGGCTTCTCCAGAGCACACTGTTGGGGGCTCTGCCCCACAGGACATTTCCAGAAACACCTGGAGTCATGGATCCTTAGCAGTTTTCCAGGAAAAGAGCAGCAGGCAGTTTATCAGCTGGATTTTTCCTACCTCCTGGTGTTTATTGATCAAAATCTGCCTCCTGAGACATTAACTTGTGCCCTGAGATGTGTGACGTGGCCCCTCTGGGAATCCCCTGGAGAGGGCAGTGTGGAGACTGGATTTCAGAGCTCCTGAGTTGTCTTCCTTGTTGGGCATTCTTGAGACAGTGCCGGGCCCCAGTCCTGCTCAGAAGGGGTATGTGCAGAGACAATGATGGCCTGAGGTCTTCGCACAGTGTCTCTCACTGCTTGCTTTGTGTTCACAGGAAGAATGTGAACCGTTATCCACCTGTCTGCCAGAGACGTGAGGCACATGGCCAGAGTCCAGGGGACAGGTTGTGCTGAGCACATCGGGGTGGTATAAACTGGGTCAGAGACACCATCAGGGGTTTAGCTATCTTTGGGGTCATGGTGGAAAGCAGCACTGATCCCACCAGTGAAGCTGAAAACCTTTCCTGGACATTCCTGTTGTCAGGTCCTCTGGTGAGGCCAGCTTCTAGATGATGCTCTAGAGGGGCACCCAGCCTGGATTCTGACTCAGGAGCTAGGATTTGAAGAGGCCATTCGGGTGCAGGAGAGGGAGCTTGAGGAGCCACATCAAACTCCAGGAGCTATAATGGCAGGTGTCCAGCAGCACAGGTGTCTGCCCAGTGGGGACGGTACCTTCATGGGAGAAACCAATTCTGTTGTTAAAGTTTGGGTGCCAATCCTAACATTTCTGTAGTCCAGGTCTGCTTCTCCCAGCCTCCCTGGAGACCCTGTGAGCTACTTATCTCATGTGATACATTGCTTTAGGTTAAATTAGCCAGGGTTCTCGTGTCTAAAAGCCTGAGTGACACAGTGATGACAGGAGAATAGAGATGAGTGGCAGAGTCAGAACCATTCCCCCATTTGCTCTAGCCCTTGTTGAAGCATCTGTGTCCTGTTGTATGCCTAACATTTCTGGGCATGGATTTGATAGGATGAAATCACAGGGGGAAAAAAAAGACAATTTCTGGCCTCCAAAGCCTGATGACCTTGGGGAGGGTCCACCAAACTCCAGCAGACAAAATATTTGAAAGAGAGACCACAAGAATTGGAGAACTGAGCTTCTCTTCTCCTTCAGGCTTCCAGACAGGAAAATTCTTTCCCCAGGATGGGGAGAGGAAGGAAATAAGAGAAACCCTTCAAACCACCAGAGACCACGTTCCTGCCATTTCCAGAGAAAGGGCTCTCAAGGCAGATATGAACTTGAGTTCTAGGGGGGAAATAAAGACTTCTTGTACCTGAGTTTGTGGCCTGAAATTGGTTCCCGTTACATGTGTAACAAGGAAACAAGTCCCACAGTAACTCCCACCTCCCCCAGCAGAGGCCAAACACTAGCACTTAGTGAGCAGCACTGTTTTCCGTTCCCTTCAATCTAGTTAGACGTGGGGAGGCATGCTCTCTGCTCCGTCTGGTTAACAAAAGGAAATCTAGGTGCCTCGGGCAGTGCTGTGATCTGCAGGGACAGAAGCCTCAGTGCTGCTGGGGAATCTCAGTCACCAAATCTTGCTTAAGTGTATTAAGTCAAAACTGTGCTTGGGTGAGGGAGAAAACCAAAACCACTCTGATCAACATCCCCTCCTTCTTGCCCCGTGGGCTTCTGCAAGATGATCACAACAGGTGTCTGCTGATGCGCCCGGTTTCATATTTGCACTAATGTGGAGGTAAGGGTTAATGGAGCCTTTAGGGCACAGCCTGTAAACTTGGCCTGGCTTTTCTGAGGAGAAGCCCTATGTGACCCCAAAGTGCATGTGATCCAGGAAGTTAATGTGCTTCTGAGATGGAGGAGGAAAGACTCGGTTTTGTGCCTCACTCCTGACTTGACTTAAATTCCAGTATTCGCTCAGAGCAGTTTGTCACAATATTGTTTATAATTTTGAAGGCAGAATGCTTCATTTTGGCAGACAGCAAGCTGTGAGTGTTGGCTTTTGTGCCCTGATGTGAGCTGTTGCATTACTTAAGGAGCACTTATAATTTATAGGCACACAATGAAGTTGGTTATTCTTCTTTGTTTTCAATTTTTTTTAAATATTCACTTATTTTTGAGAAAGACAAAGCATGAGCAGAGGAGGGGCAGAGAGAGAGGAAGACACAGATCTGAAGCAGGCTCCAGGCTCTGAGCTGTCAGCACAGAGCCTGATAGGGGGCTCGAACACACGAATGGTGATATTACGACCTAAGCCGAAGTCAGATGCTTAACCAACTCAGCTTCTCAGGTGCCCCTCTTCTTTGTTTTTTAAAGATAAATTAACTTTATTCACCTAACATAGATCTGTTTGTGTATTGAAGAAAAGAGAAATTCCTCAGTTTACCTAATGCAGTGTAACAGAGTGGCTCTATAGCAAAAATAGCAAAAAAATTATTTTCTCTGTCATTTTAGTTTAAATCTTTTAATCCCTGTGAAATTTTTGGCCATTTTTATTACTCATTTTTATTTCATTTTCCCACTATAACTGGACTTTTTTGTTGTTATTAAAAAAGGAATGTTATAAGAGAGAATGGTTAATTTTCCTTGGTGTGGCAATGTTACTGCAGTTATGTATGAAGATGTCCTGAGGAAATCCAGGCTGAGTGTTTACGAGGGATCATGCTGTTTGCAAGTTACTTTCAGATGTTTCAACAAGGAAAATGAATAGCAAGAGAGAAAAAGATTAAGTACTTGTGGCAAATGATAATTCTTTTTTATGTGGATTTATTTATTTTGAGAGAGAGAGCTTGAGTGAACAAGGGAGGGGCAGAGGGAGAGGGAGAGAGAGAGAGAATCCTAAGGAGGTTCCACACTGTCACACAGAGCTTGACATGGGGGTCAGTCTCATCAACTGTGAGATCATGACCTGAGCAGAAATCAAGAGTCGAAGGCTCAACTGACTGAGCCACCCAGGCGTCTCAATGATAATTCTTAAATATAGGCCGAAGATAAATTACACTGTTTATTACACTGTTCTTTCAAATTTGAAAATATTACTATGTTGAAGACTTTTAAAGACTATTTAATTGCAGTAAGCGAGGTTATGGGATACTGCTCATGATTATCTTGGAATTCAGTATTATAAATTTTCTAGAACTTCTGGCTTTCTGATAGTATTAGGAGATCCCACTTCTCACAAGGGCATGGATAAATAGTATTAGTTCCTTCAAACTGTTCCTGTACTAAGCACTTCTGTAATTATCTCATTTAATCCTCACAAGTCCTTTCTGTATATTAGCCATAACCCCTGTCTACTCCAAATGTAGAGGGTATCAGCCCCATTTTAAAGGTGCACAAAAATCTGTTCTAGGCCAGGAAAATTTGTAGAGCCAATAACTTGGGTTTGCCTCTGTTATATAGCTTGACATTCACTCATCAGAAAAATAATAGTGGTGATCACAAAATATGTTGAGTAAGGATATTTTAGTGCATGTGTTAAGATAGAGGACTACAAAGACCAATATCACTGCACAATGGAGGCCACAGGCAGTGTGTGAGAGAGCCCAGCATGCATCAGTGAAGGGGTGGGTGATTAGATAGGAGAGGAGGGGTGGGAATACGAGGCGCATATACATATGTGTATGCATGCATACATATCTATTAAACATATATATGTGTATATGTACTTAGAACATCATCAGCTTCCTGTTTCTATGCTTCAGACTTGGCTAGCTAAAATGTGGTACCATTCCTATCAATTCTTGAACAAATATGAGAAAGAACAGAATAAATGTAATAGACTCATAAACATGGTTCCAAGACAAATGAACTCAGTATGTTGGAGTGGCCTTATAGGATGCTTCCTTGGAAATGGGACTTTCAGAAAAACTTAGCTGAGAAATCATTTATTTGCCTGTCTTTATCAGAAAATCACCAGTGGTTCTGAGAAATATAAATTAGCTGGCTCTGCTTTGGTATTGAAGGAAGTTTTTCTAATATAGTATAACAGAGAGGCTCAATAGTCAGCAAAAATGTTATTTTCTTTGTAATTTTAAATTAAATTAATTTTTGGTGTTGTTGTTACTCTAATTTAATTTTGCTGCTGTAATTGGACTTTAATTTTTGCAAGACATTGCCAGTTGTAAAAACTTAAATTTTGCAGTGAGTCATTGGAAGCAACAAGACCTCAGGCAGCTCTTGGTTCTATCCCTTTGTTTCTGAACCCATTAATTATTTCTGTTGAAGACACAGCATGATGGAAAGGTCTTTGACTTGGTAGCTACATTGCATGTTGGAGATGGTTCTCATCTTGCAGAATATTGCCCCAAAATGGCACTGTTGCTTTGCATAGGAGTTTGCAACGATGGCTGACAGTTTCTGGGTGGTTTTGTAGGTGATAAAACCAGTGAATCTTAGGACTGGACATCCCTTTGCTGTGAAGTGGGTCCTCTGGTCTGCTCTAATGTTATTTGGGATGCATGTCAGTGGGTAAACATTCCATAAGCCTTAGGACTGTGATACTGGCTGATACCCACAGGGCATAAAAAGACAAACATATACCCAAAATAAATTCATTTTTCTCTTTTGAGAAAGAAGCAATAGCTTTTTCAAGCATGGAATGGGCCACCAAGTGGCCACAAACTGGTTCATTGTTCTCCTTGAGGAATGGTACCATACTGAGGACTCCATGTTAGTATGTGTGGTTTTCAGGTTGGATGTTGGGCAGCAGTAATAACTAAACAAGATTGGATAAGCTCTTGGGCCCATGTGTAATATCCATCTCTGCTGCCATGACCACTTTATTCCTTGTGTTCATTGGACCATCACTGGTGCTGCCAATGATAGAGGCTGGATTACGTCAGCTGGCTGAAACTTTTGTCTACTTAGCCACTTAGCACCTTTTCCATGGTCAATGCTTTGTGGTAGGCATTAACATGTCATACAGAAGCCATCACATTTCCTGCTCAATCATATTTGTCCCTCCAGAGGCATCTACCCCAGACCCCTTGTTCCACATCTTTTTGTCTTTTTCCATTTAGGTCCCTGACCAGCAGGCCAAGCTATTTGCCACTGCCCCTGATTCAGTATATTCCAACCTGAGGCCATTTCTCTTTCCATATAAAGTAGATGACTAGATGTACCCCTAAAAGCTATACCCAGCGAGAGGGTGTTTTTTCTCATCATTGTCTTTCAAATCCATCCCTGAGTCTAGCACTTACCTATCAAGCCTACGTGCTTGTAAACTGGTATTGGATTTTTTGTTCCTCCTTCAGCTGGTTGTTTGGGTTGCCCCATATAGCCATAGGAATAAGTTGGAGAAACAGTGATGGGTGCCATTGGGGTATAGACCAGTGGTGTTGTTCCTGCTTGATCTAAGATGTACCCTTTCCAAAGTAAGATGGATTTGCATGGGCCTGTCCCACTTTTTAACCTTGTTGGTTCAATAGGATCCAATTCATGATGGCCAATTCCAGCTACAATGTCAGTTGGTTTCCCATAGTCAGGTGCTCCATCTGTCAGGTTCCAGGAAGCATGACGCCTGGTGGATGGTTTGGGTTCTAGAAGCAGCATGGCATTGAGAGTGTCAGTGGTAGGAGGCCCCCAGGGGAAGTGGGTCATTGCACTTGGAGAACAGAATTATATACATTTTGAGAAACAACTCCTAGTGCGTTCCTGGACTAGGCACTCCTGTACAATGTTGAATAGCTGAGACAGTGATAAGCCTTCTTGATCTTGTTTCTGTTTTGAAAGGGAAAGTGTTCAATATTTCATCATTTAAGTATGTTTTCCTGCAGGTTTCTGTAGATACCCTTAATTAAAGGTAGTTCCTTCAACTTTTCACTTGCTAAGAGTTTTTTAAAAACATTATTAATTAATCTTGGATTTTATCAAATGTTTTTATTGAAATGATATGTTTTTTTCTTTAATCCATTAACATGAAGAATTTAAACTATTTTTTATATTAAATCACAATCATGCATTTCTGGGACAATTCTTATGTGATCACATAGTAATATCTGTATTATATTTTAAGGGTTTTGATTTAGCACGTTGTTTAGGGTTTTTGTATCATTATGCTTAGGTGGTATAAGTCCTTGTCAGATTTCTGCCTTTTAGTTCCCAAAGCCCCTCTTCCTTGCTCTATTTTGTGATACTGGAGCTCATATTCTGCAAACTGCATACATGACACTGTTGTTCTGCAGTCTCTGTATTCTGGGGTATTATCTTTCTTCTCTGTTGGCTGTGGTTTCTGTGTTGCTTCACAAGTATCCTCTCAAACCACTAGACTCAAACTGCTAGCCTCAAAAATGAATTGGAAGTGATCTTACTTCTGTACTCTGGAACTATTTCAGTAGATTAAAATATTTGTTTTAAGTATTCAGTGTGAATCCATTTGAATTTGGAACTTATACAAATATGTTCTTCTACTGACTCAATTTTTTAACAGTTATAAGATATTTTAAGTATTTTTGTTTCTTGAGTTGGTTTTCATGAGTTATATATCTTTTCTAGTAATTTGTTTATTTAACCTAACTTTTCAATTTTTTGGTATAAAGTCATCTGTAACATCCTCTTACTATCTTTCCAATGTTTTTTGAGCTTAATGTAATGTTCTGGTTTTCATGGGCTCGAGCTGGTTGTTTTGTCTTATTTACTTAGGAGGTTACTTACCTATAAAGGATTGTTTAATGACACATAAAAAGTTTCACAGATGAACTAATTTGCATGATACCTAATGCCTTTGAACTCTGTCCACCATTAGGAATTCAGAGACATACAGACTTGTTTTATGCCCTGTGGATCTTTAAAGAAAGTTGTATTGAAGAGAGAGATAAACAGGACACAGAATGGAGAAGACATATGTCAGAGTTTGGGTCAGTTGGCTGAGCTCAGGGTGTCGAAGGGTGTCGAAGGGTCTAGTGTGTCCATGAGTTACTCAGGCTCATAGAAACCATACCAGGAACTTGAACAGGTAAATCTTACTGTCAAGAATTATTAACTACATAAAAGATGGTTAACTTTAAAAAGGTGGAAAATAACTGTAAGGTGTAATAAAGGTTGCAGGTGCAGAAAGCAGCTACTACCCATGGGACTACAAGAAAAGTAAACTTAGAGAGAGGACAGCCCTGCCACTCTGAGACTGCTCCATAGAGGGTATGGTGCCTGGTGCTGAAATATGCCACATGTCCCTCTAGGGAAGAAGAAACTGGTTTGGGTCCTCTTGGTGCAAAGTGTGAAAGCCACCCCTGCTTTCTTGATTTCTGCTGGGGCCAAGTAATGATGATCATTCATTGCCACGCACAAAATACCCGTTTTCCCTCCTCCAAGCAGGTAGTCTCCCTCTGGTGGCCCCTATTGGCAAAGCCTAACATTGACCCAACTGGCAAAGGAAATGTAATTGGCTGTCTGAGCTCTAGAATCACAAAGTAGAGCAAAAAAGGGTGGGTTTCGGAGCTGAAAAGCAATAACTTGATAACTGATACAGTTCACATGCAGTTTGAATCAGCCTCCCGACTAGCCTGACTACTCAATTTGGCAGTTTCTAATCCTGGACTGTTCGTGTGATCTGGAAATGACAAGACTATTATATAAGCAAACAGAACAGAAACAAGAAAAATGGTGTCACAAGAGATCTGAAGGTTCTCCTGAAGTAAACCTTTTTAGAACAGGTGGTCACCAGGCACAGTAAAGACACCTTTGCCAGAAAGGGAGAAGACGACTGCACAGTAGGGATTTGTATGAGGTCAGAAGCAGTGCAGACAGCACACTAGCATGGAAAATGATGGAAAATGAGTGGTTTAGAAGAAGTTGTCAGGGATTTAGGAAGGTAACTGTGGAGCAACCCAGCAGCAGCAGTCAACAGAGCAGAGAGTGCAGAACACCAGGCAGCCTCGCATCTGCTGCGAGACCACGTCCCCCAGTACCTGTCCACACATCCACTACCGCTTTCATCCCACAGTGCTGCTCTGTCCCTGTAAATTCCGTCTAACCTGCCCTGAGTCTTCTTGCCATACTGGGCGGTAACAAATTCAATTCCAGTTACTTCTTTGTAGTGTATCTTTCCACAAGGTCTTAAATAAACTCAGCCTTATGTTCTATCACAAAAATGGTGTCCATTGAGTTCAACTATCTTTTGGTTTCTCCTTTTGCTACCTGATGTTGCTCTCAGACCCTGTTTCTTAAGCTCTGGTGAAAGAGTCTTCTCTGCAGATGCTCAGATATCCTGGTCCGAGGAGCATTCCTTTGGCTGCAGACTCTCCTCTAAGGTACATATCTGTGCTCCTAATCTATTGGCATGGGGTCCAACCTCTGTACTGTCTTATCATCACACATCACTTAGGATGTAGGAGCTAAATGCAGGACGGCTTCCATGTGTCACCATTTCCTGAAATCTGGTAGTAAGAGAATAGATCCTAGTAAATTTCACTCTCCTTCTCAGGTTAGCTCACACTTCAGCTTAGACTTCGCTCCACCTTCAAAATGTTGGGGGATGACTGTCCATTGCATGGCCAGTAGATTCTGCTTGGGGTCCTATGTGTCAGCCATGGGAATACACCACTCAGATCTCCCTTCAAGAAAGAGCCTGATGCAAGGTTAGGGTATAGTCTTCAGCTGTCACACCATCAGAATCCAATCAGTCCTATGTTCACACCAGAGTGCCATGTTCCTCAGGCTGCTCCTAGCCAATGACTCAGCATGGCAGGGGTACTAGATCTGTGCCCTTCCTGCCCAATGCTGGACTTCTCTAATGGGCATTATTTGTTCTAAGATGCCCCATTGGCCTAGGTAAGACATTCTATGATCTCCAGTGTGGTCAGAGGCTGTTCTTATCCAATCCTCCATCATCCCTTTCTTCACCTATGTCAGACTAGCAACACATTCTGAAGCTCTCCAATTTATGTCTAAGCCCTCTCTCCTTTATCCTTTATAAGATAAACTTGGACTTGTAAATTTATCTTGGTGTCTGCATTTTGGAGGTTCTGAACCACCATAATCTGTAGTATAAAATTTACAATCCTCTTACCTCACCTCAAAGATGTAAGCTGTTCACACCCCACATCGTAAAGCTTGGCTACAATCTTTTATTGGGGGGAGAAATGACACCACAGCAGTGAAAACAGAGACCAAATTGATACCTCACTAAATCATACTGCCAAATGGGCAAATTTAGTAGGTACTAAAAAACCACCAATATATGTAAAGACATATAAACCAAGGTAATTTACATTTTTATGTGGAAATGGGAGAAAGAAATAAGAAAGGCAATGGGAGTAAGAAAATATTACAGTGAGTCAGTGAATGTGTGGTCTTGGAGTATCTCTTTCTCTAACAAAACCTAATTTTAAACTGAAGAGTTGGAACAAATAATGATCAAAATGAATGTCAATAGTCTGAGCCCTGCTTTAACTTCAAAATGATGTCATTCTGGCAATAACAAAAGAAGTGCCAACATTTGAAAATTATGAAAATTATTCTTGGAGCAGGAAACAATGAAACAAAGTAAAAAGTCATATAAAGTAGAGACAAAAGGAAAAATGAATGGAACTGAAGATAAAAAGTGGAGAATGACCCAGTAAGAGTGACTGGTATTTACTTCAAAAGGTGCAAAGCAGTTCAGAAATGGGGAAAACATTAAAAGGGTATATATAGGACCATATTTATTATAGGCAATAGACAAGAGTTATCAATCAGATTCTTTTGCCACCTTATCTATGTAACAGTGATGTATGGCTCCCACCAATAGATGCACCATTTCACTGATGGTGACACTATTCATGGTGCTACAGGATAACAGAGCAAATGTGGAGGAAGCCCACATTTCAGTACCAAGAGTGGAGCTTAGTGTAATTTTCTGTTTAGTTGTCATTTGTATTTAACTTTTAACACAATCAGCAGATAAAAAATAAACACAAGCCAGGTGGGCAGTAAACTTTAAACTCAGACAACTACACTTGAAATACTATGGGAAAGAGAAGGAAAGATTTTTGAAGGCCAAAAAGGAGACCTTACAAAAGGATGCACAGAAGGTGCAGAGTACAGGGGTCAGTCTAAGTGCTGATAATATGAAAACTGGAATGGTATTCACAAGGCAAAAATAGAGAATGTGGTCAATGAGAATAGTTAGGACTGCAGGAACTGATCCAAGATAAAGTAAGTGTGTGGTGGCCTGTGTCTTACCTACATGTTCTTACTAAAGGTCAAGATCAAAATCTAGAGCAGGAGAGAAAGTCAGCAACATACACTCTTTAAATCAGTCAAAACAAAATTAGTTGACTAGGATTATGTTCAAAGAACAGGTAGCATTAAGTCAAGAGCCTTATGATCCTTAGAATTGAGAGAATAAGGATGAGCAAAATCCCATTATGACTTCATGGAAGAAGGGAAACATGAAAGTCTGCTAATGGATAAAGGAAAGAAAATATACAGCTTGAAAAAAATTACATAGAATATACGATGGTAAACTGAGTTAAGTGAGAACAGAAGCAATTTGAATGTTTATAAGAAATTGATGTTCAATATTTGTGGAAGTTTAGCTGACATCAAATCCTTAAGAAATACTATAAATGTTATGGGGAAAAAAAAAACCCTCCCTAACAAATTCATTTAATCCAATACACTTTTATTAAGGTTCTACTCTGTAGACCTGACTCAGTTTTGAGTCCCGACAACAATGAATGAGTCCGCCTTCCTGTCCAAGATGGGCTTATCATATGTGAACACTTGAGGACAGGGAAATGGTTAATGCTCTGTAATGAGGTACATCACCTTTGTATTGTTGCTGCAACCAATTACCACAAATTTAATAGCTTAAGACAACACACATTGATTATCTTCTAGTTTCAAAGTCCAAAATGGTCCCAATAGGCTACAATCAAGATATTGGCAGGGCTGAGTTTCCCTGGAAGTCTTAGGGGAGAATATATTTCCTTCCCTTTTCCGGCATTTATAGCTTACATTCCCTGGCCTCTTTCCATCTTCTTCTTCTTTTTTTTTTTTTTTCGTTCTGAAACTTGTTTATTTTATTTTATTTTTTTTTTCAATATATGAAATTTATTGTCAAAATGGTTTCCATACAACACCTAGTGCTCATCCCAAAAGGTGCCCTCCTCCATCACCCACCCTCCCCTCCCTCCCACCCCCCATCAACTCAGTTTGTTCTCAGTTTTTTAAGAGTCTCTTATGCTTTGGCTCTCTCCCACTCTAACCTCTTTTTTTTTTCTTCCCCTCCCCCATGGGATTCTGTTAAGTTTCTCAGGATCCACATAACAGTGAAAACATATGGTATCTGTCTTTCTCTGTATGGCTTATTTCACTTAGCATCACACCCTCCAGTTCTATCCACGTTGCTTCAAAGGGCCATATTTCGTTCTTTCTCATTGCCCTGTAGTACTCCATTGTGTATATAAACCACAATTTCTTTATCCATTCATCAGTTTATGGACATTTAGGCTCTTTCCATAATTTGGCTATTGTTGAGAGTGCTGCTATAAACATTGGGGTACAAGTACCCTATACATCAGTACTCCTGTATCCCTTGGGTAAATTCCTAGCAGTGCTATTGCTGGGTCATAGGGTAGGTCTATTTTTAATTTTTTGAGGAACCTCCACACTGTTTTCCAGAGTGGCTGCACCAGTTTTCATTCCCACCAACAGTGCAAGAGGGTTCCCATTTCTCCACATCCTCTCCAGCATCTATAGTCTCCTGATTTGTTCATTTTGGCCACTCTGACTGACGTGAGGTGATATCTGAGTGTGGTTTTGATCTGTATTTCCCTGATGAGGAGCGACGTCGAGCATCTTTGCATGTGCGTGTTGGCCATCCGGATGTCTTCTTTAGAGAAGTGTCTATTCATGTTTTTTGCCCATTTCTTCACTGGGTTATTTGTTTTTCGGGTGTGGAGTTTGGTGAGCTCTTTATAGATTTTGGATACTAGCTCTTTGTCCGATATGTCATTTGCAAATATCTTTTCCCATTCCGTTGGTTGCCTTTTAGTTTTGTTGGTTGTTTCCTTTGCTGTGCAGAAGCTTTTTATCTTCATAAGGTCCCAGTAATTCACTTTTGCTTTTAATTCCCCTGCCTTTGGGGAATGTGTCGAGTAAGAGATTGCTACAGCTGAGGTCAGAGAGGTCTTTTCCTGCTTTCTCCTCTAGGGTTTTGATGGTTTCCTGTCTCACAACAGGTCCTTTATCCATTTTGAGTTTATTTTTGTGAATGGTGTGAGAAAGTGGTCTAGTTTCAACCTTCTGCATGTTGCTGTCCAGTTCTCCCAGCACCATTTGTTAAAGAGACTGTCTTTTTTCCATTGGATGTTCTTTCCTGCTTTGTCAAAGATGAGTTGGCCATACGTTTGTGGGTCTAGTTCTGGGGTTTCTATTCTATTCCATTGGTCTATGTGTCTGTTTTTGTGCCAATACCATGCTGTCTTGATGATGACAACTTTGTAGTAGAGGCTAAAGTCTGGGATTGTGATGCCTCCTGCTTTGGTCTTCTTCAAAATTACTTTGGCTATTCGGGGCCTTTTGTGGTTCCATATGAATTTTAGGATTGCTTGTTCTAGCTTCGAGAAGAATGCTGGTGCAATTTTGATTGGGATTGCATTGAATGTGTAGATAGCTTTGGGTAGCATTGACATTTTGACAATATTTATTCTTCCAATCCATGAGCAGGGAATGTCTTTCCATTTCTTTAAATCTTCTTCAATTTCCTTCATAAGCTTTCTATAGTTTTCAGCATACAGATCTTTTACATTTTTGGTTAGATTGATTCCTAGGTATTTTATGCCTCCTGGTGCAGTTGTGAATGGAATCAGTTTATTTGTCTTTCTGTTGATTCATTGTTAGTGTATAAGAATGCAACTGATTTCTGTACATTGATTTTGTATCCTGCAACTTTGCTGAATTCATGTATCAGTTCTAGCAGACTTTTGGTGGAGTCTGTCGGATTTTCCATGTATAGTATCATGTCATCTGCAAAAAGTGAAAGCTTGACTTCATCTTTGCCAATTTTGATGCCTTTGATTTCCTTTGTTGTCTGATTGCTGATGCTAGAACTTCCAGCACTATGTTAAACAGCAGCGGTGAGAGTGGGCATCCCTGTCATGTTCCTGATCTCAGGGAAAAAGCTCTCAGTTTTTCCCCATTGAGGATGATTTTAGCTGTGGGCTTTTCATAAATGGCTTTTATGATGTTTAAGTATGTTCCTTCTATCCCGACTTTCTCAAGGGTTTTTATTAAGAAAGGATGCTGAATTTTGTCAAAGGCCTTTTCTGCATCGATTGACAGGATCATATGGTTCTTATCTTTTCTTTTATTAATGTGATGTATCACGTTGATTGATTTGCAAATGTTGAACCAACCCTGCATCCCAGGAATGAATCCCACTTGATCATGGTGAATAATTCTTTTTATATGCCGTTGAATTCGATTTGCTAGTATCTTATTGAGAATTTTTGCATCCATATTCATCAGGGATATTGGCCTGTAGTTCCCTTTTTTTTTTTACCAGGTCTCTGTCTGGTTTGGGAATCAAAGTAATACTGGCTTCATAGAATGAGTCTGGAAGTTTTCCTTCCCTTTCTATTTCTTGGAATAGCTTGAGAAGGATAGGTATTATGTCTGCTTTAAATGTCTGGTAGAACTCCCCTGGGAAGCCATCTGGTCCTGGACTCTTATTTGTTGGGAGATTTTTGATAACCAATTCAATTTCTTCGCTGGTTATGGGTCTGTTCAAGCTTTCTATTTCCTCCTGTTTGAGTTTTGGAAGAGTGTGGATGTTTAGGAATTCGTCCATTTCTTCCAGGTTGTCCAATTTGTTGGCATATAATTTTTCATAGTATTCCCTGATAATTGTTTGTATCTCTGAGGGATTGGTTGTAATAATTCCATTTTCATTCATGATTTTATCTATTTGGGTCATCTCCCTTTTCTTTTTGAGAAGCCTGGCTAGAGGTTTGTCAATTTTGTTTATTTTTTCAAAAAACCAACTCTTGGTTTCATTTATCTCCTCTACATTTTTTTTAGATTCTATATTGTTTATTTCTGCTCTGATCTTTATTATTTCTCTTCTTCTGCTGGGTTTAGGCTGCCTTTGCTGTTCTGCTTCTAGTTCCTTTAGGTGTGCTGTTAGATTTTGTATTTGGGATTTTTCTTATTTCTTGAGATAGGCCTGGATTGCAATGTATTTTCCTCTCAGGACTGCCTTTTGCTGCATCCCAAAGCATTTGGATTGTTGTATTTTCATTTTCGTTTGTTTCCATATATTTTTTAATTTCTTCTCTAATTTCCTGGTTGACCCACTCATTTTAGTAATGACCCACACATTCTTAGAGGTGTTCTTTAACCTCCATGCTTTTGGAGGTTTTCCAGACTTTTTCTTGTGGTTGATTTCAAGCTTCATAGCATTGTGGTCTGAAAGTATGCATGGTATGATTTCAATTCTTGTATACTTATGAAGGGCTGTTTTGTGACCCAGTATATGATCTATCTTGGAGAATGTTCCATGTGCACTCGAGAAGAAAGTATATTCTGTTGCTTTGGGATGCAGAGTTCTAAATATATCTGTCAAGTCCATCTGATCCAATGTATCATTCAGGGCCCTTGTTTCTTTATTGACCATGTGTCTAGATGATCTATCCATTTCTGTAAGTGGAGTGTTAAAGTCCCCTGCAATTACCACATTCTTATCAATAAGGTTGCTTACATCGATGAGTAATTGTTTTATATATTTGGGGGCTCCCATATTCGGCACATAGACATTTATAACTGTTAGCTCTTCCTGATGGATAGACCCTGTGATTATTATATAATGCCCTTCTTCATCTCTTGTTACAGCCTTTAATTTAAAGTCTAGTTTGTCTGATATAAGTATGGCTACTCCAGCTTTCTTTTGGCTTCCAGTAGCATGATAAATAGTTCTCCATCCCCTCACTCTCAATCTAAAGGTGTCCTCAGGTCTAAAATGAGTCTCTTGTAGACAGCAAATAGATGGGTCTTGTTTTTTTATCCATTCTGATACCCTATGTCTTTTGGTTGGTGCATTTAGTCCATTTACATTCAGTGTTATTATAGAAAGATACGGGTTTAGAGTCATTGTGATGTCTGTATGTTTTATGCTTGTACTGATGTCTCTGGTACTTTGTCTCACAGGATTCCCCTTAGGATCTCTTGTAGGGCTGGTTTAGTGGTGACAAATTCCTTCAGTTTTTGTTTGTTTGGGAAGACCTTTATCTCTCCTTCTATTCTAAATGACAGACTTGCTGGATAAAGGATTCTCGGCTGCATATTTTTTCTGTACATCACATTGAAGATCTCCTGCCATGCCTTTCTGGCCTGCCAAGTTTCAAAAGAGAGATCAGTCACGAGTCTTATAGGTCTCCCTTTATATGTTAGGGCTCGTTTATCACTTGCTGTTTTCAGAATTTTCTCTTTATCCTTGTATTTTGCCAGTTTCACTATGATATGTCATGCAGAAGATCGATTCAAGTTACATCTGAAGGGAGTTCTCTGTGCCTCTTGGATTTCAATGCCTTTTTCCTTCCCCAGTTCAGGGAAGTTCTCAGCTATTATTCCTTTCTTCAGCACCTTTCCCTCTCTCTTCCTCCTCTGGGATACCAATTATGCATATTCTATTTCTCTTTAGTGCATAACTTAGTTCTCTAATTTTCCCCTCATACTCCTGGATTTTTTTATCTCTCTTTTTCTCAGCTTCCTCTTTTTCCATAATTTTATCTTCTAGTTCACCTATTCTCTCCTCTGCCTCTTCAATCCGAGCCGTGGACGTTTCCATTTTATTTTGCATCTCGTTTAAAGCGGTTTTCAGCTCCTCCTGACTGTTCCTTAGTCCCTTGATCTCTGTAGCAAGAGATTCTCTGCTGTCCTCTATACTGTTTTCAAGCCCAGCAATTAATTTTATGACTATTATTCTAAATTCACTTTCTGTTATATCATTTAAATCCTTTTTGATCAGTTCATTAGCTGTTGTTATTTCCTGGAGATTCTTTTGAGGGGAATTCTTCCATTTGGTCATTTTGGATAGTCCCTGGAGTGGTGAGGACCTGCAGGGCACTTCCCCTGTGCTGCGGTGTATAACTGGAGTTGGTGGGCGGGCCGCAGTCAGACCTGATGTCTGCCCCCAGCCCACCGCTGGGGCCACAGTCAGACTGGTGTGTGCCTTCTCTTCCCCTCTCCTAGGGGTGGGATTCACTGTGGGGTGGCGTGGCCTGTCTGGGCTACTTGCACACTGCCAGGCTTGTGGTGCTGGGGATCTGGCGTATTAGCTGGGGTGAGTAGGCAAGGTGCACGGGGGCAGGAGGGGCAGGCTTAGCTCGCTTCTCCTTAGGTGACCCACTTCAGGAGGGGCCCTGTGGCCGCGGGAGGGAGTCAGACCCGCTGCTGGAGGGGTGTCTCCGCAGAAGCACAGTGTTGGGTTGTTTGCTGGGAGCGAGCAAGTTCCCTGGCAGGAACCGGTTCCCTTTGGGATTTTGGCTGGGGGATGGGCGAGGGAGATGGCGCTGGCTAGGGCCTTTGTTCCCCGCCAAACTGAGCTCTGTTGTCCCAGGGCTCAGCAACCCTCCCTCCCTTTGTCCTCCAGCCTTCCCACTTTCTGAGCAGAGCTGTTAACTTATGACCTCCCAGATGCTAAGTCACGTTTGCTGTTGGAACACACTCCATCTGGCCCCTCCGCTTTTGCAAGCCAGACTCGGGGTTATGCTTGGCTGGTGGGCTGCCCCTCCACCCTGGCTCCCTCCCGCCAGTCCGTGGAGCACACACCGCCTCGCCGCCCTTCCTACCCTCTTCTGTGGGCCTCTAGTCTGTGCTTGGCTCCAGAGACTCTGTTCTGCTAATCCTCTGGTGGTTTTCTGGGTTATTTAGGCAGGTGTAGGTGGAATCTAAGTGATCAGCAGGACGCGCGGTGAGCCCAGCGTCTTCCTATGCCACCATCTTCCTCCCAAAAGCCCTCTTTCCATCTTCAAAGCAACAACAGCTATCGTGTTTCTCAGGCCATGTCCCTCTGACACTGACTCTCTTGCCTTTCTTTCACTTACAAGGACCAATGGGCCCATGCAGACAATCGAGTTTTAATGTCAGCTAATTAGCAACCTAAATTCTCCCTTGCAATCCAAAAAATGTATGTATAGGATCTGAAATTAGTACACAGATATCTTTGGAGACCATTACTCTACTTAACACATAAGAATTCTCAGGATACAATGAAGTGGGGAGGTATTGATTTATTCAATAAATACTTGTTGAGCACAGAGTATGCGTGGCATGTTTTTGGCACATCAACAATGTGTGTTTTTCATTCTTCATATAAACTATGAGAACTTATTGGAATGTTTTAGATGAGGAAGGGATGTGATCAGCTTTGTGTTTCATAAATAAATTTTGATTTCAATGCAGAAGACATTGGCAAGGATAGACTGGAGATAACACAAGTCAGGAAACTATTGCAATGACATAAATGAGGGAGGTAATGTGGGAGCAATATAAAGAATAAAAAGAATGTAAAATTGAGAAGTTCAGTTTTGTAAATGCAAGCATGTGTCAAATTTGATATACTTGCGTGATATCTAATCAACGGTGTCCACTAGTTGCCTTGATCTTCAAGTTTGGACTAGAGATATAATTTTACTTTAGATTAGTTGCTAACAGATAAGAAAAATGGAAAATATCACTATAACTCCTCTGTGTGTTCCATCTAGCTTTCCTAAAGGCAGAGTAGGGAGACCCTCCATACTGTAGTTGCAAATGCAAATTCAAATTTTTATGTTTCCTTGTATGTGTCTCCCCCTGGACTTCAAGTTTTTCTAAGTCAGTGCTTGCATCTTCTTTATGTTGGCATTTTCAGCACATAGTATACTATAGATTCAGAGTAGTTCTCTGGACATTTGATGGAGAAATAATGAATCCAATACAAGATGGGGCTCTTCCCCTTTGGTCTGTTGCAGAATATGAGTCTGGAGTTTCCTCTGGTTCAGTAAGACAGCGGAATTGAATATGACAGAAGTTAATGTCTGGGAGGAGACAAGAGCCCTGAACAGATGTTTCATCTCCTTATTTATTGATCTCACTAGATATTACCCACGTGGTGAATGTGAAGAAAACAAGGTCTTACACATGTGAATGTGGAGAAAGCAATCAGACAGTAGTCATTAGCTAGTGTGTGTAAGAAGCAAAGGGTCTGGGGGGCAAGTGGAGTTTGAGATCAAAGTACAATAGTATATTGGCATCAGATGGAAAGTAATTTCCTGCAGGTGATATAATGAGTTACTTGTGATCCCATTACAACATTTTGCTAGCTAACCTCAGGTGCTTTTGCCCCGTGGTGGCAGCTTTCCACCCTAAGCTTTTTTTTCTAACCCGTTTATGTAAGTAGAACCCATTTCCTACATTTGCCTACAATTTAAAGGAGGGATTGAACAGGGAAAAAGCCCATTAAGGATAGGGTCACAAGAAAATGAATTTTAAAATATCCTGAGTGAGGGGATACTACACAGAAGTAGAGATTGAGTGGTTTCATTATTAGGTTCCTTTGGAGCTTGTAAAAAGAAAACATTTCTAATTTGTTTCATGAAAATGTCCTGAATATATGGATGTGGTAGGCATTATGTCAAAACTCAAATTTTGCATCCTAATGTTTATCAGGAAATTAGACAATATTGGAGGATTTTAAATCCGTATAGAATTTGGACTTCTATGAGAAATCCACCTTTGGATCACAGGAAGATTCTGTAAGCAGTTTAAGTGGATTAAACAGCTGTTTGTAGAATAAAATGAATATAATCATTGATCTTTATTCATCTGGCATGTAGTTATTTCCTCAAATATATTAAAATCATGTCATGACTGGCTGATAGCACATTAGATTTTTTGAATCTGTATTTTCTAAAACAGCACTAAAGACATTGTTCTTAAAAGACAAAATTACACAATCTCTGTGTACCCTGTGGACTGGCCCATTAATTTTGCAGTGGCAGAATTTCTCTGTGAAAAATAAAACTACTCCTGGTGGCATGTTTTCCTTGACCTGTGTGCAAAGGCATAAGAGAGTTTTTGGTCTTTATGAATATCAGCAAGCTATGGATGAGTCCTGTTTTAGAGGTTTTCCAAAGTAGAAGGCTATCCTTTTTTTATTTTTTTAAATCTTTATCCATTTTTGAGAGACAGAGACAGAGCATGAGTGGGGAAGGAGGAGAGAGAGAGGGAGACAGAGAATCTGAAGCAGCCTAGAGACTCTTAAATACTGACAATAAACTGAGGGTTGATGGGAGTAGGGGGAGTGGAAAGTGGGTGATGTGCATTGAGGAGGGCACCTGTTGGGATGAGCACTGGGTGTTGTATGAGACCAGTTTGACAATAAATTTCATATAAAAATACGCCCCCCAAAACTCAAATTCCTTTTACAATAAATAAGTAAATAAATAATTCTTTGTCCATTGGAAGTTGTGATGAATCCTTATCCTTTGGTGTTCTCATGTTATATATAACTTTGTTGTCTTCTGAGTCTTCTTGAGAATAGTCTCCATGGTGTTTCAGTTTCTGTGGAAGATGCTGGAAACCATATTCTAAGGGGAGGATCATGTGGAAAAGGGGTTAAAATGACTGTTTTTGGCTCTTAGAATGCAAATTGTTACGTGGAGCAAATTCAATTTGAGTTAATTTAAGAAACATGTATTGAGTGGCAATTATGTGTCAGCTACTCTGCTGTGCTTGGAGATGCAAAGATGAATAAGATTGTAATTTCCCTCATTGATTTTAAAGTTTTATAGGAAAGTCAAGCAAATAGAACAGTAGAAGCACGATGAGATAAAAGCTGTTCAGAAATGTCTACATGACACTATGGAATCCCATAGATCAACAAAAAGTAATATCTATTTTAGAAGTTCAAAGATGATTTTTCCTCTATAATTTATGTTTACCCCCAAATCAGACATGCTTACATGGAAGAAACTTGGTCTCCTGTCACTGGAGAT
This sequence comes from Prionailurus bengalensis, assembly GCF_016509475.1. Taxonomy (NCBI): domain Eukaryota; kingdom Metazoa; phylum Chordata; class Mammalia; order Carnivora; family Felidae; genus Prionailurus; species Prionailurus bengalensis. Next base: position 4,949,780 of record NC_057346.1, read on the forward strand.
TTGCAACCTGAGATTAAACTAGAAGGATAGAAAAATGGGAAAAGGGATGGTATCAGGTTAGCTGGGACACTGATAGTCTTTCTAGGTCTGAAATTCCACAGGGCTGAAATTCAAGTAGTAAATCCCTATATAAACTCAACAGACTTCTTGGTGAGGCTAAACTCACTACCTGATAACACTACTCTCACCCCATTCACCTGCCATAATACACCTAGTGGTCCTTTTCACCAACGAGGACTTTGAGGTCTGGAGCATTCTACCCCTGTCACGTTGCCTCTTCTACTTCTAAGAAGTCTCTGAGTCAAATTCCATCACAGTCAATGTTGTCTAGAAACACCTGCCATCACTGTGATGGATTGTGGGATCCATCACTGTGATAGAATGTAGGATCATTCACAATGATGCTACAATCCACTTCTGGGTATTTATGCTAAGAAAATTAAAACCCTAATTCCAAAATACATATGCATCCTTATGTTCACTGTAGCATTATTTACAATAGAAATTCCCTAAATTCCCATTGATGGGTGAATGTATAAAGAAAATGTGGTACATATACATATAATGGAATCCTATTCAGCCATAAAAAGGGAAATCCTGCCTTTTTTGAGATTTGAGATTTCACCTGTATTCTGCCCAGCTGGTGCCTATTGGGCTACTTATCTGCTTGAGGAAGTTACTCTCTTTTTGTTTAGCTTACCAACCTTCCACGTACAGATCTGGAGTGGCTTGCTTCTTTCTTGGGTCTCTCCTTCCCTTCTGTATATAGGACAAGTGTGCAAACCAACACATAGGAGAGAGAAAAAATGGGCAGACAAAAAAGTAAGAGTTACTATAGTTATTATTTTGTTCTTTCTAAGCCTTATTCTTCTTTTCCTTGTCATAGCACATAGCCAGGCCCTCAAAAGCTGTGTTGAGTGGTAGCAGTAATAACGGATACCTTTATCTTCTTTCTGACTTTTGTGGATATATTTCTAATATTTGCTGTAATATTTGGATAGATACCAGTTTAAGAAAGTTTGTTGTGTTCTTATTATGCCCCAAATTTTATTTTTCAATCATGAAAGGGTGTCACTGATGGTGGTACTTTGAATATTTATTCCTAAAAACTTAATTTTTTTTCATTTAATCTGTTAAAGTGATCATTCAATTGATTTATTAAAATGTTGATTCCGTTTGGATTGTTGGGATACATGCTCTTGTTTACAACGTTTGATTATCTTGCTAAATGCTGATTTTTATTTATTAAAAAAACATAATTTTTGATTCTATGAGTGAGAATGGCCCTTGGTTTTCTTCAGTTATCTAGTTTTGGGATCAGTGTTTTTCCAGAATTATGAAATGAGTTGGGTTACTTTTCTTTTGCTAAACGCTGGAACAGTTTGTGTAAAATAGGGATTATTTGTTGCTTGTAGCTTTGATAGAAAATTTGAGTTTATTTATTTATTTTGAGAGAGAGAGAGAGAGAGAGAGAACGTGTGTAAGCAGGGGAGGGGCAGAGAGAGAGGGAGAGTGTCAAGCAGACTCCATGCTCTCCATGCAGAGCCCATGGGTATTGATCTCACAAACTGTAAGATCATGACCTGAGCTGAAATCAAGAGTCAGATGCTTAACCGACTGAGCCACCTGGCACCCTGGTTTGATAAAAATTTTTGGAAACCATTTGGGCCTGGTACCTTTTCTTTAGATAAAAAATCTCTGAATATCATTCACTTTTTCTTTTAACTTTCTGGCTGTGATTATATCAGCCACAGGTGTATTGATGCAGGCAGGAAGGTCAGGTATTGTGGCATTAACAGATCCAACTAATTGCTTCAGTGGCTTTGTCCAGTATCCTACGCTAATTCAGAAAAAAAATTCTTCTCTTCCAGAAATCCCCTTTCCCCTCTGCCTTATGTATTATCACTGCTGTTCTTGAAATGTGAGTGTGCTCCTGTTTTGTGATGTTATCTATGTGGACAGACCAGGACTCTGGTTGTTGAATTTGAGCTCAGGATATTTTTGGGAGAAATAAGATTCCTCCAGCTTCATCATAACCATATACGGATGCGTTTCTGTCAATGTAATGAATAGCTTGTCTCTCTTCCCTCATCCTATTTGAAATTTTGATAGGTCCCCATAAGGGGTAGAAAGGTGAGCAGGAATTTGGTTTTGATTTGCAAGTAAAGGGGGTTGAGGCAGGCAAGAGAAGTCTGGGAGCCTCTGTGCTAAATAATAAAGGTGTGTTTAAATAATACATTGATTTTTTAGATTTCAGTGTAATTAGAATACAATGTTAGTTTCAGATGAACAACATTGTTTTAAAAAATCTGTACATTATTCAATACTTAGCATGATGTGTAGTCAACATATGTTACAACACAATGTTATTATAGTATTATTGGTTGTATTCCTTATGTTGTACTTTTCATCTCTGTGATTTACTTATTTTCTAACTGGAAGTTGGTATCTCTTAATCCCTTTTCTTTTCTTTTAACCCTTCTCCCATCCATTTCCCCTCTGACAACCAACAGTTTGTTCTCTGTATTTGAGAGTCTTTTTGTTTTGTTTTATTTTTTAGATTCCACATATAAGTGAAATCATATGGTATTTGCTTTTATCTGTATGACTTTTTTTTTTAGCATTATACCCCCTAGGCCCATCAATATTGTTGCACATGGCAAGATGTCATTCTTATTTATGGCTGAGTAATATTCCAGTGTGTGTGCATGTGCGTGTGCATGTGCGTGTGTGTGTGTGTATGTGTGTGTTGGTTTTATTTGGGTAAAGACTCCATAGTGGAATTACTGAATCATAAGGTAGTTCTTATTTTAATTTTTAAAATTTTAATATTGTTCTCCAGAGTGGCCGCACCAATGTGCATTCACACCAACAGTGCACCAGGGTACCTTTTTCTCCATATCCTTTCTATACTTGTTACTTGTCCTTTTGATACCAGTGAGTCTGACTGGCGTGAGGTGATACCTTATTGTGGTTTTGGTGTGCATCCTTGCTTAGTGATGTTGAGAATCTTTTCATGTATCTGTTGGCCATCTGTATATCTTTTGTGGAAAAATATTCAGGTCCTCAGCTTATTTTTAATCAAATTATATCATTTACATACTTTTATGGTTATTGGTCTGCTCAGATTTTTAACTTTATTAACTGATTTTAGTAAATTTTTTTTTCTAGAAACGTCTTTTGATAAATTATTCATATTAACATAAACTTATAGCATTTTTTTTGAATTGTAAAATTTCATCATGGTTACTTTCCATTTTACCCATCTTAATATTGTTTGTGTTGTTTTTCCCTTGATAAAACTTCTCAGAGATTTGTCCATTTTATTTGATATTTTAAAGAATCTATTGTTTTGTTTTTCTGATCTTCTGCATCGCTTTTGCTTTTTACGTTATTTCTGTGGTTTTTGTCCTTGTTAGATTTTAAAAGTTTTCTTTGCATTCATGTTAATTTTTCCTCCTTAATGAATAGAAAACATAACTTATTTATTTTCAATTTTTCCTGCTTTCTAGTATGTTTGAGGCTGTAAGTACCACATTAGCTACACCCCAAGGCATTTGATAGGTACTAATTCAGTTGACATTGTGTTCCAAATCTTTTGTAATTTTCTCTTTTGATGTCTTTAATTCATGACTGAGATAGAATTTTGTTTGTTTGTAAATCTCTAGGATTTGGAGAAGGTTTATTTTTTGTTTTTGAAGTTTATTTATAACTCTACTGTGAATACTATTTGATAACAATTGTGATTTGCCAGAGCGCCTGGGTGGCTCAGTTAAACCTTCAATTTGTAGTTTCAGCTTGGATCATGATCTTATGGTTTTGTAAGTTTTGATCCCCATGCCTGGATTCTCTCTCTGCCCCTCCCCAACTCACATGTCTCTCTCTCAAAAGAAATAAACTTTAAAAAAGGTGATTTGTTGAGGTTTCGTTTGTTGGTCAGTTATTATTGATTTTGCTTGCTTCAAAGCATGTATATTCAGTGTTGGATGTAATTTATGTGTGTGTTCTTTCATGTTATTAATGATATATATCATTCTTTTACTTGATTGATTTTTCTACTTCAAAGAAGTAGTTTAAAAATCTTCAATTATGATTGATACTGTGTTACTTTGGTTGGCGTTTCCCTAGTTTAACATTTTCCATGTATTTAATTTAAACTTTATGGTGTCCGTTTGTTTTGAATGTTCCTCTTGTATTTTTTAAAAAATCTATCCTAAGGATACTTTCTTTTAAATGATGCATTTAACATTAAAAAAAAAAACGTTGTGTCTAGTAATAAATTTGGCCTCTACCATCGCATTTTATGTTTGTGATAATCCTTTTTCTTCTCGTCCTGTTTTCTATCAAAGTGCATGAACTTTTAAAAAACTATTTGCTTCGTTCTTTCCATTTTAATAGTTTGGAAGATAGATTTTTTTTAACTAGGAACTACTTTAAAAATGTTTTCTAACAATGTCTTGAGTTTATTTTATTCTGAATAAGACAAAATCTGCAGTTTGGAGAGCTAGATCAAAAAGCAGTAAAAGCAGTTTCCATGTTAATGCAGTTTAAAAATTCTATACCAACCTGCTATTATACCTGTGAAAATGTCCTTTATTTTATATCTTATGCCTATTTTGACAGATTATACAGGTTTTGTTACATGTTTTTATTTTGCAATCTGCTTTTTAACTTACTGTTCTTGTATCATTGGGGTTTGTGGAAGATAAACTATGAATTTTTCAGTCTTCAAATATCTTTATTCCTCATTCTTGAATGGTCATTTACATGGATAAAGAGTTCATGGGTCTGAGTTATTTTTGCTCACCATCTTGAAGATAAATTTATCCACTGTCTTTTGTCATCTGGTATTGCTGGTGAAAAAGCTGATATTAATGTGATTGCTCTTCTTTGTAGGTAATCTTTTTACTCTCTAGTTGTTTTTATGATTCTCTATTTCAAAGGTTTCACCGTAATGGGTCTATATATAAAATTAGAAAATTAGTTCTTGGTAGTCTCAACCTATTTCAGTATTTGGACTTGGGTTTCTTTAATAGTGGGAATTCTCAGTATTTTTCTTTACACATTGTCTAACTATCACCATTTCTACTGACTCCTGAAAGTCTTATTATTTACATTAGAACACTTGGTCCTATTCACTTGTATTTCTTAATTCTCCTCCCATCCTCATTAAGAAAAATCTCTTTATTTTATGTAAGGCCTCAATTTGACTCAACAATTCATGAACTTGCTGTTAACTTTTTGTTGAATGTATATGTATCCTTTTGCTGATGGTTAAACTTGTGTTTATAATTACTCATTTCTAAAAATTGTAATGGGTTCTCTTAAAATAACCAACCACTCATATTTATTATCTCTTTTTCATTAGTCTTCTGTCCTTTTTTTTTTTTTGGCTTCCCATTGACTACTTTAATTCAGAAGATGTTAAAAGTAATTATTCTAAAGTTTTTAGGGTTCTGTATTCTGATTTCCTTGAGTTGTAAGTTCTTCGATGTTCAGAGAATATTACTTGATTTTCATAATGCTTTCCCCCTGCTGTTGGTGATTGTTTAAGTTTATCTTCATGGAAAGTTATTTTCAGCATGTCACAAGAACTTGCAATGGTATTGGGAGCCTTAACTTCAACTAGCCTTGGATGTGTTTCTTAGCTTGAGGTTTCTGATCCTTGAAGATGACATTGTATTTCCAGATGAAGTGACTGCTGTGCTCACATTCATTCATTTCTGGGTGATAGATCCACTTTTCATGGCTGTACCCAATCGTTGCTGTCTGTGCCAACTGAGGACTGGCTGGGAAATCTAGGCTCTACTCCAGGCCTGTGGTCTGATTCTCTTCCTGGTCTGCTGTGAAACAAGAAGCTTTCATCCGTTTTAATCACATGGCTTTTAGGATAACCACCCCTTCCTGGGAACAATGACTTTTCCCTTTTGTGTTTTTAAGAGCACTTAGGTGTTAAAAATTGACCCTGTGATCTGAAACCGGGAAAATTACTTTTAATATTTACATTTAAATTTATTACTAATTAGGGTGTAGTTTTATATGCCAATAAAGAGACCCAGTTTTGTTTTCTAGAATGGTGTACTATTGGAATGGAAACCGTTCATTGATTAATCCAATCGTCCCTAACTGCTAATTTTATTAAATACTCATATCTCCTAATTCTCTTGGTCTCATGGACCTTTTCTTGCATCACTTTTCCATCTCTATGCTTTTGCTGCCACACTTTTAATTACTGTAGATTTATCACCTGTTTGAATATAGAGTAACTTTTCCTTCATGACACTTGTAGAATTGTTTCAGCCATTCTCCTATGCTGATTCTTTCAGCTAAACTTTAGAATAATCTTGTCATTTAAAAAATACCCTTTGGTGTTTTGAGGAGTGTATACCATTTATATGGAGTTGAACTCTTAAAGAGCAAGTATGAATCCTTCTATTCAAATCTCTTGTGACCTTAGAATAATTTGGTAGTTTTCTTCAGACATAGAGTTGATTTCTAGGAATTTTGGTTGTTTTAGTTGATTTGGAAATAAGATTTTTGTCTTAAATTATCCAAATAGTTTGTCATTTGTTTACATTGGTATGTAGCTAAATATAGTATAACATTCTTTTTTCTAATTGTTTCACAGCTCAGTATTTAAAAATTTCCTAGTTGTCTACATATATACATATATATGTATATGTATGTATATATATATATATATATTTATATATATTTATAGTTTATTCAACACCCAGTACTCATCCCAACAGGTGCCCTCCTCAAGATCCATCACTCTCTTTACCTCTCCCCCTACCCCATCAACCCTCAGTTTGCTCTCAGTATTTAAGAGTCTCTTATGGTTTGCCTCCTTCTCTCTCTGTAATTTTTTCCCCCTTCCCCTCCCTCCTGGTCTTCTGTTATGTTTTCACTCATATGTGGATCCTGAGAAACTTATGGTATCTGTCTTTCTCTGCCTGACTTATTTCACTTAGCATAATACTCTCCAGTTCCATCCATGTTGCTACAAATGGGCAGATTTCATTCTTTCTCATAGCCAAGTAGTATTCCATTGTATATATAAACCACATATTTTTTATCCATTCATCAGTTGATGGACATTTAGGCTCTATCCATAATTTTGCTATTGTTGAAAATGCTGCTATAAACATTGGGGTACAAGTGCCCCTATGCATCAACATTCCTGTATCCTTTGGGTAAATTCATAGCAGTGCTATTGCTGAGTCATAGGGTAGATCTGATTTCTATTGCTTAATTCTTTTTTGTTTGTTTGTTTTTTAATTCTATTGTTTAATTCTTAAAAAAAACCATTGTGAGATGAAATTAAATAGCAGGTAGGCTTATGTTGCTTCCAAATTTAATAGGAATGCTTTTAATATTTTGCCTTTTGTTTTTATCCTGAACTGTATTAAGAGACTGTATTAGTTATGACAGCATAACTAACAATACAAAAGTCTCACTAAAATTGTCATGAAAAATGAGGAAAAGCTATCCTTTCACATAATACATTGAAAGGTAGAGTTCTAGAGTGAATTTGGTGATTCAACTCTGTCATCAAATGTACATGTATAGTCTGTTCTGTCATCTTCAGTTTGTTGGGATTTCATGCCTGATGGTGGCAAGATGGCTATTTTAATTCCAGTTATCATATAAAGGCTCAAGTACCTCTGGTAATAAGAGTGGGTTTTTTATCCCACATAAATTTTTAGTTAATGAGGAAAGTCTTTCCCTAAATCTACACTGGATTATGTATCATTATCCAGGATGCTGTTACGTGTTCACATACAAACTTACGCACGGCAAAGGAAAAGCAACCACTCTGATAGATATTAAGCTAATCATGATTTACTTTCTGAAGCTAGGGATGGTGTGGTCATGTTATTTGAGCAAATACAAGGGTGAAGAACTGAACCAAATTAGTGTTGAACCCATTACAGACCAAAGGGCATAGGGGAAGAATGACTGTTGATAGGCAGTGGTGTCATCCATAGGGCATTCCCACCTCTGTTGCTCTATAGAGTTCATCAGTGGTCATTGTTTTTTTCTAAATGCTTTAGACCACAAACAAGCTGATTATACCATTCTTCTCCATTCCCTTTTGACAGGAAAAAGATTTTCTATTCAAAAAAAATTTTTAGTGTTTATTTATTTTTGAGAGAGAGCGTCAGAGTGTGAGAGGTGGAGGAGCAGAGGGGCAGAGAGAGAGGGAGACTTAGAATCCGAAGCAGGTTCCAAGCTCTGAGCCATCAACACAGAGCCCGACATGGGGCTTGAACTCATGAACCATGAGATCATGCCCCAAGCCAAAGCCGGACTCTCAACCAACTGAGCCACCCAGGCGCCCCAGAAAAAGATTTTCTAAAACTGATCTTTTAAATTTCATGAATGACACTAATTAGGTGGATAAAAGTAACTTTAAAAACTTAGGTCAGGATTAGATTTGTAAGTTGGTGTATAAAATATTTATGAAAGAGTGTTGGTATCATGGCAGCATAAGACAGACATCATTTTTTAAAGCTGAACAAAAATTTGGCATGTGTCCCTGGACAGCTGTGATTTTGAAAGAGTTGTGGGATTCAGCACCAAACACCCAAGGACCGGGAGGATTCTTGACTGCTGGAACATTTGGACATTTGGATAATAGGCAGACAGATCTTGGTCCTAGATGTTGACACTGCAGTGGCCTATGAGTCAGTTCCAGGCACTATTGTCTGCAGTGCAGATGCCCCTGGAAAACCTCATCTTAAAACAATCACCCATGGACAAGAGAGCCTTATAGAGTTTGTTTCCAGAGAAATTCCAGCACCCCATGAGAGCAAAAGATAGGAGTTGGGGTGCATTGCAATGAGAGGAACAGTCTGATTTGGTCCATAACCCTCCCCCAATGCAGCACAGCTTAGGGCCATGAGAGTTCTTCCTCTGCCCATGATTTCTCGCACAGGGGAAAGAAGTATGTAAGTTGAGTACCCAGATTCCCCATCTGTACAGAATGCTGCTAAAGGAAGTCACATCTCTTCCCTTAGATCCAGAGTACTCCAGCATGAGCTATGTGACTGGGGGGGGTGGGTGGAGGTTAAGGAAGGGACTGGGAGAGTGGCAGATGGGATCCTCAGAGGGCATTAAGATCCTAACAACTGCATGCCAGCCTTGACCAAGAAGTTGCCAATGAGCCTCAGCATGTGCTTTACCCCCATTCTGTGATGGCTTTCCTGTGCATGGTCCCAAGGGCAGTGGTGAGAGTAAGCTTTTGCATGTGGCTGTTGAGCATACACAGAAAGCCCACCTGAGTCTGGGCCAGGGCAAGAATGCAAACAACTTCAGACCATCTTTTGGAAAAGAAAAGAGAGCCTCTATTGGCATATGGATTGATGCATTATAGCCTCCATGGAAGGCATAGAGGCTTAACAACTCTGCCCCACAAAGAAGCAGGGAAGTGTGGAGCATATGTCTTCATGGAAGATCTGAGATAGCCTCAGAATTCTGGCAAGGCTGATGGAAATTATCTCTCTTCCAAAAGCAGTTAGTAAAAACTAAAGGAAGTGACTGTTTGAAATGCACAGATGCCAACACAACTTAAAGGAACATGAACATTGAAAGGAATATGACATCACCAAAAGATTATGATTATCCTCCAGCAACTGAACCCAAGGACATCAAGATGGGTGATTTATCCAATGAATTGAAAATAGCTGTTCTAAATAAACTCAATAGACTTCAGGAAAATACAGAAAGATAATTCAGCAAAATTAGGAAAACAACCTATAAACAAAATTAAATTTTATTAAGACCTAGAAATGATGAAAATAGTGCCAGACAAATTCTTGAGACAGAGCTGCTGATAAACCCAAGACCTCAGCAACCCTTGTTCAGCTCCCCACCATGTTGCTTAGATAGGTTTTCAAGGACAGCATGAGCTCAGCCTGCCCAATCAGTGGTGTAATCCTGGAAATGCAGAACTAAATAGAAACTGAAGATGACTCCCCACATGGCCATAAACAGTAGAGGACGGGAAAGAGTTACTCCTTAGTCAGTCTTTGTCAGCGATTTGCCAAAAAAAAAAAAAAAAAAGAGCAGAGGAGGAAAAATGATCAACTTCCATGATTGCTTAATTCCATTGAGCAACTTGTATGAAACAGAAATGTAGAAAAGTATACAATTGACACCCAGTATTTCCTTATCAGGGAGGCTGACCATGGAGCCACAGAAAACTATAGGGGTGTGGAACAAATTGTATTAGGATAATTTTTTGTTGTTAATTTTTTGTTTGTTCTGTTTTTTTAAGGGTGTATTATTTTCCTAAGTCTGACGTTTTAAATTACTGCATGCTTGATTATAGGAAACATCAAGAATTGATTCTTACTGTTCCAGAGGTCCAAAGTCCGAAATTCAGGTGTTGGCAGGACATGCTCCCCCTGAAGGATGTAGGGCAGAGTGTTTCCTTGCACCTTCCCACTTGTGGTGGTGCTTGGCAATCCAGGGCTTGTGTCAGCTTGACTCCAATCTCTGCTTGTGTTGTCACATGGCGTCTCTGTGTGTCCTTTACTGCCTTTTATAAGGATGCTCTTGTTGGATTCAGGGACTACCCTAATTTAGTACAATTTTATCTGTATCCTTACCATTACATCTACAAAGATTCTATTTGCAAAAAACATCCCATTCTGAGGTTACAGGTGGACGTAAATTTTGGGCAGACAGTATTAAACCCACTACAAAGGAAATGCTAAGAGAAATTGAGTTCACTATTCCTTAAATTGATTTTACTTTTTTCAAAACATGCCGAGTTTGTCTGCTTCAAGTCTCCTAAAACAGAAGTTAAAGGATTTGCTGAATTTAGCAGTTATCAGATGTTGCAGGGAGATTCCATTTCCGTGATTATTGGGGTGGTTGGCAGGAATCACTCACTGTGGTTGGTCGAATGAAGCCCCATTTTCTTGATCATTGTTGGCAGGGAGATTCCATTTCCATGATTATTGGGGTGGTTGGCAGGAATCACTCACTGTGGTTGGTCGAATGAAGCCCCATTTTCTTGATCATTGTTGGCTGGGAGTCTTTTTTAGTTTCTAAAGGCTACTTGTGTTCCTTTGCTCCTGGTCCTCTCCCGACATCTTCAAAGCTAGCATTTGTTGACTTTGCCCTTCTCATACTCAAAATTTCTCTTCTGGGTTCCTCTTGTGTCTGAACTATCCAAATTTTCTATCTGCCACATATTTCTGCCATCATTCAATGCACCTCTGACTCCAGTCAAAGATTGTTCTCTGATTTTAAAGGTCATATAATTAGATTGTACCCACCTAGACAATTTAGAAGAGTCTCTCTATTTTAGGGTCTCTAACCTTTATTTCAATAGAAACATGTTTCTTGCATTGTGAGTACCTATTCAAAGTGTCTGGAGTATTAGAGTATGAACATCTTTTGGGGGAGTAGAGCACATTATCAGCCCTCCATAACCAGTTAAAATAGTGTTGTAGTTCTTATAATTATACATATTTTTAAACTTCATTCTAGTAACTAGACTTTTGCCCATGGAGTCCCCTGATTTATTCTCAATGAAATCACTTCCAGAATATGGATAATACTTTTCTTTTTCATTTTATGATCATTTTCCTTCCCCTGCACCATGGACATTTGTGACCGAGAGCCCAAAGGAGAATATTAGTAACCCTCACTCAGCTCTCAGGGGTGCTTTGAAGATTCATTTGCCATAAACATTCCAAAAGAAATTTTAATGAAATTTCTGTAAATTTATGTTAATTTATGTGAATTTATGAGATTAGGGATCAGGTACCTTCTTTAGCTAACTCACTAGATTCCCTCCCCACCCCAAGACTACAGGACTAGTTATTTTCTTGCCTGACAAAATCCTATAACATAAAATTTTGATTCAGTCTACTTTTCTGTGTATTGAACAATTTGAATGAAAATACTGAATAAATACTATTTTTACTTGAAAGAATTACTTTTAAGTAAAAACAGAAGAAATTCAAACATGAACAGTGTAGATTTGGTCTTGTCTTAGCTCATTTTCATTGGCTCTGTCCACCATTTGCATGGGCATCACTTAGAGGGGATCATTAGATTTGACCTGGTTCTCCTGCAATTAGTAAAATGTACAAGTATACTTGGTCAGTAGTTCAAGGCTTTAATTTTGAATTTTATTATGCCTACTTCAAAACTTACTAAAAATAATTTTGTCCAGTGGAACCCATCATAACAACCAACTCTTAAAAATAGAAGTTGGATACGCATATAGTAGGAATCATTGCTGTAGTTTTAAAACCAAACTTGGCATCTAATTTTTATTTGTTGGACAGATATTTAAAAATTGGTAATAGGAGCCAGAACATTGCTGTGATGTAACCCCATTTTTATTTATCACACTTCCCCCACTGCCAACAGTTTAATAAAACCTACCAAATGCATGGAAATGGACAATGTGTCAAGTTTCATGTCTGGCTTTTAGAGAGAACCTTCATTTCCCTTGTGTCCCATGTCCAGGAGGAAAGACTTGTATTGGAATAACATTTTGGCTCTCTCTAGGGGCATGAGAAGGACCCACCTGATTGGTGAGAAGAAATGAATTTAGAGTCTTGTTGTGCTCTTCTTACTTTTCTTGAGAACTGATCTTCCTGATCCTTCATGTAGGAAACTCAGAGAGAAAAGCTGGGAAGGATGGTGGCTTTTGATTTGTGAAAGTGACAGGGTGGGTGGACCCATGGGATTTTAGAGATCATTAGTACATGCGTTTGCCTGTAGGTGTAAAGACCCTTTCTCCCATCAGATTTATTAATAATGTAACTGACTTTTGGACCTCTATCTTCTCTAGCTATCAAGTTTCATTTCTTGTTCCAACCAAGGAAGAAAAGAGGAGGTCTGTTAATGGTTTGATAAGGACTCAACAGGAGGCACTGTCAAATATATCAAAGAAGAAACCAAGAACTCAGTGACTTGACAAGGACTTGACAGGGACTTGGGATTATGAAGCACTGAGGAATTCTGAGAGACTGTCAGGGAGGATTTCGGAAATTGAAACATATGGAAGTGAGGGTTTGAGGCAAATTTTAATCAGATCTTGGTCAAATTGCTTAAACTTTATCCAATCCAGTTTAATTATATATATATATATATATATATATATATATATATATATATATATATATATATATATATATAAAGGAATAACAGCACCACAAAAACAACAACAACAACAACAACAACAACACACACACACACACACACAGCCACACAGCTTAGGAAAGTGATCGTGATCTACTATGGTTATGTGGATTATTATAATGACTATTAGCAGATCAGAGGGACTGACATTGACAGCTAAACTGCACAAAAATCTAAAAAGTAGAGAAATATTACTGGACATTTAATGGTTGTATGGGCAAGCACTGAGTGTAGCTGTGAGCTGTTCTGGCAAAATGGCAAACTGACCAGCACTGGGTTATATAGTTATTGCCGAAGAAAGAACGAGCACATGTTTTCTAGAGATAGTGTTTGATTTCTTCAGCGTAGGGGACCCATTTTCTACTCTGGCCACAAAGCTTGGTCAGAGTATTTCTGGTGAGTAGCTCAAGGAGATGGGGTGATCCCACAGACCTGGCACAAGTAGTTCATGCATTATTTTAAAGGATACCTTTGAATACTCCAGTTAAGTAGGTGAATGAAAAGCATAGTTACTGAAAAAAAGTGCATTGTGTATCAAGCTGGAACAGGAGATTATAGACAGTAAAAAGGCAAGAAGGTAGGTAGCTAGAGGATTTGGGGAAAGACTAAGATTTAGATCAGGTGAGTTAATACTATTAAGGAACATAATCTAAACACTTGGCATGAGGGGGATGTTTCCCCTATGTAAAATTTAAAGTATATGCCAGAATAGCAACAAATCCTTGAGGACAGAACAGGCTTTCTGAAGAAGAAGAAAATATTTTTCTAGGTTCTATGTCTCTTAGTAAATAAAGAATTCATTCATTTCCCTCTAAATATTCACTGCTAGATAGTGTGGGGATATTGGTGAAGCAGAATACAAATATATTGGGGGCTCCTGGCTGTCTCCGTTTGTGGAGCATGCAACTCTTGGCCTCATGGTCATGAGTTCAGGCCACCATGTTGGATGTGGGCTTACTTTAAGAAAAATGTGGTCAGGGGCGCCTGAGTGGCTCAGTAGTTTACCTTCTGACTTTGGCTCAGGTCATTATTTCATGGTTCGTGGGTTCGAGCCCTGCATCGGGCTCTGTGCTGACAGCTCAGAGCCTGTTTCAGATTCTGTGTCTCCTTCTCTCTGCCCCTCTCCTGCTGGCACTCTGTCTCTTTCTGTCTCAAAAAAAAAAAAAAAAGGTCAGAATACAGGTGTATTAACTTTAAAGTAGTTTACTTCAGTTCCACATTTTGTGAATGGTACAACACCAACTAGGTTTTGTGTTTTGTGGGAAGAATAAATAAAAAACCTGTTTCCAATATCCCTGGAGAGAAAAGCAATGGGTACAATCAAGGCAGGAATTGATTTAGCCACATCTAAGGTGAAATTACTTTGTTTTTGTAATATTTGAGAGGAAGAGCACTTAATCCTCAAATTAAAAGTAACTGTCACTTTATATATAATTATAGTATGTGTAATTTATAAATACACATACACACACAATAATGAGTGTGAATACCACAATGAAAACTGTTCCTGGAAATTGCTTTCCTTATGCTATGGTGCTTCTATGCCGCTTCTATCATCTTTGGATCATAATCATAAGACATGAAAGAGTCTTATAATGTACACTTGAAATAGTCCACAGAACTTGCACAGACTTAAAATAATCTGCAGAAGCTGAATATGAGCTGAATACCATGAAAAGTGTTAGGGGTTATCTCTACCTTTGTTGTTCATTTTCATGAAGAACTTTTCCTCCTCTGTGAAGTGTGAACAGTGACTTTTGGCTCCCACTTGTTTCTCCCCTTGGGAGGAATGGCTGGTACTGGATAGATCATGCAAGCCAGGAAGTAGGGCCATTCTACTGTAATGTGGGCAAGATGAGCCATATCTCTTGCTTTGTCAGTCCTGCCTTTACCTGGGATGGTGTGTGTTCTTCTTGTTGGTTGAGATGGCCTAATTTCTGGTTGGTCAGCTCTCTTCTCCTTGTTTTTTCCCCCGCTTTGCATTGGGTGGATACTTCTACATCCTATGCATTACAAGGCTAAGTTTATGGAGGGGAGGAGGCCCCACTGTGTTGTTCAGTTTAGCTTGCTAGTAGCCAATACCTCTAAATGTGTTTTGACCCACTCACTTGGTTCCTTGGGTTTATCTGCTCCTGGTTAGCATCTAGATGGAAGGAAGGAGTGATGGATTAATGCGTGTTCCCTGAACCTCCAAAAAAAAAATACAAACTTGTAACCTTTATTCTGCCCATGCTCTCTGTGAAATTTTGGACAAGTTACTTCCATAGGTAATGTTCCTTTACCGAAAAAACAACACAAGTAGGTGAAAATGGTCATCCCAGGTAGCAGCTCCTAGGTGTTCATAAATCTTGGCCTCCCTCTAGCTTATGTTCCCTTCAGCTCTTTCATGGTGGATCCACCCATCTAGCCTTTTGCTCAGGGGGCTCGGTTTTTCAGATTTCTCCTTGTATTTATAAATAAACAGCTGGAAAAAGAGAAATATTTCAGGCCTGTCTGTGCTGCCAGGTACATAAGAGGCAAAATAATCTGAGACACCAGTAACAGCCCAAAATTACTTCTAAAATATAAAATTGAACTCAATTTCAAGTTTCTGACATCTTAAAACATTTTATTATTTGTATCCCCAAGTTTCCTAGGGTAATTCAGTGCTTAAATTATCACAATAGATGAATATGATGATATGTTGGTTAAAATCTTCCCTCTGTTCGAACTGGAAAGTCACTGAAAGCTGATGTAATAACTGATTTCTTGTAAGCATTGAATCTTTTTGCTCTTTATCTAGAAATGAATAGTTCAGAAGTAATTTCTTTGCAATAAAAATACTATCATTTTCTCTGCAACCTCAATTAGATTGTCTTTCTAACTTGAGAATTGAAAACATTCTGTATAGAACCAGAGATTAATTTCACATAGGGAGGGCTAAGATTAAGTTCTGTTTCTCAAAAAAGTAAGAAAACATCATAGTGATCTCACATGGCTTTATTTCAGAATGGTCTTCTCAGGGTAAGCCTTCCTTGTCTGAAAGACTCCATCTTCAACTATCAGTGTATGTAAACCTTTCCAATTTTCCAATCCTAATTAAGAATTTGTTTTGGGGCACCTGAGTGGCTCAGTTTAAGTGTCTGACTCTTGATTTCAGCTCAGGTCATGATCCCAGGGTTATGAGATGGAGCCTCAACTCAGGCTGTGCACTGACAGCACGGAGCCTGCTTGGGATTCTCCCTCCATCTCTCTCTCTTTCCCTCCCTCTCCCTCTCTTTCCCCTGTTTGCATTTGTTCTGTCTCTCAAATTAAAAAAAGAAAACAAACAAACAAACAAAAAACCCAAATGTGTTTCTTACATGAAACTTTGTCTGATTCCAGGCCAATTGATGATCAGCTTAACTCCTTTTGAACCTATAGTCAGTTGCACAAAGAATGGTCCAGCAGATGATGTACTTCTAGAGTCTGATCTGTATTCAAATCTTGGCTTTGAATTTATTAGATGTGGATCTCGGGGGGGAATTAACTCTTATGATTATTTCTTCAAGTACAAAATAGGGATAATAAAAATTATTTGGGGGGAAAAACTTGATTTTCTGTAGGAATTAAATAATAACATATTTGAGGTACCCAGAAGGGTTACTGACCAAAAAGGCTTGATCTGTTTCATTCATGCATTCATTTATTCATTCCATAAATACTTGTCAGGTAACTAAGTGCTATGTATTATATGAAGAGCTGGTGATACAAACTTAAAATAGAAACATCCTTTCCTTCAGAGCTTAACACTTAACAAGCTAAATTAGATGGATCTAGGTTAGATCAATGATGTATTAGAAATTTACAATCTAGGATCCGTATAATAGATGGATACATAGGATACTAGAAGGCATCTTGGAAGAATGCCTCAGCCAATATGAGAAGGAGTGAGAAAGGAAGAAATTAGAAGGTCTGTGTCCAGTGCACTGCTGTACACAAAATAAGAAAGAGCCTTTCCTATTCAGAAAGAACTTAATAAATTTTAGCCCAACTGGAGCACAGGGAAATTGGCAGTAAGTTAGATTGGAGAGGTAGGCAGGAGACAGTTCCTGAAAGAGCTTGAAAATCACATATGGTCTTTGAATTTTATATTAATGAGAAATATTGATGCATGTGAAACACGTTTAAAATCCATTTTAAAATGGTGAGTATTAGACTGGTAGAACATTGATTAAAATGGAATAAAAGGGCAGGTAAGGAGATTAAGTTGTTGGGGTCAAGGTTTAAATGATGAGAGTCTGATTTAAGATACTAATATTGGGAACAGAGAGAAGATCAAGGAGTCCAGAAAGAATAAAGTATTGGTGAGGAATGAGTGATGGGTAATACATATTAATGTTACTAGACGGTATAAATCAAACTACCAGAGGTAAACATTATTAATTCTCCTCAATCCCATAACTTCCTCTTGCTTTAATTCTGGATGCATCTTGGGTTAATTCTGAACTACTTGTAGTATTCCTAAAGGGAGACAACATGCTAGTAAGAGTGATACAAATAGTCATTGTACTTGGCAGTTCTTAGTGCAAATTAATTCTTATTCTGGCATAATGAATCTGCCTTATAACATGGTCTAATGCGACATTGCTCATGAGAAACTTAGTCTTTCTTGGTATGCTGAAAGTAACAGGACTTGGCTACTAAGATGGACCAAGAACTGAGATGAACCCACCAAACTTGTGCTATTCTGAGAGGTGAGATGTCCCTGGAAGAGACTCCTACTGTCATTATTCACCTAGTGAAGTGTTGCAAACATTTCAAAAGGTACAAGTCCAGTTTTAGGGATGCTGAGTTCAAGTTGCAGGAGGAGCTGCTTAATAAAAAGGTCTACCAGGCCACTAGATAAAGGGTGTGTTAGTTGGGGTAAGTAACACTAGGTACTGTAATAAACAACCACCCCCCACCCCAACCTTGACATCTTAACTCAGGAGAAATGTATTTCTTGCTCCTGTGAAGACCACGGAAGATGTTTCTGATCACCAGGCAGCCTTCCTCGTGGTCATTCAGGGACACTGACTTCTTTCATTTAGATACCACACTACCTCTTAGATTATCTGCATAAGCCAGCAGATGGGAGGAGAGAAGGAATGGAAGAACCCCTGGAAGGTGTTGGATGGGCCAGTCCTGAAGTTGGCTTATGTTGCTTGCTCTACATTTCATTGAGAGAATTCACCCCTGATGCTCTATGAAACTGTAAGGGAATATGGGAAAGGAAGTTGAGCAGTGTATCAACGGGTCTGGGGGTAGTCTTACAGCTGAATCTGCCAATAGGGGTTTATGGTTCAGAAACGAGATCTGGACAAAGGGTATAGAATTAGGAATCAGAACAGGTGATTGAGGCTATAAAGTATATGAGAATTTATAAAGAGTAGATACAATGAAAAACAGGACATGGGACTCAGTAATATTGAGTTTTCTCAGTAAATATTTAGGTGGCATGTGAACAAGGAGAAACATACGTAAAAACCAAATGGTTTAAAGGTATTAAAATGTAATTAAGTATTGATTGTATATTAAGTATATGGCACTTTGCAGTATTAACAATGATCACTTTACACAGCACTCATAATCTGATGAAGAAACTTCTTCAGATCCATGTATTTTTCACAAAGAAATAAGACTGGAGAGGTAAGTAATTATCAGAATCACACAGTTAGTAAAAGATCTTGAACTTGAGCCTTGTCAAACTCCAGAGTCTAGTCTCCTCGTCAGTGAACTCTTGCTGTCCCTTCACCCCGACGTCGCCAGAAAGTTATGAGAACATGGATATGAAGGGAGAAAGAGTTCCAGAAATGGGGAAGTGGTGAACACATGTTGCAGAGAGGCTAACTGGATAAGAACTGTATAATGTCCGTTGGAAGGTCATTGTTGCACAAAAACATTTTTTTTCAACAAATATTCATTGAGCACTGACTCTGCCAGTCCCAGTTCTGGATGCTTGAGACACAATGGTGAGCCAGATTCCTGCTCTTGGGGAGCTCAGTGTTGTGTGACAAGACTACAAGGGTGACAACAGGTGCAAGATTGCAGAGAACTGAATGAAATTAGAGAATACTAGTTGACAAAGCTAAGAAGAGGTAGAACTGACATTTGGATTTCAGAGCTGAATTTCCACACTGCAGTCTAGTACTAAGTAGACAATGGAAGCTTAACTTGAACTCCTTCTTTTAGTTTGAAAAATACAACATAGGTGATTCAGATAGCATATAGAACCCAGGGAGGTGGGGGAGATTGTGGAGGGAGTGAATGTAAACCATGCATTTGAGTCTTCCCCTTCCCACCCCTCCTAGAGCTGGGCTCCAGAAAGGCAGAGACCATTCCGTACCTCCCACCCTCATCCCTTCTGTGTCTTAAAGTCTCATATTCTGAGGCTTCCCTCTCTGGTCCTACTTTTTAAAACCTTCCTGTAGGTGGAGCATCTGATAAACTCAGCTCAGTAGGATGTTAATCACTGGAAAAGCTTAATATACTGGTTTCCTAGGGGCATTTGAAATGTGGGAAAGGAAGGAAGCCACAGCTTAAAAGAATAAATCTGTGCATTTTTAGGGCTCATTAGGCAGATGGAGACATAATTTTATGAGGGTGGGAGAGGGCTTCTTGTTGACCCTGAAATTACATCATGAAAACAGCCGCTAAGACTCCCTGTTGTTGTTGGAGCCTGCACTTTAGGGACTAGTCAAGATAAGACTGAGCTATGGAATTATACAACCTTTGAAAAATCTTTCATGTGAGGACAATGTGGGACAAACCTCTTACCAAAATAGCTCAGAAATCTGTGTCATGCTGTTACAGTGAACACCCAAGAGCCCTCTGCATAAACCCCAGCAACCTCCTGAGGACAGATAGAGGAGGAAGAGAAATAGGGGTTATGGCCTTTGAAAAGAAAGGATATACAAAGGGTGTGGAGTTATTTCTAGAGAACATATTGTAAGCCATGGGAAAGCGATTAGGGTAATTGCTGAAACGTAAGTGACGTTCTGGTCTCAAGGCTATCAATTGCATTAGCACTGTGAGCTCCAGAATCTCATGATCTCCCAGGGACCAGTTAGGGAACAGACCCACCGTCATTGCCTAGCAGTCCTTGAAACTGCACATCTTCCCTGCATGCTTTCACGTAAACACCAGATGTATGTTTGGTCTATGTCTGGAGGCTCCTTGTGTTTTCCTCCCATGCTCTAACATTGTTTCATATTTATACCTGGTGAACATGAAATAAAGACCATGTAAGGTTTGCTCCTGTTGCTATTTTGCTGGCAGAGGCAGCCCTGCTCATCTGCTCAGTCTAAGTGAGAACTTTTTCTTCAGTGTGTGGCTACAAAAGAGGCTATCCATGTTGGGAGCCCAAGGATGGCAGCATTTTGGTGGGTCCAGCATGTTCTGAGTCTGTTCCTGAGTTGGTCATTTCCTCAAATTTGCCTCCTTGGTGTATCAGATTTGAAGGAGTCAATGGAGTTTGAAAAATCAGGTTATCTCAACTCAAAAGAGACTGTTGTACAACAAGATACAATTGTTTATTTTACAGAGACGATGCTTGAACAGAGGACATAAATACTAATGGCAATTGGTCAACGCATTCTCTCCAGAGAAGGAATTTCTTTGTAGGAGGCAGCATGATTTAACTTGCCATTCAGGAATTTGTTCTTGGTGTCCCATAGCCAGAGAATCTCCACTTTGCCAACCAGTAGCTACAAGACTTGGGGTATATCAATTACCTTCATGAGCTTCAGCCTTTTGCCTATAAAATGGGTCTAGAAAGAGTAGGGTGAGAGAAGAAAATGAATAAGTGGGTGCAAAGTAATCACCACATGACTGGCAACTAACTAGGTATTTTTAAAAATCTGTAATGAATCTGTAAGCAGACACAAAGGAATTAGGTAGAGAACCCACATGGTGACTTTCACTGTTTTTATAATCAACAGAATCAAGCTTTCCAAGGGAAGCTTGTCCTGTCTGCTGGTCAAGTCCCCATCTTCTTTACAATGTTCCTGCTCATTGACTTCCTTCTTCCCAGGCCTTTGTGCAGACCACAACACATCCTTAAATATGTTAGATTGTCCACTTGGTTGCATACCAGTTTAAGCCTGCAACAGAGGCATATTGATTGGTCTTGACTGGCTTTAGATTACTGACAGACCACCACATTCACAAACCATCTGAAGCAGAATTACTTAACTAGTTAGGTCTGGACATGGTGCGCTCCTTTTTACTATTCTTACATACCATGTGTGGCTTCATCTTACATTATAGTGCTTCATATTACTGAAGGTGGAGCCTCTATATGTTTCTGACAAATTCCATTTGGTTAAGAAGATGGGGGTTTAGTTACAGATAACAGAAATGGTTCCAGCTAGTTTGGGCAGAAAGGGACTTCATACAGGGAATTAGTTGGCTATAACATTGTTTAAAATGCTGCAGAAACACTGGTTAGGCTGGGCCTCTGGGAAGGACTGCAGAATAAGAATCCCACTAAAATTGCTGTTAGCCCTGTCACAGTTACAATACCAGACGATTAGGAGGCTGCTATTCAAAATTCTGGCCCCAGTTTAATCCCATCTTGGCCATAATCCAGCAAGTCACTGCTTAATTTGTTGGCTTCAGCCCCATGTGATTGCTGAAGTCTACACCATTAAGCGATGGTTCTAGGACTACTTTTGTCTCCATTTAACGTTTCTAAAACAACTCTTCGGTTATACCAATTACATGCAAAACAAAGTCACATTGATATCCAGATAAACAAGGGAAGCTGGGGGATGTTTTTACTTTGCAGTCTTGCAGAAAAGTACAAGGAGGTTGGAATAGAGGTTGAGTGAGCCAGTCAGCTGGACACGGGCCAGGCAAGTACCTGTGGAAAGTAATAGTTCTGGTTCTATGGAGAAACTAATGATGAGCAAGCTGAATTCTCTCGTTGAGAGTCATAATTTATTAAATTAGCTGTAAAGGATAGGGACTGTATGTGCCTTGCTTAATGTTAAATAGCCTAGCCAATGTGTGATCCTATGTCATTGAATATATGTTAAATGATTGGATAAATGAAAGAGTATTTTAAGTAGGAGTCAAAATGACAGCTCTAAGTATGTAAGTGTTAGCTTATTAGAGCAAAAGTGTTTTCTTCCTGCCAGATCTCAGCCTTATCTGTAGGTTATATCTAAAGCCTTGAAACGATAAATTGAACATTGATGTTAGGAGAATATATTTCCTTTTTATGGTTCACCAGTCCTGAATTCTCCCTAAAGACAACTGTGTATTTGCGGCTGGAGAAGCTAAATTGAATTTCCTTTTGCTATTAGCATGAGAAGTTAACACAGAAAACTGTTGTGCTCTCTAAGTGAAGCCACTTGCTAGTTGGTATAAAAATGAGCATCACATTCAAGGTTTCCTGCTCTTTAGTTACTTCTTGGGAATGGGCATTCCAAGGTGTTTCTGTATCTGGGATGATGTTCTGTTTATAAATAGTGTTGGAAATACCACTTAATGTGGCTGCTACTACTATTAACATTTGCAGTACACAATGAGTGTGAATCCTAGGGCTTGATGCTTTATACTCATGATCTTCTGTAACTTAAAATCACACCAGCTCATGAGGTGAGGTGCTATTTAACCCCGTTTTACAGCTACTGGAACAGAGATTTGGAAGTTGAAATAACTTGTCCAATATTACCTGGTTAGTGATCTAGAAGGTTATCTCTCAAAGTTAGGTCTGTCTGATCCTAGGGTCCACGTTCTTAATGCCTAAGTGAATTTCAATACTAGTTTTTTCTTATTCTGTAATAAATCTCTTGTTACCACAAATATTAAGAATTTATAGGAATGTACAGCTTCCATGACACTTTTCTGCAAAGTAAAAGTAATGGTTATTAATTCTCAAAATATCTGAGAAAAGTATTCTTATCTCCACTTTACAGACCCTAACACAGAAACTTAGAATGGGTAGAGTTAAACTTTGAATTGAGGTATTCAGACTAAATGCCGATATTGGGAATTTTCATGATGCTCCTTCCCACAATGTGCAGTAAAGACCTGCAGGCTCCCATCTCTTCCAAATGGCTCCCTGGGACCCTGGGGCTGCCAGAGCTGATGAGCTGGTTCTTGGTTACTGTGGTACAGCCATCATGTCACAGGGAGACTGGAAGAGGGACCTGTGCATTGAATTCGAATTTTAAAAAAGTCCTGCTTCTTCCTTCATAAGCATATAAGAATTGAGATCATACCATGAACACTTTCAGACCACAATGCTATGAAGCTTGAAGTCAACCACAGGAAAAAGTCTGGAAAACATCCAAAGGCATGGAGGTTAAAGAACACCCAACAAAAGAATGAATGGGTAAACCAGACAATTAGAGAAGAAAGTAAAAAATATATGGAAACAAATGAAAATGAAAATACAACAATCCAAATGCTTTGGGATGCAGCGAAGGCAGTCCTGAGAGGTAAATACACTGCAATCCAGGCCTATCTCAAGAAACAAGAAAAAATCCCAAATAAAATATCTAACAGCATACCTAAAGGAAATAGAAGCAGAACAGCAAAGACACCACAAACACAGAAGCAGAAGAGAGATAATAAAGATCAGAGCAGAAATAAACAATATAGAATCTAAAAAATCTGTAGAGAAGATCAATGAAACCAAGAGTTGGTTTTTTAAAAAATAAACAAAATTGATAAACCTCTAACCAGACTTCTCAAAAAGAAAGGGGAGATGATCCAAATAGATAAAATCATGAATGAAAATGGAATTATTATGACCAATCCCTCAGAAATACAAGCAATTATCAGGGAATGCTATGTAAAATTATATGCCAACAAATTGGACACCCTGGAAGAAATGGACGAATTCCTAAGCACCCACACACTTCCAAAACTCAAACAGGAAGAAATAGAAAGCTTGTACAGATCCATAACCAGTGAAGAAATGGAATCAGTTATCAAAAATCTCCCGACAAACAAGAGTCCAGGACCAGATGGCATCCCAGGAGAATTCTACCAGACATTTAAGGCAGAAACAATACCTATTCTTCTCAAGCTATTCCAAGAAATATAAAGGGAAGGAAAACTTCCAAACTCATTCTATGATGCCAGCATTACTTTGGTTCCTAAACCAGACAGAGACCCAGTAAAAATAACTAGAGGCCAATATCCCTGATGAATATGGATGCAAAAATTCTCAATAAGATACTAGCAAGTCGAATTCAACAGCATATAAAAAGAATCATTCACCGTGATCAAGTGGGATTCATTACTGGGATGCAGGGCTGGTTCAATATTTGCAAATCAATCAAAGTGATATATCACATTAATAAAGGAAAAGATAAGAACCACATGATCCTGTCAATCAATGCAGAAAAAGCATTTGACAAAATTCAGCATCCTTTCTTAATAAAAACCCTCGAGGGGCGCCTGGGTGGCGCAGTCGGTTAAGCGTCCGACTTCAGCCAGGTCACGATCTCGCGGTCTGTGAGTTCGAGCCCCGCATCAGGCTCTGGGCTGATGGCTCAGAGCCTGGAGCCTGTTTCTGATTCTGTGTCTCCCTCTCTCTCTGCCCCACCCCCGTTCATGCTCTGTCTCTCTCTGTCCCAAAAATAAATAAATGTTGAAAAAAAATTTAAAAAAAAAAATAAAAACCCTCGAGAAAGGTCGGGATAGAAGGAACATACTTAAACATCATAAAAGCCATTTATGAAAGGCCCACAGCTAATATCATCCTCAATGGGGAAAAACTGAGAGCTTTCTCCCTGAGATCAGGAACACGACAGGGATGCCCACTCTCACCACTATTGTTTAACATAGTGTTGGAAGTTCTAGCATCAGCAATCAGACAACAAAAGGAAATCAAAGGCATCAAAATTGGCAAAGATGAAGTCAAGCTTTCACTTTTTGCAGATGACATGATATAATACATGGAAAATCCGATAGACTCCACCAAAAGTCTGCTAGAACTGATACATGAATTCAGCAAACTCGCAGGTTACACTATCAATGTACAGAAATCAGTTGCACGGTTATACACTAATAATGAAGCAACAGAAAGACAAATAAAGAAACTGATCCTATTCACAATTGCACCAGGAAGCATAAAATACCTAGAAATAAACCTAACCAAAGATGTAAAAGATCTGTATGCTGAAAACTATAGAAAGCTTATGAAGAAAATTGAAGAAGATAGAAAGAAATGGAAAAACATTCCCTGCTCATGGATTGGAAAAAATAAACCTTGTTAAAATGTCAATACTACCCAAAGCTATCTACATATTCAATGCAATTCCAATCAAAATTGCACCAGCATTCTTCTCGAAGCTAGAACAAGCAATCCTAAAATTTGTATGGAACCACAAGAGACCCCGAATAGCCAATGTAATATTGAAGAAGAATACTAAAGTGGCAGGTATCACAATCCCAGACTTTAGCCTCTACTACAAAGCTGTCATCATCAAGACAGCATGGTATAGGCACAAAAACAGACACATAGACCAATGGAATAGTATAGAAACCCCAGAACTAGACCCACAAAAGTATGGCCAACTAATCTTTGACAAGGCAGGAAAGAATAGCCAATGGAAAAATGACAGTCTCTTTAATAAATGGTGCTGGGAGAACAGGACAGCAACATGCAGAAGGATGAAACTAGACCACTTTGTTACACCATTCACAAAAACAAACTCAAAATGGATAAAGGACCTGAATGTGAGACAGGAAACCATCACAACCCTAGAGGAGAAAGCAGGAAAAGGCCTCTATGACCTCAGCCACAGCAATTTCTTACTTGACACATCTCCAAAGGCAAGGGAATTAAAAGGAAAAATGAACTATTGGGATCTCTTGAAGATAAAAAGCTTCTGCATAGCAAAGGAAACAATCAACAAAACTAAAAGGCAACCAATGGAATGGGAAAAGATATTTGCAAATGACATATCGGACAAAGAGCTAGTATCCAAAATCTATAAAGAACTCACCAAACTCCACACCCGAAAAACAAATAATCCAGTGAAGAAATGGGCAAAAAACATGAATAGACACTTCTCTAAAGAAGACATCCGGATGGCCAACAGGCTCATGAAAAGATGTTCAGCGTCGCTCCTCATCAGGGAAATACAAATCAAAACCACACTCAAATACCACCTCATGCCAGTCAGAGTGGCTAAAATGAACAAATCAGGAGACTATAGACGCTGGAGAGGATGTGGAGAAACGGGAACCCTCTTGCACTGTTGGTGGGAAGGCAAACTGGTGCAGCCGCTCTGTAAAACAGTGTGGAGATTCCTCAAAAAATTAAAAATAGATCTCCCCTATGATCCGGCAATAGCACTGCTAGGAATTTACCCAAGGGATACAGGAGTACTGATGCATTGGGGCACTTGTACCCCAATGTTTATAGCAGCACTCTCAACAATAGCCAAATTATGGAAAGAGCCTAAATGTCCATCACCTGATGAATGGATAAAGAAATTGTGGTTTGTATACACAATGGAATACTACGTGGCAATGAGGAAGAATGAAATATGGCCTTTTGTAGCAATGTGGATGGAACTGGAGAGTGTTATGCTAAGTGAAATAAGCCATACAGAGAAAGACAGATACCATATGTTTTCACTGTTATGTGGATCCTGAGAAACTTAACAGAAGTCCATGGGGGAGGGGAAGGAAAAAAAAAAGAGGTTAGAGAGGGAGAGAGCCAAAGCATAAGAGACTCTTAAAAACTGAGAACAAACTG
Organism: Prionailurus bengalensis; assembly: GCF_016509475.1. Lineage (NCBI taxonomy): Eukaryota > Metazoa > Chordata > Mammalia > Carnivora > Felidae > Prionailurus > Prionailurus bengalensis. The sequence continues at coordinate 4,976,679 of NC_057346.1, forward strand.
AGGGTAGATGGGCGTGGGAGGGAGGGGAGGGGGGGTGATGGGTATTGAGGAGGGCACCTTTTGGGATGAGCACTGGGTGTTGTATGGAAAGCAATTTGACAATAAATTTCATATTAGAAAAAAAAAGTCCTGCTTCTCTAAAATGACTTGTTGTCTTTTTCATCCAGAGAGGACTCCTTCTGTTGTCTTTCCAGCATAAAAAAAAGCCATTACTTTAAAGGAAATTTTATTGAAATTCCTCCTATTACAATGGGAGCCCTCCCCTACCTTTTTTTTTAATCATCATTCATTTCTCACTGAAAATACAGAATAACCAGTCACTGTCATTAGATCTAATGCTCTTGAAGATAACTACCACTTAAACAGAACTTACTCTCTGGGAATGACTTGTGGAAAAAGAACACCACTATTGTCCCAGTACTTTTGAGGATGTTTGATGTATGATCCATCTTAAAAGATTTATAGTAGGTGGTGCTGGTTAGACAAATTGAGTTTTAAGGAATTGAGACTAACTCAAATTTTCTCAGTCAGAGAACTTGTTATATGAGTATATGGACATGGGACTTCAGAAAGACCCAAACGAACTGAAAAGAGCAGGAGCCTGAGGGTGGTTCTGGGTCCGAGTGGCTTAAGTACCCCAGCAATTGGGATCAATGGCTTTTCATTCTAGGACTCCAGCTTAATGTTATGCCCCCGTGTGTCTTGGCTTTCTCATTATCTTACATTTTACTTTCCATTTTACTTTTCTCTTTGTATTTAACTTGTATTCCCATAAGTGGCAACATAAATTTCTTAAAGATAGACTTCATCCCAGCTTTGGGCCAGATACTCAGTCCTCAGCTAAGAGGTTGTCTCTTCTCCAGTAGCCTGGGCCTATTGGGTGGTGGGATTACATAGGGCAAAATATGGTGGTGTCTTCAGCAGAGGTCATGAATGAAATTATTTCCATCAGAAGGGGCTGAGGATGGCAGAAAATGTGCTTAAAAAAAAGGAAGTCAATGTAAGACACTACCTTGAAAGTAGGACATGTATCTGTCACCTCTCTATCCCCACTGTCACTGCTATAGTTGAAATCACCATCACCTCTTGTCTTGATGACAGCTATAGCTTCCTGTGTACACAGCCACTTTCTGTGCTGTTCCATTTAATCCATTTTCAATTTTGCAGGCAGAGGGAACTTTCCAATACATAAGACAGTCTGATTTTTTTCTGTACTAAAAGGTCCTGGTGACTTAGGATGAATCTAACATGGTCTAACATGACTTGTGAGACCTATACTTGGTATCCTGAAATCCCCAACTTCATCTTTAACTTACTTTTCTTCCACTATATACTTTATTCATCCTCCTTTTTTTATCTTGCACTTTCTCATAATGTGTTACGTTGATTATAAAGCACCCCCCCCGCCCCGCCCTTCACATGGCTAACACTTCTCTACTTAAAGTCCTGGCTGGTGCTTTCCTGATTGCTCAGTTTGGGTTAGGTGTCTCTTGTAGGTCTACCTCTAGCATACTACATTTGTCTATCATAGAATTGAATCTTAATTACCTGTCTGTTGTGTTGTGGTGAAGACTTGAAGTCCCCTCAAGCAGGGACCATTATCTGTTCACAGGCTCCCCTAGCTCTTGCTATATTACGACTGGTATATGATGAGTGCTCTGTCAATATGTGTTGAATCAGCAGGAGAAAAAGGTAAGTATATTTTCCTAGGAAGGTGATGGAAATCCATTTTGTGGGCTGTCTCCTCTCACATCTGTTTTCCTGTTCATTTTCTCAATGAAAATTGAGACATTGTCTGTCCTTCCTTCATTATCCTTTGCTTGTAGCCTTCCTCTGCCAGGAATATCTTCTCCTTTTGCTGGTGTAGCTGTCACTTACCTTTCAGATTTCTTCAGGAAGACTTTTCTGGCCTCCTATCCCCAGACTAGATAAAATGCTCTCATGATCTGTTTTCATGACATCACAGAGTTCTTCAAAACACATATCCCTGTTCTAATCTTCAATGTATGTTTGCAATTCTGTCTGTTTGTGGATATTATTAACATCCAGTCCTAGCACCACACCTAATAAGAGAAGAAAAATAAATAATTTTTTAAAGTAATATTGCTAGATAAAAGCTACCATGGACATGGTGGATGAAGTGATGAGTATATCAGAAGTCTTCATAAGTTGGTTACCAGGTGTGGTAAAAAGAGCAGCAAGAGTTAGACGTCAAGGGCTTGAATCTGTGCTCAGCAATAATCTAGTTCTGTGACTCTGAACATGTGGGACCATTTCTCTGAATTTCTACTTACATTGTAGTAAAATAGAAATCACAATATTTTCCCCTTTCTTAAAACTAAAGGAGAAGAAATGAGTAAATATCCTGAAAGCTGCCATATAAAGCACTGATAATATCATGACAAAATTCAGTGTCCTTCAAGATGAAATAAAATAATCATAGTTTCAGAAAGTATATTTTACAGTATTCAAACTTTGCCCTGTGGTGAAACTGTCAAAGCTGAGAAAGTGTTGGAAATAGTGATTTTTTTTCTTTTTTTGCATTTTGTTTCTAACAGGAATTATTTGTATGCCAAATCTGAGTCAGACCATTTAAGTGAATTCAAATGAATAATATAAATGTATCAAGCTGTCTCTTAACCTATTTGAGAATGTGAAGAAAAATGTAACCAAATGCTTAATGAACATTTCCTTGTTTGGGGAGCTTATGAGCAGGATCTGGGAATTCCCAAGAGGTTAGGTGTGACTAAGAAATCTGACTCCATTGGCCCCATTAGAACACGGTAGACTCTAAGAAACTGGAAAGGGAGGACTTAAGAATAATATGCATTTAATACATGCTTAATTTGAAGAGCTCAAAGAACTTTATATTAATAACTCATTAAAGATGCTGAGCCTTAAACCAGGTGATATATATTATTCATGTGGTAGAATCCTCAGCAATCTTTTGAAGTAGGGACTATTATCATTCAAATAGGACATAGAAATGATAGATAAGAGTGGAAATAACTCAACTGAGGTCACTCACCCTCCTGTGTCCAACCATCCACAGCAACTAGTAAGTAAGGAGGAGCTTTTGTGTGCTTACTCTGTGCTAACTAATGTGACAGTTATAAAAGGAATCTCAAGCAGCCTGGCTTGGAATTACTTAACACCCTTCCAGTCAAATCCTGTAGTCCTCGTATTGCAGAAGGAGAAACAAATCTGGTAGATTCTACTAGCTAAATTTATACAAAAGGCAGATTGTGCATGTCAGAACAGTACGTGGCATATAGTAGGGCATCAAATAAGTGTTGATGGATGCAGCTGTATGTTTCTCTTGAGGGAGCTCTAGGATCTGGTGAGAGATGTGGTACTGCTATCAGAAAGAATCAGTGCTCCTGGCTTCTACATTGTCTGAGAGTATGTGATTTTCCCCACCAGACTCCCACATACCCAGGCTGATATCAAACTTACTGATGTCAGTTCCAAACCTAGGCTTTGTGAGTCTTCCTTTCAAAATGTTGTATAGCTGCAAGGTGCCCTGATGGTTTTAACATTAATCAAAATTTGACTTTCAAGTTTCTGTGACACCAGTAAGGCACACAAATGTCTTTTTGAAGGTACCATGAAATTTGCATTCATCAGTGTTTGCCAACTCATTACACAATAAAATTGGGTCCCAGTCTTACATAAACACATCAATTGACTTCAACAATCATTCTTTTCATTCAAGGAAATCTATGTGCATATCATTTACCTTTAGGGAAGGGGTGCGTGTGAATGAGTCTTGTAGAGGAAACACTTGAGCTCAGTGGATGACTAGATCTCAGTTCAAATCTCCTGAGCAATTTATTTACCCACAAAGGACCTCAGTTCCCTTTTCTCTAAAATAGAATAAATTGTAATAGTCCTGTCATTAGTACTTCGTGGATTCTGTGGATTCAATTAGCTAATCCTGATGAAGTCCCTGGCACTTGGCTGGGACTGTTACTGAGTTTCTGCTACGGAAAATCCAGTATTCCTACAGAAGTGAGATTGGGGCTGGGACAATTTGAAGTGAGATGTCCAGAGGCCCAATACCTCAGTTCTCGGCTGGGTTATTATTTTTTTTTTCTAAACCACAGAGTAATGGACTAGATGAATGCTATTGTAGGATATTTTCCCTATTACCTAGGAAGCAAAAGTAATGAACAATTCTTCCTGAAGTGGCCGGAAAATCCACATTCAAATGTATGCATCCAGGGGGGCCTGGTATCTTCCAGCCTTGAGTATCGTAAATCACACTGTGGTTTTTCCTGGACCCACTTCTGTTCTCCCCCATTGCAGGGATGAGATGGAAATACTTCATCTCTGTCTCTTCTTCTCCATCATTAATTTTTCCCTTTCAATTGGATCATTCCTGTCAGCACACAAACACGCTGTTATTTCTCCCACATTAATGTTTGTTGCTTTTGCTTTTTTTTTCATTTGCCACCATATCTATTTATTGCATTTAACACCAAAACTTTTGGAAAGACTTGGCTTTATTCATTGTACCCCATTCTTTTTTTCCTTCACCATGGATCCCTATCAAGCTCTCATCCCTACCACTCTACCAAAAAGCTCTTGATTGATGACCTCCACATGGCCATATCCAACAACAAATTCTCAGTCTTTTTCTTAACAAATCAGAAGTATTTGAGTTGATTCCTCCCTCATCTTTGACATGATTGATTTGGCTTCTTGGATATTCTTACGTCTCCTTCTCCTTTGTGTTGGGGTGTTCTAGGGCTATGTCTTCAGAACTCATCCCTTTATTGGTGATCTCCTGCACTAGTAGGCTTTTAAGCATCCCCTATACATTGGTGACATTTAAATTTAATCTCTTGATCTATACTTTTGTGGATGTGGTATATATATGTATATATATAACTCCTCAACATCTCTCCTTGAATCACTGATCTCTCAACTCAGACTTCACGTGTCCCAAATCTAAATCTTGAACCTCCTTCCCCCAATCTGGTCCCCAGTTTTTTCTCAACATAATGGCAATAGCAGTAGCAAACATTTACATAGGACTTACTATGTGTCAGGCAATGTTGGAAGAACTTTGTATTGACACTAATCATCATTAAAAACTTCATATGAAGTAATTAATATTATTACACCATTTTATAGTAAAAAATGGAGACAACTATTACCTTGCCCTGTGTCACAGAGTGGAAGAGGTGGCAGAGCCTGATACTAGTCTGTGCTCTAGTGTCCTTCCAATGCCTGAAGTGAAACACTTTGAAATCATCTGTAATTTCTCTTGTATGTCTACTTCTGATCCAACAGCAAATTCTGTAAGTAATACTTTGATAATACATCCAGAATCTGACCGTTCAGCACTGCCACTGCCACAGTCTTGGTCCCAGTCATTGTTCCTTCTTGCCTGGATTATTAACAATACTTCTCTAACTTGTGTCTATCTCAATATAGGAGACAGAGGCAGATCCTATTATATCTTCTGCAATGGTTTTCTATGGCACTCAGAACAGACGGCTGCATCTGTATAATGACCTGCCATGCTTTAAAACCTCGGCTCCCCTTTTACCTCTCTAATCTCATCTTCTACTGATCTCTTTGTTTATTCCATTCTACACGTACTGGGCTGTTAGTCTTTCTGGAACATACACACACTTGGCTGTTGTCTGAAGTCATTTTCACTTCCAGTTGCCTTACCCTAGAGTGTTCTGCCCCCAGGTTTCCGTTTGCCTCTCTTGCTCATCTCCTTCAGATCTTGGGTTAAATGTCACTTTTCAGTGAAGTTTCTATTTAAATTGTCACACGTTACTCTCTTCAAGTCAATATCTTTGCTTCCTTGTTTTAAATTTCTTTGCTTAACATCCTTTGACTTTATTTTTTCCCCAAGGAAGAATGTCAACTTCAGGGCAGCATAGGTTTATTGCTATTTGGGTCATACATGGCTAAACACCAGGTAACTATGTACATAATGCATAAAAAGTGTTCAATAAATGTTTGTAAAATATATAATAACTCTGAATATGTTTGTAAAAGAATGGATAAACATCCTTCAGAGATGGAGAGATGAAGTCATTAGGATTCCCAATACAAGTAATAGTTTAATTTGGAGCCAGATGAAATTTTATATTTTTTAGGGACACCTTATTTAAAAGTGTAAAAATCTAAGCAAGAGAAGAAAAGGGACCTACTCAAAGCCAACTTGCTTGTTAAACCTCCTACTTCCTGGACTGAAATTTAATCATCCAAGGATGATGTCTTTCCTGTTTTTTGACAAGACTCCACTTCTGAAGTTAACATCAGATGCTGTTATATTAAAAAAAAAAAACTTAAAAATTTTTACGATAAGTTTGTTTAAAGATTATCTGTCAATTTTGTCAATGGATTTTCTATGTGTTTGTAATAAAAAATAGCCCGTTCCCTACTGGTAGCTACACCATCGGTTGCATAGCAAAATCTAATTGACAGCCCAATTAGTCCTAATCCATAAAAGATTACTCTTCTAGGTTATATAATACTTTATGCCAAATGATTTGTTGAAATAAATTCTGGAAGGAGACCAGGAGATAGCACATGAGGTTTATAGCCTTAAAATTTTTACTTCAAATAAACTAAATATAGAATTCTCCCAGATCTGAGGACTGACTTTTGCCCTAGCCTATGAATTCCACTGGCTTCATTAGCTTTAGATATTGGGATTTTAAAATCTACAGTAAGAGTGAAGATCTGCACCCTTATCACTGCCAGTGAAAGCCTTTGGATGCTCATTAAGGTTTAGATTTATTTTAGGAAACCAGCTTTTTATGGGTCAAGTTTTCCCTGAATTTGTTGGGCTATAGCCAGATAATACAGCCTGACACTATGAAGTGTCACTGTAAGGACCACCTTCCTTATATTTTTACTTTGATGTGAGCCTCAAGAGATTTGAAAGCATTTTAAGTGTATTTGTATATTTTTTTATATAGCATCATACTCTAAACAGAATTGGTCCTAGTTCATCTTTTTCCATATAACGTTTCACTGAATAACATTTTAGATACATTCTCCACAATTTGACCTTTATTCACAATTGTTCAGTCCCCAAGCTTGATGATCAAACCAAAACTTGTTAGATATTTTTTTCCTTGTTACTTGTTTTTCTTTTTAGGTCATTTGGGCAGAGATCTACCTATGAAGCCAGTTTAAGTCCCTCTAAATGTTGCCATTTAAAGTTTAGAAAAGTGTGTGATGCAGTATCTGTTTGGGATCTGCTCCTTGTTTCTGATACGATCTGTCTGTCTTTGTGGGGAGAAGCCTAGACTAGGAGATTGAGCACAGAAAACCAAGAGAGGGTTTATGTGGAGTCATCAAAAATAGGAGGGAAAAGTGAGATTTGTGTTCTAATTCTCATTAATGTGTCCCCAAAATTATATTTTATACTTGGTCTACTTAACAGGCTCATTCAACCACATAGCAACCAAGTCAGATAGATATTTCTCTTTGTTTTAGGTAGACAGGAAACAAAGCCTTAGAGTAATTACCCACCTTAAGCTACATCAAGTATGTGACAGAGGGAGGATTCAAATCCACTCAAGGTTTGCTACAAATGATAAGGTCAATCCTTTGTATTGTACAAACGCTTGACATTGACTTCTCAACTTTCTTCTCAGGTCACACAGGTTTTAAGCTTACTCACTTAAAATATTAAGCTTTGCCATATTACCCATTTTCTTCCTTTGGCTCTAGGTGTCCATGTCTGACACTTAAATGAATGGATGGCCCCTTGAGGAAGAGAGACTTCTTTCTCTGTGCCACTGAGAACATTTTTTAAAAAAATGTTCATTTATTTTGAGAGAGAGAGAGAGAGAGAGAGAGAGAGAGAGAGAGAGAGAATGAGAATGAGCAAGGGAGGGACAGAGAGAAGGAGAGAGTGAATCCCAAGCAGACTCTGCACTGTCAGCACGGAGCCCAATGTGGGGTTCAATCTGATGAACCCTGAGATCATGACCAGAGATGAAATCAAGAGTTAGATACTTACCAGACTGAGTCACCCAGGTGTTCCTACTTGAGCACTTTATATAAAATCAAATGGTTTTATTAAGAAATCTCGTATTTTACATTATTGTTATTTGGATGTCCAAATGTCTCACTTGAATTTGATCTCTACTGGAGGCAAAGGATGATGATTGAGTCTTATTTGGGACACAAATAGAAACTACTAGGATCCACTATTTGGAAACTGAATTAATGGCTGAGGTCGCAGTGTTGAACTGATGTTGTGAATACTTTTCTTATAGACACTCAGAGAAGCAATAGTGAGATCATGTTCAAGCTACAGTGTAACTCTCCCCCAAGAGTTTAAATTATCTCATACCTGAATTCCACATCCAGAAGAGATCAGGGTTATCAATGTGTTATATTCTCAAAATACACCCAAGCTGATCTCCATGTCTCCAAAGCATAGAAGTCCAAGAAATATTCTGCTGTCAGTGTTTAAAAATACCTACTCACACCCAAATTATTTGGAGTCGTAGAGATTTTAGGTTTAATAATGACCTTCTTAACCCAGTCAAAACTTAATTCCTAAAAGGTTAACTTCTTTGTGATCACACAGTCTCTTCATACACTATTCTTATTTTTTGTTCTTGTTTCTTTGGAAAATTTACTGGGTTACTATGCTTTTGAAAGTCCTATGGTGTTTTGTTTAGTTTTGTTTTTTTTAAATTGCCTTGGGGGTTCTAATATTTCCTATTGGGAGTTTTTATTTTAATAACAGCTATGGTGGAGCCATCAGAAAACCCTTTCTGAACTTAGTTGATCAAATTAAAGTCAAATAAAAAATTGCTACTTTTGACTGACAGAATGGGACATATTTGCAAATGACATATCAGATAAAGGGTTAGTATCCAAAATCTATAAAGAACTTAACAACCTCAACAACAACAACAAAAAAATAATCCAGTGAAGAAATGGGCCAAAGACATGAATAGACACTTCTCCAAAGAAGACATCCAGATGGCCAACCGACACATGAAAAAATGCTCCACATCACTCATCATCAGGGAAATACAAATCAAAACCACAATGAGATACCACCTGACACCTGTCAGAATGGCTAACATTAACAACTCAGGCAACAAGAGATGTTGGCGAGGATGCAGAGAATCTCTTTTGCATTGTTGGTGGGAATGCAAGCTGGTACAGCCACTCTGGAAAACAGTATGGAAGTTCCTCAAAAAACTAAAAGTAGAACTACCCTACGACCCAGCAATTGCACTACTAGACATTTATCCAAGGGATACAGGTGTTCTGTTTCGAAGGGACACATGCACCCCCATGTTTATAGCAGCACTATCCACAATAGCCAAAGTATGGAAAGAGTCCAAATGTCCATCGATGGATGAATAGATAAAGAAGATGTGGTATATATATATATATATACAATGGATTGTTACTCAGCAATCAAAAAGAATGAGATCTTGCCATTTGCAACTACATGGATGGAACTGGAGGGTATTATGCTAAGTGAAATTAGTCAGAGAAAGACAAAAATCATATGACTTTACACATATGAGGACTTTAAGAGACAAAACAAATGAACAGAAGGGAAGGGAAACAAAAAAAATAATATAAATACAGGGAGGGGGACAAAACAGAAGAGACTCATAAATATGGAGAACAAACTGAGGGTTACGGGAAGGATTGTGAGAGGGCCATGGCCTAAATGGGTATGGGACACTAAGGAATCTACTCCTGAAATCATTGTTGCACTATATGCTAATTTGGATGTAAATTAAAAAAAATAAAACAAGTTTAAAAAATGCTACTTTTGTATCTACTAAGCATTGTGCCAGGCACAGGGATGAATATAGAGTTGAATTCGTTTCAGCATTTCCTGGAGATTATCTTCTTACTCCCCACTTTATTCTTGTTCTCTCGGTTGTCTTCACATGTTTACATTTAACCTATTAGTATCTATGTTCTGTTTGAGGTAAAATTATGGTTCTTTATAAATTCTTCCCTACTGTCTATTTGAGACCTGTCATTAATTCTCATTATGACCTTGAATATGTCATTACACATCTCTTACTGTGTTCCATCCACATGGTTGCAGGATGAAAAGGATCAAATGTATGATGCTGCCATGTAGAAGGACCCATTGGATTGTTTGAGGATAACATTGAAATTGTTGCTGTAAAAAGTTTTGTTGTCAACAATGAAAACATCATAGGAGCTAAGAACTGTCTAGTGCCCTAAGTATTCTACAGTGTTCTAAATAGAATTGGGCATACATTCTTTTCCACATTTGCTCTTAAGTTTATGTATATTGGAGACCCTGTATCTAACATTGTCTCACTCCAAGCCTGCTTCTCTCTAATTTTGACTTATATGAAGTCATGCAATCTGTTAGTCTACTCCTCTGCTGCTGCTGCTTCTGCTTCTTCTTCTTCTTCTTCTTCTTCTTCTTCTTCTTCTTCTTCTTCTTCCAAAGTTTATTCATTTATTTTGAGAGAGAATCCTAAGAAGGCTCCACAGTCAGCAAGAAGCCTGACAAGGGGCTTGATCCCACAAACTGTGAGATCATGATCTGAGCTGAAATCAAAAGTTAGATGCTCAACTGACTGAGCCACCCAGGCACCCCAACATGTTGGTCTCTTAATTTTTGATGTAGTGGCAGGGTATAGAGGAAAATTTGTGCCTTCTAGTATCAGTTGACTGCTTTACCACTCTGGGATTCTGTAGTTACAATTATGAAAAGGAATAATAAAATAAGGTTTGGGGTCAGGTGATAAGGAATCCTCTTCTATCCAAATATTCTTAAAATTGACAGATAATGAACATTTGTGATGCAACATCCCTTATCCTGATCTTTTTCTTATTTTACTCCATAAAACATTTTTAAAAAATGAGAGCACTGGGTGTTGTATGGAAACTAATTTGACAATAAATTGTATTTTAAAAAATCAGTGTAATTAACATAGTGCCATAATAGTTTTAGGTGTGCTATATAGTGATTCAATAGTTGAATACATACTCAGTGCTCATCATAACAAGTATACTTAATCCCTTTCACTTATTTCCCACATTTCCCCCACCCTGCTGTGGTAGTCATCTGTTATTTCTCTATAGTTAAGAGTCTGCCTCTTTTTTCCTTTGTTTGTTTCTTAAATATGAATGAGATCGTAAGTTATTTGTCTTTATCTGACTGATTCATTTCACTTAACATTATACTTACTAGCTCCATTCATGTTGTTGCAAATGGCAATATTTCATTTTTAATGGCTGAGTAATACTCCATTGTATATATATCACATCTTTTGTATCCATTCAGTAGTCGGTGGACACTTGGGCTGTTTCCATAATTCAGTTACAGTAAATAATGCTGCAATAAACATAGGGGTGCAAATATCATTTTGATTTAGTGTTTTTATGTTCTTTGAGTAAATACCCAGCAGTGGAATTATTGGATCACATGGTAATTTTATTTTTAATTTTTTGAGGAACCTCCATACTATTATCCACAGTGGCTGCACTAGTTTGCATTCTCACCAACAGTGTGTGAGGGTTCCTTTTACATCACATCCTCAACAACACTTTTTATTTCTTGTGCTTTTGATTTTTTGCCATTTTGACAGGTGTGAGGTAACATCTCATTGTTTTGATTTGCATTTCTCTAATGATGAGTGATGTTGAACATCTTTTCATGTGTCTGTTGTCCATTTGGATGTTGTCTTTAGAGAAATGACTAGTCATCTCTTCTTCCCATTTTCCAATTGGATTTCCTTGTTGTTTGGGTGTTGAGTTGTATTAGTTCTTATATATTGGCTATTAACCCCTTGTTGGATATGTCATTCGCAAGTATGTTCTTGCATTCATAAAACATTCTTGAGGATTTTTCACTTAAGTCTCTGTTATGTTTAGACTGTGCTCTGTGGGCTTGGATTTACCTCCTTTTTTTTGTCTCTGACTTTCCTCCCCACCTTTTCAAGTTATCTTTTGTTTTGACTAAAAGTTTTGCAGAGCACTGCTCTCACATCAGACATACATAGGATACAGTAAGAGAGTTAGTGATAATTCTAGGTCGTGATATCTTTCCTGACCTCAAGACAGCTCTAGGGATTAACTTTTGGATATGATTGGAACATGATTTCCCAGGTTCTATTGATGTGTTTCGGACTGAGCCAATGTCCCAGGTACATGGAGAGAAAGACTGAGGAACTACTTCACTGCCAACATTTTGCTGAATAGCAAAAGGAACAGAACTTTTAAGACCTGCACAATATTCAGAGTTTGTTAATGCCCAAAATTTCAAACATTGTTCATTTACACTGTGCCACTGAACTTTTCACATTGTAGCAGGTAGGCTGAAGTTTGTGTGTTTTCCATCAATTTCAAGAACACCTTGAAGTAGAGGGGACTAGGAAACATGTGTAGCAGAATGAATGAAAAACACCGGATCTCAGTACCTCAGAGTCTAGACATTTCTTTGATGAAGAATGTCAGAGGCACTTGTTGAAGAAGTAGTCCACTGAGGATGACAGGAGAAAGTCACCTTGATAAAATGTAGGTTTGGTACCCTTTTAAGTTGTCACAGCCCTTTTCTTTCTTTGGCACCAGAATATCTGCCCTGTGGCTCATTTTTAAATGTTAATTGATGATGGGCACTGAGGAGGGCACTTGTTGGGATGAGCACTGGGTGTTGTGTGGAAACCAATTTGACAATAAATTATATTAAAAAATAAATCCTAATTGGTTGTCAAATCCCCAATGGTGGTAGCTGATGGAGGGCTTATCAATACACAAAAATGTGATGGTAGGGTAATTTTTCAAAGCACTTGCACTTTATAGGATTCTTGCAAAATGTAAATAAGATAATGTATTTTCATCTGCAATTTAAAGATCTGGCAGCTAATGCTTCGAGGTGATTTACCCAAGATCACGTTGTCAAATGTAACCCAAGTATGTGAATTCTATGCACACTATGCTGTCTCCCTCTTTGGACTACTTTCAGAGTGGTTTTCATTCCAGAGGAGACATTGAGCCTTGGAATGAGGCAGTAGCTTTCAAAAATCAAGGGGCAATGGGAGAAGAACTCTTCTCAGCTCTTCTCCTGTGGCTGGCTCTAGCCATATCATCTCCATAGGATCTCTTCAGTTCCTCAGGCAGAAGGTAATCAGCATTTTGGAGCCATTTATATCATTTGCGCAAATCTTCTATGCCACTTTGAATTGAAATATATTATCCACCATGGCAAATAGATTTCAACCTCTGGCTGTATCGGATAGACGATTAGTGGTTACCTCCTTGAAAAGGATCCCAAGGTTGTGTCTGAGCTCACCAGAAGTCTATCCTAATGGATACTTGATGTCTGAGCTGTATGTGGAGGAAGACCTAAGATACCAGCAGTGTATGGGTATTGCTGACAAATAGCAACTTAGCATGTGAGAATTGGGATGGGTCCCAGTGATCATTTAATCTCCTTATTATGTGAATGAGGGAACCAAGACTGACAGAAGGGAAGAGCTTCATCTCAATCTCAGTACCCTAGTACTGTGTCGCCGAAGGTGTAGGATAATTTTGATCTGGTGTTCTAGTTTGATTCTTTGACTTCATGGTGGAAATGCTAGCCACTGTAACCTTTGAAGTCATTTTTCTCTGCTTAGCTATTTCCCTACTTCTTAGACTCCTGCTTTTTAGAACTTTTCTGCCTTTTCTCCCTGTCACCTACTTAGGTCATCTGAGCTTACCTTTAGATACAATGCCTCCTACTCCTGACCCACCTTCCTCCACCATATCCATCAGGACCCATCTAACTTATGTCCCTCATTATTAGCTTATTACATCATTCACACATATACTAAGAGACAAGTTTTGCTTAATACCTTACTCTTCATGTAAGCTAATTCCAATATAAACATGGGACTTCTGGAGACATAATGCCAAAATCCAAAATTATTAGAATTGGGAGTACCAGAGAAGCCCTGTCATTGGGGAGCATGAAATGCTTGGGCAGAGAGCCCTTGGATGGCAGTCACCAAGTCAGGGCCAGTCCTGATTGTATAAATACATCAATGTATTTTATTCCATCAACTCATATTCATTGGACATTCTAAATCTTTGGTTCCCTCACTTATTTTTTTGTGGCTCACAGTAACTCTGAAGAGTTGTCCACGTTTGACAGCTATAAAAAAATCAAAGACCTGCAGAAGGGACAATTTGCACTCAGGCTCTTGGAAAGTTACAGGCAGGGCTAGGATAAAGGATTCCTGCTTGCAGCACCACAGCTGCCCCTCCCTGATCCTTAGCCCACAGAGCTACCCTGTTGTTCTCCCTACTTCTGTCAAAAACCGATTTTTTTCTAATCTGTCTGCTTTCCAGAGGTTAGCACATCACACTATGATTGGAAGGTATTGTGTCCTCACAAATTATAATTGCTTTTAAAACGTACAGAGACTCTTCAGTGTATCTAGTATCTATTTTAACCTCCCACATTCTATTCGTTTTTAGACAAAGCCTCCTCCCAGTATGAAGACATGGTCTTAAAACATGAACCTTCATGTAGTAGTACTGGAGCAGAGTACAAGCGGCTATAGTAGGGTGTGTGTTTTGTGCAGGGATCACAGATCTTGAGTTAATGTCAAAGATGATAGCCCTAGTTGTACGTACCACAAAACTGTTTTCACAGCAGAGGTTTTGGAAATGGGGATTTGATAATACTAAGTGTTTACAGGTCATCAGAGGAGTACGTCTAGAGTCAAAAGACATCACTTTAATTTGACAGGGACACCAAATGTGTGGTGTCCCAAGCTAGCATTAGAGACACAAAAATAATATTTAATGACATCTTCTATGTGCTAGACTTAGCAGTAGAACAGTTCACATGTGTATTTCTAATTCAAACCACAGCACATCACAAAGTACATATATCTGTTTAAAATATGAAGAATACAAGGTTTAGGAATGTTACTTTGGCCAAGGGTTTCTATTACCCATCAAAAATAGATTCAGGATTTGAACTCTGTTCTCTTGGATCCAAGGTCCCTGCTTTCTTATACTAAAGTACTCTGACTCTTATAAACCGCATGCTTTATGTATAATCCCAATGTTAAAAGAACAAGAGAAATTCTACAGTTGCTTGTATTGTATTTTAAGGAATTAATTAATATTCCCCATCGTTTTATGGGACAGAATGAGCTGTGAAGCGTGATGATGAGCAAGGTTGAACCAAGAAGAAAATAATGAAAGTGGAATTCTGTGGTATGTAATTGAGTTACTCTTGCTTCATAACAGTCCCCCTCCCCCACACCGTTACCACACCTGGGAATTTCATAAAATCGACTGTCAGAACTAGGACAGACCTCACATATCATCTGTTTCATAAGTGAGGAAGCTAGGCTCATGTCTGCAAAGTGACATCTCAAGATGGCATAAGAACTTAGTGTAGAAACAAGAAGTCATAGCTGAATGCATAATAAAGCTTTTAGGGATGTCAGGGTCCTGATGAAAAATACAAGTCCTTAAGAGAAGCATTGAAAACAGATTTCCTCATATGCCCACTCAGATTCATTTGAATTATTAGAATTTTTGAATTATTAGATTGGCAATGATTTGGAGGTTGGATCTTGAATCAGTGGGAAAGAGTGCCATGATTCATAATTGATGTTTCTTCTACCTATAAGAAGTGGAATTTAATGGTACATGCACTAAGTATTATAGATTTCTGATTTGTGGGATGAAAAACTCCCTAGTTCATTATCAGGAGTGTGGAAACTCTAGCCGTAGCATCAGAAGACCTGCTCTTATGTCCTGATGGGTCTGTGTCCTTGAATGAACCACTCAATGCCTCTAAACCTTAGTCCCCTGATGCCTTATTTTATTATTATTATTTTTTAAAGTTTATTTATTTTGAGGGAGAGAGAGAGCAAGTGCTCCTGGGAGGGACAGAGAGAGAGAGAGGAAGAGAGACAGAATACCAAGCAGGCTTCACACTGTCAGCACAGACCTTGAATTGGGGCTCAAACTCATGAACCAAGAGATCATGACCTGAACTGAGATCAAGAGTTGGCTCAACCAACCGAGCCACCCAGGCACCCCAATTTCTTGACAATTTAAAATGGACTAGTGATTGCTGCTCTTCCTACTTGAGTTGATACCTGATGATTAAAAATAGGTAGTACCTGAGGTTGTATGCTGTAAGTGTAGGAGTCATTTTTTTGTAATTGAAATCTGGGAAATCAGCAATCCCAGAAGGAGAGGAAAGGAGCTCAGATTGAAGGCAGGAAGATAATACTTGGAATTTCTATTGGAGGTATCCATGTTTTCCAAAATTGATCTGAAGTGCAGGCTTCTCCAAGAAGGGACTGACTCATTATTGAATGTCAGTATGAAGAATTTAGCCCTACTAAAATACTCTAAGTTTTCTCTAATCAAACAGTGGGAGGAAAAAAATAACTTTTTGAGACGCTTGATTAGTTCCTGAGGTTCTTTTCCATATAGACCCTAATTTCTGTAGGAAACTGATATGTTCATTCATTTTCTATATAGAGGGTAGGGTGGTTGGAATTATTTGTTCTTATTTAAATAAATGTATGCCCTGCTCTCACCTGGAATTCCAAACCTTTTAGCATCTGTTTCTGGCCTTTCTTGCACATCAGTTCTTGAAGCCTTACCCCCTTGCCACATTCTCTTGAAAGAGGCCTCCATCTTTTCCAACCTCCACTATTTTCTGATGACCCTCTGTCTCCCTGGAAACCAATAGAAGTTTTTTTTCAGAGCACTCAAAGTCAACCTATTCAAAACAAAACTCACCATGGATTCTTCCTTTCCAGTCTTAGGTCTCTCCCAGTCTTCTTCATCTTTGTCAGGAACTGGAGAAAATGGAGTTATTTAAAGCACTTTTCCATCTCTCATACCCCTTGGTTCTGTTAATTACCATATTCTGTTGATTTTACTATCACTGGTAGCTCCTGAATCTGTCCACTTCTCTGCACTACCACTGGTATCTCCATAGTTCTGGGCCCCATGACGTGCCATATAGACACTTGGATGATGTCCTAAACCTCATGTCTCTTGGCTTCCTAAAGCTGAAATGCTCCTTCCCAAATGCACCTTTAATGGTGTTACATCCCTGTTTAGCTTGGCTCCATTGCTTTCTGGAAATCAAGCTGACCATTCCATCCAAGGTGAGTCTCCAATCACATCTCTTGGTACTTGTTCATGCTCTTAGACTAGCATTCTGAATTCAATTCTGTTCCTGGAAGTCACATGTCTTTCACTTCCTGATCTTAGAATATACTGTTTCACCTGTCTGGAATACTTGGCCTGCTTTTCTTCACTTGGGTAACTACTGAATTTTTATGTTTTAGCTTAATCATTAGGAACCCAAGTTGCCCTTGCCTTATGCTCTGAAACTAATTTGGTCCTCTTTCCATATTTTCTCAAAATACCATTATTTCCCTATTGGCATATTTTTATCATAATTCCACATTCATTATTGGTCTTTGTCACTTAGATCATTAACTTTATTAGGGCAGGGAGGTATGTATGTTGTGTTTATCACTGTATCTACAATTTCTGGCTGCTGATTGGTGTTCTTTAAGTACTTGGTGAGTGAGTGAATGAAAGAATGCTTTCCAATTTCAGTGAGTCACAACCATCCTAACAGTTTGTTGTAAAAGTCTAATGTGTAAACATTTACTACAATTCCCCTTCCCACAACCTTATGTGATAATTATGTAGAATTCTTAAGTGTTTACATCATTTGTATGCTATTCCTTTTATTCTTACTGTTTTAAATGACTGTTACTTTGTCTTATTTACCTTGATATACCTTCCCAGTGTCTATCTCAGAGTACATAAGACATTTAGGGAATATATGATAGCTTAAATCAATCTCAAGAACTGCACAGGTAGGACACATTAATGAACTGCATGCATCTTACAGGAGTCAAACATTTTTAGGCAAATATTTTTAGTACATAAACATGACTGGAATTTAGATGATCTACTGAAAACATTTCTTCTGATTTTGGAATTTTCATAACTTATGTTACACAACATAAAAAAAGACCTTCTAATATGGAACAGCTCCCCCAACTCAAAAAATACCATTCTGAGAATAAGCAAGTACTAGGGTTTTTTTTATTATTATTATTCTGTTATAAACAAGTTTATTCCAAAGATAGCATTTCTGGTAACATTTTTTTCACTAGAAAATAGCTATGAAACTTTGTGTATACACAAGATAGTCCTGTACAGAATATTTTATTGTCTATACTAAGGTGGATGTAGAGACTAAATGAGCTCTAAGATTTCTGGATTCTACACACTAATTTATTCAAGCGGGAAGCTACTCTATGAATTTGGAATGCATATCAGAATCAGAAGACAAGAGCTCACCCCCCAAGTCTGCTAATTGTCATTCTAATCTTGGCTAAATTCATGCCCTTGGTATTTTTTAAATTTTTTTTAATGTTTGCTTATTTTTGAGGGAGAGAGAGACAGACAGAATGCGAGTGGGTTAGGGGCATAGAGAAAGGGAGACACAGAAGCAGAAGCAGAAGCAGGCTCCAGGCTCTGAGCTGTCAGCACAGACCCCAACACGGGGCTCGAACTCACAAGCCATGAGATCATGACCTGAGCTGAAGTCGGACACTCAACCGACTGAGCCACCCAGGCGCCCCGATGCGCTTGGTATTTTTTGTTTTGACACACACTCTGTTCTGGGAGTCAGGGATACTGTGGTATACAGATATTTTATTGACACAATAACACAGTCTCTCTGAATGTTAGTGTTCTGATCTGTAAACAGGGTTGAAATGAGATGTGGGCTGCCCTATCAGACAGTTGACTAACACGAGGCTTTCAGGATAAACTTACAGATATTTGGGAATCAAAACATGCAGCTGTGCAGGAATTAAATAAGGGCTTGCTAAGTTAAAAAGCACTGTATCTGGCTCTGTTAGTGCTTGGGGGTCATGCAACTAAGTAAGTTATTGAGTCTTTTCCCCTCCTTTTAAGAAGCGTGGCTTTCTCAATCACATACACAGATTTCTTGAGGTAAGGACTTGATTTGTTTTACTGACTCTTGTTTATGTTGATTGTTCAGTGGAGTATCCCATTAATAATAGACATATAGTACTTGCTGGGGAAGGAAAGAGTGGAGTTTTAGAATTCATGCAGAGCCAGTGCAGAGGATCAATCTTCTCTTGCTCTGCTGTGAGCCTGACCTCAAACATTATCAGGAAGCCTGCATCTTCTCAGACTTAACTATTTCTATATTCCTGTACATCTTTTGCCCAAGGAGCAGCGATCTGAGTTACATGTACTCTGTCTTATGACTGGGAGGCAGAGCAAAATAAAATATAACCTGAACATCCCTGGACAGGGAAAACTGTACCATGAATAGAACACTGGAGTTGGCCACTTCTGCCTTGAAAAGTTGTACTGTGAGGAATGCGGTCACCCTCACATCTGCCATCACTACTCAAAGGGGATTTTGCCCATGTTCCTGCATTGGACATGATGCGCCTGCATGGGCTTCTAGAAATCTGTGCCCCTCAGTAGTGGCCAGTGGGCTGACATGTTGAGATTGCACGTGACTGTCCTTGGGGACACCTAACCAATAATAGAAGAGTGGGAGCTGATAGTTTGGACTTTGGGTTTCCAGCCTGAGTTCTAGAGGATAAGAATTGGCAATGCCAGGGATCAACTGGGCACGTAGCCTGGACACAACCACATGAAATTACTCCTATGAGCAGAAACTATAATAAAGTGCTGCACAGGCAACAAGGTGGCTTACAAATCTATAAGATTAAGTTGTGGTCCATTTAATGGTGACACTGAGTTATTACTAGTTCCTTCTTGCTATCACAGCCTTATCCTGCCCCTATTCATCTCTTTCCCTCCTTAGGTCATAACTGCAATGATGGACAGACAGAAAAGATGTGAAGCCTGTGTGGTAAAATAAATAAAACCATTTTTCTGGCACAAGTTTTTAGTTAAGGTCATTTATGTTTGTGGAGTTCACAAAAGTTCAGTGTCTTTGAATTTTTAGGCTACCCTGAGTGGTTTAACTTCTGAATGGTTGTAGTTAGTTCCAGATGATTCTAGCTGTGAGGAAATGTGTTGACCTATTTCTATTTCAATGTTAAACTAAAAGAAAATGGCAAAGTCCTCACATTTAGAAGTCCAGTTTATATTTTTCCTGCTTCCATTTCTACTTTTTGTTTGCATTTATGACTTTGTGTAATTATTGCAGCAATCTTGCTACATAGATATGATCATGCTTATTTCCCAGGAGATGAAACTGAGGCCCTGAGGGCTGTGTGGATATGCCCACTGGCTGCATAAATGCTAAGGAGCAGAAGGGAGGTACACACACAGCTCCCGTTACTGTTAGAGTCTGAGGCTCTTTGTGAATCACAGGCTTTGTTACAATTGTTCATCATAAATCCACATCCACCAACAAAAGACCTCCATCTGCTTCTTGCTTTGGTTGTCAGTCTTACAGGATATGACCTTGGCTGTGAGGAAGGAGAATGGAGAGATCTTGCCAGCTACTGAACCCCAGTTGACCTGGATGTCTGGAAAGAAAAGTGAGAGGGAAGGCACTTGAAATTAGCTGTCAGCAGCCTGGAAAAGGGAAATTTAGGTGCTAGGGTCTGACACAGACCAGAGAATCAGCAGCTTCCTACATTCAGGGATGTTAAGGCTATGGACATGTGAAACTGTGTCACAGAGAGTGTCACTAAAGTTCTCAAATGAGCTTCTAAGAGATTAGAGACCTGTCAGAAAATGGGCATGTTTTAAGTCAGGCAAAAGGTTCTCAAATGAGCTTCTAAGAGATTAGAGACCTGTCAGAAAATGGGCATGTTTTAAGTCAGGCAAAAGGATTTGGAGAATAGATGGACATGTATAATTTAAAAAAAAAAAAAGAAAAAACAAAGCTACTTTGAAATCAGTTTAATGAGAAGCGGGCCCATTTTGGAGGATGACTGCATTTTGAGTTCAATAATAATAGTAAAATACATCTTTTGCTACAAAGGCATTTGAAATGTCATTCTTTGGAGCATGGCATTAAATTCATTTAGGTACAGAAACTAAATAATACCTTTTAGCTTCCTTTCAATCCTAGCAATGTCACAGATCATGAAAAAGAAAAAGATGATCAAGTTTCAAGGCTCTCCTTCATTTCAAATATACCTTCCCAGTAGCTTTTCTGCATCTTTAATGACTGTTTTGAAAATGATGAATTAAAAGATTTAAAAAAAAAACTTTGTCTCTCTAAATACAAAGAAGTATAGGCAAAGAGAGAAAACACCCTTTATTTTTTTTAAGTTTATTTTGAGAGGGAGAGGAAATCCTATACACGCTCCATGCTGTCAGTGCAGATCCGGCAGCAGGACTTGAACCCACAAACCGTGAGGTCATGATCTGAGCCCAAATCAAGAGTCAGATGCTTAACCGACTGAGCATCCCAGGTGCCACAAGAAAGTACCCTTTAAACATTAGGTGAACTATAGAATATCTTCATCAAGATCCATTAAATAGAGGGGAGTTCTAATCTAGAACTTTGTAGAAGCTTCCAGGAGTCTGGCACTGCTAAACCCAATGGACAATACAAAGGATATGTGATAGAATTCCTGCCATTATCTGGCTTAGGGTATGTTGACATACACAAGGAAATAATTAAAAAGTAATGCTGGATGGAATTGGGTTGGATTTTAGAGAAATTACATGCAGTAGTCAGTAGAGACTTGAGAAGTGACCATCTTCTGAAGCAAAGGAGAAACGCTTCATGAATCAGGGTGGTTTCAAAGGAATCTTTTTCAAAAGAAAAAAGGAATTCTCAGGCAGAAGGATATACAGAACTGGAAATAAGAATGTTCCAAAGCAAGTGGTAGACTGGTTGACTGGTTTGAGGATTGGTGTAGCCAATGCAGAGCAGCAAGATGTACACTTATGTAGGAGGCACATGGTGAGCCCTCATTATGTGTTTATTGAGTAACTATGTGCCTCATACACATATTCTTTCCTAAGTCTGCAGGATCTTGGGAAATTTAAGCTCTGTTTCTCTGATTCCTCATTTGTAACTAAGGATAATAATAAATGAGCGTCATGGTGCTACTGCGATTAGTAAATCTGTGCAGAGTACTTATGCAGTACTCCGGTCCAAAATAAACACTCAGCCATTATCTTGTTCTCCGCTGTATCTGTAGTCCCACAGAACTTTCTGACCCTTGCTCAAATGTTGTTTAAAGAATTAAAAAAAACAAGCAAAGCAGGGAAATGTATGTTCTAGGTAGAGTGAATAAGTTAGTCTGGTAGCTGGAAATGGAAAATCAGATTTGAGGGATTTGTTTTGGAAGAACTTTGTCTTGGTCATCAGTAACAATGTTTATCAGGGACATTACATTAACAAAAGAAAGTGTAAGAAAAAATAATCTGACACAGCCCATAAGCAGCCTCCAGTGGCCCAGGCACATGTAAAGACCAGAAAGGTGATGTTTTTATTTCATTTTTTTAATATGAAATTTATTGTCAAACTGGTTTCCATACAACACCCAGTGCTCATCCTAGCAGGTGCCCTCCTCAATGCCCATCACCCACTTTCCCCTCCCTTCACCCCTCATCAACCCTCAGTTTATTCTCAGTTTTTAAGCGTCTCTTTCAGAACAGTTTTAATTTTATTTTTCATAAAGTGCTTTTGGGTCCCAGACCTTCCAGAGGTCAGCTCCCCTGTGTCCAGCACTGGAAATATCATACAGGCATAGGAACATTCCTTCCAGAATAAAGCTATGTTACTACTCTGGCCCCTCTTCCCCACAATTGGACATTTTTAAATTCGTTCTTGTGACCTGCCATGCTATTATAGTCGTTAATTATGTACTTTTCCATGGTTCTTGATTCTGTCCTCCACTCCTGAGTACAGAAATCCCTTTGATGTGGATGTGATTGCTCTCCTGTCCCCTCATCTTGCTTCTACTCCACACATGAAGTTTATCCAGTGGTCAGCCCCAAGCTTACCTTCCATCACCCTCTCCAATGTGATCACCCCTTACCTGGGAGCACGGCTCTGCACCTCGCAGGCCTTGGCATTGGTTACTTCTGTCAGTTTTCCCAACATTGAGCCTTTCAGGCAAGCATTGTGCAAAATGAGATACATTATTGTCATGATTCTACAAGTTCTACAAATGTTCATAGAGCATACACAGACTTAGATACACTAGTGTTGGAAAAAGAATAGGAAATAAAAATAGAAATCTTCTCTATCCTCATGAAGCTTTCAGTGTTCCTGGAGTCATGAGCAGTTGAATATGTTGCAATAAATGTAAATTTATAACTATAACATTAAAAAATTACCATGTTCTCATAAATTGGCGAGCCCCAGCCAAATGAATGTAAGATTAAGTTTTATGCATCTATTTTGGATTTGAAAGCAGAAGTCCATAGACCTTGATTAATTGGATTTATTTTGTTTTAATTTTTTCAAATTTTATTTTAGAGATTGCAAGTGGGGAAGAAGGGTAGAAGAGTAGAGGGAGAGAAAGAGAGAATCCTGAGCAGGTTCCATGCTCAGCATGGAGCCCAATGTGGGGCTCCATCCCACCACCCTGGGATCATGACCTGAGCTGAAATCAAGAGTTGGATGCTCAACTGACTGAGCCACTCAGGTACCCTGATTGATTAGGTTTCTTAATTCAAGATGATTCACTCAACTATATTCCAGGTTCTGTGCAAGCATTAATGTGCAGAGGGAAAAGAGATGAGGTCCTGGAATAGGATCTATGAGATTTTAAGAACTTAAGGCAAAAAATGTCAGGAAAGGGTAAAGAATTAATGTTTCATCATGGGAGATGAGAAAGAAGAGCTTGTCCAGAAATGAATAGATTGGTTTATCAAACACTATATATATTTTTTTAAATTTTTTTTCAACGTTTATTTATTTTTGGGACAGAGAGAGACAGAGCATGAATGGGGGAGGGGCAGAGAGAGAGGGAGACACAGAATCCGAAACAGGCTCCAGGCTCTGAGCCATCAGCCCAGAGCCCGACACGGGGCTCAAACTCACGGACCGCGAGATGGTGACCTGGCTGAAGTCGGACGCTTAACCGACTGCGCCACCCAGACGCCCCCAAACACTATATTTTAAAAAAGGAAGGCATGACCTGAAAATTAACACCTAGTTGAAAGCTTGGAATTCATTGGTAAAATAAGTAAAAGTATTAACCAAATGGATTTTTTTTTGTCTTATCAAAGGAAAGGTACATTGGTTGATGTTCAGATAATTTAATTACATAAAGAATTGTAACTCAATGACAGAACAATTACAAACCTTAAAAAAAAAAAAACAAAACTTGAACAGGATTGTATCTTGTAGCACCCATGATTTCTTAGAGTGATTTCATAGTGCATATCATGATTCACATTTTGAAAGGATCTCTGTTTTAGTTGGGTGGAACATAACTTAGAAAAGAAAAACTGTGTCCCTAAACTTACTCTTGGTCTTTGCCATCATTTGTCCATATTTCCATGGACCATTCCTGTCTTCCAGTCAAGGCTTCCTTTATGATGATGTTCCATGACTGTTAATGAAAACCATTCTATAAGTGACCAGATTAGTTACCATGTACAGGAAACCTAAACCTAACTTGGCCTCTCCCTGATATGTTTTAAACAGATTTCCACTGGAAACATACAATCTCTTTGTTTATTTTATTTTTGATTTCCATACTTGCTCTCTCACGTAAGTGTGCTGTATGAATTTAATGAGCTGTTTACTCGAGTTTGTTAGATGGGATAATAGGTCTTCTGCCTCCTGCACAACGGAGGTTTCCATAAATACATTTGCTCAGAGGAGATACCTTGGCACACATTGTCTCTTCTTTGTTTCCTATTTTGAAAGTACCACTCTTGGAGGATGCCAAATACAAATTATTGTACACCATATGCCCATTAGCACCTACAGCAGCAAGTAGCACACATGCTCCTTAGTAGGATGGTCTTGACAGCATTTCCCAGTTAAAGTGATCTAGAGATGTCCTCTCTCTTGGATGCAGAGGAACAGTTAGTTCTTCTTGCTGGGTTTTACTCATGTGCAAGCACTCAGATTAAGGGATGACCTCCTCTTCCTCAAAGAATATAATAATTATGTTTTCCAGCTTTTGTTTGCATGAATCTATCCATATTCTCCCTGTTACTCCTCTCTACTGCATTGTCAGTGATGTCATCAGGAATGCAGTTGGCCTAAGTTTGGAGGAAACAGTGGGGAAGTGGTGAAGACTAATTGGAAAATTCGCCTCTGACTGAGTAGATAAAGAGGAGTTGGGGAGTACTGAGCATCTGTGAATCAGTGAAGGGCTGATTGCTTGATGGTGCAAATTGCTCTTTTCTCTACAGGACCATATTCTTTTCTGAATATGGCTAAGGTCTTGTGTAATTGGCCTCCATGCTTTTCAGTTGTGTCTTCATATTTACCCTCTATTCTTACATATTCACTTTTCTGTTTATGAATATAATCACATCCCTCTTTGGCTAATCATTGCTAATGGTCACTGTAAATCCAAGATATCCATCCACAACTCATTCCAATCCCAGAGAAAGGAGAAGCCCTAAGATGGAAGCTTCCTTTAGTGTCTGCCTCCAAATGTACCAAGTTACTTGCGTTTGTACTCCCCGCCTTTTTTCCTTAGGTTTCCCGCTCTTGTCTGCATTCAACCTCTTTCTCTTGAGGCAACTATGTACCAGAATTTACCCTATGCAACTTTCTTTTCTGTTCAAAAAAGAGGTCCAACTTCTCGAAAGACTAGATTACACTGCAGTTTCCGTTTTTTCGCCACCTTCTTTACTTGATTCCACAGTCTTCAAGCTTCAGTCCCTCACAAAGCACCAGAATTAATTGTTGCTAATTTGAATGCTCAAGTTTCATGCTAAACTTTTTGGTGCTTATCTAACTTAATTACCTCAGTTTTGGGATCTTTCTCTCCAAAAAATACCTCTTTGCTTCCTTGTCACCCTTCCTCTCTGATTCTTCTACCCAGCCTTTGTAGGGTTTCTCTTCCTCATATGTCCTGTTCCTCAGACTCTATTTTCTCATTCCACACATTCTCCTTGGACAGAAAATGACTTGAAGAATGATCTATTAACTGGAGGTCTCTAAATCTGTATCTTCTCCCTCACTTTGTCTCTCCTTCTCTTGTCACTACTTGAAGGAAGGACCCCACAATCCAATTAGTTGTTCTAGTCCATAATGTGGGCATCTTGCAGTCTCTTCTTTATTCACCCCTTCCATGCAGTCAGCCACAAAGGCTCCTGAATTTGTCTATTGCTTTGTCTGAAATAAAAAAGGACAAAGATAATTACCTATTTTCCATGTGTTTTCTTTTTAAAATTATTTATTAGTGTTATTTATTTTTGGGAGACAGAAAAGGAAACAGAGAGCAAGCAGGGGAGAGCAGAAAGAGAGGGAGACACGGACTCCAAAGCAGGCTCCAGGCTCTGAGCTGTCAGCACAGAGCCTGACACAGGGCTCGAACCCATGGACCATGAGATCATGACCTGAGCTGAAGTTGGATGCTTAACCTACGGAGTCACCCTGGTACCTCTCCATGTGTTTTCTTTTGTTATGAGATACCAGAGTAAAATAACTTATAAATATTTATCAGGCTACCTTCTATGTGCCTTTTAAATTGCAGGGGGATAATAGTAGAGGATAATAGTACCGAAATAGGAAAGATGTATACTTATGAATAAAGACTGTAGTATAGTTTGAATGAATAATAAAGTGAAGCAAAAATTTTAAAATCTTTGTATCAATGGAGAAACAAAGAAAATTTAAAACATGGAATGACTTACTTGAATTTTGAGCAATAAGGATGTAATTGTGTGAATAATAGTTTGGAATAAGGGTTTAGGGGGAAAAGTTACTTAGTAAAGAGGTCAAGGTAGTAAGAGGGCCTGAATTAGGACACGAGCAAGATCTTTGCATGTATATAATGGAAACCTTTCTGTTATTTACATTAATATACTTTTTAAATGACATAGAACCTATACAGTCTACTTTTGATTTCTGAAGGACGTTTCTGATAATGTTTTTTTTTCACTATCTTCTTAAGAGATGGGCAGATTTTATGTTACTTGTTAGATTCCCTCCCCTCCCCTTTCATATACACACTAGGAATAACTGTAAAGTAAATGAATATATTTTAATATTCTCAAGAAAATCTGAGAACGTAATTGGAAACACATAGCTACCATGCAGACTTCTAACACTGCTTCAAAGATATCTCAAATAAATGATCAGAAAGAATAGATATATTCTTAAGTCAAACTATACTCTAGAATTTCCTGAGTATTGTGCTCTTTCTAGATGTCTAAATAAAAAGCTCTTTGCAGCACCCATAATAACTGCTTAGTTTCAAAAAGTGCACAACTTTTAAAGTTGACATCTTATGAACTCTGATGGATACAATAGTGCCTAGTTGCTTAAAAAATTCAAAATAAATCTTGAGAAAAGAGACACAGTAGGGTGTAAATTCCTTCTACATGAAGTGTTGGAAGACCCAGGGGCTCTAAGCATTGAAGGAAACTGTGGGAAGCTGGATAGACAAATAAGAATAAGAGAGAGAGAGAGAGAGAGAGAGAGAGAGAGAGAGAGAGAATATCAAACCATGTGAATGAGACTTTGCTGAGTTGAGAGAGTAGGTTTTATGCAGAAAATACTTATATCCTATCATGCAATGTTAAACTTGGACTGTGAGCAAAGTTGCATTATTTTTTTTTTTTAATTTTTTTTTCAACGTTTATTTATTTTTGGGACAGAGAGAGACAGAGCATGAACAGGGGAGGGGCAGAGAGAGAGGGAGACACAGAATCGGAAACAGGCTCCAGGCTCTGAGCCATCAGCCCAGAGCCCGACGCGGGGCTCGAACTCACGGACCGCGAGATCGTGACCTGGCTGAAGTCGGATGCTTAACCGACTGTGCCACCCAGGCGCCCCTCAAAGTTGCATTATTACCGTAAACTCAAAATTAGGGATGTATGTCACTCCATGAGCACTCCATGGAACATGAGAAAGTCATCCAGCCATTTCTTACCTGAGACCTATTAAAATTGCCAGAGTACAAACATAAAAATTTACACAGGAGTACTCTGAGTCATCTGAGGGGTTTGGTAGTTGGCCCACCCCGGCTCTTGGTACCCAGGAACTGAGGATCCCTGTCACTTGACCACTTTCCTTAAGTACCTGAATGCAAGGAGGCTGTGGGCTTGCGTCAGAAATAGGTAGAAAATGGGACTCAGGACAGTGTGATCTTGAGAGGCTAATATTACAAAAACATGAATAGACTTTGGATGATGATTCAGAAGCAGAGTTAATAGTTGAAAATCTCAGCAGTTACCTTAAATAGGTCTGAGGAAGTAAATAATAAGTATAACTTTTACCTTATTTTATACTCTCAATAAATTTTACTATTGAATTTTACTTGTGTGTTTGAATTAAATCATTAATTTTATTTTTTTAATTGAATAAAGATTTTTAAAAATCTTTTTATGTTATCTAAATGTCATAGGGTATCAATTGAATCTTCTGATTCTGAAGGTCAAATTACTAAATAAAAATATGCCAGTTCCAGGAATCTGAGCTGTCATATATTTTAGGTTGACATACATTTCTTTTTTTTTCTTTTTTTATTAACTTGTTTTATTTTTTATTTTTTTAAATTTATATCCAAATTAGTTAGCATATAGTGCCACAGTGACATCAGGAGTAGATTCCTTAGTGCCCCTTACCCATTTAGCCCATCCCCCATCCGAAAACCCCTCCAGTAACCCTCAGTTTGTTCTCCATATTTATGAGTCTCTTCTGTTTTGTCCCCTCCCTGTTTTTATATTAATTTTGTTTCCCTTTCTTTATGTTCCTCTGTTTTGTCTTTTAAAGTCCTCATATGAGTGAAGTCATATGAATTTTGTGTTTCTCTGACTGACTACTTTCACTTAGCATAATACCCTCCAGTTCCATCCACGTAGTTGCAAATGGCAAGATCTCATAAGATCTCATTCTTTTTGATTGCCGAGTAATACTCCATTGTGTACGTGTGTGTGTGTGTGTGTGTGTGTGTGTGTATGTATGTATACCACATACCACTTCTTTTTTCACTCATCCATCGATGGACATTTGGGCTCTTTCCATACTTTGGCTATTGTTGATAGTGCTGCTATAAACATGAGGGTGCATGTGACCCTTTGAAACAGCACACCTGTATCCCGTGGATAAATGCCTAGTAGTGCAATTGCTGGGTCGTAGGGTAGTTCTATTTTTAGTTTTTTGAGGAACCTCCATACTGTTTTCCAGAGTGGCTGCACCAGCTTGCATTCCCACCAACAGTGCAAAAGAGATTATCTTTCTCCACATCCTTACCAACATCTCTTGTTGCCTGAGTTGTTAATATTAGCCATTCTGACAGGTGTCAGGTGGTATCTCATTGTGGTTTTGATTTGTATTTTCCTGATGATGAGTGATGTTGAGCATGTTTTCATGTGTTGGTTGGCCATCTGGATGTCTTCTTTGGAGAAGTGTCTGTTCATGCCTTTTGCCCGTTTCTTCACTGGATTATTAGTTTCTTGGTGTTGAGTTTAATAAGTTCTTTATAGATTTTGGATACTAACCCTTTATCTGATATGCCATTTACAAATACCTTTTGTCATTCTGTCAGTTGCTTTTTAGTTTTGCTGATTGTTTCCTTCGCTGTGCAAAAGCTTTTTATTTTGATAAGGTCCCAATAGTTCATTTTTGCTTTTGTTTCCCTTGCCTCTGGAGACGTGTTGAGTAAGAGGTTGCTGAGGCCAAGATTTAAGAGGTTTGTGCCTGCTTTCTCCTCAAGGGTTTTGATGGCTTCCTGTATTACATTGAGGTCTTTTGTCCATTTTGAGTTTATTTTTATGTATGGTGTAAGAAAGTGGTCTAGGTTCACTCTGCATGTCGCTGTCCAGTTTTCCCAGCACCACTTGCTGAAAAGCTCTCTCTATTCCATTGGATATTCTTTCCTGCTTTGTCAAAGAGTAGTTGGCCATACGTTTGTGGGTCCATTTCTGGGCTCTCTATTCTGTTCCATTGATCTGAGTGTCTATTCTTATTCAGTACCATACTATCTTGGTGATTACAGCTTTGTAGTATAGCTTGAAATCAGGGATTGTGATGCCTCCTGCTTTGGTTTTCTTTTTCAAGATTGCTTGGGCTATTCGGGGTCTTTTCCGGTTCCGTACAAATTTTAGGATTATTTGTTCTAGCTCTGTGAAGAATTCTGGTGTTAATTTGATAGGGATTGCATTGAATGTGTAGATTGCTTTGGGTAGTATAGACATTTTAACAATATTCCTTCTTCCTATCCAGGAGCATGGAATCTTTTTCCATTTTTTTTTTGTGTCTTCTTCAATTTCTTTCATAAGCTTTATACAGTTTTCAGTGTATAGATTTTTCATCTCTTTGGTTAGATTTATTTCTAGGTATTTTATGTTGTTTTTTTTTGTGCAATTGTAAAAGGGATCGATTCCTTGATTTCTCTTTCTGTCACTTCATTGTTGGCGTATAGGAATACAACCGATTTCTGTGTGTTGATTTTATATCCTGCAACTTTGCTGAATTTATGAATCAATTCTAGCAGTTTTTTGGTTGAATTTTTTGGGTTTTCCATATAGAGTATCATGTCATCTGAGAAGAGTGAAAGTTTGACCTCCTCGTGGCCAATCTGGATGCCTTTTATTTCTTTGTGTTTTCTGATTGCAGAGGCTAAGACTTCCAATACATTGTTGAATAAGTGGCTAGAGTAGACATCCCTGTCTTGTTCCTGACCTTAGGGGGAAAGCTCCCAGTTTTTCCCCATTGAAGATGATATTAGCATTGGGTTGTTCATATATGGCTTTTATGATCTCGAAGTATGCTCCTTCTATCCCTACTTTCTTGAGGGTTTTTATCAAGAAAGGATGCTGTATTTTGTCAAATGTTTTCTCTGCATCTATTGAGAAGACCATATAGTTCTTGTCCTTTCTTTTATTGTTGTGATGAATCACATTAATTGTTTTGCAGATATTGAACAAGCCCTGCATCTTAGGTATGAATTTCACTTGGTCGTGGTGAATTATTTTTTTAATGTATTGTTGGATCTGGTTGGCTAATATCTTGTTGAGGATTTTTGCATCCATGTTCATCAGGGAAATTGGTCTATAGTTCACCTTTTTTAGTGGGGTCTCTGTCTGGCTTTGGAATCAAGGTAATGCTGGCTTCATAGAAAGAGTGTGGAAGTTTTCCTTCCATTTCTATTTTTTGGAACAGCTTCAAGAGAATAGGTGTTAACTCCTCCTTAAATGTTTGGTAGAATTCCCCTGGAAAGCCATCTTGCCCTGGACTCTTGTTTTTTGGCAGATTTTTGATTACTTATTCGATTTCCTTAGTGGTTATGGGTGTGCTCAAATTTTCTATTTCTTCCTGTTTCAGATTTGGTAGTGTATATGATTCTAGGAATTTGTCCATTTCTTCCAGATTGCCCATTTATTGGCATATAATTGCTCATAATATTATCTTAGTATTGTTTTTATTTCTGCTGTGTTGGTTGTGATCTCTCCTCTTTCATTCTTGATTTTATTTATTTGGGTCCTTTCCTTTTTCTTTTTGATCAGACTGGCTAGTGGTTTATCAATTTTGTTAAGTCTTTCAAAGAACCAGCTTCTGGTTTCATTGATCTGTTCTACTGTTTTTGTGTTTAGTTTTTTTGTTTTTTTTTTTTTTAGTTTTATTTTGCTTTTGTTTTTGTTTTTGTTTTGTTTTGTTTTGTTTTTTTGGTTTTCCATAGCATTGATTTCTGCTCTAATCTTTATTATTTCCTATCTTCTTTTGGTTTTGGGTTTTATTTCCTGTTCTTTTTCCAGCCCCTTAAGGCCCAAGGTTAGGTTGTGTATCTGAGATCTTCATTCCTTGTTTAGGAAGGCCTGGAGTGCTATATACTTTCCTCTTATGACCACCTTTACTGCATCCCAGAGGTTTTGGTTTGTGGTGTTATCATTTCCATTGACTTCCCTATAATTTTTAATTTCCTCCTTAACTGCTTGGTTATCCCCTTATTCTTTAGTAGGATGTTCTTCAGTCTCCAGAAGTTTCTTATCTTTCCAATTTTTTCTTGTGGCTGATTTCGAGTTTCATAACATTGTGGTCTGAAAATATGCACGATATGATCTCTGTATTTTTGTACTTACTTAGAGCTAATTTGTGTCCCAGTATATGGTCTATTCTGGAGAACGTTCCATGTGCACTGGAGAAGAATGTATATTCTGCTGCTTTAGGATGAAATGTTCTGAATATATCTGTTAAGTCCATCTGGTCTACGTGTCATTCAACGCCATTGTTTGCTTGTTGATTTTTTGATTAGATGATCTGTCCATTGCTGTGAGTGGGGTGTTGAAGTCTCCTACTTTGATGGTATTACTATCAATGAGTTTCTTTATGTTTGTGATTAATTGATTTATATATTTGGGTGCTCTCATATTTGGCACATAAATGTTTATAATTGTTAGGTCTTAGTGGATACACCCCTTGATTATGACATATGCCCTTCTGCATCTCTTGATACAGTCTTTATTTTAAAGTCTAGATTGTGTGATATAAGTATGGCTACTCCAGCTTTCTCTTGTTGACCATTAACATGATAGATGGTGTTCCATCCCCTTGTTTTCAATCTGAAGGTGTCTTTAGGTCTAAAGTGGGTCTCTTATAAACAGCATATAGATAGATCATGTTTACTTATCCATATTGTTACCCTATGTCTTTTGATTACAGCATTGAGTCCATTGACGTTTGGAGTGAGTACTGAAAGATAAGAATTTATTGCCATTATAATGCTTGTGGAGTTGGAGTTTCTGGTGGTGTTCTCTGGTCCTTTCTAATCTTTGTTTCTTTTGATATTTATCTATCTATATCTATATATCTATATATCTATATCTATATCTATATATCTATATATATCTATATAGATATCTATATCTATATAGATATCTATATCTATATAGATATCTATCTATCTCTATCTCTATCTCTATCTCTATCTCTATCTATCTCTATCTCTATCTCTATCTATCTATATCTATCTCTATCTATCTGTATCTATCTATATCTATATCTATCTATCTCTATCTATCTATATCTATCTATAGACAGATCTATCTGTAGATAGATAGATATAGATAGATATAGATAGATCTGTCTGTAGATATAGATAGATCTATCTATAGATCTATCTATAGATCTATCTCTATCTATCTATAGATAGATCTATCTATAGACATAGATAGATATAGATAAATCTATCTATAGATCTATCTCTATCTATAGATAGATCTATCTATAGATAGATAGATATAGATAGATATAGATATAGATATATACCTATATATCTATATCTATATAGAGATATATAGATATAGATAGATATATATCTGTATCTATATCTATCTATATCTATCTATATCTATATATCTATATCTATATAGATATCTATATCTATATCTATCTATCTATATATGTATAGATATATATATATCTGTATATATATATATATTTTCATCTTTTCTCCCTCTATCTATATATGTATAGATATCTATATCTATATCTATATCTATATCTATATCTATATCTATATCTATATCTATATCTATATATTTTCATCTTTTCTCCCTCAGGGAGTCCCCCTTAAACTTTCTTGCAAGACTGGTTTTGTGGTAACAAACTCCTTTAATTTTTGTTTGTCTTGAAAACTTTTTGTTTCTCCTTCATTTTGAATGACAGCCTTGCTGGATAAAGAATTCTTGGCTGCATATTTTTATGATTCCACGCATTGAATATAACCTGCCACTCCTTTCTGGTCTGCCAAGTTTCTGTGGATAGGTCTGCTGCAAAACTGATCTGTCTTCTCTTGTACGTTAGGGACTTTTTTTCCCTTGCTGCTTTCATGATTCTCTCCTTGCCTGAGCATTTTGTGAATTTGACTATGATATGCCTTATTGATAGTCAGTTTTTGTTGAATCTAATGGGGGTCCTCTGTGCTTCCTGGATTTTGATGTCTGTGTCTTTCCCCAGGTAAGGAAAGTTTTCTGCTATGATTTGCTCACATAACCCTTCTACCCCTATTTCTCTCTCTTCGTCTTCTGGGACCCCTGTGATTCTGATGTTGTTCCTTTTTAATGAGTCACTGATTTCTCTAATTCTTAAATTGTGCTCTTTTGCCTTAATCTCCCGCTTTTTTCTGCTTCCTTATTCTCTGTAAGTTTGTCCTCTGTATCACTGATTCTCTGTTCTGCCTCATCCATTCTTGCTGCTGCTGCATCCATCTGTGATTGCAGCTCAGTTATAGCATTTTTAATTTCATTCTATTTTTTACTTCTTTTATCTATGCATAAAGGGATTCTAATCTATTTTTTACTCCAGTTAGCATTCTTATTATTGGGATTCTAAATTCTGATTCAGACATCTTGTTTGTATCTGTTTTGGTTAAATCCCTGGCTGTTGATTCTTCATGCTCTTTCTTTTGGGGTGAATTCCTTCGTTTCATCATTTTGAAGGGAGAAAAGGAATTAATGAGTTGTAAAAATTAAAATTAAAAAATTAAAATTAAAAAATTAAACACACACACACAAAATCTAATAAATGATGCTAGATTCTAGGTGTGTTTTCATCTTGGTGTTGAAAGTGGTTGCCAGATTAGAGAAAAAAAAGGGAGAAAAAAAAGGATATCATTTGAGAATTTTAAAAAACGAATACACTGTAATAGAGTAAAATGAGATGATGGGAGTAAAATAGAATTTGAAACAATTTACACAAAATTGAAGAATATAGTAGGAAAAACATAAAGAAAAATATTTTTAATAAAAATTAAGAATAAAAATGAATTTTTTCTCTTTCTGTATTCAAGAAAAAAGAAACGAAAAAGAAAAAATAGGAAAAAAATGAAATCGTTTGAAAATTTGAAAAAGTGAATACACTATAGTAGACTAAAATAAAATGCTGGAAGTAAAATAGAATTTGAAAATATTACATAAAAGGAAAAAATATAGTAAAAAATTAAAGAAAAATATTTCTAATAGAAATTGAAAGTAAAAATGAAGTTTTTCTCTTTCTGCATTCAAGAAAAAGAAAAGAAACAGAGAAAAAAGAATAAAAAATAAAACAAGGGATTCATTTGAAAATTGGAAAAGATAAATACACTGAAGTAGACTAAAATAGAATGATGTAAGATAGAATTTGAAGAAATTTACGCAAATGTAAAAAATATGGTAAAAAAATAAAGAAAAATATTTTTAATAAAAATTGAAAATAAAAATGAATTTTTTCTCTTTTTGTATTCAGGAAAAAGAATAGTGTAAAAGAGGGAAAAAAGAAAAAAAAGAAAGAATTGAATATATGGACCTGCTAACAGATTGAAACAGGACTAAAATTACTTCATTTTCCCCTAGAGGTCAGACTATGAAGCGCTTCATAGTCCATAAACTAAGTAGGCTCTTAGACTTGTGTTCTTGAAGAGCGAAGTTGGGCCAGTTGTGGGACTTAGTGTAACAGCTCCATTCTTCACTAGATGGCGCTGCTAGCCTACTGGGGTGGATTGTTGCTGGGCTCATACGTGCATATGCACATGAGCAGGAGTGGTGAAAATGGCATCACCCAGCTACTCAGTCTCTAGAGTTGGAATTGTTCAGCAATCATGCACCCTTCCCCTGTCTTCAGCTTTTATCCATTCTCTACTTCTTCACTGTCAGTGACCAAGCCCCAGGCAGTACCTCTCTCCTGAATTTTGTCTCAGATGCAGCTGTTTTCCCCAGCCCTTTACTTCTGAAGGACTGTGGCTTTGACCGATTCTACCCCTCTGTGGGAGGGTCTCACTGAGCGATGGCCAAATGAACAATGGCCAAATTTTGTCTCTACCCAGGAATGCCCACTGGACCCTGCTGTTACTGGTTCCCCGAGACTGTGGCCAGGTGCCAGCCCATCCCAGAAGAAGTTCTCAAGATAGTGTAGCAGCATTATTTCAGGGATTATGGAAAATCACAACACACATCTGGCACCAGGCTGCACCCTTAACAACCTTGTCCCAGCACCAGCGAATGTGGCCGCCTTCCGGGGTCTGCTGGGACCAGGTGGCTTCAACAGTCTCTACCAAATGTCCTTCCAGCAGTGGAGCTGCTTTTCCCCATGTGGCCTGAGAATGTCCCAGACCCCACTCTTTTCCCAGGAATTCTCCCTTCCCACCAGAGCAATGCCAGGTTTCGAGCTGCGGAGTTGCGGTCTCTGTGCTCTCCTTGTTTACAGTCTTAATGGAATTTAAACCCTCTCCTTTCTCCTTTTTCCATTTTTAGTTTAGTCCCTGCAGCTGTTTCCAATTTTCCACTTTCTCTCCAGCTGCTTTTGGGGAGGGGGGCTTTTCCCATATTCTCCCCTGCCCCAGTCTCTGTCCTCTCTCTGTCTGCAAAGGTGGCTCCCTGCCCGCTGCTGGCCTCTCACTCCCAAAGTTCACATCTCTGTGTCACGTACATGCTGAATTCTGTGGTTCAGGTTGTGCAGATTGTTGTGTTAACCCTCCAATCAGTTTTCTAGGTGTGTAGGATGGTTTAGTGTTGGTCTGGCTATATTTCATGGATGCAAGACACCCAAAAATTTCCATGCTGTTCCGCCATCTTGTTTCAGGACTCTTATGTCATTAATTTTAAACCTGAGACCCTCATCTCTTTACAGAGATGCCTAATAAATGCTTGTTGCTTGAACAAATCAGGTTTAAACAAAAGCGGAATTAATGTTTTTCTTCTTCCATTTTGAATATACTAGGCAAACCACCGATTGCCCTCTGTAAGGGGTAGGGTCCTGCCTGTGAGACAGAAAGAATACATACACTAAGCATTTCATACAGAGGAGATTTGATACAAGGAGTTAGTTACACAGGCTGTGGAAGGCTGAAAGAGAAAAGTGGAACAGCAAACAAGGGCAGAGAAAATAACATCAGAAAACAAGTAGGACTTAGGAATCCATAAGGAATGGGGTGGGGTTACTAGAACCTAGACCCTAAGATGTCTGAGGAAGGGACACTCCTGGCTGTTGCTGACAGCTCTAAGAGTGAGCTGAGGTTGGTCTGGAAGTGCCAAAGGAAGCCAAAGGCTGGAACTGAACTGATAGGAACAGAAAGAACCAGAGAGGAAGTTCGTTCTCTCTACTTCGTCTTTGAGCCCCGTCTAGGGTTTATGCTGGCAGAAACTGGTAGGAAATAAGCTAACTTGCTTCCTTGAAGTTGATGAGCTTAGCTTTCAAGGTCACTGCTGAGTAGAGGAAGAAACGTGGGTTTGGAACTGGAAAACAATATGTAAAATCCTGCACACCTGTTGTGAAAAGGGAGCATGACCAACTTGAAAGTCACAATAGCAGTAAATGATATGTGAGGTAGATGTTGCTTCAGGGGCTATTTCATGGTTGGATTATCCCAACTTGTATTGAGTTCAGTTACCTGTGCTATTTGAACCCTCAACATTAATTATTTAGTAACACTGACATGCTCTCCAGGTAAAATGGCTCTTTCTGCAGACACCATGATCTTTCTCTTAAATCCTAACATATTCACATAGCCACAGCACTGAAATTTCAACCACTTTTTGGGCAAAGACAGGTCATTTCTGATTACAGTGTCCTTAGAGATTCTCCCTCTCCTGGTAATCAATGAACAGATAGCCTGCCTCTCCAAATTGTTGAACTTGCCATGCCACTCTTTCCTCTCTATTTTCCAGGCTATTCGTGTCTGCCACTGTCCATTTACATTGGGCATAGCTGTTTTCCAGAGCTTAGTTTACCCTGATGGGAAGTAGAACACAGCTGAACAGATGAGTTTACTAAAACATGAGATTATTTCATTTTCTAAAATCTCCAAATCATTTTGTATTATTTCTGGGCCCTCCAAATATTAGTATGCCTTGCACAGTTAAACCAAGTTGCCCCTTATAAGGGAATGGTTGCCTTATCAAACTGAGTGTACATGCTGTCAATTGTTTAGCTTCTTCTGGTAGAGATGGACAGGCAGGATGGATGAAATCTACAGATGACCTCCAGTCCCCACTTTACCTAACACACAATTTCATCTCATACAGAGCAAGCCTGGGGCTTGTACCAAGATTGTTAATACTTGGTAATGTGGTCCATTAGTCTTAATTGATGCACTAATTGATGAACTCCCTGAAAATAAAGATTAGGTACTTCTAGAGTTTAGCATTTTTTTTTCTTTCTGTTAAGCTTTCTGGAAAGGAATATTTTCCAAATCTCATCTGGTGTCCAGAATTAAAACCAATGGTTTTAAAAGTTGGCTCAGCATCAGAATAATACATGGAGCTTTAAAAATTTGTTTTTCGTGTTTATTTGTTTATTTTCTTTTAAAGAGAGAGAGTGCTCATACATGAACACAAGTGGGGGAAAGGCAGAGGGAAAGGAGAGAGAATCCCAAGCAGTCTCTGTACTGTCAGTGCAGAGCTTCATGTCGGGCTCGAACTCATGAACCTCGAGATCATGACCTGAGCCGAAATCAAGAGTTGGATGCTCAATGGACTGAGCCACCCAGGCACCCATATGTAGAGCTTTTTAAAGAATAGATGTACAATCTTCATCCCAAATGCACTAAAAATAGTATCTGAGTTTTGGGGCCTATATGTTACATGTAAAGCTCTATACAACATTTTGATGTATCATCAGAATTGAGAATTGCAGATTTCTTTCCCCAGGGAAAGTGGAAGCGTTATTGAATTAGTATTGACAGTTTGGTATGGTTGGTGGCAAACAACTGATGGAAGAAATGTTAGTCGAAGGATCTTAGTCGCTTAGCTAGGTTTAAGTATCAAAGACTGTTTTCTTTATTGGTTTGTTTGTTTATTCCTTGTGGTTCTGTTGTTAACTTGAACTCTCTTAGATGGCTCAGGATCGATTCATATTCTAACATGTATTCCACTTGGTTCTTTTGTTTATTTAAAAGCTCTCACATGGGCAGGATGGATAATAAAACCTACTTAGATGCCAGCTCTGGACTTCCTGATATAAACTGGAATCTAGGCTGCCTTACTTAGTGTGTGGTTGATCACTTAATGATCTGTGGAAAATCTCAAAGTTTAAGTACAGAGCCCTGAAATCTCCAAAGGGAAAGCCATTTTTGCTCTGGGAAATAATTGGACATAAGTGTGGTAAGGACCTACTCAGTGTCAAAAAAATGAAGAACAGGCAACTATTTTCAAGGAGTTGAAGAAAATGGCCTATTACAAAAATGGAGAAAGAAAAGCAGGGGCGCCTGGGTGGCTCAGTCGGTTAAGCATCTGACTTCAGCTCAGGTCATGATCTCACAGTCCATGAGTTCAAGCCCCACGTTGGGCTCTGTGCTGTCAGTTCAGAGCCTGGAGCTTGCTTGGATTCTGTTTCTCACTCTCTCTCTCTCTTTCCCTCCCCCACTCACACTCTGTCTCTATCATAAGGGACTCTTAAAAACTGAAAATAAACTGAGGGTTGATGGGGGGTGGGAGGGAGGGGAAGTGGGTGATGGGCATTGAGGAGGGCACCTGTTGGGATGAACACTGGGTGTTGTATGGAAACCAATTTGACAATAAATTTCATTTTAAAAAATGAATAAATATTTAAAAAAATTTAAGAAAAGCAGCTTCCTGAGAAAAGAAGGGAAAGTGTGTCACATTCAGAAGAAGAAAACAAATCCACTTGAAGGACTAGGTTCTGGGAAGAGAGGTGCCTGGGAATCTGCTTTGGGCTGTAATGAACCATTACCATCTACAAACCACTGGGCCAACTTCAGCAGATAACTCCAATTGTTGTTCGTCTTATTCAGGGATGTAAAAATGCTTTAATAAAAGGAATCAATGCATATAATAAAGGTGAAACCAATGTTTGTAAGACTGTAATAGCTGCTGAGAGACATTTGCTAAAAGTTAATTTGCTGATTTAAAAAATTCAATCAAACATTGCTCACAAGAATAGAGAGAAATGTACTTTAATTCATTGTGGTGATATAAAGTGGTTTGAAAACTTGGGAAGTGATTTGAATATCTAAATCTCATGAGATACAACTTTTTTTTGGACTCATTAATCTGAATTTTTTTCTTCTTGTTTTCTAAGGAAAAAAATCTCACAAAATAATGATAAAAGCTCTAAGCACAGAGATGGAAGTTTGAGAATTAATTTTTGTGATAGTGAAAAATTGGAAGCAAACTAAGATAAGTGATAAATGATTTGAGCATTTATGCTTTAAGGTAAAACAGTATTTGAGCTTGCATCTCCTTTACATATCTAATTATTTAGATACAAATTATGCACACAAATGTTAACATATATAGCATATGGGCATACACAAATAGAAATGGAAGGATGGGGCACCTGGGTGGCTCAGTTGGTTACGGGTCCAACTTTGGCTTGGGTCATGATGTCACTGTTCATGAGTTGGAGCCCCATCTCAGGCTCTGTGCTGACAGCTCAGAGCCTGGAGCCTGCTTTGGATTCTGTGTCTTTTTCTCTGCCCCTCCATCACTCATTCTCTCTCTTTCTCTCTCAAAAATAAACATTAAAAAATTTTGTAAAGAAATTGAAGGATGAATTGATGTTATTGACAGTACTACTTATTTTGTATAAGAGCATTGTGATCGACTATACCTTAAGTTTTTAAAAATACTTGTTTAATACTTGATGTTTTGGCCAGTCCATGGGCTGCTCTTAAGATGACTTTAAAGGTAAGCCTATAGAAACAAAATTCGCGTACAGTAAAATTCACTGGTTTAAAGAGGACAGTTTGTTTCCGCCAATGTATGCAGTTCTGTAACCATTACCACAATCAAGATGCATAACATTTTCCTAACCACATAAGTACCTTGCCCCAACACCCCATACCAGGCCTCTTTATAGTCAATCCCTTGTTCTCAATCAGCCCCTGGAATTGCTATTTGAATTTTTGTCCCTGTAGTTTTGCCTTTTCCAGAGTCAAATAAACTGTACTATTTTCTGTATGCCTTCTTTCACTTACGCTTTTGTGTCCAGCTACTCTCAAAAAAAGCAAATTAATTTTGTTATTATCCAGGTTGCTGAACGCACATCCATACTTCCTTTTAATTTAGGATTGTGTTCCTTGTAGGGTAAATGACTATTCATTAACCAGTTGATGGATGTCTTTGTTCAGTTGGATACTTTGTGACATACATACTCTTGAAACCATCACCGCAGTCAAGACAATAAATATTTCCCTCACTGTCTTTAAAGAAAAAGTTCATTTTTGACCCTTTGCTTACCATCCCTTCCTCCATCCCATCTCCAGGCAACCAATTACCTGCTTTCTATCACTACAAATTAGTTTGACTAGATTTTGTGTAAATTAAATCACACAGTATGTACTGCTCATTTTTTTGCATGTTTCTTTTCCTTCAGATAAGTGATTTTGAGATTTATCC
The DNA here is from genome assembly GCF_016509475.1 of Prionailurus bengalensis. Taxonomy (NCBI): domain Eukaryota; kingdom Metazoa; phylum Chordata; class Mammalia; order Carnivora; family Felidae; genus Prionailurus; species Prionailurus bengalensis. Next base: position 5,018,139 of record NC_057346.1, read on the forward strand.
ATGTTGATGCATGTTTCAACAATTCGTTTGTGATACTCCATCTATTACCATAAATTGTTAATCCAAACACTAGTTGAATCACATTTAGTTTTAATGCTTGCCATACTTGATAGAGTTATCTCACAAAAAGACATGATGACTGAAATGGAATGTAATGTTGACTCCATTTGTTGAATTGTTCTACTCATTTTCCAAACTATTCACCAAATAGATAATTGGTTTTGCTGAAATTTCAGTCTGCCCTCATGTCAGTCTGTTGGTATTACAAATTAATTGTAAGTCATTAAATAATTACATTTGTGATGAGTATGTTAAATCCACTCAAGCTTTTCATTGAAAGATAGTTTCTACTAAACGATTTGTAAGTAGATTAGAAATTGTGCTTCTAAGTGTTTTCAACATATAGTTGAGAGACATTTTATAGATGAATAGATACACATTGTTTTACGCATTAAAATCACTTAATACTTAAAATATTTGTAAACATCCTTTCAAAAATTTATAAATTTCTTTTGAATAGCAGCTACTCTCTCATTAATTGTTAAAATGTCATCTTGAAGTTTAATATTTAATGTTTGTTTTCTGAAATTATTTGGTATCAAGTTATATACTTTACTTTTCATTATGGGAATTAAAAATGAAATTATGTCTTTTTATAGAAGGAAAATGAATTGTGCCTCTTTGCTTGACAAACCTCCTAGGTAGTTGGACATAAAATAACCAAAAACCTCTTTGTTATAAAAGTTTTTTAAAGATTGTTTCCTTTTTTTTAATGAAATTTATTGACAAATTGGTTTCCATACAACACCCAGTGCTCATCCCAAAAGGTGCCCTCCTCAATACCCATCACCCACCCTCTCCTCCCTCCCACCCCCCATCAACCCTCAGTTTGTTCTCAGTTTTTAACAGTCTCTTATGCTTTGGCTCTCTCCCATTCTAACCTCTTTTTTTTTTTTCCTTCCCCTCCCCCATGGGTTCCTGTTCAGTTTCTCAGGATCCACATAAGAGTGAAACCATATGGTATCTGTCTTTCTCTGTATGGCTTATTTCACTTAGCATCACACTCTCCAGTTCCATCCACGTTGCTCCAAAAGGCCATATTTCATTTTTTCTCATTGCCACGTAATATTCCATTGTGTATATAAACCACAATTTCTTTATCCATTCATCAGTTGATGGACATTTAGGCTCTTTCCATACTTTGGCTATTGTTGAGAGTGCTGCTATGAACATTGGGGTACAAGTGGCCCTATGCATCCGTACTCCTGTATCCCTTGGATAAATTCCTAGCAGTGCTATTGCTGGGTCATAGGGTAGGTCTATTTTTAATTTTCTGAGGAACCTCCACACTGCTTTCCAGAGCGGCTGCACCAATTTGCATTCCCACCAACAGTGCAAGAGGGTTCCCGTTTCTCCACATCCTCTCCAGCATCTATAGTCTCCTGATTTGTTCATTTTGGCCACTCTGACTGGCGTGAGGTGATACCTGAGTGTGGTTTTGATTTGTATTTCCCTGATAAGGAGCGACGCTGAACATCTTTTCATGTGCCTGTTGGCCATCCGGATGTCTTCTTTAGAGAAGTGTCTATTCATGTTTTCTGCCCATTTCTTCACTGGGTTATTTGTTTTTTGGGTGTGGAGTTTGGTGAGCTCTTTATAGATTTTGGATACTAGCCCTTTGTCCGATATGTCATTTGCGAATATCTTTTCCCATTCCGTTGGTTGCCTTTTAGTTTTGTTGGTTGTTTCCTTTGCTGTGCAGAAGCTTTTTATCTTCATAAGGTCCCAGTAATTCACTTTTGCGTTTAATTCCCTTGCCTTTGGGGATGTGTCGAGTAAGAGATTGCTACGGCTGAGGTCAGAGAGGTCTTTTCCTGCTTTCTCCTCTAAGGTTTTGATGGTTTCCTGTCTCACATTTAGGTCCTTTATCCATTTTGAGTTTATTTTTGTGAATGGTGTGAGAAAGTGGTCTAGTTTCAACCTTCTGCATGTTGCTGTCCAGTTCTCCCAGCACCATTTGTTAAAGAGGCTGTCTTTTTTCCATTGGATGTTCTTTCCTGCTTTGTCAAAGATGAGTTGGCCATACGTTTGTGGGTCTAGTTCTGGGGTTTCTATTCTATTCCATTGGTCTATGTGTCTGTTTTGGTGCCAATACCATGCTGTCTTGATGATGACAGCTTTGTAGTAGAGGCTAAAGTCTGGGATTGTGATGCCTCCTGCTTTGGTCTTCTTCTTCAAAATTCCATTGGCTATTCGGGGCCTTTTGTGGTTCCATATGAATTTTAGGATTGCTTGTTCTAGTTTCGAGAAGAATGCTGGTGCAATTTTGATTGGGATTGCATTGAATGTGTAGATAGCTTTGGGTAGTATTGACATTTTGACAATATTTATTTTTCCAATCCATGAGCAGAGAACGTCTTTCCATTTCTTTAAATCTTCTTCAATTTCCTTCATAAGCTTTCTATAGTTTTCAGCATACAAATCCTTTACATCTTTGGTTAGATTTATTCCTAGGTATTTTATGCTTCTTGGTGCAATTGTGAATGGGATCAGTTTCTTTATTTGTCTTTCTGTTGCTTCATTGTTAGTGTATAAGAATGCAACTGATTTCTGTACATTGATTTTGTATCCTGCAACTTTGCTGAATTCATGTATCAGTTCTAGCAGACTTTTGGTGGAGTCTATCGGATTTTCCATGTGTAATATCATGTCATCTGCAAAAAGCGAAAGCTTGACTTCATCTTTGCCAATTTTGATGCCTTTGATTTCCTTTTGTTGTCTGATTGCTGATGCTAGAACTTCCAGCACTATGTTAAACAGCAGCGGTGAGAGTGGGCATCCTTGTCGTGTTCCTGATCTCAGGGAAAAAGCTCTCAGTTTTTGCCCGTTGAGGATGATGTTAGCTGTGGGCTTTTCATAAATGGCTTTTATGATCTTTAAGTATGTTCCTTCTGTCCCGACTTTCTCAAGGGTTTTTATTAAGAAAGGGTGCTGGATATTGTCAAAGGCCTTTTCTGCATCGATTGACAGGATCATATGGTTCTTCTCTCTTTTTTTTGTTAATGTGATGTATCACGTTGATTGATTTGCGAATGTTGAACCAGGAATCCCACTTGATCATGGTGAATAATTCTTTTTATATGTCGTTGAATTCGATTTGCTAGTATCTTATTGAGAATTTTTGCATCCATATTCATCAGGGATATTGGCCTGTAGTTCTCTTTTTTTACTGGGTCTCTGTCTGGTTTAGGAATCAAAGTAATACTGGCTTCATAGAATGAGTCTGGAAGTTTTCCTTCCCTTTCTATTTCTTGGAATAGCTTGAGAAGGATAGGTATTATCTCGCTTTAAACGTCTGGTAGAACTCCCCTGGGAAGCCATCTGGTCCTGGAGTCTTATTTGTTGGGAGATTTTTGATAACCGATTCAATTTCTTCACTGGTTATGGGTCTGTTCAAGCTTTCTATTTCCTCCTGATTGAGTTTTGGAAGAGTGTGGGTGTTCAGGAATTTGTCCATTTCTTCCAGGTTGTCCAGTTTGTTGGCATATAATTTTTCATAGTATTCCCTGATAATTGTTTGTATCTCTGAGGGATTGGTTGTAATAATTCCATTTTCATTCATGATTTTATCTATTTGGGTCATCTCCCTTTTCTTTTTGAGAAGCCTGGCTAGAGGTTTGTCAGTTTTGTTTATTTTTTCAAAAAACCAACTCTTGGTTTCGTTGATCTGCTCTACAGTTTTTTTAGATTCTATATTGTTTATTTCTGCTCTGATCTTTATTATTTCTCTCCTTCTGCTGGGTTTAGGCTGCCTTTGCTGTTCTGCTTCTAGTTCCTTTAGGTGTGCTGTTAGATTTTGTATTTGGGATTTTTCTTGTTTCTTGAGATAGGTCTGGATTGCAATGTATTTTCCTCTCAGGACTGCCTTCGCTGCATCCCAAAGCATTTGGATTGTTGTATTTTCATTTTCGTTTGTTTCCATATATTTTTTAATTTCTTCTCTAATTGCCTGGTTGACCCACTCATTCGTTAGTAGGGTGTTCTTTAACCTCCATGCTTTTGGAGGTTTTCCAGACTTTTTCCTGTGGTTGATTTCAAGCTTCATAGCATTGCGGTGTGAAAGTGTGCATGATATATTCTCAATTCTCTTATACTTATGAAGGGCTGTTTTGTGACCCAGTATATGATCTATCTTGGAGAATGTTCCATGTGCACTCGAGAAGAAAGTATATTCTGTTGCTTTGGGATGCAGAGTTCTAAGTATATCTGTCAAGTCCATCTGATCCAATGTATCATTCAGGGCCCTTGTTTCTTTATTGACCGTGTGTCTAGATGATCTATCCATTTCTGTAAGTGGGGTGTTAAAGTCCCCTGCAATTACCACATTCTTATCAATAAGGTTGCTTATGTTTATGAGTAATTGTTTTATATATTTGGGGGCTCCGGTATTCGGCGCATAGACATTTATAATTGTTAGCTCTTCCTGATGGATAGACCCTGTAACTATTATATAATGTCCTTCTTCATCTCTTGTTACAGCCTTTAATTTAAAGTCTAGTTTGTCTGATATAAGTATGGCTACTCCAGCTTTCTTTTGGCTTCCAGTCACATGATAAATAGTTCTCCATCCCCTCACTCTCAATCTAAAGGTGTCCTCAGGTCTAAAATGAGTCTCTTGTAGACAGCAAATAGATGGGTCTTGTTTTTTTATCCATTCTGATACCCTATGTCTTTTGGTTGGCGCATTTAATCCATTTACATTCAGTGTTATTATAGAAAGATACGGGTTTAGAGTCATTGTGATGTCTGTATGTTTTATGCTTGTAGTGATGTCTCTGGGACTTTGTCTCACAGGGTCCCCCTTAGGATCTCTTGTAGGGCTGGTTTAGTGGTGACAAGTTCCTTCAGTTTTTGTTTGTTTGGGAAGACCTTAATCTCTTCTTCTATTCTAAATGACAGACTTGCTGGATAAAGGATTCTTGGCTGCATATTTTTTCTGTCTAGCACCCTGAAAATCTCGTGCCAATTCTTTCTGGCCTGCCAAGTTTCAAAAGAGAGATCAGTCACGAGTCTTATAGGTCTCCCTTTATATGTGAGGGCACGTTTACCCCTTGCTGCTTTCAGAATTTTCTCTTTATCCTTGTATTTTGCCAGTTTCACTATGATATGTCGTGCAGAAGATTGATTCAAGTTACGTCTGAAGGGAGTTCTCTGTGCCTCTTGGATTTCAATGCCTTTTTCCTTCCCAGTTCAGGGAAGTTCTCAGCTATTATTTCTTCAAGTACCCCTTCAGCACCTTTCCCTCTCTCTTCCTCCTCTGGGATACCAATTATGCGTATATTATTTCTCTTTAGTGCATCACTTAGTTCTCTAATTTTCCCCTCATACTCCTGGATTTTTTTATCTCTCTTTTTCTCAGCTTCCTCTTTTCCCATAACTTTATCTTCTAGTTCACCTATTCTCTCCTCTGCCTCTTCAAGCCGAGCTGTGGTGGTTTCCATTTTGTTATGCATTTCGTTTAAAGCGTTTTTCAGCTCCTCGTGACTGTTCCTTAGGCCCTTGATCTCTGTAGCAAGAGATTCTCTGCTGTACTGTATACTGTTTTCAAGCCCAGCGATTAATTTTATGACTATTATTCTAAATTCACTTTCTGTTATATTATTTAAATCCTTTTTGATCAGCTCATTAGCTGTTGTTATTTCCTGGAGATTCTTCTGAGGGGAATTCTTCCGCTTGGTCATTTTGGATAGTCCCTGGCATGGTGAGGACCTGCAGGGCACTTCCCCTGTGCTGTGGTGTATAACTGGAGTTGGTGGGTGGGGCCGCAGTCCGACCTGATGTCTGCCCCCAGCCCACCGCTGGGGCCACAGTCAGACTGGTGTGTGCCTTCTCTTCCCCTCTCCTAGGGGCGGGATTCACTGTGGGGTGGTGTGGCTCGTCTGGGCTACTTGCACCCTGTCAGGCTGTGATGCTGGGGATCTGGCGTATTAGCTGGGGTGGGTAGGCAATGTGCACGGGGGCAGGAGGGGCAGGCTTAGATCGCTTCTCCTTAGGTGATCCACTTCAGGAGGGGCCCTGTGGCAGCAGGAGGGAGTTAGATCCGCTGCCGGAGGTTTGGCTCCACAGAAGCGCAGAGTTGGGTGTTTGTGCGGAGCGAGCAAGTTCCCTGGCAGGAACCGGTTCCCTTTGGGATTTCGGCTGGGGGATGGGCGGGGGAGATGGCGCTGGCGAGCGCCTTTGTTCCCCACCAAACTGAGCTCTGTCGTCTGGGGGCTCAGCAGCTCTCCCTCCCTTTGTCCTCCAGCCTTCCCGCTTTCCGAGCAGAGCTGTTAACTTATGACCTCCCAGACGCTAAGTCGGGCTTGTTGTGGGAACACAGTCCGTCAGGCCCCTCTGCTTTTGCAAGCCAGACTCGGGGGCTCTGCTTGGCCGCGAGCCGCCCCTCTGCCCCGGCTCCCTCCCGCCAGTCCGTGGAGCGTGCACCGCCTCGCCGCCCTTCCTACCCTCTTCTGTGGGCCTCTCGTCTGCTTTTGGCTCCGGCGACTCCGTTCTGCTAATCCTCTGGCGGTTTTCTGGGTTATTTAGGCAGGTGTAGATGGAATCTAAGTGATCAGCAGGACGTGCGGTGAGCCCAGCGTCCTCCTAAGCCGCCATCTTGCAAAAAACTCCAAGATTGTTTCCTTTTTATTACCATAAGAACTCTACAATAATTTTAAGACATTTAAAAATAAAAAATTAAGTTCAATGATAACATCCTGTAGCACTTTTGATATTTCTGGTTGCAGCTTGTGTGCTGAAAGGACTAATGATAGAGTAAATTAATTTCAAATATGCTATTGCACCTGTAATTTGGTCAAGGACAATTTTTGAAAGAAAAATTACTGAAATATGTTATATCAACAGTGATTACACTTTCTCAGATTTTAAACAATTTTTTACTTTGATAATACATTCTCTCTAGTATAGGTTTCCTTTAATAGCTCAGAAAAAGCTATTACATGCTTAAAACAGAAGCTAGCAAATACCATAAACTGAGACGTTATTTTTAACTTTGAGCTAAGTCTATAGTAAACCTCCTACGCTGTGTAAATGTTCTAATACACATTTGTTCAAATTGTTAGCAGTGTTGTCTGCGAATCTTCAAACATTAATTAATAGGCAAAGAAATGTTGACTATGTTGTTTTCTGCTCATGTCAATAATTCTTATAAACCGTGACATAAAAGGAAAAGGTCTATTTCTCCAGTGGTCTGTAAATTTTGTCTGTAATTGACAAAGATGCCCCAAAGAAGGTTTGAAAATTTAAAGTTTCATGAAATTTTGTTAATATAGAATTGGATTTTGTGTGACTATGGTCACTGGTGGGGGAAAATCTTTTATAACAAAATTTTTGTCCACTCTTACTAGATTATTGTTGGTTTTTACATATGAAATGTGGCTGATGAAGGGCTTATATTAGGAGTAAAACTGTCAGCCTTGCCATTACCCATTGACCACAGATCCAGAAATTCAACAGGGAGGAAGTGTATATCCATTCACTGGCATCTTATTTACCCAATAAAATAATAGCTCTGCTGGTACAAAGGAAAATGTGAAATATTAAGTGTTAGGTTACCAAAAAAGTAATCAGCAAAATTTTATGTCCATCATGAGAACTATGTAAAAAAGACTAGAGAAGAATATATATTTAAAAAAAATTCTACCAGGATGTTAGGATTAAAGATATTTTGTTTTTTTCCTTAGTTGTCAAGTTCTTTATATTTTATTTAGAATTTTAAGGCAACGTATTTTTGTCATATTTGCCTCTTTTTCTTCGGGAAATCTCTGAATCTGTGTCAAAGTTAACTTACTTTCATATAGAAGTGTTCACTTGACTCTGACCAATAATAGATTTCCTAATTGCTTTCAGTTACTAATTTGAAGGGAAAGTAATTATATTGTAATATTTTTATGCATTTCCCTGAATACTAGTCGTCATTCTTCCTTAAATTCTTTTTTTAATTGAAGTATAGTTGATATATAAAATATTATAGGCTTTACCTGTACCACATGGCGATTTGATGGTTATATACATTATGAAATGACCATCACAGTAAGTCTAGTTACCATCTGTCACCATGTATAGTTAGTACAATATTATCGAATATATTCTCTATGCTTTACATAACATCTCATGACTTATTTGATAACTAAGTTTATATCTCTTAATCCCCATCACCTATTTCACCCATCCCTCCATCCACCTCCCCTCTGGTAACCATCAGTTTGTTCACTGTATTTATGAGTCTGTTTCTATGTTGTTTTGGTTTCTTTAGGATTATATTCCACATGTATAAGTGAAATCATATGTTATTTGTTTTTCTCTGTTTGACTTATTTGACTTAGAGTAATACCTGCTAGGTCCATCCATGTGTAACAAATGGCAAGATTTCACTCTTTTTTATGACTGAGCAATATTTCATTTGTCTTTCTTTGACTTACTTCATTTAGCATAAAACCCTCTAGGTTTTCTTGCAAATGGCAACACTGTACTTTGTTGCAAATGGCAATATCTCATCTTTTTGTAATTGTGTATATATATACATGTGCGTGTGTGTGTGCGTGTGTCTTTATACGTATATATACGTACATATATATATGTGTACATATATATGTATATATATATATGTACGTATATACCTGGTACATATTCTTTATCCATTCATCTCTTGATGGACAATTATGTCGCTTCCATATCTTGGCCTTGGTAAATAATACTGCAGTGGAACATGGGTGCATATGTATTTCCAGATTGGTGTGTTCATTTTCTTTGGATAAATGCCCAGAAGTGGAGTTGCTGGATCACATGGTATTCCTATTAACTTTTTGAGGAACCTCCATACTGTTTTCCATAGTGGCTGCACCAATTTACCTTCCTACCATCAGTGCATGAGGGTTTCCTTTCTTCAACATCCTCATCAAAATGTGCTACTTTTTGTCTTTTGATACTAGCCATTCTCACAGGTGTGCAGTGGTGTCTTATGGTGGTTTTGATTTGCATTTCCCTGATTTGGGGTGATGAGCATCTTGTCCTGTGTGTTGGCTATCTGCAGGTCTTCTTGGCAAAATGCCTATTGAGATCCTCTGCCCATTTTTAATCAGATTGTTTGTTTTTGTGTGTGTGTGTGTTCACTTGTAGAAGTTTTCTTCTTATAATTTGGACATTCACCATTCATCAGATATATCATTTGAAAATATATTCTTGCATTCAGTAGCCTGCCTTTTCATTTTGAAGATTTCCTTTGCTGTGCAAAAGTTTTAGTTTGATGTAGTCCTAATCAGTTATTTTAGGTTTTGTTGCCCTTGCCTGAGGAGACAGGTCCAAAAAATATTGCTGAAACCAATATCTATGAGATTACTGCCTGTGTTTTCTTTCATGAGTCTTATGGTTTTAGGTATTACACTTAGATATTTAATCCATTTTGATTTTATTATTGTGCATGGTGCAAGAAAGTGGTTCACTTTCATCCTTTTGCACGTGGTTGTCCAGTTTTCCCAGCAGTATTTACTGAAGAGACTTTGTTTTCTCTGTTTCATATTCTTGTCATCTTTGTTGCAGATTAATTGACCGGATGAGCTTGAGTTTATTTCTGGGCTGTCTATTCTGTTCCATTAATATACGTGTCTGTTCCTGTCCCAGTTACATACTGTTTTGATTGCTACAGCTCGGTAGTACAGTTTGAAATTAGCACGATAGCTTCATCTTTGTTCTTCACAAGATTGCTTTGGCTATTCAGGGATTTTGTGGTTCCACATAAATTTTAGAATTATTTGTTTTAGGTTTATGAAATAAATATCATTGGTACTTTGATAGAGGTTGCCAAGCCAAGTGTTTATAAATGGAACATTTGATTTCATTGTTAGTTAATGACTGTAGTAGAAGAGGCCTTCTCTAACTACCTTTGACAACTGTTTCTCAACTTAATGCCAGTGCCCGGCTTATATTTTTATTTTCCATAATACTTAATTGACTGGTGTATATGTGTGTATGTACACACACACACACACACACACACACACACATTTTAATGTGTGTTTCTTTTTCCTGTGCTGTCAAATTTGGATACCAGGTGGAGTATTGTAGATGCTTTAAAAATGTTGAATGAATGAATAAATAAACCTCTACACATTTTTCTAGTGGAGTATTCAGATTTTATTTATGAATCAGTAAGACCTCTTGCAATATTAGAGATGACTTCTAATCATATGTTGCAAAAAGTTTTTAAACGGTCACTTTTTATTTTTACTGTTTGAGAAGTTTAATAGAGTTTTCTAGATGCATTACTATATGGTTTTGGCGCTTAGTGTTTTGTCTAGAAATACTTCTCCTCTTCCTGCTGTTCTGCATGTGTGTGTGTGTGTGTGTGTGTGTGTGTGTGTGTGTGTGTGTGAGAGAGAGAGAGAGGAATGAATGAATGAATATAGAACTCATGGTGGGACCATTGTAAGGTATAAAGAGCTAACTTCTCTCCAACGTGGAGACTTCACTATATCTGCACTACTTAGTGGGTGATGGTCCTTCACCTTGGAAGGCTGCCTTTGTGATATACTGAGTATATACATGCCCTTGGATCTGCTGCTGGGCTTTCTCTCTTCTACCATGGAGGTACCTCACTGTGGCAGCTGTTTCACTGTTAGTGTAGCTCTGCTGTATTTTTGAATACCTGAGTAAATCCCTCTGTGATTTCTTTTTTAAAACTATTTTAGTTCTTTCTTCATTCTTTCTGATAAATGCGGTGAGCATTTTTCCATGAAAAAATAAGCGAATAAATGGAAATAAATTGTGCATGTCTGAAATACAAGTTTGAGCCTTTGGCAGAGACTGTACCTGCTGCCCATGAGCTTTTAGACTCCAGACCATCTCCTAGGACCACTGTCTAAGAAGCATGTTAGGAAATGCTGCAGAATCATTCCCTAATGTGTAACCTATCTTACAGGTTTTCATTTTTTTTTTGTTTTGTTTTCAGGGACTTAGGAACTTTCAGGGTTGTTTGAAGAATTTTCAAGTTGAAATTTTCATGACTTTTCAGTAGCTGCCTGTTTTTATATTTTATGGAGAATTTGATAACTCCTTTCCTTTTTTCTTTATTTTAAAGAAAATGGCTGAACAAATAGTAGAGCTGTGAAAATAGTGTATGCTTGTGGGAAAGCTATAGAATGCCTGCTTTTCCCAGATACCTCTGACTGGGTGCTTCTTAGACCCAAAGCAGATCTCCAAGACTGGTCTTAGATGGAGCTTTGATGCTAAAAGTAGTCAGCCAAGAATAGTTGAAAGGGCATGACTTATTTTTGTAGGCATACAAGAAAACTAGTCCCGATGTGCCCTGGGAAATTTCCTCCATGGTGTGTTGTCTTGCTTCCATTTGGAGGATAAGTCCCAAAAGTTGAGGTGCATACATTATAAAAGTGTTCTTCTATGTCTGGAATCATCTGACCAGGGAGAAGGGGCACGCTCATATGTCCTTCAGTACTCCATGTCAATTTAGGGCATCTTTATTCAAAGTGTTAAAATATTTTGACCTTTCAAAAAGGGAAAGACACAGTCAGTGTATCTTTGGCAATAGGTCCCATCAAATAGGACACAGATGTTTCTTTAGTTATGATCTCTCTCTGGGATAGAGATTTATAAATGTGACATAAATCTCACAAATGTGTCCACTGTTTTGTTTTATATTCCACTATATTCCCCAGGAGGTTCTAAGTGACATTCTGCAGATTCCAAATCAAATGGGCCCATTGTTTGTTGCTTGGTTTTTTCACACTGAGAAACGTAAAGCACTTAGTCGTAACATTTTTGTTTTAATGTCTTAAAAAATTATCCTTTCCTGCCTTCCTTCTGCACAAAGGCTTGGGAGACACAATGGTGGCAGTGCAAATAAATGAATTTAAATGCATTGCTTCAATAGTTAAAAACAACAGTTGCCTTGAAAACTAATGACATTCAACTGAATGGACTGTTATAGTAGGCTTCCATTTTATTACTTGCAGCTTTTGGAGCTTATTTGTCATCAGTCTGTCACTGTTTACCATTCCATTCTTGGACACACAGCTTGATCTGCCTCAGATGCCCATCAGGGTGCCCTGCAGCAGCTTCCTGGGCTGCAGGGACTGTTGACTCAAAGGCAGCCAGGGCCCTGGTCTTGCAGGTAAGCTTTTATAGATGAATTTGGAGAAATGCTTGTCTTGCTTTATCTGTCTTTCCCATCACCCCTGATTTATTTCCTCTGCAGTGTATACCATGGTTTGAACTACCTCTATTACTCCAACTTAATCTGTGGTTTATTAGAAAGTCTTGGTTCTGTTGTCAACAGTCCTACTCAAGGAATGAAAGGGCACGGTCTTCTGAATTCTGTTGAGGAAAAAACGCTTGAGAGATTCTCATGTATAATAGCAAAGAAAAGAACAGTCACTAAATTAAGAAGTCCACATTTTGGCAGCTTAGTAAGAATATGAATATTTACTGGCTGTCTATTACGTTCCAGGCACAATTGTTAAAAATCAAAGGGCAGTAGGAGATCATGAATGAAGTTCTTCCTCTTTCTCCAATTTCAGTTTACTTCAGTTATCTCAGATACTTGGTAAAAGTAGGTAGAGTATAAAATATCCTATAGAACTAACATTTGGCATTTTCTGAATTTCTTTAAAAGCCACATCTGGACGAGTCACCCTTAGGCTCATCAGGCAGGACTGTGCATCACACTCATGTTGGAGGCTCACCTGCTGACAGGTGAGCTCTGGGCTCACTTCATTTCTTCTCTGATCTCTGCATTCCTCCTCCTCCCACACCTGGGTTCATCACATTTGCTACCTCCCTTTTCCTGGAACCTGCCCAGGTGTGCTCTTCCTCAAGGTCTTTGCACTCAGTGTCCTCTTTGTCCAGAAACTTCTTCCTGCAGGTATCCCTCCCTTTCTGTGTACCTTTGCTCAACTATTCCTTTTCACAGAGGCGTCTATGACCACTCTATTTCAAATTGTGATGCTGATAATACCCCCTTACTCTGGACACACTGCCCAGTGCTCTGCTTCATTTTTCATGATGTCTTATCACCTCGGGGCATGATTTAGCATTTACTTATTTATGCACTTACTGATGTACTCTTGCCCTGGAAAGCAAGCGTCGTGAGGGAATGATTTCATGTTTCCTTCACTGTGGTATCTCCAGTGATTTTCACATTGTTTGGCCATTAAATTTGTTAAAAACCAGCAAATAAAACTTTTATGTAACAGTTCAGACACCACTCTTTAAAAAATTATTTTGCTATCTATGTTTGGAATGGGTTATGATTCTAAGAATCAAACAAGTAACCCAATGTCTCTAAGGTCTGGGCCTTGTTACAGGGAACACCGGGATGAGTTCATGCTACTTCTGCTTACAACAAAATGGCTTGGAAAAAGTTTAAGACAATTGGTAGCAGCAACAGTAATAACATTCCAAGTAATAGCTCCTGATGACTTAATGTGGCAAAAGCAGAGGTAATGGAAAACAACCCTGGGTGTTTTTCACATCAACCTGATATTTCTAAGTAGACACAGGAAGTGGGTAGAACAAAAATACAGATGACGTTTATACCTTTTGTTAATTGTATTAATACTTGCCCTGCCTAAATCCTAAAACTAGTAAAAAAATTGAAATAACTAATATTAAGTGATACTTGAAATTGAGGGCAAAAAATACTTTGAATATTCTATTCTTCTGTGGGTCATTGACACCTTGGAAGACTATGGGCCCTCTCTCCAGAATAATGCATAAAACACATACTACAAACAGTTAAAACTTCACATGGGTTCCATGGATCCCTACAAGTCCATTTGTGTGTCCCAGTTTAAACATATCTGGGTTAGAGGAATACAGAAGAATAACCCAAGACAAAGGTAACATAATTACAGTATTCAACCTTGAGTTCTCCTTGAAGCATACTAACAAATTAGAAAATAGACAAGGAATTACAGAAGAGAAATAAAAATCATGGAAAAGTGACAACATGGATTTAAATCCATGTCTCAATAATTTCAAAAGCCTACAATCTTTTTTCTAGTGATAGTAAGCTTGTTAGTTTTCAAGGGAAGAAAGACAGATCAGTGTGTGTGTGTGTGTGTGTGTGTGTGTGTGTGTGTGTGTGTGAGAGAGAGAGAGAGAGAGAGAGAGAGAGAGAGAGAGAATCATAACAGAAACTAGAACTTTCTACAAGCTGGGAAAACCATGACATTTCAGGTTTCTTCAGTCTTTCTTTCACTGGGAAGGTTACAGACCTAAGATCTGGGGGGTTATAAAGTTTTATCTGTCAGTTAACTTGTTTGTGTTTTGAGGATAGATGGTTTTGTTTCTGATAGATTTTCTGCTCTATCAAACTGTCCTGCTTTGTATATAGAGACCCATCAGGACACAGTGGCCAAATGATTGATAATATTGAGGTCATTTTAAATGATTCTGAACCTGGTCTATTTTAAATAAACTTAGAAGCCTGTTAGGTTTGTAATGGGTCTTTAGAAATCCATGTACGTTAAACAGTTACCATTAATTGAACACTTACTAAACTCTAGGCTGTGTCTTAAGTACTTTTCATGATTTTTTCATTCAATTTCCAAACTATTTGTCAACTTAGCCAAAACAGACTAGTCAGTTCTTCCGAATTGTAGTCAAATACTCTCAATCAAAATCATCTGATAAAAATGGAAATTAGAAAAGATGGAAATATTAAATCTATTTTCTTTTTTTTTTTTCAACGTTTATTTATCTTTGGGACAGAGAGAGACAGAGCATGAACGGGGGAGGGGCAGAGAGAGAGGGAGACACAGAATCGGAAACAGGCTCCAGGCTCTGAGCCATCAGCCCAGAAGAGCCTGACGCGGGGCTTGAACTCACGGACCGCGAGATCGTGACCTGGGTGAAGTCGGACGCTTAACCAACTGTGCCACCCAGGCGCCCCTATTAAATCTATTTTCTTTTTTTTTTTTTTAAATTTTTTTTTCAACGTTTATTTATTTTTGGGACAGAGAGAGACAGAGCATGAACAGGGGAGGGGCAGAGAGAGAGGGAGACACAGAATTGGAAACAGGCTCCAGGCTCTGAGCCATCAGCCCAGAGGAGCCTGACGCGGGGCTCGAACTCACGGACCGCGAGATCGTGACCTGGCTGAAGTCGGACGCTTAACCGACTGCGCCACCCAGGCGCCCCATATTTTCTAATGCCATTTCTAAATATTGTGTGCTAGAGCTATTTTGCTAAGACCCAGTTTCAAATGATTCAGGTGATGGCAAGGCTATCTAGAAGTGAACCTGCCTCATCAAGCTGGCCTGTCAAACTTGTTTCTTCCTAGGAGTTTGGCATCTCAGCAGATTGTGAAAAATCAATCAAAATTAGAGCAACTGAGGGCAGAGGCTCCAGGGGGCATCTGAAATACCAGCTTTTCATGAACATAACCTGGCAGGTGATGGGCCTCCTCTGGAGACTTGGCAAGCCTGCCTTGAAAAGGGCAGTTGCCATGTTGCAGGGTTGATTTCAAAGGATCTTGGCATTTTGTTATTATATTAAGAGGAAATCATTAGTGAGAGTAACCTTTTGATATTAACATATGCTATAAAACTAATTAATGCTGAAATTCAAAACTCTACATTGTAAAGACATTTGTCTTAGTTTTTGCTTAAAAAGAGAATGGACTTCACTCATAACTGTATTTGGCTTCATGTGAGACATGAGCTCTAGCTGTCTAACCACTCTCTATGCTCATTTCCATGCAAAAAAAAAAGCAATTTCAGATGGGTGATTACTTTCCATATTCAGTGACCCCTGAGAGAGTTTTTGAGCAGATTCAGTACTGAAGCTGTGTAGTTAATTTAGGGATTTCTCGAATCACCTGGGGTTGTTTCTGGCTATTCCTGATTTATCTTGAAAGTGTATGCCTTTGAGGGTCTGATTCACCTCAGCAGGTAGACCAGCAGACCCTCTGCTGCCTCAGTAGAACAGTCACAGGTGGAACCATAGAGGGCACCCTGGTACTGGGTAGGGTGGGAGGATGAGGTGAGGGAAGGGGGAGCTAGAGTTGGATCTACTGGTGATAGAAGGAGCGAGGACTTCCTGACAGAATGTTCACTGTGTGGAGAGACAGTACCACAACTGCAGAGCAGATTCAGGATAAAGTATTCTACCTGTTGAGGGAGACACAGCTCAAATGGGTTTCGCCAAGCTCCAAATTGTCAGTTTGGAGCACTGCTGGGAAGTTTTATCAGAGTCTATGATCCCTTCTCTGGAGTCAATCCAGTATTAGAAAAAAAGGATTTTAATTTTTTTAGACACAAGTATCAAATTATGATTGTATGCCTGAGCAGAAAGCTAACTTTTTAAGCATACAGAGTAGACGATTGATTTTTTAGATAGGTGGAATACTTGAGATTTGGTTAATTAGGTATGATGAGGTGAACAAATAAGGAGATGAAGGCCATTGAGGAGATAGTTGATTACTTGTGCCATTTATTTCAACGCCATTGAGAAGGTCCCAAGAGCAAGAGGACAGGTCATGCCATGCAGGGCCATAAGGTTGGCCACAGGAAGAGAGAGAAAAAGAGCAAGAGGACTGGAAATGCCTTCACTGTGGCTTTTCTGGGAAAGAATGGGTGAGATACAGTAGGCAGACTAAGCAGGCATAAGATTAGGTAGTTTGAATAATTTCAGTCATGGGTGGAAGGGTATGGGGATTTTCTCTAGTTGCCAAATGTGTGGTCTGAAGTGGTCAGGGCAGAGGAATAGTGTCTTTCAGTCAAGGGCAGGCAGCAGGGAAGTGTGGGTTGTGGACAGTTAGTCTGGATATGGAAGATATGTCCCAGGGAAAACTCATTGTGGTATATCTAGCACCCAAAAGCCCTGTTCAGTGAGGCCCCAGATGCCAGACATCTCGGCCAGGAACTAGATAACTAGTTAATCCAGTCGTGTGCAGGATTCCTTGTTCTTTTTTCACACAAGAAAAGTAAATGTGTGGCTAGCAAAATAAATGTCCTGTCCCATCTCCTAAGGGTCTCTTGTGTGTCTCTGGAAGGTGAAAACCAGTGTTGAGTGGTTTCATGGCAGAAGAGCAACAGATTCCCTTTGACTCATCCAGGGATTTGGTGTCCTCTGGTCTGGAGGGAGCCTTGAGCCTTTATCTTTGTGGTGGTTCTGGGTCATTTGTAGAGCAGATGTCTCTGCTAGTGGTTGGGTGCTGATGGCTCATGTGCTGCTGGAACAGTGTGCCTTACCAATGCATTCGGAAACATTTTCCTGAGAACTACAAAGCTAACTCTCATGTTTTCATTGTTACCAAATTGTCAAGAAGTATTGGAAAGACACTCTGAACCCCAGGCTTGCCTTTTCCTTGCTATCTTCCTCCCCATGTTCACTCCCTTCCCCCATCCAACCTTGAGTCATTGGTGTGGTGTTGCCATTTCTCAAATCGCTTTTACACACATTTACATGGAGGACTAAGTAGTACATTCCATTACTATGTAAATTCTGTCCATCTTTCCAGACACAGCTGGGAAGTTTGGCTTCTTTAAAGTCGATCATTTATCCAGTTAATGCTAATTGAGCACCTAGTCTGAGCCACCATTGTTTTACAGAAAAGCCAGGAATAAAACAAACACACTACCTTCCTATTCTTACTGAAATTCTAAGGGAGCAGACAATTTAAAAAATGTTTATTTATTTTGAGAGAGGAGGGAGGAAGAGAATCCCAAGGAATCTCTGTGCTGTTTGTTAGCAAAGAGCCCGATGCTGGGCTCATTCCCACAAACTGTGATATCATCACCGGAGCTCAAATTTTTTTAGTGTTTATTTATTTTTGAGAGACAGAAAGACAGAGAGCAAATGGGGGAGGGGTAGAGAGAGAGGGAGACACATAATTTGAAGCAGGCTCTGAGCTCTGAACTGTCAGCACAGAGCCTGACGTGGGGCTCCAACTCACAGACCGTGAAATCATGACCTGAGCAAAAGTCAGACACTTAACCAAATGAGCCACCCAGGTGCCCCATCATCACCTGAGCTTAAATCAAGAGTCTGAGGCTTAATCGATTGAACCACCCAGCCCCCCAGCCCCCAAACCACCAAACAATTAAATAGGCAAATGTATAGGGTGCCAGATGGTTAATGCCATAGAGACAAATAAAGCAGGGTAGCAGGAATAGGGAATGTAAGTTGACAAGGAAATGCTATTTTATTCAGGGTGACAAGGGAGAGTCTTGCTCGTCATGTGAGCATTTCTGTCTTGTGATTTTTCCATTCAGAGGGAACAGCATATGTAAATGCCCTGAGATGAAAATGCACTTGGGGTATTCTAGGAAAAGCAAGGAGACCCTTGTGACTGAAACAAGGTAACATAAAGGGAGAGAAGCAAAAGATACAACCAGAAAGTGATGGGCAGTGGGTTAGAAAGGAAAGGCACTGGGCCTTCCAGACCTTTCTAAGGACGTGAATGAGAAGGGATGCTACAGGCAGGTTTGAGCAGTGGAAAAAGAGGGAGAAATGCACATTTTAACGGGATCATGCTGGCCTCAAAAAACATCCCACAGGGATTAAGGACAAGAATTAGGGGGCTTTTGTAATATTCTGGGTGAAAGATGGTAGAGGCTTGGACCGTGAAAGAAATGGAGGTAAGGAGAAGAGAATACTTGGGGATATATTTGAAGGTACAGTCAACAGGGTTTGCTGTTGGATCAGATATGGAATGTGACAAGAAGGAAAGTTGAAGATGAGCCTATGGTTATTTACTAAGTAAATGTAGTAAATTGGTATTCATTGTTTTGAATAAACCTGTAGGAGTACCTAGTTATGGCAGAACAGGGAGGGGGTAGGAGAGTGGGGGTGAAAAGGCTGAGGCATTCAATTTGGATCTAGACACATGAATGGAAGTGTTAAATAGGCAGCTAGACATCCAGGAGTGGGGTTTAGGGGAAAATATAAATTTGGAAATCATATAGGTAATGTCTGTGTCTATGTCATATAGGTAATGGACATAGACTTTAGGAGGTGCAAGGACCATACTTTAATGCTGTGAACAACAGCATTTAAATACTGAGTAGCTGAGAAGAGACAAAGAAAAGGGTTTATAAAGGAATAGCCAGCAACTTCCTCAGAAGCCAAGTTAAGAAAGTGTTTTCACCACACTCTGATATCACCTCACGCCAGTCAGAATGGCCAAAATGAACAAATCAGGAGACTATAGATGCTGGAGAGGATGTGGAGAAATGGGAACCCTCTTGCACTGTTGGTGGTAATGCAAATTGGTGCAGCCACTCTGGAAAACAGTGTGGAGGTTCCTCAAAAAATTAAAAATAGACCTACCCTATGACCCAGCAGTAGCACTGCTAGGAATTTACCCAAGGGATACAGGAGTACTGATGCATAGGGGCACTTGTACCCCAATGTTTATAGCAGCACTCTCAACAATAGCCAAATTGTGGAAAAAGCCTAAATGTCCATCAACTGATGAATGGATAAAGAAATTGTGGTTTATATACATAATGGAGTACTACGTGGCAATGAGAAAGAATGAAATATGGCCCTTTGTAGCAACGTGCATGGAACTGGAGAGTGTTATGCTAAGTGAAATAAGTCATACAGAGAAAGACAGATACCATATGGTTTCACTCTTATGTGGATCCTGAGAAACTTAACAGAAACCCATGGGGGAGGGGAAGAAAAAAAAAAGAAAAAAAAAAGAGGTTAGAGTGGGAGAGAGATCCAAAGCATAAGAGACTCTTAAAAACTGAGAACAAACTGAGGGTTGATGGGGGGTGGGAGGGAGGGGAGGGTAGGTGATGGGCATTAAAGAGGGCATCTTTTGGGATGAGCACTGGGTGTTGTATGGAAACTAATTTGACAATAAATTTCATATAATAATAAAAAAAAGAAAGTGTTTTCAGGAGAGAACAATGTAAAATGCTGCTTTAAGACCATAGGTTTTAGCAACATAGAGATGATCGAGAACCTTGAGAAGAACTGTTTGCAGGGCACAGTGAGTGGCTTAATTCCTTTTGGGAGAGAGTTCAAGAGAGAATTGGAGAATAAATGTAGAGTACAGACCCAGAGTTTGGTTTTTGCATTGGGTGGGGGTGATGGATTTTTACAGAAAATGGAGCAGAGAAAGGGGATGGTTGAACTAAACATGTGGGGTCAAGAAAGGAAAATCTTTCTTGAAAATTCTGGACCATGTTTCTCTTTAAAATCAACCCAGCCTAGATGCTCTACAAATGTCTATTGTGAGAATAAGTGGTTATATTCTGACCTATATTTCATAGTATGCTGTATTGAACTACTTTGAGGTTGTTTCATGGCTATTTTTTTTTTTGTATAATCAGTGCTTGGTTGAGAGTCATTAATCTGACAGTGTATGGAAAATAGGAACAAAGCGGGTGCTAAAATTTCAGATAGTGTGTTTATTGTGCACATGATCCCCTTAGCTAGTCCAGAGAGCAAAAGTAAGCTTGCTTGTCCAGCTTAGTCTGTGATTCCACATTGCCAAGAGCCATGCCTTATTGGGTCTCTGTATCCTCAGTATATAAACTGTACCTGGAGATTGGACGCCTTTGAAAAATATTTATTGGCAAACATGATTGAGTAGCAAGTAGTACAAAGGCCTGTGTAGAATCTATCATCATCTGAGAGAAAACAAATGTCATAAAGAACAGATGCTTCAACTCTCAGAAAGTTACTGCTAATGGTAATACAACAGGGGCAGAATCTTTGAAGAAAAGCCATTCATTCAACCTGGGTCTTGTAGACTTAAACTGTTTATGAATATCAAAAATAAAAGAGAAGTGATTTTAAGATTGAGTCTAAGAGATCTTTTTTTTAATTTTCAGACTTTGAAAATTCTAATAAATGAAGGCCTTTGTTATAATTGTTCTTCACAATTCACTGATCATAATGATTTAATTCTTAATAGGACCATCACTCACTGGGGTCAGAATTCCATTGTGGTCCAACAGTAATAAATCATTTGCCACAAAAGTATCCCCAAACTTCTAATTAAACAAAGCCAACACTTGTATCCAGTCTTGGTCCCCTAATGGTGAAGCACTTTTGTGCAAGCCCAATTTCATGACTTTGTGATCAGTTGACATCCAGTTCAAGAGGGAAATCTGGTTGCTTGTTCACTTTTCAGCCTATGGCTGGGCACTGACTCCTTCCAAACCACATACTGGTCAGGAGTTTTTTGTTGTTGTTGTTGTTGTTTCCTCAAGAGGAGATAAATGTTTTCATCCATGAGGGCAGAGCTTAGCCACAGAATTCTTAGGAAACCGTACTTTGATTATTCTAGTGAGACTAGCTCCCTATAGCATTCAGATCTTCCACAGACACTAGAAGCGCTATTGGGTCTAGTCCCTAGTGGTGGGGTTCTCCCCACACTCTGAAACAGCAAGAGCACTCGTCTTGCTCATGGTACCTTGCGATGGTATCCTCAATTTGATGAAACTTGGCGCTAGTGTCTTAATGACTATACATCTTTGACCTCTATTTTCTTAGAGGATTTACTTGATAAAACTTATAATTGTAAATTTTAAAATTATTAAATTTTCTCTGTCCCTTTGGTAGGTTATTTTCCAGTTCCTTAGAGCTCTCCTACAATTTTTTTTTTTAGTTTTTATTTTTTCATACAATTGACATATAACATTGTGTAAGTTTAAGATACACATTGTGTTGATCTGATACATATATTTTATTTTATTATTTTTAAATTATTTATTTTTTAAATTTATATCCAAGGTGGTTAGCATATAGTGCAACAATGATTTTCAGTGGTAGATTCCTTAATGCCCCTTACCCATTTAGCCCATCCCCCCTCCCACAACCCCTCCAGTAATCCTCTATTTCTTTTCCTTATTTAAGAGTCTCTTATATTTGTCCCCCTCCTTGTTTTTGTATTATTTTTGCTTCCCTCCCCTTATGTTCATCTGTTTTCTATCTTAAAGTCCTAATATGAGTGAAGTCATGTGATATTTATCTTTTTCTGCCTAATTTCACTTAGCACAATACCCTCCAGTTCCATCCACATAGTTGAAATAGCAAATTTCATTCTTTTTGATTGCTGAGTAATACTCCATTGTATATTTATATCACATCTTTATCCATTCATCCATCAGTTGGGCTCCTTCCATACTTTGGCTATTGTTGATAATGCTGCTATAAATATTGGGGTGCATGTGACCCTTTGAAACAGTATACCTGTATCCCTTGGATAAATACCTAGTAGTGCAATTGCACAGTGGCCACCCCCCCCCCCCACTAATGTCTTTTAGTACTTTCTCACAGACTTAACCGACCTCTTTTTGTTTCAGTAGATTGGGTCTTTCCCCCATATTGTAATAGTCTTTTTTTTTAATTTTTTTAATGAAAAAAAATTTTTTTAACATTTATTCATTTTTGAAAAGCAGAGATAGACAGAGTGCAAATGGGCAAGGGGCAGAGAGAGAGGGAGGCACAGAAACAGAAGCAGGCTCCAGGGTCTGAGCTATCAGCCAAGAGCCCAATGCAGGGCTTGAACTCATGAACTGCAAGATCATGACCTGAGCTGAAGTCAGCCACTTAAACAACTGAGCCACCCAGGTGCCCCTGTAATAGTCTTGAAAAAATATATTCTTGCCTATATAACTCCATCCTGTAAAATTTATCTTTGACACCTTTGACACTCATTTGTAATTTGGTAAATAGGTCAAAGCACTACCAGTAAATGTGGTGTATGTGGCTTAGAGATAAAAACAAAATTTTAAAAACCCATCAAGTACTGTAACATGATTTTGAGTTGCTTGAGGAAACATAGTGAACCTAGAATCTGTGTCCAGTTCTGTACTGATCAGTTCTGCTAAATGTAAAATTATCTTCCTTCCTCCTTTGTGTAACATGCTCAAGATCTATCCTCACACATTTTCTTACTTTCTGCTGATATAAATTAGCAAAATTTTACAATGCTTTGTTGTGTTTGTGCTCTCCTTAGAAGAGGGGCTCTGTACTTGGTCCTCTGGGGCATATCTTGATCTGACTTGGTATATAGGACTTGAGAAAATGAAGGGAGTGATTTTTAGGTCTAAGAGTAGTTGACATTTTTGGACAAAATAATTATTAAGGCAAGGCTGTTACAGAGTTGGAAACAAAATAAGGCTATACTATTCACATAGGAGAGGAGTAGTTTTTGCTGATAAGGGGATTCACTGGTTTTGCAAGGTTCAGGATATTCAGATTGACTCATATCATAGGTTCACACTCTTTCACAAAAACTATCCACCTTTTCATATAACAGACCATCAAGACAGGGAATTCTGCTTATATTGTTGTTCAGCACTTTCAGGACCCACTCTTGAATTAATTTTAAAGTTATATCAGCCCTGTAACTCCAATAAATAAAAGGCTTTTTTTAGGGAAAGTAATACAACCTCCCTGTAGCCCCATAGCATTTATGTATCATATGGTGATTTTGTCTAAAGTATTTTTATTTAAAAAAAATTTTTTTTTCAACGTTTATTTATTTTTGGGACAGAGAGAGACAGAGCATGAATGGGGGAGGGGCAGAGAGAGAGGGAGACACAGAATCGGAAACAGGCTCCAGGCTCTGAGCCATCAGCCCAGAGCCCGACGCGGGGCTTGAACTCACGGACCGCGAGATCGTGACCTGGCTGAAGTCGGACGCTTAACCGACTGCGCCACCCAGGCGCCCCAGTCTAAAGTATTTTTAAAGCACACGTTTCATGGACAGAACCATGGATCCTAATTAAAAAACTGTTTTTCCACTTGAAGGCTTAGACTGCTTGTGTCCTGTTGTCTATCAATAGCTGGATTGTCATGGTATTCAAGCTCAATCAAGCAAGATAACAGAGTAAAAATTGAGAACATTTATTATCAGAAAGTGTAACTAAGAAAATTCTAAGAAGAGGTATATTTGATAAATAAGGAAATGATCTAAGAAGGAGGTCTGAAATACAAAATGGAATAGTGAATGATAAAATGGGTAATTCTATGTATAGTTAAACATTGGTTGAAAATTAATTATAATTTGAAAGATAAGAAATCTGGGACAAAATTCTGTGCAATGTTACCATGTAAATCATAAGGTGGTGATGAGAATTTTATGTTCCAGTGTCCTTGTAATGTTTGGGAGGCTAAGATACTATTATTTTTAAAAATTTTATTATTATTATTATTTTAATTTACATTATTAGTTATCATATAGTGCAACAATGATTTAAGGAGTAGATTCCTTAATGCCCCTTACCCATTTAGCCCATCCCCCTCTACAACCACTCCAATAACCCTCAGTTTTTTCTCCATATTTAAGAGTCTTTTCTGTTTTTTCCCCTCCTTGTTTTTATATTATTTTTGTTTCCCTTCCCTTATGTTCATCTGTTTTGTCTCTTAAAGTCCTCAAATGAGTGAAGTCATATGATGTTTGTCTTTCTCTAATTTCACTCAGCATAATACCCTCCAGATCCATGCATGTAGTTGCATATGGCAAGATTTCGTTCTTTTTGATTGCTGAGTAATACTCTATTATATATATATACCACATCTTCTTTATCCATTCATCCATCGATGGACATTTGGGCTCTTTCCATACTTGGCTATTGTTGATAGTGCTGCTATAAACATTGGGGTGCGTGTGTCCCTTCGAAAGAGTATACCTGTATCCATTAGATAAATACCTAGTATTGCAATTTCTGGGTCGTAGGGTAGTTCTATTTCTAGTTTTATGAGGAACCTCCATACTGTTTTCCAGAGTGGCTGCACCAGCTTGCATTCCCACCAACAATGCAAAAGAGATTCTCTTTCTCTGCTTCCTAGCCAACATCTCTTTTTGCCTGAGTTGTTAATGTTAGCCATTCTGACAGGTGTCAGGTGGTATCTCATTGTGGTTTTGATTTGTATTTCCCTGATAATGAGTGATTTTGAGCATTTTTTCATATGTCGGTTGGCCATCTGGATGTCTTCTCTGGAGAAGTGTCTATTCATGCCTTTTGCCCATTTATTCACTGGATTCTTTGTTTTTGGGTGTCGAGTTTGATGACTTCTTTATAGATTTTGCGTATCAATCCTTTGCGAATATCTTCTCCCATTCTGTCAGTTGCCTTTTAGTTTTGTTGATTGTTTCCTTTGTTGTGCAGAAGTTTTTATTTTGATGAGGTCCCAGTAGTTCATTTTTACTTTTGTTTCCTTTGTCTCTGGAGACGTGTTGAGTAACAGGTTGCTGAGGCCAAGATCAAAGAGGTTTTTGCCCACTTTCTCCTCGAGGATTTTGATGACATCCTGTCTTACACTGAGGTCTTTTATCCATTTTGAGTTTATTTTTGTGTGTGGTGTAAGAAAGTGGTCCACGTTTTTTCTTCTGCTTGTTGCTGTCCAGTTTTCCCAGAACCACTTGCTGAAGAGACTGTCTTTGTTCCCTTGGATATTCTTTCCTGCTTTGTCAAAGATTAGTTGGCCATATGTTTGTGGGTCCATTTCTGGGTTCTCTATTCTGTTCCATTTATCTGAGTGTTTGTTCTTGTGCCAGTACCATACTGTCTTGATGATTACAGCTTTGTAGTATAGCTTGAAGTCAGGTATTGTGATGCCTCCTGCTTTGGTTTTCTTTTTCAAGATTGCTTTGGCTATTGGGGTCTTTTCTGGTTCCATACAAATTTTACGATTGTTTGTTTTAGCTCTCTGAAGAATGCAGGTGTTATTTTGATAGGGATTGCATTGAATATGTAGATTGCTTTGGGTAGTATTGACATTTTAACAATATTTTTTTCTTCCTATCCAGGAGCATGGAATCATTTTCCATTTTTTTGTGTCTTCTTCAATTTCTTTCATAAGCTTTCTATAGTTTTCAGTGTATAGATTTTTCACCTCTTTTGGTTAATTTATTCATAGGTATTTTATGGTTTTTGATGCAATTGTAAATGGAATCAATTTCTTGATTTCTCTTTCTGTTACTTCATTGTTGGTGTATAGTATTGCCACCGGTTACTGTGCATTGATTTTATATTCGGCAACTTTGCTGAATTCGTGATCAGTTCTAGCAGTTTTTTGGTGGAATCTTTAGGGTTTTCCATATAGAGTATCATGTCATCTGGGAAGAGTGAAATTTGACCTCCTTCTGGCTGATTTAGATGCGTTTTATTTATTTGTGTTGTCTGATTGCAGAGGCTAAGACTTCCAATACTATGTTGAATAACAGTGGCGAGAGTGGACATCCCTGTTTTTTCCTGACCTGAGGGGGAAAGCTCTCGGTTTTTCCCTTTGAGGATGATATTAGTGTTGGGTCGTTCATATATGGCTTTTATAATCTCGAGGTATGATTTTTCTATCCCTACTTTCTTGTGAGTTTTTATCAAGAAAGGATGCTGTATTTTGTCAAATGCTTTCTCTGCATCTATTGAGAGGATCATATGGTTATTGTCCTTTCTGTTATTGATGTGATGAATCACGTTAAATGTTTTGTGGACATTGAACCAGCCCTGCATCCTAGGAATAAATCCCACTTGGTTGTGATGAAAAAAAAATTTAATGTATTGTTGCATCTGGTTGGCTAATATCTTGTTGAGGATTTTTGCATCCATGTTTATCAGGGAAATTGGCCTATAGTTCACCTTTTTCGTAGGATCTCTGTCTGGTTTTGGAATCAAGGTAATGCTGGCTTCATAGAAAGAGTGTGGAAGTTTTCCTTCCATTTCTATTTTTTGGAAGAGCTTCAAGAGAATAGATGTTAACTCTTCCTTAAATATTTGGTAGGATTCCCCTGGAAAGCCATCTGGCCCTGGACTCTTGGTTTTTGGCAGATTTTTGATTACTAACTCGATTTCCTTACTGGTTTTGGGTCTGTTCAAGTTTTCTATTTCTTCCTGTTTCATATTTGGTAGTGTATATGTTTCTAGGAATTTGTCCATTTCTTCCAGATTGCCTATTTTATTGGCATATAATTGCTTATAATATATTATTGTTTTTATTTCTGATGTGTTGGCTGTAATCTCCCCTCTTTCATTCTTGATTTTATTTATTTGGGTCATTTCCTTTTTCTTTTTGATGAAACTGGCTAGTGGTATTCCAATTTTGTTAATTCTTTCAAAGAACCAGCTTCTGGTTTTATTGATCTGTTCTTTGGATTTTTGGTTTCAATAGCACTAATTTCTGCTCTAATCTTTATTATTTCCTGTATTCTGCCTGTTTTTGGTTTTATTTGCTGTTCTTTTTCCAGCTCCTTAAGGCATAAATTTAGGTTGTGTATGTGAGATCTTTCTTCCTTTTTTAGGAAGGCCTCGAGTGCTGTATAATTTCGTCTTATGACTGCCTTTGCTGTGTCCTCAAGGTTTTGGGTTGTGGTATCATCATTTTCATTGGTTTCCATATACTTTTTAATTTCCTCTAACATCTTGTTTAGCCCATTTATTCTGTAGTAGGATGTTCTTCATTCTTCAAGTATTTGTTACCTTTCTAAATTTTTTCTTGTAGTTGTATTCGAGTTTCATAGCATTGTAGTCTGAAAATATGCAAATTATGATCTCGATCATTTTGTACTTGCCGAGGGCTGATTTGTGTCCCAGTATTTGGTCTATTCTGAGGAACGTTCCATGTGTACTGGAGAAGAATGTATATTCTGCTGCTTTAGGATGAAATGTTCTGAATATATCTGTTAAGTCCATCTGGTCTACGTGTCATTCAAAGCCATTGTTTCCTTGTTGATTTTTTGATTACATTATCTGTCCATTGCTGTGAGTGGGGTGTTGAAGTCTCCTACTATTATGATATTACTCTCAATGAGTTTCGTTATATTTGTGATTAATTGATTTATATATTTGGGTGCTTCCACATTTGGCACATAAGTGTTTACAATTTTTAGGTCTTCTTGGTGGATAGACCTCTTGATTATGATATAATGCCCTTCTGCTTCTCTTGTTACAGTGTTTATTTTAAAGTCTAGATTGTCTGACATAAGTATGGCTACTCTGGCTTTCTTTTTTGCGCCATTAGCATGATAGATGGTTCTCTATCCCCTTACTTTCAATCTGAAGGTGTCTTTAGCTCTAAAGTGGGTCTCTTGTAAACAACATATAGATGGATCTTGTTTTCTTATCTATTCTGTTACCCTATGTCAGTTGATTGGAACATTTGGTCCATTGATGTTTAGAATGAGTACTGAAAGATATGAATTTATTGCCATTATGATGCTTGTAGAGTTGGAGTTTGTGGTGGTGTTCTCTGGTCCTTTCTAATCTTTGTTGCTTTTGGCATTTATTTATATATATATTTATTTATTTATTTGTTTGTTTGTTTGTTTATTTATGTTCTCATATTTTCTCCCCTCAGAGAGTCCCCCTTAAAATTTCTTGCAAGGCTGGTTTAGTGGTCACAAGCTCCTTTAATTTTTATTTGTCTGGGAAACTTTGTATCTCTCCTTCTATTTTGAATGACAGCTTTGCCGGATAAAGAATTCTTGGCTGCATATTTTTCTGATTCTTCACATTGAATATATCCTACCACTCCTTTCTGGCCTGCCAAGTTTCTGTGAATAGGTCTGCTACAACTTGATCTGTCTTCCCTTGTAGTTTAGTGACTTTTTTTCCCTTGCTACTTTCATGATTCTCTCCCTGCCTGAGTATTTTGTGAATTTGACTACGATATGCCTTGTTGATGGTCGGTTTTTGTTGAATCTAATGGGGGTCCTCTGTACTTCATGGGTTTTGATGTCTGTGTCTTTCTCCTGGTTAGGTAAGATTTCCGCTATGATTTGCTCACATAACCCTTCTACCCCTATTTCTCTCTCTCTTCCTCTTCTGGGTTCCCCATGATTCTGATGCTGTTCCTTTTTAATCTCTGTCACTGATTTCTCTAATTCTTAAATCATGCTCTTTTGCCTTAGTTTCCCTCTTTTATTCTGCTTCCTTATTCTAAGTTTGTCCTCTATATAGTTGATTCTCTGTTCTGCCTCATCCATCCTTGCTGCCATGGCATCCATCCATGATTGCAGCTCACTTATAAAATTTTAAATTTCATTCTGGCTATTTTTTACTTCTTTTATCTCCACAGAAAGGGTTTCTAGTCTATTTTCAACTCCAGCTAATATTCTTATTATTGTGATTCTAAATTCTGGTTCAGACATCTTGCTTCTATCTGTGTTGGTTAAATCCCTGGCTGTTGTTTCTTTGTGCTCTTTCTTTTGGGGTGAATTCATTTGTTTTGTCATTTTGAAGGGAGAAAAGGAATTAATGAGGCAGAAATATTAAAATTAAAAAAATTTAAAATGAAAAAAGAATTAAAATTAAAAAATTGAAAACACACAAAAAAATCAAATAAATGATTCTAGCTCCTTGGTGTGTTTTGGTCTGGGTGTTGAAGGTGATTTGATAGATTAGAGAAAAAGCAGGGGGGAAAGGAAATCATTTAAGAATTTGAAAAAAAGAATACACTGAAGTAGACTGCAATGAAATGTTGGAAGTAAAATAGAATTTGAAAAAATTACAAAAGTAAAGAATATATTAGAAAAATTTAAAGAAAAATATTTTTAATAAAAATTAGAAATAAAAATGAATTTTTCTCTTTCTGTATTCAAGAGAAAGAAAAGAAAAAGAAAAAAAGGAAATCATTTGAAAATTTGAAAAAGTGAATACACTGTAGTAGATTAAATTAAAATGATGGAAGTAAAATAGAATTCGAAAAAAAATTACATAAAAGGAAAGAATACAGTAAAAAATTAAAGAAAAATATTTTTAATAAAAATGAGTTTTTTCTCTTTCTGTATTCAGGAAAAAGAATGGTGTAAAAGAGGGAAAAAAAAGAAAGAAAACTGAATAGATGGACCTGCTAACAGATTGAAATAAGACTAAAATTACTTCGTTTTCCCCTAGAAGTCAGACTATGAAGTGCTTTATTGTTCATAAACTAAGCAGGCGGTGAGACTTGTGTTCTTCAAGAGTGAAGTTGGCCCAGTTGGGCAGGGCTTAGGCTAACAGCTTCGTTCTCCACTAGATGGCACTGCTAGCCTACTGGGGTGGATTGTTGCAGCGCTCGTAGGTGCGTATGTGCATGCGCGGGATGGGTGAAAATGGCATCACCCAGCTACCCAGTCTCTAGTATTGGAACTCTGTTCTCCCTGTTCAGCAATCATGCACCCATACTCTGTCTTCAGCTTTCATCCACTCCCTGCTGTTTCACTGTCCATGACCAAGCCCCAGGCAGTACCTCTCTCCTGAGTTTTGTCTCAGATCCATCAGTTTTCCCTGATCCTTACTTCTAGAGGACTGCAGCCTTGACCTGTTCTGCCCTCTGCGGGAAGGTCTCACGGAGCAATGGCTGAAGGTCAGCTGCACCCAGGAAGTCTTGCTGGACCCTGCTGCTGCCGGTGCCCTGAGACTATGGCCAGGTGCCAGCCCACCCCAGAAAAAGTTTGTGAGATAGTGTAGCAGCAGCTTTTCAGGGATTATGGAAAATCACAACATACATCTGGCACCAGGCTTCACCCTTAATGATCTTGTTCCAGCACGAGCGAATGTGGCTGCCTTCTGGGGTCTGCTAGGACCAGGTGACCTCAATAGTCCCTACCACATGTCCTTCCAGCAGTGGAACTGCCTTTCCCCGTGTGGCCCAAGAACCTCCTGGACCCCACTCTGCTTCTGGGGATTTGCCCTTCCCACCAGAGCGCCGCCAGGTTTTGAACTGTGGAGTTGCAGACTCCGCACTCCCCTTATTTACAGTCTTAATGGAATTTAAACATGTTCCTTTCTCCTTTCTCCCTTTTTAGTTTAGTCCCTGCAGCTGTTTCCAATTTTCCACTTTCTCTCCAGCTGCTTTTGCGGAGGGGTACTTTTCCCGTATTCTCCCCAACCCAGTCTCTGTCCTCTCTCTGCCCACAAAAGCAGCTCCCTGTACGCCTTGGCTTCTTGCTTCCCAAGTTCACCTCTCTGCACCTGCTGAATTCTGTGGCTCAGGTTGTGCAGATTGTTATGTTAATCCTCAGATCAGTTTTCTACGTGTGCAGGGTGGTTTAGTGTTGTTCTGGCTGTATTTCATGGATGCAAGACACACAAAAAACTTCCAATGTGTTCCACCATCTTGGCTCCCCTCTGGGAGGCTAAGACATTATCAACTTCAGACTTGGTTAACTATGCTTGGCAACATTTGAATGGGAACCACTAAAATAACAGAAATACCATATAACTTACAAATCAGTAAAGGAAAAATAAATAGGAAATCAAAACCATGCTTTAGTTAATTCAATAAAGCCAAGAAAGGAGGGGAGAGAAACATAAATAAGGAAAATAGAAAGTTCTCTCTAAGATGGTTAAGACATCACAAAATCTATCACTAATTATAGTAAATGTAAAGGCAGAAAGCTCACAACTTTAGATTCGTCTATTGATTTGAAAAATAAGTGACCATGCTCTAAGAACCAGATGGGGGAAACTGAAAGAAGGCGGTCAGAAGATAGAAACTTCCACTTAGAATTTATGTTTTTATCTTATCTTCTAGGAATGCAATGTACATGAAGATGACTATAGTTAACACTGATGTCACTGGTGTAATTGAAAATTTTTAAGAGTAGATCTGAAGAGTTCTCATCATAGGGAAAAACTTTTTTTGGACCTATAGATGATGGATGTTAACTAAAATTATTGTGGTTATCATTTCACAACATATGTAAGTCAAGTTATGCTGTGTACCTTATGTTTACACAGTGCTATACATGAATTACTGATAAAAGTGGGAAAATATGCATACTTAGAAAAGTTGAAGCAAAGGGAATGATGTATGACAAATATTACCAAAAAAATGATTTAGTTGCTATGTTAATATCAGAAAAAATAGACTTTAAGGAGAAAGCAAACAAGAAAGAATTGCTACATAATTATGAAGGATTCCACTCAACAGGAAGATAAAATAATACTAAATGTGTATAAAAGATCTAGCCTCGACATCTATAGGGAAATATGGATAGATTATCAGGATAATCAGGCATATCGTTCACTCTGTATTTCAGTGTACTCCTCCCCGCTTAATGCAAGTCTTAACTTCAGCTCTCGGGCAGGACTGAACCTGAATTTAGCCTCTGGACTCCAGGGAAGGTATCAGCCTTTGCTTCCAGAAGGCTCCCTGTCACGGTGACTTCATGTACTTGGTTATTTTTTCTTTTATTTTTGGTCATTTCCCTTGTGCTCCAGTAGTGTATTAAAAAGAGAAATGTTATTATGTGTCAGTTTCCAGTTGTATTGAAGCAAAAGGGGCTTTCAGAGACTCTAGTCTGCTATGATGCTAGAAACAAATGTCTGTACCCCATTTCATTGTTTTCAGTCGTATCCCCTTGCTGATGTAATCCTCATTTGAAGACCAGAGTGATCTTTCTAAAATGAAAATCTAACCATGTCGCTACCCTGCATGACAGTCTTCTATGTCTAACCATCACAGTGAAGAAGTTGAATCCTCCTAGTCTCAAGAAAAGACTGCTTCAGGAACTTACCTGTCTGCCTGTTAAAACAGCATCCTCTCCTTTGGGCTCAGTCTGTCAGGTTTAAATGGGACAGCTTAGAGCTCTCTGTGGTCACTTAGTATTCTATATGTTCAGGTGCCTTTAAGGTTCTCCCTTACTCAGGATGGATATTTGGTGCATAGGCAGTAGCAAGGACATGCTGGTTAAGATATCACATACTCTCATAGGGGACATATAAATTATCACTATAGTCCTTCCCAAGACTCTCTGTCCTTTCTCCCTCCTCTTTCCCAGTGAGTCTAACATCTGACAGCACACCTGTCAGAAACTGCTCCTGAGTTAAGTCCTGATTCCTTACTGTCTGGGCTATCCCAGCTGCTAATCATATCACCATTATTCCTGCTTCTACCTCTTTTCTAGGTGGATCCTACTTGGCATTCAAGGTTCCAGCAAAGCATCCCATGACCTTCTTTCTTTAGTCCTCCTCCTGTGCTGCACTAACTCTCTGCATACCTCTGTCCTTTCCTGTCCCACATTGTTAAGAATGTTTCTCCTATAGGCAGAGGCATGATTTAATTTTCATAGCATGTGCTGTTCATAGCACAGTGTTTGGCATATCATCAAACCTCAGTAGAACCTAAGATTTTGCACTGTGCCTTTATTTGGGCTCCACTCTTGCTATTTCTACAAAAGAGACTGAAAACACGATCTAACTTGGTGTTGCTTTGAGCATGAGTTTAAAAGCTGAAAGTCATACCAAGCCTCCCATTTCCTGGAACAGAGTATCAGTAATAAGGAGAAGTGCCTTCTTCTGGATGGGAGACTCCATGCAAATTTAAGCAGGAAAAGCACACCCACAGAACATACTTTGTTTATGTTTCACATATAAAAATAATTTTGAATGATTCTTTACTGGAATTCTGGAGTGTCAAAAGTAAGGATGAAAAAGGTAGACTATATGCTAAAATATTGTACTAGAAATTTGTTTCTACTTTGGGAAGCTTTTTAATTTTGAAGATAATTCTCCTTAGATCTCATTCCTTACTCTAATCGAAAGGGTATACCACATTTTCACATTGCTTTTATTTCTGGTTATTGCCATGGTAACACAGACTTATTCCAACATATATGCATTTTGAGCTAATTTTTTTTTGCTTCAGAAAGAAGCTGGGAGTAAAAAGCAAGGAAAAGAAGTGAATGACTTCTGTGAAATAGATTTTATGATGCTCAGCAATTAATTTGATATCAAATAAAAGCAAGTGATTTCTCCTTTGGGTAATTAAGTGAAGGGCCAAAAATAGATTCATTTTAAAATGACTTGTAAAATTCATAGGAGTGGAAAAAAATGTTACCTAGGATTATAGATTGGAAAATAGAGTACAGATAAATACATTAAGAATCAGAGAGGTATGTGACTTGGTTTTTGGTCTCACTGGTGAGTGGTAGAGTTCAACTGAGCATTTTTTCTTCAAAATATGACCTTATTAAATGGCAAAGAAATCAGTTACAGAGACATCGCTGAATTTTTGTTAACAGAGGGTCATGTTGTTTATTTTCATATTGACACATTCATATTAAATGAATATGCTCCAATGCCCATACTAAATTCTGGGATTTAACGTGAAATCAAGCAAACATGGTCCCTGCCTTCACAGAGTTTATAGTCAAATAAGGGAGACAAACATTAACTTAGAAGTACTCAAATAAATAAATAACTAGATACTATGAAAAAGACATGAAGGTAAAGAATCTAGTGCTAAAGAAGCAGGTAACAAGCAGACTTAAAATAGCCCAAGGTGTCAGAGAAAGTCTCCTTTATAAAGTTAAATCTGATGATCTCCCCAAAATTATCAAAGTGCAGAGGAGGCTGAAGAGCATCCAGAAAGAGGAAACTAATGCATTGTCCTTAGAAGAGACAGAGTGGTGTTATTGGGGCACAGAGTTCTGGAGTGTGTGATGAGTGCTGGAGAGAGTGTTAGAGATAATTTTGGTCGATAGGAAGCTGAAGCATTGGAGGGAACAGATGGTATAGCATCCTCTGAGTCATATTAAGGATTTTTATTTTTTGAGAATTATTTCTTAATGTTTATTATGTTTCTGGGAGAGAGTGAGAGAGAGAGAGAGAAAGAGCGAGCTGTCAATATGGAACCCAACGTGGGGCTGGAACTCACAAACTGTGAGATCATGACCTGAGCCAAAGTTGGCGCTTAAGTGACTGAACCACCCAGGTGCCCCATGGGATTTTGATTTTGATCTTGATCTTGAGCTCCTTGGGAAGCCGTTGGAGAGTTTTAAGAGAAAAACTGGATCAGATTCATGGTTCCACAGTGCTCATGCTGGCTGCTGGTAGGGGCAGGAAGAGATGTAAGAGCCAGTCGGGGCATTTTTTCAATAGTCTGTGCAGTAGCTGAGAGTAATTTTCTTTAAGGAAGTGACAGTGGTGTTTTGTTTGGGAAAAATGATGTTCGAACACTGAGGTTGTCTTTGCCAATAATTCAACACAGGTCCACTGCAGGAGTTATATTTCATACACCAGCAGCATACCAGATAATGTCTCTTGAGAAAGTAAAGAAATTGCACACCCCAAACCAATGATAGACTAATTGCACTATTGCTCCAGGCAACGAGGTGATAAAATAAATGAAATAAAAATTTAGTTGAGGTGCTTTTTATGAGTAGGCTCTCAGTAGAGTACATCCTGTCAGCTGAACGCTGGGTATGAGCTGCTGGCTTAGGTCCTTCACTGCCGAGGCACAGAGCTGGTGGGTGACCACACTGGTGTTCGCAGGCAAGACGAGCTGCTTCAAAGGTTATTCCTCCAGGGACCATTACATAGCTTACACTACTGCCTATGAGAAGTAGCCCTGCCAAAGTATAAACAGATGCCCCTTCTCTTCCTGGGACTGTTGTTTACCCAAAGTAGCCTGGCCATTGCAGGAGCAAGTGTTTAAAGATCTTTGGAGAGCTTCTTAAAGCAGCAAAGAATAACCTTAGTCAGACTGAACTCTCTCAAGTTGATGGTCAGACATCTTGGTTTTTAGAGTTTACAGGTACCCCACATGACAGACAGCAGTGCCATTACTGTGATATCCATGATGCAACGGTCCTCTCCACTTCAGGTGCAAGAGTTAGATGAGGAAGTCTTAATATCCAAATTCAGAACAATTTCATAAAACGAATTATTCAAAATGCAACTTTGTCCAAAGCATGGATTTGAAATAATAATTCAGTATACAATAATCTACCCTGGGATTTCAGATAACTTACATTCTCTCTCTCTCTCTCTCTCTCTCTCTCTCTCTCTCTCTATATATATATATATATATATATATATATATATATATCCTAAAGACATACTGTTCTCAACAAATCTAAGTTCACATATGTATCAATTCACCCCATGATGTTGAATCATTTATGATGTTAATCACAAACCTTCAGTCATATTTTGTGGGTGTTTTCCTTTGACACACATCCTTTTACACTTTCATGACTTGGAGTGACTGTATTCCTGGGATTATGGATATATGCAGAGTAGAGAACACTTTAACATGATGCCATATCCAATCACCAAATGACCAAAAGTTAAGTAGCTTAAACCAGTTAACTTCCTTGACAGATTTTCAGGCAAATAGTTTTAATAAAATTCCATGGTTACAAGCTTCCATAGCATCTCTAAGCACAGGCTCATTTGCCATTATATCAGAATTAAAAGCTGTCCTAACTTTGAGAGAAGCATGTTTTTGCTCTTTTTTTTCATTTCCTACAAATTAATTTTTATTTTATTCATCTCATAGTCTAGATGTTCTTTTACTCGTCTAAAGTTTTTAAATGTATGATTTATATTTATTAGATTGGTTTTAGGAGGTTCAACATGGAATAAGTTTCTAGTTATTTTAGATGTTTTCCTCTATTGTCTATTGGCTTTGAATAATATCTTTTACCTTCTATTGTCACATTCATTACGTGTTCTATTTTTTCACATTCCATCATGTTTGGCCCTTCTAATAGGTTAGGGTAAGATTTGACTTAGAGCATGGTCCAGTTTCCCATATTACATATAACTAGTTGTGGAGGTATCAAGGTCGTAGTCATGGCTACTCATACCATAGGTCTATATACATATCTTCCAGTGATAAAGATATATTCGTTCCATTCCACCAGTATATCCTTAAGAACACATTGTCCTTCTACCATAAGGGAACTTTCTGTGGCCTAGGTTCCCCAGTCTCCCTTTTGACATTGGGGAATTGCAGAAATGGGGTAACACAATGTCCTGTTTGCTTCTTTAAGTGTCAATATTTTAATTTTACATTTGTCCAAGGAATCACAGCCATTAGGATGCAAAGTATCTACTACAGTTCTGGTTGAGTTGTCTGTTATCTCAGATGACCAGTATTACCCCAAAATTATAGCTGATCTAAGAGTATTCCACATACCAACCAATCTTAACTGCACTAAGCGACAGTCTACACTTAGACAAAATTCTTTTATGTTATTTCTTTATACTGTATTGTTTTAGTTTTTCTCCCTACTGCTTCATGTAGAATTTCTACTGCTGTATTTATTTTCATGTGAAATTTATGTCTTGTAATATGCTGCTGATTTTATCCACCT
Source organism: Prionailurus bengalensis (assembly GCF_016509475.1). NCBI lineage: Eukaryota > Metazoa > Chordata > Mammalia > Carnivora > Felidae > Prionailurus > Prionailurus bengalensis. The sequence goes on from NC_057346.1 coordinate 5,055,211, forward strand.
TTGTACCCAAAGAAGACAAAGCTGCCATTGCATATGTGTTAACTGAGATGGTTTGGTTTAAAAGTTTTTAAAATAGAATATTATTTGATCAATTTGGAATTGAGAAAATATAGCTGCCATTGCATCTCCAATTAGATCTACCAGTTCAACAAGAAAGGGTTGTAAGGGTTTCCTTTCTTTTTTTAATGTTTACTTATTTTGAGAGAGAGAGAGAAAGGGAGAGGGAGAAAGAGAGGGAGAGGGAGAAAGAGAGGGAGAAGGAGAGAGAACACATGAATACGGGAAGGGTAGAGAGAGGAGATCCCAGGCAGGTTCCATGCTATCAACGCAGAGCATGATGCAGGACTCCATATCATGAACTGGGATATCACGACCTGAGCCAAGATCAAGAGTTGGAGCCTTAAATGACGGAGTCACCAGGAATTCCAGGGTTTCTTTTCTTTCATTGAAAGTACTTTGGGCATAAGTTGTAAGTTGGACGTAAACGAAGATGGGGAAAACAGCACAATTTGAGGATCTACGTCTGATTGAAAAGTCAAATTAAATTTCAAGTTATGGGCTACACTTGTAGGTTCCAATATGATCATAGTAAGTTTTATCAGCATAGGTTTCCATATTGTTGGGGTAGAAATCTGTGGTGTGATATATAAGCCTGATGTATGCCACCAAAGATAATGATCTGTGCTATGTGCTTAGTTCTCTGTATGCCTGCTGTACACCTTCAAGGTGTCTATGTTCTTTTAGTTATTTTTTTTATTCTTTTTAAGTTTAGAGTGAACACCAGAGGGGGTAGGGAGTGAGGGAGAGAGAGAGAGACAGAGAGAGAGAGAGAGGATCTTAAGCAATCTCCATGCTCAGCATGGAGCCCAATGCAGGACTCAATCCCACAACCCTGGGATTATGACCTGAACCAAAATCAAGAATCGGATGCTCAACTGACTATTCATCCAGGTGCCCCTGTCTCTGTTCTTTTAAAGTCCGGACATAATATATATGGATCTATTGATAATTTTCTAAAAGATGAGTATGGATTAAACAGTGTAAGTTGAGGGTGTACTAAATGACCAATATTAGGCCCATTTATATGTAAAGGTATGATTGCCTGAATGTCATCATGTGGATGTGATTTGACAATATCTTTTCCTAAAGTATTACTACCCATGGTGGGAATTAAATACTTAGTATTCCGTGTGGTAAATGCATCTCTATATTTTTAAAATAGTTTTTCTAGATTGTCCTAAATTTTTTGACTTAGTATTTTCCTTCTCACTCTTGGTTTCCACCAATCATCTATTGATTTTTTGATGTATTCTGTTCAATAAATAGAGCACAATTATGCTCCAGTAGGTAACTTTTTAGTATATTACTAGTATACGAAAAGTTTTACACTGATATGACCATGTTACTTCCATTCATCTAGTGATATTTACATCTTCGTTATTCTTTTACATCCCAGTGCATGTATATGCATGTTCTGAGATTTCTCTCTCATCATTGGAGGAGACATCTGACTGTGATTGATGCTTGGAATTTCTATTTGTCATGTCACATGTTCTACTCAAGAACATGTTCTTCATAAAATTTAAAGTTTAATAATGGGCTTACTCATGGACCATCATAATGTTTGGTTCATAGTTGAATTGTTTGGTGCATCCCTACATGATGATTTAGAATCATTTTGTAAGGTAAAGATCAAGTTATAGTCTACAAATGTCACTGGAGTATTGATAGGTGTTTTGTTACAGCACCAAATAATTTATATCCCTTCAGTGTGAGCATGAAAGATATGATACTGTCTGGACTTGAAGAAACATTTAGTATACCATCAGAGCACACAGATAAATTGCACATAACAATTCACTCTACTTTCTTTGGTTTAGCTTACTTCTTCATTGCTGTGCTAATTTTTGTCTGTGTATATACTACTGGTCTTCTCCCTGGGTTACCAGTCTGTTTTCCCTTGATCAAATCTCCAGGTCTACAGTCATGTTGGTAAAATTTGGTAAATAGTAAGAATATTTCCATTCTACATTTTGATGTGACTTTGGTCTCTGTATACCCTGATAGGTAATTGAAGAATTTTTATTGTATTAGGTCATGTTTGTAGGTCTCATAATTTAAGGTCATCTAGATTAATGGGAAATCCTATGTTGGCAATGTAGCTCAGAATAGTCAAGAGAATCATTATGTTTTAAAGAATGTGTAAATGTTTGGGACACCTGGGTGGCTTAGTCAGTAAAGTGTCTGACTTCAGCTCAGGTCGTGATCTCATGGTCTGTGGGTTTGAGCCCTACACCAGGCTCTCTGCTGACAGCTCAGAGCCTAGAGCCTACCTCAGATTCTGTGTCTCCCTCCCTCTGCCCCTTCCCTGCTCATACGTTGTGTGTCTTTCTCTCTCTCTCTCTCTCAAAAAAAAACACAAAACATTAAAAAGTTTAAAAAAATCATGTGTAAGGTTAAAAAAACAGGGATTCGTGGTGATGGGGATGCAGCAGTAGGTGTCTCACGTATGGATAGATTGCCATGATGAAGCATGTTAGGCCTTGCTGTGACATAAGTCTAACCTCTTTGCCATCAGCAGTGTTGTATTCTTGTGGGATTCCTAGGTACAGATGTTGTTTGTATAGGAATGGGGGTAGTCTGTAGTTTATTTCAGGTAAATTTTGGTGCACTCAAAGTGTCTTGTTAAATATTTTAACTGATATGGTGGGTATTGCATGGTAGATGTGCTTTGGATGGTGTGAGTGGTAGTGCCCCATTATTTTCATAATAAAAATCATCATCCATAGACAGATATTTGTAAAACACTAGTAAGATGAACAAGTAGTTGCAAAAATGGTGTTTAATTTTTTAAAAAGTCATAGACAAAATATCTTCCTATTTATATTCTAAGAAGTCAGAAAAGATAAAACCAGAATGTTCATGAGGCTCATCTTGTTTGTAAGATTGTATATAATTTTATTATCTTCTGTTTCTGTATTTACCAAATATTCAATAGTGGATGCACATTCTTTTATAGCCCAGGCTTTCCTATTTAAAATTGTCACCTCAACATACACACAGTTCCTTTCATCTTTTCCACTGTATTTTTTCTCTAAATCAGTTATCAACATCTCTCATACTATAATTTTGTTTATGATCCAAGTCTTTCCACTAGATTGAAAACTTCCCATGCAGAAATGTCAATAACCTCGTCTGGACATATGGTGATGCTCAAATAAATATTTTTGAATGAATATTCTATACTTACACAATTCTTCTTGACCTAAATAGTGAACTTAATTTTCTTTTTGCATTTTAATTCCAATATAGCTGATAGACTATATCATTTTAATTCCAATTAATCATTTTAATTCCAATATAGCTGATAGATTTGTGTCCATTTCAGGTGTACAACATAATGATCCAGTATTTCAATACTTCAGCCAGTGCTCATCACAGCAAATGTACTCGTTAATTCCCATCATCTATGTGAACTTACTTTTTAATTTTCCCAATGGGAATAGTATACATTTCACATTGTTGTCACATTAGTTTTAATGAATCTATTAGTCTAAGAAAATAAAAATAAAAATCATCATCAATGGTTCCCCTCCTTCTCTCATGCAGACGTGCATTGCCACATAGCTAAGTGATATAGTCCTTTGAATCATGATGTTTCTAAGAACCAGGCACATATCCTATGAACATTTGGTTGTGGTTCTGTGTGTGTTATCAGCATGCTTATTTTTTTGCCTTCCGAAATGATAAAATCTACTTGGCGAGCATCCTGTGAGTGTAAAACATAAACGCATATCTATAAATATGGTCTTGGGATCTGCATTAAGAGAGTACATATAATCTCTCTCGTATATAATTAGTATATCTCATCATATTTCACCAATGTGGTAGATGAGAATTTCTCCTTCATGTTTAGTATATGTGCTGCCGAAGCGAGCACGTCTCCTTCATGTTTAATTCTTTCATAGCATGGGGTATTAAGTTGTTCGTTCTATATCTCTCTGCATATGGTTTAAGCATCTTTTCTAATACATCCTCATTAGTATGTGTGTATGCGGGCAATTTTGTAATTTCTTGTAGCCATGCTTGGTCTATTGCTAAAGCCAAATGTTTGCCTTGATATTGCATAGGATTTTGATCTACTGGGTAAGGATCAGTAGAGTGCTGATAGAGCTAACTTGAGTTATTATAGATGTGTGAGAGATGTAGCTACCCTAGAACTTGGTGCTGAGGATGCAGATGGTAAAATAAAGGTGTCAGTGCTACTGTCGTGTCCTAGGCTTTGGCTCCAGGTATCCAAGCACCCATTGTGTAATTCTGTAGCTACTCTGTTGTGATAGTGTGCTAATATGCTTACGCTATTAGTAACCAGATCTGGGTTCTTTTTAGTGAGTCTTTGCATTGTGTTTAGTGGAACTCAAACGTACAAGGGAAGGGAAGGACATGAAAGTCAGTACTTGAATGTCTTGGAATACATGCTGGGTTATAATGCCAAGAGCCCATAAGAAAAGCTGGCCAACCTTTGTCCTCTGCTTCAGATTCTAATAATGTCTGATGTTAGGTGTCTCTCTCTAATTCTTTTCCTGATGGGAATGTAGGCCCTGCCTGCTGCTTTAGCTTCCCTCAGGCGTCAGTCTCTGCTCCAGAAAGGAGGAGAGAAAAAGTACAAAAGTTGTCCAGAGTACACATGACACTGAGGGTGAAGATAAGGGAGGTGGAGATGTGGGTGAATGTTGAGTTGCAATTTGGTTGTCCAGGTTGTTGCTCTGCGAATGAAGTGGAGGGTATCACAAACAATGGAGCTGTATCTGGACCAGAAGGTAGTGTTCCAACTTGAAGTTGTAGAAAAACTGTTGCTAAAAGTGTCAGACGAGTGTCCATAGCTACAAAGAGTATGGCACTGAGTAGTGAGCAATAAGCAAAATGGTGTGATCAATAGGTTGTACTGACCCACTTAACAATATTTGTAGGGTTGAAGATGCATAGTGTGTTCATTTCTGTAAATGCTAAAGATGGTGTTTTTATCAGTCTCTGTGCCTCCCTTGTTGTTCTTGCTGTTCAAGGTCTATGGCAAGAGTGGCTTCCACTGATGATACTCCTCCCAGCAAAGGAACCACCCACAATGTATGTGAAATTCACTCCCTGTTACAATACCTTAGATGGGGGCGCCTGGGTGGCGCAGTCGGTTGGGCGTCCGACTTCAGCCAGGTCACGATCTCGCGGTCTGTGAGTTCGAGCCCCGCGTCAGGCTCTGGGCTGATGGCTCAGAGCCTGGAGCCTGTTTCCGATTCTGTGTCTCCCTCTCTCTCTGCCCGTCCCCCGTTCATGCTCTGTCTCTCTCTGTCCCAAAAATAAATAAACGTTGAAAAAAAAAAAAAAGAATAGAGCATTTACAATACCTTAAATGAGTGTCTCTGTTAAGTGTCCTGTAATCAACAAGGGAGCTCAGGTTGTAATGAGGTGCACATGCAGATATCAAGTACTTAGATACAGTGTTATCAGTAAGCAACAGAAGTTTACATTCTTCATGCCTGGAAGTTTTACAGAAGCATGAAATTCTTCTGTCTGGTGCAGTATAATTTAACCTTCTGTTACCCAACAAGTGTTATTTATAGCTGGTGCTAAAATTTCACTTATAGGTGCCATTTTGTTTTTTGTTTTGTTTTGTTTTGTTTTGTTTAATTAGCACTTTCCTCTTTCACTTAGTGTTTGGGGTGCTATTGGTGGTAGTTTTTATATCTGTGAGCACTTGCAGTATTGATCCTATACCTGTTTTGCTACTATTTCTGTACCTATGGTTTAATAAAATTGCTTCTTCTCATATTGCTTTAGTCCAAGCTTTCATGACTAGATTGTGAGTAAGCAAGCTACGCTTTTGTTCAAGCACGCCATTGTATATTTCAATTGATTTAGACGTGGTAGGATTATATAGGAGGTGTAAGTTCCACATTACGTCTTGTTTTTGCCTCATTCTTGGGATGGGTTTCCTGTGAACTGAGTGCTCTGATCTGATTCTATGATGACTAGTGTGCCATAACATGCAGTGCATATTTTTAGCACTTGGATTGTTCACCTTTTGTCATTCTTCTTGCATGGATAGGGTAATTCTATTCCTCAACATATATCTACTCTGGGGTATGAATATTATTTTGTGATGCTGGCAATGGTCCTGTGTAGTCACTCTGAATTCTTTGGAAGGGTTGAACAGGTCAACTTTGTCTGGAGTGTTGATAAAAGATTTCTAAGCTTTAAAATTTCTGCAGTTCTCAATGTTTTGTTTAGCATGATACTGTAGATATTGAGTTGTTATTATATGTTTCTGTTTTCTAACCACATTTTAGCATTCTGTATACCTCCGTGTCCTGTTTGATCATGTGCCCATTTAATAATTCTGTCAGTTGGCATATCTGTGCTTTCCTGTTTTATTTCCCATTATTCCTTTGATTTATGTGTAAGTATATTTTGAATAGGCTATTTTATAAATTATGAATCATTATGGTTTTTAAGACTGATTTTAGGAATTTTAGTGAATCCCTAGAGATGGCTGGTAAGTTTGTCTGCCTGATTATTATACTTAGCACAGAGTGATCACTCTGGTGAGCTAAGATGTATGTGATAAATATAGAAATATCAGCCTGTGCTATTTTATATGTCCTTATCCCACCTGTCCTTATTTCTAATTTTCAATTGTTCTTTCCATGTCCTTGAACAAATAGGTATGAGATTAGCTACTGTCCATGAGTCTGAGAAAAGATACACCTCATTCTTATTTTCCTAAGTCAATTGTTCAATGGCCTACTTTGTGTCTATTAGTTCACCAAATTGTATGGGTTGTCCCAAACTTGATTCTCTCAGGGCTAGACTATAATTAATCCTCAAGGCCACAGCCTGCTATCATACTCTGGATGGCATCATGGGGAATGATCCATCTCTACGCTTATACATTGTTGAGTGCTGTGGATCCAGGTGGTCCCCATTGCCTGACTGCTCCAGCTTGGATAGGCTCACCCCTCAGAAACTCTAGCTAGTCCACTATTGGCTTTGCTGAGATTTCTTCAGTTAATGCAGAGCATCGACCATCCATCTTTATATCTCACTAGGAATAAATAATTTCCTTGTTATGACTTTATGGTCAATAGTAGTTCCCCTCTGTTAGAGGTCTGTTGTATGCAGTTTAGAATAGGATGTTGGAGTCTAAGTATAATTGGCTTATTTTCTATTGGTGGCTCTGCATTTTGCAGGGCTTCAAAGAGTGGCCAGTTTAGCTTTCCAGTTGGTTATATATACTTGGACTACAGGAACTTTTTGGTCCAAAATGCAGTCAGGTAAAATTTGGGATTCTTCAGTGTTTTTGTCTACCATGGCCATGTTGCAAACTCTTATGAGTTATAGGCATTCTAGTATATATTCACAGTCTTTATTAGCTGGCGCGAATGAGTTTAAAGTTCTGAAAGCATTTTTCAAATAAATAGTCTGCCTCTTGAGTTTGTCCATCTAAATTTCCTATTCTTCCTATTTACTTTGTGGATGGGTTTTAAAATGATCCCCATATGTGGTATATGCTGTTACCAATATTCAAGCAGTCTTACCAGTTTCTGAGACTGTTCTGTTGTGATAGGAGTTGAGATGCAACCTATCTTGTTGATGACTGGGTCTGTTATTTTCTTACCCTCAGAAGACCAAATTATTCCTAGAAATTTTACTGTAGTTTGGGGTCTTTGGACCTTACCTGGGTAAATCATCCTTTGAGTGTAACAAATTCAGTTGAGTCTATCTTGACCCTAGTCTGTTCTTCAAAGTTATCACTATAAAGAATGATGTCCTCAAGATAGGAAATAAGAGTTTATGTTTGTTGTGTGTTTTCTTGAAGGGCCTGGATGCCTTGTTTGTGAAGGGGTGTGGGCTATCACAGGTTTGTTAAGGTATCTTTGTGGTGAGCTAGTAAACTGATATTTTCTACCTTCCTGTGTAAATGCAGTCATGGGTTGGCTCTCTCATCAACGTGTGTAACAAAGAACATGCCAGATAAATCTATCAGTGTATAGTAATTTCTGATTCAGTAGTGATACTGCTTGTGCTACTACCTATATCTGGAAGTTCTCTCTCAATTTTGGGAGAGTGTTTGTGTAAATTCCTATAATCTGCAAATCTCCAGTAGGCACAAAAATTTGTTCCTTCAGGAGTTCCTGCATTTCTTTCACCAGTGTGTCCTTCCTTAAGGGGTATATTTGTTAATTTAGAGGGGCAGGCAGCTCAATTGCAGTCATTTTGGTGTAGCTAAGTTATTCTTTGGGGTGGCCCTATCTTTGTTGTTCACATGTTGTCTTATCCACCTTGGGGATGTTTTCTAAATTGGGTCCTATGAGGCATTTTGCCTTTCCTGGTGATGGTCATCAATTCATCAACTGTTAGGATATATCTACCCATGTTCCTGGGGTTTATTTTCCTCCTAATTCTTCAGTTAGCTTCATCTTATTTTTTTTAATTTTTGTCTTATTGCATTTTCCCTGTATCATTGTTACTGGAGACTCTGTGTCCGAAAGCATAGTGGTATATAAAGTATTTTTATTTACAAAATGGTTCCTATTGAAGTGACCCTTGTACATAAGGGCAATTTTCTCTGGCCAGGAGGCAGACTGCTAAGCCTCTATAGGGGGTTTGTCTAACTTTGTCTAGTTTGTCAGTGGTTCATCTATAAATGGGATTAGGTTTTGTGAACGGGTTATTCATACTAAATGGGTTAGTGGATCTATTCCCTGTAAGTCTACTTTCTCTAAAAGGTTGTTTGTTTCTGATTCTCTGCCACTGTAAGTATTTTCTGGGATTTCTAATTGTGTTTCTGTTTTTACAGTTAGGATTAAAAGGTAGTGGTCTACATGGTATAGTTGACCAAAAGGGTTTTAGAGGTTTTGTTCTGCTATGTCTGTTGACATTAGGGGTAGGCCTGTTTTGTGTATATCATTTAATGCTAAAGCTATATTTTGTATCTTGACTCATTTGCTTAGCAGTTCTGATCAAGGCAGTGAGTTCTGGCACCTGCAAATACAGAAACAGTTCTGTTCTGTCCTGTGGGGCACAGCTTTTAGGATGACCTTTTAAATTTGTTCTCTTGTTTTAGCATGTCTGTCCCCTGTCATAAATCATAGCCAGTAGTCTTAATCTCATTATTATTAGCTTCCCCTGCTGCTTTCCATGGAGGTGTTTCAAAGGGTAATATATTAGCTATAGGCCATTTTAATCCCTAGGCTGCTGCTACCAGGCAAACTGAGATCTTTGTGTATCAGTATAATTTTCTCCAGATAATCTAAGTTGTTGAGTAAATTCAGCACCACTGGTAATGGGTCTGAGTTGCACAGTCTCTACTCCTATGAGGAACATGTTTTGTTCTCCTTTGGTCCATAATTCCAATAGCCACAGGTTTTCACTGTCTAAATAAGTTTGTTGTAAGTCCATTGTAGTTTTTGTCATTTCTTGCCTAGTAGAGGCTTTCTGTTCAGTAAGCCTGTTTGGTTCCATATTATCATTTGTTGTATGTTTGTCTATTCTCATGGGCTTAATTTCTAGTAGATTAAAGTTCCCCAAGTCAAAAGAGAAAAAATAACCATCATCTTTAGAGTGTTGATTAGTTCCTTTTAAGGAAAAAGATGGTCTGGGTTTTCTCCTACTCTGGAGATAACATTTTGGGCTATAGTTTTTCTTTTCTGTTTGCATCAATGTTGTCTGAATCCTAAGAGCCCTGCAATTTCATATTTGCTCTTTTTAATATAGGATACAAGTCACTGGGCTGGATGACTAGATCAACATCTGGAGTCTCCTTAATTTTGAATCTATCTGGGTTAAATCTTGACTAGATCTGCATGGATCCTCAGAAGTTAATAAATAATTCAAAATACCGCTAAACAACCTCTTGAGTAATTTTGATGAGATCACTGAATAAAGCATATTCACTGATGTCCTCCTGCCTTTGATGACACAGTTCAAAAAGTCCGTTTTATTATAGACATCCTTACTAGAATGTTCCAAATTGTTTATAATATAGTGTGAGACAGTATTAAGATAAGTATTGTGAGTAGGTTTAAAATCCAAACTATAACGGCTCTATTAATTTTGCTCATTTATAGGCTATAATTTCAGTATGATGCTATAGATGATAAATGGTATATTAAGTTTAAAGGTTTTTTTAACGTTTATTTATTGTTAAGAGACAGAGAGAGACAGAACATAAGCATGGGAGGGGCAGAGAGAGGGGGAGACACAGAATCCAAAGCAGGCTCCAGGCTCTGAGCTGTCAGCACAAAGCCTGACACAGGGCTTGAACTCAAACCGCGAAATCATGACCTGAGCTGAAGTCAGATGCTCAGTCGACTGAGCCACCCAGGCGCCTCAAGTTTAAAGTTTGTCAGTCCCGGGGCGCCTGGGTGGCTCAGTCGGTTAAGCGTCCGACTTCAGCTCAGGTCACGATCTCACGGTCGGTGAGTTTGAGCCCCGCGTCGGGCTCTGGGCTGATGGCTCAGAGCCTGGAGCCTGCTTCCGATTCTGTGCCTCCCTCTCTCTCTGCCCCTCCCCCGTTCATGCTCTGTCTCTCTCTGTCTCAAAAATAAATAAACGTTAAAAAAAAAATTAAAAAAAAAGTTTGTCAGTCCAGTTTGAGCTTTACCAGTTTTTGGTTAATTGTAAATTTAGCATAATTTATCAACCTGTTTTTTTTTTTCAAGTATGAAATGTGGAATGGTATATTCCCCAGCACTGACCAATTTTAATTGTTACTTTGGGTCAGGTTGAATTGTTTTGTTCTGTGCAAATAATGGTCAGAGACTGAGATTGTCTTTGTTAATGATTTATTTAACACAAGTTAACTGTGGGAATTATAATATTTCATAAGTCAATAGCAGGATAACTCCTCTTAATAAGCCAGTAAAGAAATAACACACTCCAAACCAATGACATACTAATTGCACTTTTGTTTTAGTCTAAAGGGAGATGAAAGATATAAAGTCCAAATTACAAGCTCGTTCTTGGTAGAGTCCATCCTACTAACTAAAAGCTGGCTATTAACTGCTGGCTTAGGTTCCTTACTGCTGGGGCACATAGCTAGAGAGTCACGGCCACCAGTGTTGACATTCAAGGTGAGCTGCTCTGAAGATTGTCACTCCAAGGACTGTTACCTGGTTTGCAGAGCTGCCTATGAGGAGTACCTTTGCTGAGGCAGGATCAGATGTCCCTTCTCTTCCTGAGCCTGCTACATAGTTTACCAACAATGTTTACCAAAAGTAGCCTGGCCATCATAGAAACAGGTGTTTTAAGATCTCTGGAGAGCTCCTGAGGTGAGCAAAGAGTAGCCTTGCCCAGACAAAACAGTCTCAAGTTGCTGATCAGACTTTTTTTTACCTAATATATTACCCTTTATAACATCTCCATGGAAAGCAGCAAGGGAAGCTAATAATAATGAAATTAAGACTATTGGCTGTGATTTATGACAGGGGACAGACATGCTAAAACAAGAGAACAGATTTAAAAGGTCATCCTAAAAGCTGTGTCCCACAGGACAGAATAGAACTGTTTCTGTATTTGCAGGTGCCAGAACTCACTGACTTGATCAGAGCATCTGAGAAAATGAGTCAAGATAAAAACTACAGCTTTAGCACTATTTTTTAAAAATTATAAATGTTTATTTATTTTTGAGAGGTGAGAGGGTTTGATGAGAAAGTCCTAATATCCAATTTCAAAACAATTTTATAAAAAGCAGGTTATTCAAAACAAGTTCAAACTACAATTTTGTCTAAAACAAACTTTCAAAACATGAACTCAAAATCAAAACAAGTCAGTACACAGCAAGTGGAAAACAAGTTAATTGGATGAATTAAAAAGGCATTTTGGAAGTTAAACAAGACTTCTGGGGAGTAAGGGAAAGAAATCACACCAACAGGATCTTTTTGATAATCATACTACCTGGACAATAGGGTCAAAGTTGTTCTAAATCCCTTAGCATTTTCTTGACTCCAAAATGTATGCACAACTTACCTAGAGAATTTCTCCTAAGACCTTCCTGAAAATCGCTATTTAGCTTATGAATTGGTGGTGTTGACGTGGCAGGGGAAAGGCTAGGGTATAAATGTTTGTAAATACCATTGAAGCAAGCTAGCAAAAATTTGTTACTGATTCATGGACAAACCTGTTAGGTATCTACTTTGTTTTCCAGGAGCTCCTTATAGCAATAGTACACCAATCTACAAAATTCATTTTTTAAATGAATCTTTTAAAAAAAATTTAATTGATGTATAATTGACAAACAGCATTATATTACTTTAACATATACAACACAGTGGTTAGATATTTATATATTGCACAATGATGACCACAATATATCTAATTAATGTCCATTACCATACATTGTTACAAATTGTCTTTCTTGCAATGAGTTTAAAAAACTACTTTCTTAGTAACTTTCAAATATGCAATACAGTATTTAGTATAGTCTTGATGTTGTATATTACATCTCAGGACTTATTTTATAATTAGAAGTTTGTACCTTTTCTTTTCCTTCACTCATTTGACCCTTCTCCCTGACTGCTGCCTCTGGCAACCACCAATCTGTTCTCTGTGGAGTTGACTTTTTACATAAAGTAGTGGCTTCTCAGTGAACATACTTAAATGAATGAATAAACTTAAGGTTCAGTTTAAGACACTATTTCTTCCTGGAAAATCTCCCTGGACTTTGCTCCTCTTCAAATTGGTTGAATGCCTTTCCTAGGTTCTCTCACAGTTCCTGCCCACCCCCCCCCCCCACCTGCCCCATTATATGGCACAGATCTTGATTTCCTGGAACTGTGATTAGTGATGGCAAGCCCCATGTATATTTTGTCCACAGCTTTATCACTTTAATAAGCATTTGTTTAAGTAATGAATGAAACATATTTGAAATTTAATATGATTAAAATAGTGCGTATTTCTGGAATCTTTGTGAAGGGATGGCTTCAAAGTTCTACAGATATTGGTTTTATGTTTTCATTGTGCCAGCCCTTAAATCCTGCAAAGTAATTTCTTATATGGCCTCTTGACTTACCGTCTTTGATTTTGACCTGACCCAAATTTTACTTTTGGAGTCTGTTGAGAAGTTGAGCATCAGTCTTGAATGTCTTGTAAAATGATGTAATAAAAGAGCTAGCCTATAAAGCAGATAGGGGTTCGCACACTTTATGCAATCTCCATGTGAAGGACTTACTATAAAACACATTATTTCACAGATTTTGGTAACTTCAAGATATCTCATGGTAAATATATAAAAACCATCTTTGTGAAAAGCATATATTGTCCCCTATCTTAACTGTTATGCAAATCTGGATTTTTGTAATAACAGAAAATCACAATAGGTCACTCTAATTCATCTCCCCAATCCTACCAATGACAATACATCCAACATTTTCTATTGTGTTTTTCTTTTGTGTAAGTATTCTGATTTACATGTATATCTAGACTGTTACTTTCACAAAGTGCTAATTGATTCTTATTTCCTCAGTTCAAAGAAGCTTATTAAGTTCTTACTGAATATTTGTAATTTGAAGTGATCCATCTATTCCTCAAACATTTGTTAACTGCCTGACAAGTATCAGGCACTCCATGAGGCACTGGAAATTCAAAGACAAAACACAGTGCTTCTTTCTGAGGTATCTTAGCTTTATAATGGAAGCAGATACCTGGATATGTATTTTTTAAATTCATTGAGATTGGTGGTCTGATAGGCACGGATTTAGGATGGGGCACCAAAGAGGGAATGTTCAACCTTCCGGTGGTGATGGTGGGCAGAGTGGAAGTAGTCAGGGAGAATGTCTAAGTTGAGAAAAGAGAGAGTTGGATTTCTTTTCATGAGAAGGAGAGTAAAGATGGATGATGGTCAAAGAGAACACTGGTGAAGACGTGAAGCCATGCAGTAAGATATTTTGTTCACAGATGTTACAAGCTCCTAGGCATCAATGAAGAAAAGGCAGGAAATGGCATTGGACAGGTAACCAGAATCCAGATCATAGAGGTCCAAAACAACTTTGCTACAGTTTTCAATCTTAAAGAAATTGTAAAGTTTTAAGTATGAAGGTATTGGTATGGAGGATAGATGGGAGGAGAGAAAAGAATGAAACCAGCCAGAAGTATCTCTTAAGAAGTGGTTCTGCACGCTAACTGGGCAGTCATGAGGGCCTGATATAGCACATTTGGGGGATAAGTAGAATTAGAAGAACTTAATCATCAATATGGTATAAGGGAGAGAGAGCAATCCAGGATGACATCCAGTTTCCTTACTTAGGTGAATGGTGTTAAATGGTGGCATCAGTTCCCAGCATAGGGATCATAAAAAGAAAACAGATTTAAGGTTAGTTTCTTCTACTGAATTGAAGTGTCTCAACGATAATAAGTACTGGATAGTTGGATATGAGTTCTGCATAACAGGAAAGAGATCTGTGGTGGGTAAGTGTATAGATTGAAAGGTTATCTGGGTGAAACTGATAGTTGAGCCTCTGCACCTGGGCAAAATTACTTGGGGACATTATTAAAGTGAAAAGTTAGTGGAAGACAGAACCTTGGTTACCACCACCATTGATAAGGAAAGGGAAAGGAACAGAAGCCAATAGTGAAGACGGATAAAAGATTCAATAAATAAGGGAGAAGAACCCAGATGTCATGGAACAATGCTCTCAAAGAGAAAATAGAGCTTCATAGAGGACATTTTCATTTATGTGAAGATGTTAAACAGAATGAGAACCAGATTGAGTCCATATTAATTAGCAACAAAGTATAAATGAGGAAAATGAATTCATATCCCTGACAAGAGTAGCTTCAGTGGTATATTGGGTTTTCAGGTAGGAAATGAGAAGGTGGAGGTCATAAGTGAACTGGTTTTCCAAGTAGCCCTGCTGCAGTGGGAGGAAGTGATACAGATAGATATGGAAGTGTCTGCCACAGAGCAGACAAAATGTAGTTATGTGTGAGTATATTTATAATTTAGGAGAAGGTTTTAGCTGTTTTATGTGAAGAGGCTCACACACAGTACTGAAGGCAGGGTGGGATAGGAAGAAAAAGAAAAACATATTGATAGAATGAGTCTAATGGTGAGATGTGTGGTGGGGGGAGAATTAACTTTGGAAAGGGGAAGGGACATTTCTTCATATAAAACCAATGAGAGGGTACTGTTATAGAATAATACAGATAAACTGATAGCTGTTTAACATCATTTGATTTCTAGTAACTTGAAATACCCTGTATTTCTCTGCTGTCTTTTGGAGATAGTTTAAAGGAAGTGAGATACAGGCTCACCTTTTTACTTTTCTTTTCCAATGATTAATTTCTTGCATAGCAGCAAGTCACGGGCTCTTCCTTTGACAACTTGCACTTGTGTTCTCCTTATTATACACTCTGAAGAGGTGGGTTGTGTCTTTGTTGATGTCAGTCAGCAAAGATTAAAGTGCATTGCAAGCCTCTGTGAACGCTGCTAGGGTGATGCCCTCAAAACTTAGGCTTGTGACTTGAATCTACTTTTCAAATTTCCAGTAGAATGACTCACAGCCTGCAAAGGCATACCCTTTTCTCCTCCAGTTTTCCAAGGACAGAGTTTTGACATGTGTCCAGGGGATGCTTAAAGCCCCTATTTTTTTTTCTTTAGCTTTAATTATCCATCTGGTTTTTCAGACAATTTATTATACCCTAAAAAATCTGAACAGATGGGATATAACAATTGAAATGGGGTAAGCAATGGGGAGTTCAGGCAAAGCAAAGACTGAACCCAAAGAGCCCATAACACGTATGATCTCACCTAATGCATACATCATCTCAGACACAGACTTCATTATTATAGCTGAAGACAAGCAGCAACTGCTGGTATCACGTTGTTATAGGTATCAGTTGAGGAATGGTGGGAGAGGCATGTGTTGGTTCACATGGAGGGACTGATACTTGTCAGAAGGGTATACTTATACTAGATGGGGCATAATCATGTATATTATAGGAGTGTGGGAGACAGAGTCAGATTCAGTAAGTTATATGAGATATAGTACTTTGGACTCAGCAGCCAAAGAAGGGGAAAGTGATTTACCACTTCCTCATCCAGACCATGGGACATAACTGTCTAGGTCCCATGGTCTGGATTTCTGGGTGTTCTTGTCCTGGAGACACATTGAGTCTTTTTGTTTAAGAGCTGAATTGCCAGCTATAGCCATACTACAAAAGATAACTTTGCCATGCTGTCTTTGTTGGTAAGGTGTAGGTCTGGGTCTAAGGACTACATTGGCCAACAAGGCAACATAAAGGAATGAAGAGAGCTGAATGTAAAACAGTATGGAGCATTGAGGACTGAGAAAAGTTGTGGGTGTGTGCCCCAGTCTGAAATGCTTCTTAATTGTTGTTCACTCTTAACATTCAGGAATGTGGATCCAGTTGGTCAGGTCTTTTGATTTACTAACTGAAGTCACAAATAATGAATTCTAAAGTGAATTCACTTCTAATTATTCTCTCATATGGTATAACCTACGTTGTGGATGAAACAGATGGTTCTGTATTTAACTGACTGCTTCTGGGACTTCTGGTCTGTGTCCTTCAATTTAGTGAACTTGGATCATCTGAGGCAGGAAGGAGTTGTTTCCAAGGAGGGTGTAGTAATCACAAAGCTCCTTAAGACTCAGAGGACCAAAAAGTGGCAGCCTGTGTGAGTGGTTGACCCAAGTCCTACTCACCTCTAAGGGCACCTTCAGAGATTTAGGTACAAAACCCTATTCGTTTGGAAAACACAGCAAATGTTCCAAAGCAGAAATTGGCTTAGCAAGAAAAGAGCTATTACAGGGAAGCAGGAAGATAGGTTCTTCATTGGACCTGAACAAGACACAATGAATTAGGATGTTCTGGACTGAAAACCGGGGCTTTTCCTTGTTTCTCCTGAAGTATGGAAGCCTGATAATTCAGAAACAACCTAGGGGAAGCAGAGGTAGCATGAAAAGGACTGAGCCAAATTTCTTGATAGCTCTGGGCAGTGAGGAGGCTTGAGGAAGATATTCTAAGATTAAGGGATATAAATAAATGTGGCATTACTTATGCTCCAAACTTATAGGACATCCAAGGGATTGTGGCAACTCTTGGGTGGGACCATCCCAAGACACATTGTGAGCTCTGTGGAGAAAGGGATTGTGGCAGAAGCTGGAGCAGTGATTTCTTGTTGGAATCTATGAGACTGAAAACTACACTGTGTTGTCCAGAGTGATAACAAGTGGGTGGAAAGGCATTATTCTCAATTTCATTTTGAGATGCCCTGAGGTACTGATGCCTTGAGCACTCAAATGCAGGGAATGATAGGCTTGCAGTTGATTCTTGCTTTGGATTCTTTGGCAGCTTGAGAGGTCGCGGTTTTTAAGATGTTAGGAGGGAGAACCTTTGGATTGGACATCAGGATTTGATGATGTTAGGAGGGAGAACCTTTGGATTGGACACCAGCAGCACTGCGTGCAGGGAGGCTTCAGATAGCACAGATGATAGAGCAGGAGACCTTTTAGTGCACCATGGCCAGAAGACATGGTCTCAGACAGTAAAACCTTGGTTTACAAGCATAATTTATTCTGGAAACATGCTTGTAATCCAAAGCACTTGTATATCAAAGTGAATTTCTCCATAATAAATGATGAAACCTCAGATGATTTGTTCCACAGCCCAAAAATAGTCATATAAAAAAGATTACAACATTGTAATATAATACAAAATAATAAAGAAAATACAAAATATAAAGAAAAATGAACTAATCAACCTGCATTTACCTTTAAAAACCTCTTTGTGGCTTGTGTGAGAAAGAGAAGACAGAGGAGGCTTATTGTGTAGGACAACTTTCACTATCACTAATGGATGTTGACTACAGTACAGTATTCATAAACTCTGGCCATGTACTGTATTTAAGGTAACTGGCAATAAGGCAGCAGAGGAAAGGGTCTATATATGCAGGCAGCCTGACCTAGAATAAAGCTAAGCATTCCTAAGCTTACTCTTGTATGGAAAAGCAAAGGACTGTCCATAGATGCTTTGAAGGGACAAAACACACTAGTTCCAGTTGTGGGCACCTTCCAACGTTCTGAAAAATCACTGATTTCTGGCAAACACCATGGCCTGAGACACAGCATCTGAGCATGGGAGAGGATCACCCACAATCCTGCGGAGAGAGAGAGAGAGCGAGCGAGAGAGAACAAACAATTGGCTCAGTTGTGATCATGTGATGTTCGGCATCACTTCGTATTGCAAGACATCGCTTATTTATCAAGTTAAAATTTATTAGAAATGTTTACTTGTTTTGCAGAACACTCATGGAACAAGTTATTCATAATCCAAGTTTTACTGTACTTGAGACACAGCCGAGGACTTCCACATATAACTGGATGAGACTTTGATGCGGTCTTAAAAGAAAATGGAGACAAAATTAATGCAATTTTCGTAATTCGCCACTGCAGACGAATTGTACTTTCAAGTGACGTCAGAGGACACTTCAGTTATATTTTCGTTTTATAACTGAACATGCAGTCATTACAGTTAAGGTGCTTGCCCAACCTGTCCTCAATGTTTTGTGGTAAAACTCAGATTTAAATTCTGGGCTCTCGACTTCAGGTTCACCATCTACTTCATTATACCTTTGCTGCCTTGCAACCCACATATCAATTGATTATTTTTTTCTCAAAATTTTGCTTAGGAAATATCTTATAAGTAGAGGCATGATCGTAAATACTTGGAGATCACTTAAAAACCCACTGGCTATACTTATTTTAATATATGTTGGTATATACTTACAAAGAGTAAGTAAATGGAGTGTCAGAAGCTATAGGCCGAGTTCCAGAAAAAATAATTGTAATAATCATGAAATGCCACATTAGCATAAATAAAATAGAAAGCAGGAAAATGAGGTTCTTTTTTTTAATATGAAATTTATAGTCAAATTGGTTTCCATACAACACCCAGTGCTCATCCCAACAGGTGCCCTACTCAATACCCATCCCCCCCCCTCCCCTCCCTCCCACCCCCCATCAACCCTCAGTTTGTTCTCAGTTTTTAAGAGTCTCTTATGTTTTGGCTCCCTCTCTCTCTAACCTCTTTTTTTTTTTCCTTCCCCTCCCCCATGGACTTCTGTTAAGTTTCTCAGGATCCACATAAGAGTGAAAACATGTGGTATCTGTATTTCTTTGTATGACTTATTTCACTTAGCATAACACTCTTCAGTTCCATCCATGTTGATACAAAAGGCTATATTTCATTCTTTCTCATTGCCACATAGTACTCCATTGTGTATATAAACCACAATTTCTTTATCCATTCATCAGTTGATGGACACTTAGGCTCTTGCCATAATTTGGCTATTGTTGAGAGTGCTGCTATAAACACTGCAGTATAAGTGCCCCTTTGGATCAGTACTCCTGTATCTCTTGGGTAAATTCCTAGCAGTGCTCTTGCCGGGTCATAGGATAGAACTATTTTTAATTTTTTGAGGAACCTCCACGCTGTTTTCCAGAGATTCTTAAACACATCAAAAAGTGAGCAGTTGTGGTAAGTATGCAATTCAGATTCATACCGCACAAAGAAAGGGAACCATTGGCGCTCCTCTCTCCCAGGATACCTGGCTGTGGCTTGGGTGCTGACACTCATCTCAGGTAGCAAATTCCTTCTTTTCAAATAAAGAACATTTCACGTAGATTTAGTCAATCTTTACCTATTCTCTGTCTCAGTAGTCTCCAGCTTCAGTAGGCCTGCCTTCTGACAGCTCCCAGTGGACACTTCTGTTGTTGATGATGATATGTTGTCCACCTACATGGTTGCCTCTCCTCATACTTCCTAGACCCCACTAAGATGATTCAGTGAGGAGTGTCCTCCACAATCACTGACCTTGCTCATCTGTAATTCACATTGCTGGGGCATGAAAACTTGTTGCCCATAAATGGCTTAAAACTTTGTACCATAGAGGTACTTGGCACAAGGCTGAAAAATCAGTAGGAGCTTGGAATTCATAGTTACACTCCTTGGATTTTTTTTTTTTTTACATTAAACAGTGTTCTGAAAGAGGGAGGTATTTGGAGGAAATCAAGTTACAACTTAGCCTTTGAAAGTTACATAAGAAATAGCTTTCATGTTTCAGTATGAGTGCCACCAAGGTATAGTCCATCTTTTTTTTGTTTGTTTGTTTTTTGTTTTTTAATTTTAGAGAGAGAAAGAGAGCATGAGCGAGGAAGAAGGAGAGAGGGGGAGAGAGAAAGAATCTCAGGCAGGCTCCATGTTTAGCATAGAGCTTGAGCCCATGACGCTAGGATCAGGACCTGAGGTGAAACTAAGATTGGATGCTTGACCGACTGAGTCACCCAGATGCCCCTGCATGCCATCTTTTTAAGCTCACAAACCATATTCAATCTCCTGTTGCATATTGTAAGATTGGAAGCACTATTTGTATGCAGCCTCAGTCTACCAGCTTCTAACTACCAAGTCCTGTTATTATTCTGTTTGTGCAATTGGAAAATGTTGTATCTTCCATTAAGTCATTCTATAACAGTACAGATGCCTAATAATTAAGTTGACTTAATCTGGACTAAATATAGGTAATCAATATAGGATGCTTTGCAAAACTATAAATAATAGAAGGAATGAAACGGGAATCTCAGTCAGAAAACATAACTTCTCCAGATGTCATTCTCTTTATCCACTAAGATACAATGACTGACCCATAGTAGACACTCAACAAACATCTTTTGAATAAGCAGGTGAATGTATGTATGGATGAATGGCTAATTTACTCAGTTATGATTGCTTGGCTTAATTTCAGGGCTAGGATAAGGATAAACTGAAATAAAATATAAGTATATATTTAAAACTATATATTTATTGTCAGAAAGACTTGGATTAAGATCCTGCCTCTGGTATTTACAAGCTGTGCTATGATGAGTAAGTCGCTTAACCTTTGCACAAGACCTGGCCCATGAAGAGCAAGTGCTAGGTAGGTGAGTGCTATCATTTGTGAAAGGACTGATGTGTAGTGCAAGGTGTTTTCTTTTTTGTATTTGTCACTTGGCAGTTTTATAATCTGATAAATGTTTCTCTACAGATCTAGCAATCCATATTTCACACATTTCTTTTAAGTGACAGAAAAATAACATTTTATGCTATAAATAATGTTCTCCCAAACAAAAAAGTTACATGTTCTAAAAACTAAGATAATAACTAGGAGATATAAGCCACTGATAGTCTGGTGTTTTATGCTGGTTATTATTTTAGCTAATAAGTCTTCATGAAAGTCATTTTGAGCAGGGAGCTGCCAGTCACCTCTCAGCTTAGGTATTTAAAGAGCTGTGTTTGGTGATTTAGCACCAAATATTCAGGACAGGGCTGGCTATATGTCTTTGTACAGTCCCCTCATAAATATGCAATATCCATCATAGGCATTATTGAGAAGAATGTCATTCACATGAACTCATTTGTCATTTTAAGCAATTTTTAAGAAAATAATAATTTATCTCTAAGCACAGAGGGCACGTGAAACAAAATGAAGCTGCTGGTGCATATGTATGGGACATAAACATTACCCTTTTCTGTCCTTCTCCGGTGTCCCATGAATTTTTCAATTCTTACTGAAGACTTTTTAATCTTAAAAGACATTCTTTCTCCTTTATTATTATAGTGCTGCCCAGTTATCTGGAGGTATCAGCAAATAGGCTGTGTTGTACATAATGTTTTCCATGTATCTGAAATGAAGCCCTTTGGGGGCCAATTTGTGGAAGGAGAAAATCAGTTAACTCAGGTAAAGTTGGATTTTCCATATTCCACAGCATCTGTAGTTCTCCCATGTTCTGAGTATATTATCTGATAGGGACAGTTGTGGTATGTTCAGTTGTTTTTTCCTATAATAAAGTGATCAAACAAACAAGAATCCCAAACAATCCAAATGCTATGATTTCAAGTTACTATCTTTGATTTCTCTTTTGTTTTGTTTTTGTTTTTTTTCTAACTGAGACTGTCGTTCATCACTTTTTGCTCCTGCCAGGCTTTTTACTGCTGGTCCTTACTGCCTTGCCTTTTCTGATTTACTGCTTTGTGTGTCTCCTCTCTTCCCCCCCCCCCCCACCCCTTCCCTCACTTTTCTCTTTCTTCAAGAAACTGTTTTTTTTTTAATTTTTTTAACCTTTATTTATTTTTTTGAAACAGAGAGAGACAGAGCATGAATGGGGGAGGGTCAGAGGGAGAGGGAGACACAGAATCCAAAACAGGCTCCAGGCTCTGAGCTGTCAGCACAGAGCCGGATGCGGGGCTCGAACTCACAGACCACGAGATCATGACCTGAGCCGAAGTTGGAAGCTCAACTGACTGAGCCACTCAGGCACCCCAAGAAACTGTTGTTAAGTGCCTGCTCTGGGCATGGGCCCCACCTTGTGCTGATGGTGCACTGATGCATGGACACCATTCCTGCCTCCTGCCTCCTGCCACACAGAGTCTGGAAGGGAGCAGACTGGCAATGAAGATACAACATCCTGTGAGCTAATTAATTCTAAAGGCAGTCTAGTGGGGGAACAGAATCCTAACAGAGAATTAAAAGACCATACATTATTTGTGGAAGTGCATATCAAGTGATAGGGCAGCCTATGGAAGACAATGTGTCTAGATAATACAACAAATAGGAACAGAAAGGTTTAAGTAAAGAACTAAGAAATTTTTCTCAGATTGAAATACAACCTTTAGCAGCTCTTTTGTCTGCCTTATCTGTTTTGCTTTGCTCATTGTCTGAGTTGGCTCATTGCCTGAGTTTTGTGTGGTTGGGCAATTGTGATGTGATGTTACACTATTTGTTTGCAATAGAGCTGCACTCTAGTCCTTATTTTTCTTGCCTATTGCCTACCAGAAATCATAAGCCCCATTCGTGAGTACACTGGTCTCAGGGGGTGGTTTGTTTTAAAGTTAGGAAGCCATGCATCTGGTGTCTTTTGTCACTCTGCTGGCACAGAAAATGTAGAGTAATTGAGAATTAGGATAAATCCTCAAAAGTCCTAGAAATTATAAAAAGTCTAATATGCATTTCATTCCCTCCTGTGTATTTTACATTTTAGATGTGGTCAGAAAAGTCATTTTAATTTCACATTTCTGTCTCTAAATAGTTTTACATTTTGAAAGTAGATATAATTGGCTTTTTAAGGAAAACCAGTATGGAACACCATCCTGATAAGAGACCATTTAATTGTGCCATCCAGTTTTAATGCCTGAGGTTTCTTCTTCTTTCAAGTCATGCTGAAAGTATTTTAAATAGATGTCTTAGAAATCCTGTGCCCCTGGGTGCCTGGGTGGCTCAGTCGGTTGAGTGTCCAACTTCGGCTCAGGTCATGATCTCACAGCTCGTGAGTTCGAGCCCTGCATCAGGCTCTGTGCTGACAGTTCAGAGCCTGGAGCCTGCTTTGGATTCTGTGTCTCCCTCTATCTCTGCCCCTCTCCCACTCATGCTCTGTCTCTCTCTCTTTCAAAAGTAAATAAACATTAAAAGAAAAAAAAAAGAAGTCCTCTGCCCCCACAGAGTGAATCTGTTTCTTATTGTTGGAATCAGTTCTGATTCCTAATGTTCAAATATCTCTCTGTAGGAGATGAATAGATGGGAAAACATCTACTTTTATTATTTTCTTCCTTCTATTTTTTTGAGGGGGTGATATGTTATTCACATTCGGATTTAGCTAATAACTTTCCAGTCACATGTTTATCCTAATACCTAAGGTGATATTTTTCCTTCACTACTTGTGCTGTGTTCTCCAAGTTTTGATGTTCCATGTTAATTAGTCATTAAATTATTTTATTCATTTTTTATTTTTATTTTAAAAAAATGTTTATCCAATTTTTGACATAGAGAAAGAGAGAGAGAGAATGAATGAATGAGTGGGGAGGCACAGAGAGAGAGGGAAACACAGAATCCGATGCAGTCTCCAGGCTCCATGCTGTCAACACAGTGCCCATTGCGGGGCTTGAACTCATGAACAGTGAGATCATGACCTTAGCTGAAGTCAGATGCTTAACCGACTGAGCCCCCCAGGTACCCCAATTGTCATTGAATTCTAAACATTAATTTCTATTCCGATTTCTTTAATACAGAAATGTTTCAAAAAGTGCTCATTTTGACTTTGATTACCAATTTTTGTGCATTTTGTTCAGACAACATGATTTCATTACACATATTCTTTACTATTTCTGGATGATTTGTTTTGTGATCAGGCACACTTTTTAATTAATGTGCCAGGTGTTTGTGAAATGAATGGGTATCTTCTTTTGGGGTACAAGGTTTCAGATGCATCCAGTATATTCAAATATTCCATAAACTTGATATTATCAAGATCTTTAATTTGATCAAGCTTAGTCTTCATTAGGTTATATTAGAGAATGAATCATTTACCCATGAGAAGCATGTGATGATCAGTGTGAAATAGAAATTTTGAAGCCTATAAAAAATGAGTCATTCTGTGGTGCCTCAGCAGTGCCCTAAGCCTCCGTTCTGTCTGTGTTTCTCTGTGTGACTTGGGATGAAGCTTCTCAGGTATTTACCTGTATAGTGGAAATAATGACCTTTGCTCTACCTTCTTTACAGAATTGTAAAGCAAAAGATAAGCTCCAATAGCCCACTCTTCTGTGAGGATTGCTTACAAAGCAAGGATGTTTTAGGGATATTTTCTTTGCTACTTTAGATGCTTTACTTATGAAAAATGAGATACTATTAAATAGTATATAGGCATTTTCCTTAGGATTTTTTTTACATGTTTTCTATTTTGTTTAGTGAGGAGTAATACAGTTAGCAAAAATCAAAATGATGTAAGCAAGGTTAACATCAGCCCTTCCCATGGGGGACAGGAGATAAGACATTTGTGAAACATTTGTGTTTCAATGCAAGTAGAGGAGATCATAGCTTGTCTGCAAATATGACTTTATTTGGAAGTAGGATCATTGCAGATGTAATCAAATTAAGATGTGATCATAATTGATTAGGGTGGGTCCTAATTCAGTTATCTGTATCTTTATAAGAGAGAAATTGGACTTAGAAACATACTGAAAAAGGTCGTGTGAAACTGAATCAGAATATGTTTTCCTTGGCCAGGGAACAGCAAGGATTCCCAGCCACTACCAGAAACTGGAAGTGGCTGGTGAATCCTTGCCTACAGGTTTCAGAGGGAGCATCACCCTGGTGACACCTTGATTTCAGACTTCCAGGCTCCAGAACGATGAAAGGGTACATTTCTATTGTTCTAAATCACCCCGTTTGTGGTATGTTGTTACGGCAGTCCCAGGAAACTAATGCACCAGTGGCCTTGCTTGAACACCTTCTCTTTCCTTAATTCTCATCTTTGAACATCTAATCCCTTCTTAAGAGTTCTTCTGTCTCTACCATGATCTATCTATTGAGGTCTGGTTCCATATTTTTAACTCTTTCAATATCTTCACCTAGATTTTCCGCTGGAGAATCCCATTTCATATCTGGAGTCCGTCACCATTCCGTTAAACCTGAAGTTCAGTTACCCCTTTGTGTTTGTGGCCTCACTCTCCTCTGGCTACCCAGACTTCATGTGGAAGGGTCCTCCTTGACTCTCTTTCTTCTTTTATACATCCCACAGATGTAATCAGTATTTAGGTCCTTAGGAACCATAACACACATGAGCTCATTTTTTGCTTTTTATTTCCACCTTTTTCGGACCATCCCAATGGTGCTCTGATGGTTTCACTTCTTTTGGTCTCTCTCATGTTATCTTAATATGTCTTTGGAAAATTGTTATGCCTCAGCTCTGATGGTAGTACTCCCTTGCTTAGATAATTTCAGCACCTTGTCCCAGACTTGCATAGTAAGGTCCACCCTGACATGTTCCTACTTCCTTCAACACATTGACCTCCAATCCCTTTCATGTATACTATTTATCTCAATTAACATTATTTTTCATGTCAAGTTTTAGTATCTTAGTATGTTGTTTTTTCTTCTTCTTCCTATCTGGATCATTTTTTGCTTCCTTATCCACAAGTCAAAATCTGACTTATCATTCAAGTTCAAAGATCACCTCCTCTGGTCCTTATCAATGCTTGACCTATTTTATGTTCTATGTACATGTCTTATACATGCTGCTAGACTATAAGCTCAATGAATGGAAGGATATGATTTATCTGTTATACACTTAATTCAGTGCCTTGGACATAGCAGACTCCCAGTAGATATCTTTTGAATAAATTAGTACTTACGTCTAATGAAAACTCATCAATTAAAAATTACTTAACTGAGTATTTCTCCCTGCCTCTATCTCCTGATTGTGAACTTTTTTTTCAGTCTGTATATTTTTGACAGGACCCCCCTCCTTCACTCACACCCCCCACCCCCACCAAAAAAAAAAAAGAAAAAAGAAACCATGCATATCATTTTGTTTTCTTGTTCTCTTATCACAATAAAACAAATTAAAGAAGACTTTCTTAGTTAAAGCATGTTACTGTCCTGAGATACTACACATGTGTTGTGTTTATTAAATAGTCTTGGGAGGGGCGCCTGGGTGGCTTAGCCGGTTGAGCATCCAACTTTGGCTCAGGTCATGATCTCATGGTTCCTGAGTTTGAGCCTCATGTTGGGCTCTGTACTGATGGCTCAGAGCCTGGAGCCTGCTTCGGATTCTGTGTCTCCCTCTCTCTCTGCCCCTCCCTCGCTCTCTCTCTCTCTCTCTCTCTCTCTCTCTCTCAAAAATAAATAAACATTAAAAAAAATTTAAAGAAACTTAAAAAAATATTCTTTGGAAATTTTATGACTTTTTCTAATTGTTGGATGACAACCCCATACAAGGGGTTGGCCTCCGGCACATTTGCTGAACTATGTGTGCATAGTGATAGGCAGAAAATTCTTGGAGATAACTGGTTAAGCATTTTACAGTGTACTGCTAGTGCTCCATTACAGGTACAGAAGACAGGGAAAGTGTCTGTGTGTCCCAGGTTTGGAAAAAACCCTTTGGGCTGGACCAGGGTTCTGCTCCTCTGTGCCCAAGGCCACACTGCTTGGGAAAAGCTGAGTACAGGTGCTGCCAGGGTGTTGGCTAGAAGCTGCACAAAGGAAGACGTTCTCACACATGGACTTTTACTAAGAACCTCTAGACTGCTCAACATTCTTAGAGGTAACATTAAATCTGTTGCAGCTTCAGAGGCATTGAATACTATGTATACATGATACACAGACTCAAAGGCTGGCTCTTCTAACCTAACACCTTATATAATGCCTAGAATGAGCAGATATTAAAGAAATGCATATTGGTGTTGTAGATCATTTTATGTCTTATTTTTTAATTCATCCGAACTTTTTTTGCTATTAAAATAAATATTATTTGTGAAGCTAATGCCTACTTATTAAAGGAAGCCTCAAATTGAATATCGTGACTTTCTTTATAAGGCTTCTTCAAAGATAATGCTTCAAGCATGGAATGATATTAGAAAGGCCAACAATAAAAGAGTAAAATTATTTTAAAGTGGGCAATGTTTATGGAGAAAAGCTCAGTTTACCAGAGGCAAAGGAGGGGTGACTTAGGATGGTTTTTACATGGCATTAACTTGCACAACAATTTTTTTTTTGTGTTGTATCTACCTTAGTGCTTTAAATAGACTTAGAGTTTAGTGGAAACAAACACATACTGCTCCAGGTATCCTAACAGATAACTTCCAGTGTAATATTGGGAAAGCCCATCACCTCTGTGGGTGCACTCTGGCTTCCTCACTTGTGTGGCTGAGGCCAGGTGCAAGGCTGAGTGTCTAGGATGTAGACTGAGGAAGAGCAGCGACCTCTCTCTCTCACTGCATGTTCGTGATGTGCCATCCTCCGAGCTAAGCCCTTTCTGTACATCCACACATTTGATCTTCCCCTAACTTTGGGTTGCAGGAGCCCCACCAACCTGCTCTAGTCCCTTCAGCTGGTAAGTGCCAGAGGCAAGGTGTGGATAAATCTGTCGTATTTACCTCTACACTGTGCTATGAGAACAATGACAGGGAGAGCTGAGTGGAAGGATCAGAATGTTTCTTTTTATTTGTTTAATAAAAAGGGCTCTCCTTGTCTTTTCCTTAAAAAAAAAAAGTATACATTATCCAGGAAAAAATGTATTTCTTGAGGAGTTAGAATATATGCATAAGAGTCAATAGCAGAAATACATACTGGAATAGGACTGAGAACACCTAATATCTCCTTCAATCTGGCATTAGCAAATGCTGGTATCTTAGGAAATTATCTCCTCCATGGCTCAGCCTTTTCATTTGTAAAATTGAAACAATCTTGCCCTGTTGAACAAAATGAGACCATGTACATAAAACAGAAAACGTCTG
Source organism: Prionailurus bengalensis (assembly GCF_016509475.1). Classification (NCBI taxonomy): domain Eukaryota; kingdom Metazoa; phylum Chordata; class Mammalia; order Carnivora; family Felidae; genus Prionailurus; species Prionailurus bengalensis. The sequence continues at coordinate 5,083,543 of NC_057346.1, forward strand.
AGGTATATAACACAGTAGCAAGGTAAATTATTATCCATTCCCTCTTTGGCCACACTCCTGATTCCTGTTCTCCCTTTTGAACCCTGCCAGGAAGGGATGAACAATGTGCATGGGCCGGGGCGGGGGGGGGGGGGGGAGGGGGACCAAGATGGGTACTGTGAACATCTGAAAGATTAGCTCTAACTTCAGCTGTGCGTTGGGTAAGTGAATCTCAAAGAGGCAGGAGTTTCTGGAGAGCTTTAAATTCATATCATAGTGGTGTGATAAAATTAGATGTCCAGTGACAAGGTAATGCAATCACTTGATAGGAAATAATTTCACTCTGCTAACTAAGGGCTGGGATTACTGAAAATGTCGGAAGGAAGAGAACAGGCAACATTGTAGGTGTTCATGCATTTTCTCGATTTTCCTTTGTTCTTTGTGGTTAAGTGTCAAGGTGTGTGTAATATAGGCAGACCTAAGATGATGTGTAAAATGTCCTTTACAGGTTCCTGCATTAGACTGTATGCTTCTGTTACCTGCCCCCAAATTGCTGTAAAGAAACCTAATTCCCAGTCTGATGGTATTTGCAGGTGAGGCCTTTGGGAGGTAATTATGTCGTGAGAGTAGAGCCCTCCTGAGTGGGATTAGTGCCCTTATAGAGGAGACCCCACAGAGCTCCCATGGCCCCTCCTGTTGTGTAGTGACACAGCAAGTAAATGGCTATGAACTAGGAAGCAGGCCCTTCCTGGATGCCTTTGCTGGTGCCTTGATCTTGGTCTTCCAACCTCCAGAACTGTGAGAAGTTCCTCCTTTTTATAAGCCACCCAGTCTATGGTATAGACTGGGCCAAATTGACTAAGACAGTTCATCAGTAACCTAAATTTTTCTGGTGGACTGGATTATACATAACAACAATAATATAAATCCTATTCCTTAGCTATGATAGCTGCAGGTAAAATTAATCTCCATCAAATATTGCTCCAAATTCACCAGTTAAATGTGAATGTGAAGTTCAGCCCTAATGGAAGAAAGGGGAGGGGGGTTTCTTTCTTAGGGATTGTATTCATTTCTGAGGGCTGCCATATCAAATGGCCAGAAACTGCACAGTTTAAAACAACAGAAAAACATTCTTAGTTTCGTTCTGGAGGCTAGAGGTCTCATACCAACCTTCCTCCATTGCTTTAGGGGGAAAGAATCCTTTCTTGTCTCAGCCAGATTCCAGTAGCCTCACATGTCCTTAGTCTGTGGCAACATGCCTTCATTCTCTGCTTCCATCTTTATGTTGCCATCCATGTCTGTGACGTTACTTGACCTTCTCCTCTGCATGTGTCATTGTCCACATTTCCCTCTTACCATGGCACCAGTCCTACTGGATGAGGGCCCATCCCAGTGACCTTATTTTGATTATATCTACAAAACTCCATTTCCCAATAAGGTCACATTCACAGGTATTGGGGGTTACAACTCCAAAATCTCTTGTGGGGACACATTTCATGCCATCATAGAACTTTCTGGAGGTTTTGTTTGTTTGTTTGGAAGGCATGGGAGAGTTTAGGAAAATTAATGAGGAAAGAAGAAATGAAGGAAATTCAGAGTAAAACTATCTTGAGGATCCGCAGAAGTAAAAAATTCCTTAATACACGTAGCTTGACTCATTTTTTCCTTCCCAGCCTACACAAAGTCCAGAGAGAAGATTTGCAAAGGACTTCTGGAGGCAGAGAATTTGCAATGAATATGCTTCCAAGAGAGTTGAAGAAAGGGTTAGGAGAAGGGGACTTGAGTTTGATAGATCTGGGGGCTGACACGGTCATTTATTGTGTGACTTTTGGCCAACTTAACCAAATTCTCCAAGTAGTGTCTTTCTCATCTAGTGAGGAAATAGTTAACAATATGTACCTGTGGGGCAGGGGTGGTTTATAAGAATTACTTGAGACAAAGCATGTAAAGTGCCTGTAATAGTGAAACAATTCAAGCACCAAAAATGTCGTGTGTAATTATTTCTCTGGATCCTCTGCTAGGGTATGGATTTCACCTTCTTAATCTTCCCCCTGTGCCTGTGTGTGTTGTAATTCATTAAAAAACCAATGTAACTGTAGTTATAAAGAATAATTTTTAAAATATTTAAAAATATAACAATGCCTGCTAAGTTGCATGGGATCATAATTTTTGCAAGAAAGTATTGAAAAGGCTATTTTAGTTACATGTGAATTCAGAAAGTAAATGAGATAAACAATGTTTCAAGCTGTTTTTTTTTTTCTTTTTCTTTAGTAATACTTAAATCAACAGTAGCAAACAAAAGTAATTTAGCATGGGACAAGTGTTTCTCTAGAGGTATTGTGTCAGTTTCTGCTTCCCTGTAATCTTGAGAAATAGTGTTACAATTTTTTTCAGTTTTCACTTTTTTGGGCTACATTATATGAATGACAAATACCATTTCATTTTGATCTTTATCCTGTCAAATAAGACAGACAAGCTTTGCAAAGTTCTGTGGAAATAAATTATTTCCAGAAGAAAAACAGAAGTGAATTTTAAAATTACAAATTATTTGGTGTTGTATGGAAACCAATTTGACAATAAATTTCATATATTAAAAAAAATAATAAAAAAAATAAAATTACAAATTATTACCCCTTATTGAAAAAGCTAATCTAATCTAAACCATAAAATATATCCATTCATAATGTTGCAAAATATACTTATTAGGAAAGATACATTCTGGCTATATTTTGTCCTGTGGAAAAATTAAATTTGTTGGAAGTGGAATATGCTGTTGTAAATAAATAATTAATAAAGTGAAAAGCTTTGTGCATCTATTACAGACTACAGAGAGGAATTTTAGGAAACAGAAAAATCTACCAGCTTGTATTATCTAATTCTGTTTGACTGAGCACATTAAGACATCATTGGTATTCTCTGCACTCTCTGAAGCCAAAATTGCTTTGAGCTGAAATATACAGTCTTTAGTGATGTGTTCTACCAATTTTCTTCTTGTCTTTGCACCCTTTCACTTGGAATGCAGAGTTGTTCATGATACAAAGGAAAAAAAGAAGAAAAGTCTTCTGCTTTTAGTAAAAATCCTTTAGATACTTATTAGTTTCACTCTTCATGTCACCTGTGTTATCTTCTTGATTTAAAAAAATACCTATTTGTTTATTTGGAAACAGAATTTCTAATCATTTGCTTTGATTTCTTGGCATAAGGATTATGGAAAGATTTTTTTTCCTCCTGAAAATCACTGTTTCTCCTTGGCCAAAAAAGATTTTAGGTGACACCAAACTACCTTTATGAAATGATAATATTAGGAACACGTGCAGCTCAAAACTGTATTTTGTGCTTAGGGTCATTTGGCATGTGGCCCTCTGGGTTCAAAGGTGAGCAGGTTCCTCCTGTTCTTTCCCCCCAAATCTCATTTTCACAATCATAAGTCTGTGTGCTCCATGAAGGTAGGAATCATGCCTATTTTGGTTCCTAGGTGGTACTCACACAAAGTTGAATCTTAAAATGTATATGTAATTCATATATGTTCTTTATTAAGGACAGGAATGTATGAGCAAAGCTAGATTATCTTTAAAAAGCAATTTAAAGTGACCTTATTTGGTGCCATGCAGGAATAACAGAATATTGGATTATTTAATTATCTACCGTGTACCTGACTTTTTAATTTATGTAGATAATATTCAATTACTTGACACCAACTGAGCAGTAGTTGAGGATGGGGCCAATAAGTAAAGGGCTTCCCCCCTTTTCTATGTGTAAGAAATGGGAAAAATTCAGACCACATTAGACTCCTGAAAGGCTCAGGTTGTTATGCAGCTACCTAGTAGCAGCCAAATACCCTAATTCCCCCTCAGCTGGTAAAAGAGGATGGAGAACATACATTCCATCAGGATGACCAATGACCCATGTTAATGAATTCTTGAACAACTTTGTGCTAGGCCCTGCAGATAGAATGAAGAAATACATTTTTGAACATTGACATGAGTCTTTGGTGTTGTTCAGTGCTCTAATTTCCTTTTTCATTAAGCCCTTCCTGACCTGAGAAATACCACCCCAACAGTGTGCCACAGCATATTATTTATCTAGAAAAGTTGTGACTGTCGGGGTGCTTTGATTGGAAAGACTTAGGTCACAGTTCCTGCACTTTACCATAAATATTCACGGAGGCAGGAGGCAACATTTTCTTGCCCAGCGAAGTTTCTTTCAGAGTTGAGAGTTGGAGAACCCAGAGAGAACTGGGATAAATGAATAGCAAATATAATCAATGCAATGTAAACATAAATCATTAATTTTTCTTCTAGGTGACTTGTTCTTCAGTTTTAGACAGTTGCAGGAATCAAGCATCATCTATGTCACGTGACTTCTCCAGATAGCTACCAGAAGGTAAGGCTAAAAAACACTCCTATTTTCAATAAATAAGTGTATCTGTTCTTAGTCACTTAATAGAATCTTAACTTTTAATACAACTTTCTGTTTAAAAAATAAACCCAGTAGAGAATACTTTTACTTGTAGCTCCCTCTTGTCTTTTGATTTAAGTTCCTAAACTGAAAGCTTGTTGTGGATGGAAAAGTTTTCATCTGAGCAAAATAGTATGAAAACAGTCTTTCCCAGAGTCTAGATAGTTTTGTGTGTCTGTGTTCTCTAAATCATTTTAATGGTGGTATCCATATCTAATAGAAATTCTACAACCTGCTGTGAGGATCTTCATAATTACCTTTTTTTCTTATGCCATTGTGGAAGAAAGGCATTTGGTCAGTTTCCAGATGTCTAGTTTTGTAGGGAATGATCTTTGAAGTAGAATTCTTGAATGTTCTTTTCTTTGTCACACACAAGGGAACTAGAGCAATGGAATTTTCCATTTTCCATGATAGGCTGATTTGTTGAATCTTGGGAGGCCATTTTCCATATTGGAAACTGACACCTTAAAAGGCTCAAGCTCCTGGAGATAAACCTGTATCTCTGGACTATTGTGTAGAACCTTTGGGAAGGTCACTGAAGGTGTTAACATTGAGGTTATTCACATTGATGGATGGTCCTTCCCCAGCTCAATTGACAACCATTGGCTTTATGAGAAGATCATTTTTCTGCCTTTGAGAATTGATTTTTAGGATTTCTAAAGTCATTTCCAACCTATCATTTAATGGAAGAGGCATTGCAGCTAACGGGAAGTGAAATGACTTCTCCGTGGTTAAAAAACAAACAAACAAACCAACAAAAAAGCAAAAACAAAAACAAAAAACTAGAAAGTAGAACCTCAACTGAAACCCAGACATGCTCACAAATTAAATGGGTTCTTCACATATTTGTCATAGATAGCAGGATCTGGACCCATCTTTGCTTCATTTTAATGAGATTGCTTTTCTGTGCTTTATTTGTAATCATTCCTTGAGCATTGTTCAGTAAAGTTTATGGTAACTCCATGTAAATATTGACTAGTCATTGGCTAGTTTGAAATGTCCACAAGGGTGACATTGAGGACTAGGAAGTCAAAAACACAACGGTCAGAGGGCCTGTTGTCAAAATCAATTAAAGATGGTAGGTGATAAGATTTTTTAAAGACCTATACTTAGGTGTCAAATGCTGTGTTTTGAATTCGTACATTTTAATTTGAGTAAACATTGACAAATGGTACTCTGATGTGGTTGTACCTATTTATACTCTAAACAAGATAACCTTTATCATGTGCTCATTATGTGTTAAAATTGTACTAATTAGTTTTGCACACATCAGCTCACTTTGGTTGTAACAGTCTTACTGGGTACTATTAATTCTTAGTTTGGGTACTATTAATTCTTATTATCCTTATTTTAAATATAAGAAGATGAAGCATAAAGAAATTAAATAACTTGTTCAAGGTCACTCACCTAGTAAGTGGCAGTTTGATACTGGATTGCATACACTTACTTTTCAATACCAGCCTCTCTGTCTTCCCCAATAGTTGGTATTACTCAAATTTTTCATTATTGAGAATGTAATGTTTGTTAAATTGTATTTATTTTAATTTTATATTTTACTAGTTAATAGTGAGGTTGTATTTTGCTAGTTAATAGTGATGTTGAATTTTTTTCAGTTTATTGTGTTTTTCCTTGTGTATTGGCCATTCACATTTTTGTGGGGTTGTTTGCCTTCTTATTACTTGAAAGAGTTTCTTACAAATCCTACATTTCATCCTTTCTTGGTCATGGGCATGGCATATAATTTCTACTAAAACGTAACTTCTCTAATGAGCTTTCCAAGAGTATATTTTGCTCTCTATAAGTTTTTAATTTTAATTCAGTTGAACTTGTCCATATATTTTTTTAATGGTGTGTGCTTTTGGGGTCTTATTTAAGTAATTCTGTGTTGCAAGATGCTGAATACATTTACTTGCATTTTTTATTGGCAATTTCAGCTTTCACATTTAAATGTTATTATGCCTGGAATTCAGTTTTATTTAGTTTGTGAGGTAGGGATCTAGTTTTAACGATAAGTATATGTAAATTATTATAAGAGTATTTATAAAATAGATGATCATTTCCATGCTGATTTGTAGACAGCTCTCTTGTCTATCCCTGGAGCAATTACCTCTTCCTTGTTATAACTATATTAATTCTTTATTGGAGTCCCAACCATCTAGTTCTTTAAATTGTCTTGGTTATTTTGCTCATTTTCTCTTACATGTGATTTTCAGAAACCATTTATAATTTCCAGTAAAATTGCCTGTTGATGCCTTGATTGGAATTACATTGGGCTTGTAGAATAATATGCAGAAGACTGACATCTTTATATTAGAAGTCTTAAAATTCATGTCTATATTATATCTCTGATTTACCTAGGTCTTAAGAAAGATATTCCTGTACAATGTCATATATTTATACATAAAGGTCTTGAATATATTTCAATAGGCATATTTTTGTCTACCTCATATTTCTATTGATATTGTCATCATATCTTTATAAAAATGCATTTTGTAATTGTTTATTGCATGAAAGAACTTAGTTGAATTTGTAAATTCACGTTATTGACCAGCATGTTTGCTGAACTCTTAAAATCTAATAATTTTTTAAAAGTTACTTGAATTGTTTTATGTAGATAATATTTGTGTTAGTGATAACTTAATTTCTTTTTCACTTCAAAATGCTTTACCACTTTTATTACTGCACTGGGTGATATAGTGTTAAATAGAAGCAGTGATAGTGGATACTCCTTTTTGTGTGTGTGTGACTTTACATAGACTGCTTGTAAATTTTACTATTGCATAGAACTCTCACATATTTTTGATTGCTTTGTGGGCTGTTTAGAAAATATTTTTTTATGTTTTAGCACAATTAGAACTTTTTGAGAAAATTTCACTGAAATTTAGGATCTAGACTAAAAGAATACACCTTAGAAGTTAATTGATAAATTATTTGATAGGAGAGACTGGAGAAATTCACTTCCCCAGGTGAATGTGTTTATTTTCCGGGGTGGGGGGGGGGGATGCTGGGGGAGGGGGATAGATTCAGGACCTTGGAGACCTCCTTTTAGTGCTAAAGCCAAAGACCTTGGTCCTCTCTACAAAAGGAATGTATTTACATTGCAGAGAATAAGAATAAGGACCTAAGTTCCTGTCCAGAAGCAAAGTGTTTTCTCCCTTCCTTTCAGAGGAAGAGAGATGGTTGTCTCTCTCCCATATAAATGCCCAAGTTCATAGTTGTGTGGTTACTTGCCTGCAGTAGACCCCATTATGTGTAGGATTTATTATCAGGCTCTCACTGCATCATCTCAGGGATAAGAATTGATGTTATAGGAATGGGTACAATTATTTGTTATAAAGTAGATAATGATCTGTTCCAGAAACCTTGTATTTGTATTCAGAATAATATTAATGAACACAGATATTAAGAAGTTTGCATTTCATCAGATTAACAAAATTTCCAGCTACTCCCATTTTGCTGAGAGTTTTTTTTCATGAGTAGTACTAAATTTTAGCATTTGCTTTTCTGAATTTACTGAGATCATCCTAGGTTTTCTAAAATTTTAATACCAGAATTTCAGTTCTGCCTTGTTTGTATGCCATCAACATCAGCCTATAATAATTTTTATTTTATATAAGTCAAGGTTGTTAAAAATCTTTTTAAAAATTTTTTAACGTTTTATTTACTTTTGAGAGAGACAGGGACAGAATGCGAGCGGGGGAGGGGCAGAGAGAGAGGGAGACACAGAATCTGAAGCAGGCTTCAGGCTCCAAGCTGTCAGCACAGAGCTCCAGGTGGGGGTTTGAACTCACAAACTGTGAGATCATGACCTGAGCCGAAGTCAGATGCTTAACTAACAGAGCCACCCAGGCGCCCCAGGGTTGTTAAAATTTTTAAAAATATTTACCTGTTGATTAGCTTATGATTCTGTTTTGTAACTCAGGTCTAACTTCGAGATTCAATTTCCTTTTTTTTTTTTTTTTTTAATAATATCTTTGGGGGGCGCCTGGGTGGCGCAGTCGGTTAAGCGTCCGACTTCAGCCAGGTCACGATCTCACGGTCTGTGAGTTCGAGCCCCGCGTCAGGCTCTGGGCTGATGGCTCGGAGCCTGGAGCCTGTTTCCGATTCTGTGTCTCCCTCTCTCTCTGCCCCTCCCCCATTCATGCTCTGTCTCTCTCTGTCCCAAAAAATAAAAAAAATAAACTTTGAAAGAAAAAAAAATAATATCTTTGGTAGGTTTATTCAGAAACCACTGGCAGTAGTTTTCAGTATTCATTTTACTTTCTAATTAAATTTTTTTATATGTGTATTGATTGTTTTTGAAAGAGAGAGAGCACGGGGGGAAGGGCAGAGAGAGGGAAACACAGAATCTGAAGAAGACTCCAGTCTCTGAGCTGTCAGCAAGAACCCGAGGCAGGGTTTGAACCCACAAACCATGAGATTAGGTCCCTACTAACTGTGAGATCATGACCTGAGCTGAAGTGTGAGGTTTAATCAACTGAGCCACCCAGGAGCCCCTCAGTATTCATTTAAAAAATTGTTTTTTAAGTTTATTTATTTATTTTGGGAGTCACAGAGAGAGCAAGCAGTGCAGGGGCAGAGAGAGGAGAGAGAGAATCCCAAGTAGATTCCACACTGTCAGCACACAGCCAGGTGTGGGACTCCAACTCAGGAACTACCAGATCATGACCTCAGCTGAAACCAAGAGTCTGAGGCTTAACTGACTGAGCTACCCAGGCACCCCATTATAAAATGAGTTTGTTTTATAGGGCACCTGAATGGTTCAGTTGGTTGAGCTTCCAACTCTGGTTCCAGGTCAGGTCAGGATCTCCCAGCCTCATTAAGTTGGAGCCCCTCATGGGGCTCTGTGCTGCCAGCACAAAGCCTGCTTGGAATTCTCTCTCTGCCCATCCCCCACGTGCACTGTCTCTGTCTCTCTCAAACTAAATAAATAAACTTAAAAAAAAGTTTGCTTGCAGTTAGTTGTTTGTTGTTGTTGTTGGATATGTTATAGTTTTCCTATTTTGACACTAGGTTGACAATTACTTTAATAATGTAAAGATACACATTCAGTCTTTTGTTCCTATTATTACTATTAAGAGAAACTAATACCATCATTAAATTTGGCTCTGCAAGTGATCTGACATTTCTCTCAGGTTGTTTCTGTAATCTTTCTGTCAGTAGTATCCTACAGTATCAGCACGATGGATCTATGTGTAGATTAATTCTATTAATCCTGCTTAGCACTTTTCATGATACATGAATCTGAGGTTTTATCAAGATTGAAAAAAAGTAATAATTGTTAATTTTATAAAAACTTTTTTTGTAAATTTTCTCTGCCCCATCCTTTTAATATTACATTTAGTCACATACTAGGCTTTTTAGTTATATCAACTATGTCTTTGTAACCCTCTTGTGTATTTTTTTCTTCTTTATGTCTCTGTTTTGCTTTTTTAGGTGCTGTTCTTATCCACTTTCTATATCATCATTTAGGTTTTTTATAAGTATATCAATTTGTTTTTCCTCCAGCTGTCATATTTATTTAACATTTTAACACCTAATTTTATATCTGTAATTAATAACCATATTTGTTTTGCAGTGTTGTATCCAATGATGCTATTATCTGAAGTACTCAGTGGTCTCAACATTTGGCTGATGCTGTGTCCATTGAATTTGATGATGTAGCTTGTAATGTTTTATTTTGAGCTTGTCTTCAGTGGGGCTTTATTTATGTGAATGTCACATGATCAGAATTGAGATTTTATTGCTCAGAGGTTTATATTGAGTGCTGCTGGACTCAGTTTATCATCAGTTCTCTTATCCCATCAACTAAAATGTCTTTAACAAGAACCTACCATACATAAGGCACTTTTCCAGTTGACTGAGATATATTAGTAAATAAACATGACAAACGTTCCTGACTTCTTGCCACTTAACAATCTCCTGTGGGGGAGAGGAAAAATAATAAATTAGTACTTGACTCCTTTCCTTAGAAGATATTAAGTCTTGTGGAACACAGTTAAAAGTGAGTCAAGATTAAGAAGTTTGAGAGCATATTTTAAATTGGGTGGTCAGAGAAGACCTCCTTGATAAACTGACACTTTAGCAAAGGTTTGATTGAGTACTAAATTTTTCAGTATACATATATGGGGAAAGAGTGTTTAAGATGGAGAGTAGAGACCCTAAGAGGAATTAAAGTGAGACACACAGCTAACGTATACAGGCAATAGGAAAGAAGGCAGAAGTAGAGTCAGTGAGGGAGAGATCAGAAAAGATGGGAAAAGAAAAGTAATGTTTCTTTTTATTAATTTATTGGTTTAGGGGTTCGTGGAGACCGGATGTAGTATATATATCCATACTTGAAATCATGTGAGAACAAGTCTATGATTTTCTCAGGGAGACCATTTGTTTGTTTGTTTATTCATTCTTTGTTTTTAATTTTATTTCTTTTATTTATGTTATTTTTATGACTAACTGCCTTCCCTGAATATACAAACTTCTCTGATATTAACTGTCGCTGTTATAGATGGTCTGCTCTTTAGTGGAGTTACACCACCTCTAGGGGTAAGAAAGTTTCTACACATCAATTCCAACTCCTAATCTTGCTCAAAACCAAAGCTTACTTTCCTTCCTCATCTTGCCACTACAAACTATATTCCTTGGTATCCGAGGCTGGAACTTCCTCAGGGTGGCTCCAATGTTTGTCTGCACTTAACACCCCAATTTGTTACTTTTTTATTCCTGACCTCTCTTGCTTTCTTGACATCTGAATTGTGAATTTAAAATAATGTTTGTAATATTTTATCCAATATTTTTAAAGGTGCTTTGTAGAGCGTTCAGCTTATCACATTTCTAGAAACGAAAAATCCAGAAGCATGTATCAAACACTTTCTCTGTATCAGTTACTGGAGAAACAGATAAATGATATATTTTCCTTGCTTCATGGAACACAAATTCTAAGGTAGATACCAGAAACACGTAATTATGTTCACGTGTGATCGACACTCTGTTAAAGACTAGTAAAAACTGCCACACAAACAGAACACAGGTAGGTGCTCCTTTCACTGGGCTGAAATGGGGACATTTTTTAGGCATCACTGAAAATGCAGTGGCTGATCTGAGCCTAGAAACGTTGGTAGCAGGATGCCATATGGAAGAGGCGGACTTTTGTGTTCAAAGGCTTGGAGGCATGAAACGTATGCTTAGGATAGTGTGTAGACTTACATGCTTAGATGGCGGGGCCTTGGGAAGGAGGAGGGTATGAGAACATCATATGCTGAAGAGATGGGGGAGCAGAAGAACCAAAAGACAAAGTTTCTTTATTATTATTATTATTATTATTATTATTATTATTATTATTTCTTAAGTTTATTTATTTTTTTTTGAGAGAGAGAGAGAGAAAGAGAGAGAGAGAGAGCAGAAGAGGGGCAGGGAGAGAGGGAGGGAGAGAATCCCAAGCAGGCTCCAGGCTGTCAGCACAGAGCCATATGCAGGGCTTGAACTCACAAAACCATGAGATCATGACCTGAGCTGAAACCAAGAGTTGGATGCTTAACCAAGTGGGTTAACTGGGTTAAATGGGGCCACCCATGCACCCCAAAGTTTCTTATTTAAACTTCTATCTCATTACCACCCTGAGTGCCAGATAATAACTTATCTTTTAGAGGAAGCCAGTTTTTCTTAGAGAATAAGGTCCACCATCTGTGGAATCCAATATATATGCCAATACTTACAAGATTCTTCCATAACATCCAACTTGAACTATTTATTAAAAAGGCTTTCTGAGTTATGTTTCCAGTTTTAAGCTGTGTTTTCCATGATTCTCTCTAGGGTGACCAACCAGCTTGATTTACCCAATACTTGAGGGGATCCCTAGGACATGGGACTTTGAATTTTAAAACTAGAAAAGTCATGGGCAAACAAGGAAGAGTTTATTACTTTAGATATTCCACTAGAACATAAGTCTTTCCAAGAGCAACACAATGTTTAGAACATTGCCTGACAGATAGCGGATGTTAATAAATATTTGATAAGTGAGTTTATAAATGAATTAATATTTTTTGCCACACAGAAAAAAGCAGTAGGAACCATTACTTCCATGCAAGGGAAAGAAAACCAAACTGTTAATTGTTGACCTTGCAATTATTTGGGCCATTGGCTTCTAGGGGGACAGAGCCACTGTGAGGGAGGACAGACAAGCAGGCCCTCAGCACTTTAAGGCACAATGAGAAAACTTAGACTTTCCCCATGGACTATTCAGATTATTTGGAGGAATATTTGGACATTTTAGAGGACTTTTCATGAAGGCTTCTACTTACTAGTCTTGTGGTGAACAAGGTGAGGTTATACCTCCATAAGTTCTTTTCCAGTTTTTCTACTTTGTGGTAAGTTTTATTGCTAATGGAAATAGAAACTTGTGTAGAAATGAGTGTCTTCTTATGTAACTTAAAGATTGGAGAATGGTCATGAATTTTCTTCTCTTTCCTCTTTCCAGAACACTTGAATTTTTTTTTAATTTTTTTTTCAACATTTATTTATTTTTGCGACAGAGAGAGACAGAGCATGAATGGGGGAGGAGCCGAGAGAGAGGGAGACACAGAATCCGAAACAGGCTTCAGGCTCTGAGCCATCAGCCCAGAGCCTGACGCGGGGCTCGAACTCACGAACCGCGAGATCGTGACCTGGCTGAAGTCGGACGCTTAACCGACTGCGCCACCCAGGTGCCCCCAGAACACTTGAATTTATGTAGCCTTGTATTAAGTGTCTCTAGGATATGAGCAAGTCACAACAGCATAGGATAGAGCAGAGAGATGTGGGGAATTTCCCTTTGTCGTAACATACACATTCTCAGCTGTTCAGAGCGGGTGATATTGGGAAGGATAGGTTTCAAAATGAGACTTGGGCCTGGTAATAGGATATAGTCAACAAGAGAGATCTGTTGATCCCACAGTGTATTTCAAAAGCATTTTATAAAGGTGTAAAAGAGTCAAGAGAAATATAAAAAGGGGAAATGGAATTCAGCTCAGTCCTGTTTTTTCTGTCTACAGCTGAGGATTCTTTATTTACCTGCTTAGTCATTATTTACTTTTTGGAAATAATGTTATCCACACTAATAGCATTGCCAACTGGGACATATTTTTAGTTCTTAAAAGAGGGTCCAATTAATTTGAATGGTTATCTAAACTTTGATATATATTAATGTAACTCTGGGATAGCTAATATATATATATATATATATGTATGTGTATACATACATATATATACATACACATACATATACATATATATTAGCGTGTGTGTGTCTGTGTGGTTATACAAAATTCATGTACCCTTAGCTCAGGGATCAATCTGAAAATTTCTTCTTATGAAATATATTGTTTTCCAGGCTGATTGATACTGAACAGCAGGAAAAGAAGATTTATTGGCACAATTTAAAAACTTTCCAATTGATTTAAGGAGACCAAATAAATTCTTTTCTCATTTATCCTTTTTTCTGAAAATCATTTTTTCATCATAAAAAATAAGAAAGTTGTCCAATTAAAAAAAATGCTAGAAATATATATCACACAGAAATGAGGTGAGTTCCACAGCATGCTACATCCTAGAAGTAAGGCTGTGCTTCCCAAACAGTGAAAAAGGGATGTGTTGCAAAATCCCTTGTGAGATAGCAAGGAAAACAGAGTCAGAGCTGAAATGGAAGTAGTGTTTAATCAAATAAAGATAGTGAAAGAAAAAAAAATTCCATTTATCAACTATAACAGGACAGCATGACAGGCTGGGATTTAATCCTATTACATGGAGAGAAAGTACATGCTAAGCTGAAAATTACTGAAATTACCTATGCTGGTGATTTACAAGATGGGTGAGAAAAAAGTAATGAAACCAATTTCTCTCTCACTTGCACTGGAGACTTTCTTAGGTCTTTGAATGTAGAAAATAGTATAAAATTACAGCAGAGGAATCTCATAGTAAAAAACACTGCAAAGATGTTCAGATATAAAATGAAATAATCAGAGCAAAATAAGAAAAAAGAGTCAAGTTAAAAATGCAGGAAACCCTTTTTATGAAACCCTTTTCTACAAAAATTTCTCATAGGCCATCCATCTGTGCTGTAGACCTCCTTGTGCTCCTCAAGCACTTCATCCGACCAAGAAAAGATGGCATGGTGATGCTCTTGGGGCATACCATCCACCATTTGTCTCTCTGTGGGTCTGACATAGGAGAGTCATCCTTATCTTACTTGGCCATTCTTATGGTTCTAAGATAGACTTTATCTTTTTTGGAATAAAATCTTGTGTTTTCTAAGCTTGTTTTTTCTAAAGAAATCTTTTTATGTATTTTTAAATCATTCTTTGCTAGATGGGAATTAAACAGTACTATTTTTGTGAAATGAGTCTGAGTTGAAGAGAAAACAGTGGCTACTGTCGCTATTTATCCTACAGTTGTTATCGTAGTCATCCCTATCCTGGAGCACCTGTCTCTGGGTCCTAATTCCTTCTGTGGCAAATTGCCTCTTTTTTGACTGCAAACACTTACCTGTGACCTGCCAACTACTCCTCTGGTCTGGTTCCTATACATGTAAGTTCCTAATGTTGATTCTCCTTCCCATTTCTGATGTGGATTCTTCTTGAAGACCTGGCCTTTGTGCATCTGCCTCCCTACTCTGCCTTTCTCTCTCTTCCCTTCTTGTCCTCCTCCTCTGTCCCTGCCTGGCTACCACACTCTGATTCACTCACTCACAAGGAACCCTTCACAGACAGCTAGCATTCTTTCTCCCAACAAAATCCTTCTACAGGCTCTGCCTTTGCTTATACATGCTTGGGGATATACAGAACAACTACTATTTGATCACATAATTTTAGAAGTTTTTTGTTCATAGAAGGTCTCCCAACTACTTTTCTAGGAAAATAAATCAACAGGGGGAATATGGTTTAAACCAAGAGCTCCTGAATCACTACAGTGTTTGAAAATTCCAATTGAGGGGCGCCTGGGTGGCGCAGTCGGTTAAGCATCCGACTTCAGCCAGGTCATGATCTTGCGGTCCGTGAGTTCGAGCCCCGCGTCAGGCTCTGGGCTGACAGCTCAGAGCCTGGAGCCTGTTTCTGATTCTGTGTCTCCCTCTCTCTCTGCCCCTCCCCCGTTCATGCTCTGTCTCTCGCCGTCCCAAAAATAAATAAACGTTGAAAAAAAAATTTTTTTTAAATAAAAATAAAATGAAAATTCCAATTGAAATTGGTCTTTGTACCAATTCTAAATTTTCTGATGATCCCAGTTAGTCTCCTATCCCATATGTCATAGCTCACTTAGAAGAAATTAATACCAAGTCTGAGTATGGTTGGGTAGTTAGAGGAGGGTTGGTAACCTGCTTGATAAGTCTTCATATAGTCTAAATACAACTGACTGTTGGGTTTCAAGTGACTCCTGGCTTGCTGAAGTAACCAAACCTGTAACTTATCGATGCCCCATGCTGTCAGTGACATGAGAAAGGCTCTCTTGTGAGATGGCTGTTCCTGGGGAGTGCTGGATCCCCTATTCATCTAACTGGAGGCTTGGGGCTGCTATTTTGTTCAGGAATCTGTTCAAGATCTCCCCAAGCCAAGTCACTCAGCAGCCACCCCTAGTGGCTCCCTTTTGCCCTCCAAGTTCCTTAAGTACAGGGACCAAGCAGGATCAAAAAAGCAGGTGAAGTAAGGTTAGTTTGTAGCTCTTTTTATTGTTTTTCTATTTTCTATGTGGATGCAAAGCCTAAAGGCGCTTCACTTCTTTTGTTTTCATGGAATATTTCTTTAGATCACACCTGTCTAACCCATCCCAAGAGACTTTATTAAAATGTGATCTAGCAATAACAGGAATTGAGGAAATTTGAAACTTAAATATAATAACTACCTGTCATGACTGGTTAAAAATAAGACAGAGATGCCACATGCTGTGGCACTTTGCACTAATCAGAGCATCTTCTTCCCTAACTTGTGCAGTCTAATTAAAATCAGCTTCCACAGCAATTGTTGCACCATGTCTTACTCATATCAGGTCATTGTATCTGAACCTCTGAGATTCTAATGCAGCTTTAGATGCCAAGGTCAAAATATGTTGCTACAGTCAGATTATTGCACCTCAGCCATTCCTCACTCACTTGCTCACATGCAGTTATAAGAAAGTGGACTTTGACTTAATTAGAAAGAGGCTATTCAACCATCAAAAACCACCTTGTGCTTGAGGACAGGAAATAGACACACTTGACAAAATGTAATGCGAATCCAAAGCCTATTTTTGAAGGAGAGAAATATTTTGTGGAAGTTGAGATGAAAGTTTAAAAACAGTACTGAATTTCCTGGTTGGTTTTATTTTATTTATTGATTTATTTTTCAGAGTGAAGTGATTTCCTGACATTCTGAGCTTCAGAGTCTGCCACCATGCTAATTATATTAAAATTCCCCAGGCAAGGGGAAGGGAGGGGCAGAAAAGGGCAAGACTTGGACTTGAGCTGGGCTTCCAGTACGTAGGTCTGTCACCTGCTTCTAGGGAGTGGCACTAAATGCGGCATCCAGAGTAGAAGTAAGCCAAATATAGAGCCAAATAACTAGATTGAACCAAACATCAGTCAAAGGCAGGAAGGAAAAAGAAGAAAAGTGATCAAGGGCCCGTGGACTGTGTTTAGAGACAGTGTGACAGAGTGAGTGGGTTTTGGAGAATGGATGGTAGGCAGAAGGCTCCTTTTTGAAGGGGGTCTATGGCCATTCTTGGGAGATGAGGAAGCTTTAAGAGTTCTGGGAAGACTGGTTTCTTCTTTATTTTGTCTCAAGGCTTGAGCTCTGAGTGGAAAATTTCCACCAGGAAGCTCATTTCAGCTTCAAGTCATGTCTTAGAAGCTCAGTAGCATAACTGTCCTTGAGGATGTAATAGGGTCACTAAAAGCAGGCAGAGAGACTCACAGGAAGACCAGGCTTGGGGAGAAATGCAAAGTGGTGGCCTTTGTGTCAGAGTTGTTCTCTTACCTTCATCTTGATTCCCAAACAGCATACCACTTGGGTGGAAGCATTGGGGCCATCCCTAGGCAATTCCTCATCCTTTAGGTGAGTGGTCTTTAAAGCATGGCCCAGAACCTTGAGGATTCCTGAAACCCGTTCAGGAAGCTTACAAGACTAACCATGTTAATAATCATACTAACCTATTGTGTCCCTTTTTCTCCTTCTCATTTTCTCATGAGTGGACAGTGGAGCGTTCCAGTGTGACATACTAACAGACTGTATACAGAGACATGAGAATTTTACTCTTCTCTAATAATCCTTTTATTGTTGTAAAATAGTATCTCTCTTCTCACTGTATTTTTTTTGCTTTGATAAAATTATTCATAAAAATATATTGCATAAAAGGGCACCTGGGTGTCTCAGTTGGTTAAGTGTCTGACTCTTGACTTTGGTTCAGGTCATGATCTCACAGTTAGTGAGTTTAAGCCCGGCATTGGCTTCTGTGCTGACAGCATGGAGCCTGCTTGGGATTCTCTCTCCCTCTCTCTCTGCCCCTCCCCTCTTGCTCTCTCTTAAAATAAATTAAAAAATGAACTTAAAAAATTGTCTGAATACATTATATGTTCATTATTGTTAGTGGAAGCAAATTTAAAAAAATTATTTTTCAGTTTTAAATTGAAGTACGTTTACCACACAAGCAAAAGATTTGGGGTCCTCAATAATTTTTGTGATTGCAGAGAAATTCTGAGACCAGAAAGTAGGAGCATTGCTTTAGGTCTGTGCCTCCTCAAGCTTCTTGTTCTCACATAGGTAGAGTTGGCATCTGGTTCTGTGATCTAGTGTTGAGGGCTCTATGCAAGCTCCTCTTGGAATATCGCCTTATCAGCCTGTCATTGATGTTTGATTTACCACTACTTGAAATTTCTTCGTTTGGGGTAGGCAACACACCATGCAGTGGACCCCAAAATGTAAAACCTGTAAGCCTCATCAGCAGTTAGCAACATCACCATTATTAGCACCTGTATGATAAGGACTCAGGTCAGTAGTTCCCAAAGTTCAGAGAACATTAAATGGTTTTTCTTTGGAATAATGTTTGGAGGGTGTAGCTCAGAAATCTGAATGTTCACGTGATCTTCAAATTATTCTTAAGTAAGTAGTTGGAGGGCCACGGTTTTTATTGTGATGGCCCATTTGTCTTGTTCATTGCATGATCACTCTCTCCAGCAAAGTACATGACATACAATGTAAATTAAATAAATATCTGCTGTTTGCAAGAAAGAGGTAGTACTGCTTCTGGTGCATAGGGTAGAGAAGCACAGCACCTGGTAGGTCTGACCTCAGGAATAAGGTGAAGATGTTGAAGCCCTGAATCTAGGACAAATTGAGGCCATGGTGAGCCTCAGGAAGGAAGAAGAAGGAAAACAAGGAACAGAGGAGAGTAATAGTACTGATGTTGGTGATGGGGTCCATACTCAGACCCGATGTTAAGCCAAGACCTTAAACCCTTTACCTTACCTTAATTTTTACAATGACTTTGAGAGATGAGTGTTATTATCTCTGTCTTTCTGGCAAAGATACTCTGTCCCCATCTCATCCTTACGGGTTTTCCCAGGAGCACAAAGGTGAAATGCTAGACTCTAACGAAGACAAGATTTCGCTTATTCCTCTCTACATATCCTTTTTGTCCAACAGGGAGCAGGGTTCAGAAGCAGCTGGAGGAATTTTGGAAATGTTTGGATGTCTCCCAAACATCCTTTTTTTTTTACCATTTTTCTTAAGCTTGCATGCTAGCTTCCAGACTGTGATTCTGTGCATCACTCATGCCAAAGCCATGAGTCCCTGGCACTGTGTTGAGTCCATTCTTGTCTGTTTGGGTAGACTGACCACTTGCTTGCTGCAGGTGCCAAATGGGTGATTCCCCCCAGCCCCCCCCCCCCCCCCGGGGCTGGAAATCACTCATTTCTTACTGTTCTGTCTCTAGTTATGGTTCATGGCAGTCCAAAGAAATCTACTTTCTTCTTTCCTTCAGATATGATTGCTTGTAGTTAACAAAACAAATAACAAAATACTGAGTTTCAGATAAACAATATGTGCTTTTTAGTCTAACTTTCTCCCACACAATACTTAAGACATACTATACTTTAAAAAAATACTCACTGTTTATCTGAAAATTCAAATTTGACTGGATTTCCCGTATTTTATCTGGCAACTTTTCAGAAAAAAAAAAATCAGTGTTCCTAAATTCCTAACTTTCTTCCCAAGAGCAGCACTGATTACTCTTCTTTGTTATTCACATTCTAAAAAGAACCTGCACAGTGTGGGGGAGAGACATTTACCCTGTTAATCCTGGTGAGATTGAGGATCAGAGAAATTGACATGCCCGAAGTTGGACCTTTAGCATGTAGTAGACCTTGGATTCAAAACTGGGTATGACTCTAATGTTTATTTCTTTTCCACTACTCTTCCTCAGTACCCAGGTTTGTAATGGGGAAGAGAGAGTGTGTCAGTCAGATTTTATCTACTTTTCATAAAGTTGCCCTTCTCTCTCTGTGTTAACTAGGGCATATTTGAAGTTATTCCAAAAGACCAAAATAAAACATTACAGTGATGGGTGGGCAGTTCAGGCATCAGGAGACCATTCTAACATCCAGGTTTCTTCCATTGTGTGGATTTGCCTTCCTTTGGGTCACCATCATGCCGACACTCCAGCTCAGGGAAGGACAAAAGAGTGAGCAAGTCCAGAGTGAGCAATTTTAGCTTAAAAAGTTGTGTAGAAATTGCATTTTCCACTTAGGAGGCAGACCATCTAGTTATATAAATTGTCCTCTCTAATCTGTTAATGTAATTAAATTAATTAACATTTTCTGGCATTGAACCAGTCTTGCATCCCTGGAATGAATTTACATTAATCATGAGGAGCTATACTTTTTAAAATATAGTTTCATATTTAATTAATTGATACTTTGTTAGCATTGTTGTGCTTGTATATATAAGTGAGATGGTCTTTCCTTTTTCATATTTCCTGTAACTCACTAACTTTGTTATTAGACATAGCAGCCTTACAATAGTGTGGTACAATATTTTGTTTTTATTATCTCAGACAGGGCTTGTGTAAGTTAAATTTATTTTGAGAGTTTGGTGTAACTTTATAGTAAATCCTTTTGGACAGTTTTTGAATGACTGGTTTTCTTTAATGTCCTATAAGAATTTTTTTTTCCTACTAAATATTGAGTCTACTTTAGAAATTTACATTTTTCTAAGAATGTGTTCATTTTGTCTAACAATTTATGGCATAAAGACTTTCATAGTGTTGACTTTTAAAGTTTCTTTTAAATCTTTTTATTGCAATATTGTTAAAAATCTTTTACATTTATTTATTTACGGTATTTTTTATGTAATTTCTCTCTCCATTTTTCTTTTCTGTTCTTAGTCATTCTAACCTGAGGTTTGTCAGACAAGTTTCATGAATGTTATCAGTATATTGACTTGGGTAGCTTGGTCTTCTCTGTTTGGGACTTTTTTTCTTTTTCATTAATTATTGACCTTCTTTTTTTAATTCTCCCTGTCCTTTTTAGTTAATATTTTTCTCACTGCTCAAATTGTATGCTTAGCTTACTGACTTCCATTTTTTCTTCTTTTTTCATATAAACCTATAAGTTGTAAATTTCATTTAGTATTCATTTAGCTACAGTTCAGAAATTATGCTGTAAAGTTTTTTGTTATCTTTCAGTTGTATTTTGTAATTTCCTTATGATTTCTTCTTGGCCTTTGAGTCAGTTGGTTGTGTGCTTAGAGATTTCTAAACTAGGAAAGTTTAAATCTTTATCTTGTTACCAATGTATACCCCAATTATAGTAAGAGCAGAGATTAGGGGCTGCATGATACTGGATCTTAAAAACCTTTGCAGGTTTTGGCACAAACTTTTATTTTGCTTTTCTTTCTTTTCTTTTCTTTTCTTTTCTTTCTTTCTTTCTTTCTTTCTTTCTTTCTTTCTTTCTTTCTTTCTTTCTCTCTGTTTGTTTTGAAACCTGTATCTCAAGAAAGAGCAGCCATCAGTTCAAACTCCTGTGAAACAGTTACATGCAGTGTTTGGGCTATGCAAATAATCTCCCCCAATATTACATACTTTATCTCCTTTCTATTTTCTAGCATCTTCACAGTAGTGATCCACATCCTGACACATCTGAGATGTAGGCAATGCTCTGTTAGCACCTTGTTGACAGCGTACTGAAAGAAAGTCCTCTAATAAAACTCTCCACCCAATTTCCACTCAGGATCCTCAGGCCAGTTATTCCCATCTATGCCTCTCAATCTGTGGTCACCACTAAAGTTCTTCAGGTACTTCATTACTCATTACCCTCTGCTTCCTCCCACCGTCTGTTCAACAAGCTCTCACCATGATACCTTCCTGAATCCCAGGATTCTTTTTAATCCTAAATGGTGAATGTTTTCATAGTCTTCTTGCTAACCCCCATCACTCCCCAGAATCTGTAAATGAAGAGCACTTGGAGTCTAACAACCTTCTGGTTTTCTCTTCGGTGTATGCATTTGGATCCTGTCAGTTGTCCTTTCATTATTGCTTCCCCAGATTTATTGAAATTCAGTTGACATATAACATTGTATAAGTTGAAGATATACAATGGGTTTATTTGATAAACTGATATACTGCAATATAACTACCATCATAGCTTCAGCTAACACCTCCATCAACTCACTTAATAACCATTGTTTTGTGTGTGTGGTGAGAAAATTTAAGATTTACTGTTAGCACTTCTCACATATACAATACAGAACTCTTTCTATTTTGTATAGCAACATTCTTTTTTTAATTTTTAAAAATTGAAGTATAATTCACATACAATGCTATGTTAGTTTAATGTGTACAACATATTTATTCAATATTGCTCAATATTTGTGTTCCTCTTGGTAAGTGTAGTCACCATCTGTCACCATACAATGTTATTACAATATATTGACCATATTCCCTTTGCTATACTTTCATCTCTGTGACTTATTTATTTTATAACTGGAAGTTTGTGCCTAATACTCTTTATTTCATCCTCCCACCCCTACCCACCTCCCCTATGCTAACCATGAGTTTGTTCTCTGTATTTAAGAGTCTACTTTTGTGTTTATTTGTTCGTTTGTTTTTTAGTTTCTACAAATAAGTGAAAACATGGTATTTGACTTTCTCTGACTTACTTCACTAAGCATAATACCCTCGAGGTCCATCCATGTTGTTGCAAATGGCAAGATCTCATTCCTTTTAATGTCTGAGTAAGATGCCATTGTTTGTATATATGTGTGTGTGTATTCACTCACCTACTGATGGACTATTGGGGTGCTTCCATTATCTTGGCTGTTGTAAGTAATGCTGCAATAAATACAAGGGTACATATATACTTTTTCAAATAGTGTTTTTGTTTTCTTTGAATAAACACTCAAAAGTGGAATTTTAGGATTATATAGTATTTCTATTTTTAATATTTTGAGGAACGTCTATACTCTTTTCTATAGTAGCCGTATCAGTTTACATTTTCACTAAAAGTGCACAAGGTTCTCTTTTCTCCACACCCTTGCCAACACTTGTTACTTCTTGTGTTGTTGGTGTGAGTTGAGCTCTCACTGTGTTTTTGATCGACATTTCCCTGATTACTGATGATGTTGACCACCTTTTTGTACACCTGTTGGTCATCTGTATATCCTCTTTGGAAAAATGCCTATTCAGTTCCTCTGGCTGCTTTTCAAATCGTTTAGTTTCTGTTGAGTTGTATGAATTCCATATGTATATATGTGCTATATATATATATATATATACATATATATATCAGTATATATATGTGTATATATATATATATACACACACACACATGTATGTGCATATGTGTGTGCGTGTGTATAAACCCCTACCCAGATATATGATTAGCAAATATTTCCTCCTATTCTTTAAGTTGCCTTTTTATTTTGTTGGTTGATTCTTTTGTTATAGAGAAGTTTTTAAATTTGATGCAGTTCCATTTATTTATTTTGGTCTATGTTGCTTGTGCTTTTGGTGTCCTATCCAAAAAATAACTGTCAAGGCAAATAGCCAAGAGCTTTCCCCCTATGTTTTCTTTGACGAGTTTTACGGTTTCAATCTTCTTTTTAAATCTTGAATCCATTTAAAGTTACTTTTTGTTACTGTTTAAGATAGAGGTCCAATTTTATTTTTCTGAGTAGTTGTCCAGTTTTCCCAACACCATTTATTTAAGAGACTCACAGACGCCCCACTGTCACCATTCTTATTGGACTTAGTATTGAAATTTCTAGCCAGAACATTCAAGCAAGATATATAAAAGGCAGCCAAATCAGAAAGGAAGAAGTACATTTGTCTTTATGTATACGTGATAGGATCTTACATATAGAAAATTTTAAAGACTGAACAAAAAGCTGTTGGAATTCATCAACAAATTTAGTAAAGTTGCAGGATATAAAATCAACACAAAGAAATCAGTTACATTTTTATACATGGACAAAATGTCTGAAAAATGCTAAGAAAACAATCCTATTCACAATAACATCCCAAAATAATAAAATACTTTGGAATAAATGTAATTAAGGAGGTGAAAGATTGGTATACCTAAAACTGCAAGACTCTGGTGAAAGAAATTGGTGATGACACAAAGAGACAGAAAGATATCCTCTGTTGATGGATAAGAAGAATTAATATTGTTACAACATCTGAACTACTGAAAGCCATCCATAGACTCAATGCCTGTCAAAATTTCAGTGGCATTTTCCACAGAAATAGGAAAAAAATTGCAAAATTTGTATGAAATTACAAAAGACCCCGTATAGCTAAAGCACTCTTGAGAAAGAACAAAGGTGGAGGCATCACACTTCCTTTTTTCCATGTTTTTTTAAGTTTATTTATTTATTTTGAGAGAGAAAGCATGAGTTGAGAAGGCACAGAGAGAGGAGAGAGAGAGAGAGAGAGAGAGAGAGAGAGAGAGAGAGAGAATTATAAATGGGATCCACACTCAATGCATAGCCTGATGCAGGGTTCAACCCACGAACCTTGAGATCATGACCTGAGCCAAAGTTGTACCCTTAACTTACCAAGCCACCTGGGTGCCCCACACACTTACTGGTTTAAAAGTATGCAACAGAGCTATAATAACTAAAACAGCATGGCATGACATAAAAAAAATAGGCCCATAGACAAATGGGACAGAATAGAGAGCCAGAAATAAACTCCTGCATACACAGTAAATGGATATTTGACAAGGAACTAAGTCTCTTCAGTGGAAAAAGGATGGTCTCCTGCTGCTCCTTTTTCAAACTATTGAAGCCAAGCTTCAGTTCTCATGAGAACTTGTCCCTGCAGTGATAAGGAGTATTCCTCATTATGAGCCTGAGCAACATGGCCTGTCCACAGATGATCAAATTATGGGCAGTGCAGGAATGATGTCTTCCTGTATCTGTGTCACTTCCTGGGCCAGTCATTAGACCCGTCCCAGAAAACTGAGCTAAAGTCACTCTTCTGCCAATTCTGCCAACTTACATAGGGTTCAATTCTGCCAACTTGTATAGGAATCCACTGCAATGGATTCCATTATGTTTTGTTTCCAGAGATTTCTGTGACTCAAATCCATTTACCACAAGCATACCAGTTAATCATTCTTAAATGTAAATCTAATTATTTTCTTCTTACTACATGAAACTTTTCCAAGTCTCCTTAAGGCCCCTGAGGTAAATTGCAAACCTCTTAAGAATGTCTTACAAGCCTCTACACAATCTAGTCGAGGCTTCTCTTTAGATTGAGTTCTCCTCCATTGTTTCATGCCTTGGCTCCATTCCTGTTGAGTTCTTTGTAGTGCAAGTTCAGTAACTGAATCTTCCTCGCCTGCCCATGCTGGTCCTTTTGCCTTGAATACCTTTCTTTACCTGTCTACTTGATTATATCCACTGATCCTTTATGTCTAGACCTAGACATCATATCCTGATGGGAGCTTTCCCTCATATTGCCCTATCCCCACTGGGTATGGAATAGATGACTCTCCTGTATGATATGAAAATACCCTGGACCTCCCATATCAGTGCACATACTACACTATATGAAAATTGGATGCTCAAATGCCCCTATGGTGGTGTCTAAATGCCATGAAGGTAGTTTAATATTGTTTCCCTCATATTCAGGTAACTATAGACAATAAATAATTGATGAATAAGTATTATGTTCAAAATTCTGACAGGTTAATACAGACTGGGAAAGATTCAGTTAATCAGCTTCAGGTAAAAAAGAGTAAGGGTAATTTTGTTGTGGCTCAACTAGGTTGAATTTTTAATCATGTAACCACTGTGAGCCTCACTTTATTACTCTATAAGATAAGGAAATAAGGGATTTTGTCACAGGGATATTGAGAGAATTAAATGAAATGGTGAATATGCTTTATAAACTACAAAATATTTTAAAAGTGGAAGGTGTTATAATCAGAAATTTGTTCTAGTTAATTGATTGACTGTATTTAACTTGAAGATAATCTGCACCTAAGTGCTTCAAAAACCAAGCATTTTGTTATTCAAAATTACTAAATTTAAAAAATAAAAGGTTTAACACTTAAGAGAATCTTGGGCATTGGAGAGGATTTTTTTTTTTTTTAAGGAGGCAGAATAGATTGTGGGGTGGAGGTCAGGAAGCTGCTTAAACTCAGCAGTCTGACACTACATAGAAGATTCTGGGGAGAGAATAAGGTCTCTTCCTCCAGGATCTTATTGATTTTCTGCCCCAGCACTGATGGAGCAGCAGACCTCTTGTGTTCTTGAGTGCTTTCTCCATCTTCTTTTTGTGAGTGGAGCATAGTTTCCCCTCATGTCACCCATCTGTAACCCACCTCCTGCTTGTGCTCTTCACCCTGTTCCAGCTCCATCTTCATTCATCATGTGTTCCTTTTTGTTTCACTATTTTTTAATTTAAAGAGTTTATTAAAGTGTAAGTGATGTGTAATGTTATATTAGTTCCAGGTGTCCAACATATTGACAATTGATTTGACAATTCTTTACATTATTCAATGGTAACTCCAATAATTATGGTCACCATACAATATTGTTCCAGTATTATTCACTGGATTGCTATGCTTTTCATCTCCATGACTTTTTTATTTTATCACTGGAAGCTTGTACCTCTTAATCCCTGTTATCTATTTCACCCATCTCTTCACTCACCTCCCCTCTGCCAACCACCAGTTTGTTCTCTGTATTTTAACATCTGTTTTCTGTTTGTTCATTTGTTTTTGGATTCCACATATGAGTGAAATCATATGGTAGTGGTCTTTTTCTGAATGGCTTATTTCACTTAGCATAATACCCTCTAGGTCCATCCATGTTGTTCCAAATGGAAAAATCTCATTACTTTTTATGGCTGAATAATATTCTATTGTATAAATTTATCACTTCTTAGTTCATTCATCTCTTGATGGACACTTAGGTTGCTTCCAAATTCTGGTTATTATAAATAATGCAGCTATAAACATAGGGGTGCATATATCATTTTGAATTAGTGTTTTTGTTTTCTTTGAGTAAATACCCAGTAGTGTATTCCCTGGATATTCTGAGGTATCAATATTAATATCTATATTCATATGCTATTTTTCAAGATAGAATTTAAAATTTTTTATATTGTTATCTCCTATATTTGATATCCTACAATATACCCCCATGCTGCTAATACAAGTTCTTCTAGCACCTATCCAAAGATTATTTTCCTTTAAAGAGAAATTACAGTGTTGTAAACATTTATTACTTAGAACCAAGTGGAACCTTTTGTGTCACAGTAGGAACAAAACCGACTTTTGGCCTTTGCCTTCATCACAGAAACTCCAGAGAGAGGAGTACAACCCCTGGCTTAACCCATTGCTCTATCCCCCACCTTTCCTCTCTGATTAAATTAAGGGAGGGTGCACATGAGAAGTATGGCTTTCTTTTCTTGGTCCATGCCTATCACTTTAAGACTATAAGGTCCTTTAGGACCCTCATCTTATCCCTCCACCCTTCAATTTTATGGCCTCCTTCTGCAAGACAGATTTATTTTGAGAATGATTGCAGAAGAATGCTTAAGTGTCAATACTTAAATGGTAAGTAATTCAGGAGATGCTATTTGGTATTCTGCATTAGCAACTCTGCATTGTTAGGATGAGACAACAGGTGTTCTATTTTTATGATAATCCTACACATTGGTTGAAAGAAATGCTGAAGCAGGCTTTTGAACCACAGACTGAGCCACAGAACACTGGAGTTTAAAATCCTATGGAAAGACCACGCGTGATCCAGTGGTGAAATAAACACTGTTGAGTCTGATGGGTCAACAGAGAATTGGATCCGGGGTTGAGTAAAGTAAAGATGTTCAACCTCTGTCTTGGGGCAAATGTTTGGGCCAGTAGGGGAGGTCCTATTTAGCTAGGCACCTGGTGATAGAACATTAATACTCTACAACTCAGCCCTGTGAGATTTTGTTCTAGGTTATCTGGGTAGAGAAGACAAGAAGAAGGTCCACGGAGAAACTTAGAGTCAGACTACTTTTGGGAAATCAAGCAAAAGAACTGCCATGCCTGTAGGGATGACTCTGTTTCATTTTAGAGCAATGTTTCTTAGCATCTACCCTATTGACAGTTTGGGCCAGACAACTGCCATGGGGCTGACCTGTGCCTTACAGGATATTTATCAACATCACTAGCCTACTTACCAGATGCCTGTAGCATCTCTGTTTGTTCTCCCATATTCCAGACATTGGTGTGTGTCTCCTGGGGGGCAAAATTTCCCCTCCATTTAGAATCACTGCTATGGAGAAAACAGTGGCAAAATCAGCATCTTGGGGGATGCTGTCCGTGGGTACACCTGTATTAGCAGTGCTGATGGATATTACCACATCATGAAGGTGAGCAAGACAATAGCCACAGCATCAGGGACAATTTAAATGTCACTGAGGAAAATACATGAGCCACAAAAACCTTTGTGGAACAAGAGAGGACACACAGAGGTTGGGTTCCTGATAACCATGCTAGCTGAAGTTCTGGAATCAAACACCTGTGACCTTGATTGACAGTCCATTGTACCTTCCCTAGCAGTGTGGACTGGAGGCCTTAGGGTCATATAGTTTTTGTCACTCATTCTTTGACTATTGAATACCGCTATAGTCCAGTCACCATGTTGGGGATTGAGGCCAGAATGAATGAACAGGACCTTTGTCCTAATATGGACATGCAAACAAACAATTATAACACATATTAACAATTGACATCATTGTGGTTTTCATAAGGCACAATAGTAGAACAAGTACTAGACTCCATTTTGCCTGAAGTCATCAGGGAAGTATTTGAAGACCATGTAATTCTTGACCTGAGACCTGAGAAAGGCGAATGATGATAATTGGGCAGGTAGATTTAGAAGATGTGGAAAGGGCACTCCAGGTAGAGGGAATAATGTACAAATAGCACAAAGAGACAGCAGCACATACTACAGTCTTTGTTCAACTCCTAGTCCTACACTACAACACAGTCCTCTTCATGAGGGAAAGTTAAACTGTATGGGGTTAGATGGGTTATCTGCAATTACTACCCAAGCATTTATTGTTTCTTCCTTCCTGGAAGTACGTAGTCTGCTGGAAAGAAGCATAGATGTAGACTCAGTGCTCCCTCAACAATGGAATACCAGATGCTTACGTTGTTTGCATGTGAAGTGTAAAAAGTAGCAGAGCCAAGCTTCTGTTTTTTTTAAACTTTCTCAGTTCATTTATTAGCAAGTCATGATGACAAATCAAAGGTGCCCAATCAAATAGGAACACAGTTTGAGCTAGCTAAAAACAAACAAGTCTAATTATAAACAAATCTGAGTTGTTTCTATACATTTGCACTCTTAACATTCAAACTCTTTCTTTGTGTATCTCAGAAATGTCTGTCATGGAGCTCCTGCCTGTATCTACCATCTTCTTGGAGGAGTAGTTTGTATCTCTCTGAATCCTGGTTCCACCATTGGGTTTCAGTCAACTCTGCAGTGAAAATCAATTCAACAGTTTCTTTTTTTTCTTATTTATTGTTGGTTATCACCCAAATCAATAAATACATGTAGTCCTTAATTCAAAAAACAGACACTAAGATGGACCCAGGATTAAATATTGGAGCTTAATGACTCTTTCTCATTCTTTCATGTGGCCATAATTTTCAAAACATTTCTTTCCTTTCCTTTCCTTTCCTTTTCGTTTTGTTTCATTTCGTTTCGTTTTGTTTCTTTTTTTTTTTTTTTAATTTACATCCAAGTTAGTTAGCATATAGTGCAACGATGATTTCAGGAGTAGATTCCTTAATGCCTCTTACTCATTTAGCCCATCCTCTCTCCCAAAACCCCTCCAGTAACACTATGTTTTTTCTCTATATTTAAGAGTCTCTTGTGTTTTGTTCCCCTCCCTGTTTTTATTTTGTTTTTGCTTCCCTTCCCTTATGTTCACCTGTTCTGTGTCTTAAAGTCCTCATATGAGTGAAGTCATATGATATTTCTCTTTCTCTAATTTCGCTTAACATATTACCCTCTAATTCCATCCATGTAGCTGCAAATGACAATATTTCATTTGTTTTGATTGTTGAGTAATATTCCATTGTGTGTGTGTACACACACACACACCACATCTTCTTTATCCATTTGCCCATCAATGGATACTTGGGCTCTTCCCATATTTATGTTATTGTTGAAATTCTCAGCAAACTGGGAGTAGCTGGAAATTTTGTTAATCTGATGAAATGCAAACTTTTAAATATCTGTGTTAATTAATATTATACTGAATACAAATACAAGGTTTCTGGAACAGATCATTATCTACTTTATAACAAATAATTGTACCCATTCCTATAACATCAATTCTTATCCCTGAGATGATGCAGTGAGAGCCTGATAATAAGTCCTACACATAATGGGGTCTACTGCAGGCAGTGAACCACACAACTATGAACCTGGGCATTTATATGGGAGAGAGACAACCATCTCTTCTCCTCTTCTGAAAGGAAGGGAGAAAACACTTTGCTCCTGGACAAGAACTTAGGTCCTAATTCTTATTCTCTGCAATGTAAATACATTCCTTTAGTAGAGAGGACCAAGGTCTTTGGCTTTATCACTAAAAGGAGGTCTCCAAGGTCCTGAATCTACCCCCAACGCCCCCGTCCCCACTTGGAAAATAAACATATTCACCTGGGGAAGTGAATTTCTCCAGTCTCTCCTATCAAATAATTTATCAGCTTCCAAGGTGTATTCTTTTAGTCTAGATCCTAAATTTCAGTGAAATTTTCTAAAAAAGTTCTAATTGTGCCAAAACATAAAAACTATTTTCTAAACAGCCCACAGAGCAATAAAAAACATGTGAGAGTTCTATGCAATAGTAAAATTTACAAGCAGTCTATGTAAAGTCACACACACACAAAAAGGGGTATCCACTATCACTGCTTCTATTTAACACTGTATCACCCAGTGCAGTAATAAAGGAGGTAAAACATTTTAAAGTGAAAAAGAAATGAAAATATCATTAACAAAATATTATCTACACAAAAAAATTCAAGTAACTTTTTTTACTATTGATTATAATGCTTTTTAAAAAATATCTAAATTTTATTTATTATTAATTTATTGTTTATTTATTTATTTGTTTATTTATTTTACATCCAAATTAGGTAACATATAGTGCAACAATGATTTCAGGAGTAGATTCATTAGTGACCCTTACCCATTTAGCTCATCCCACCTCCCACACCTGTAACCCTCTGTTCTTCATATTTAAGAGTCTCTTATGTTTTGTCCCCCTCCCTGTTTTTTATTATTTTTGTTTCCCTTCCCTTGTGTTCATCTGTTTTGTCTCTTAAAGCCCTCATATGAAGGAAGTCATGATATTTGTCTTTCTCTGACTAATTTCACTTAGCATAATACCCTCCAGTTCCATCCACGTAGTTGCAAATGGCAAGATTTCATTCTTTTTATTTGCCAAGTAATATATATACCACTTCTTCTTTATCCATTCATCCATCAAGGGACATTTGGGCTCTCTCCATACTTTGGCTATTGTTGACAGTGCTGTTATAAATATTGGGGTGCATGTGTCCCTTTGAAACAGAACACCTGTATCACTTGGAAAATACCTAGTAATGCAATTTCTGGGTCGTAGGGTAGTTCTATTTTGAGTTTTTTGAGGGACCTCAAAACTTTTTTCCAGAGTGGATGCACCATCTTGCATTCCCACCAGGAATGCAAAAGAGATGTTCTTTCTCTACATCCTCGCCAACATCTCTTGTTGCCTGAGTTGTTAATGTTAGCCATTCTGACAGGTGTCAGGTGGTATCTCATTGTGGTTTTGATTTGTATTTCCCTGATGATGAGTGCTGTTGAGAATTTTTTCATATGTCGTTTGGCCATCTGGATGTCTTCTTTGGAGAAGTGTCTATTCATGTCTTTGGCCCATTTTTTCACTGGATTATTTGGTTTTTTTGGGTGTTGAGTTTGATAAGTTCTTTATAGATTTTGGATACTAACCTTTTATCTGATATGTCATTTGCAAATATCTTCTCCCATTCTGTTGGTTGCCGTTTAGTTTTGCTGATTACTTCCTTCGCTGTGTAGAAGATTTTATTTTGATGAGGTCCCAGTAGTTCATTTTTGCTTTTGTTTCTCTTGCCTCCAGAGACATGTTGAGTAAGAAGTTGCTGTGGCCCAGGTCAAAGAGGTGTTTACCTGCTTTCTCCTCAAGAATTTTGATAGCTTCCAGTCTTATATTTGGGTCTTTCATCCATTTTGAGTTTTGTTTTGAATATGATGTAAGAGAGTGGTCCAAGTTCATTTTTCTGCACTGCACTGTCCAGTGTTCCCAGCTAAAGAGACTGTATATTCCATTGGATATTCTTTCCTGCTTTGTCAAAGATTAGTTGGCCATATGTTTGTGGGTCCATTTCTGGGATCTCTATTCTGTTCCATTGATCTGAGTGTCTGTTCTTTGCCAGTACCATACTGTCTTTATGATTACAGCTTTGTAGTATAGCTTGAAGTCTGGGATTGTGATGCCTCCTGCTTTGTTTTTTGTTTCAAGATTGCTTGGGCTATTTGGGGTCTGTTCTGGTTCCATACAAATTTCGGGATTGTTTGTTCTAGCTCTCTGAAGAACGCTGGTGTTATTTTGATAGGGATTGCATTGAGTATGTAGATTGCTTTCAGTAGTATTGACATTTTAACAGTATTTTTTCTTCCTATCCAGCAGCATGGAATATTTTTTCCATTTTTGATGTCTTCTTCAATTTCTTTCATAAGCTTTCTGTAGTTTTCAGTGTATAGATTTTTCACCTCTTTGGTTAGATTTATTCCTAGGTATTTTATGGCTTTTGGTACAATTATAAATGGGATCGATTTCTTGATTTCTCTGTCTGTTGCTTCATTGCTGATGAATAGGAATGCAACCGATTTCTGTGCATTGATTGTATGTCCTGCAACCTTACTGAATTCATGGATTAGTTCTAACGGTTTTTTTGGTGGAATGTTTTGGGTTTTCCATATAAAGTAGCATGCCATTGGCAAAGTGTGAAAGTTTGACCTCCTCCTGACTGATTTGGATGCCTTTTATTTCTTTGTGTTGTCTCATTGCAGAGGCTAAGACTTCCAATACTATGTTGAATAACAGTGGTGGGAGTAGATGGACATCCCTGTCTTGTTACTTACTTTAGGGGGAAAGCTCTCAGTTTTTCCCATTGAGGATGCTGTTAGCATTGGGTCTTTCATATATGGCTTTTATGATCTCGAGGTATTATCCTCTTGTCCCTACTTTCTTGGGAGTTTTTATCAAGAAAGGACTCTGTATTTTGTCAAATTCTTTCTCTGCATCTAGTGAGAGGATTATGTGGTTCTTATCCTGTCATTTATTGATGTGATGAATCACATTAATTGTTTTGCAGATATAGAACCAGCCCTGCATCCCAGGTATAAATACCACTTGGTCATGGTGAATAATTTTTTTAATGTGCTGTTGGAGCTGGTTGGCTAATATCTTGTTGAGGATTTTTGCATCCATGTTCATCGGGGAAATTGGTCTATCGTTTTCCTGTTTAGTGAGGTCTTTGTCTGGGTTTTGGAATCCAGGTAATGCTGGTTCATAGAAAGAGTTTGGAAGTTTTCCTTCCATTTCTATTTTTTGGAACAGCTTCAAGAGAATAGGTGTTAACTCTTCCTTAAATGTTTGGTAGAATTCCCCTGGAAAGCCATCTGGCCCTGGACTCTGTTTTTCGGGAGATTTTTGATTACTAATCCGATTCCTTTACTGCTTATGGGTCTGTTCAAATTTTCTATTTCTTACTGTTTCAGTTTTGGCAGTGTATATGTTTCTAGCAATTTGTCCATTTCTTCCAGATTGCCCATTTTTTGGCATATAAATGCCCATAATATTCTCTTATTATTGTTTTTATTTCTGCTGTATTGGTTGTGATCTCTCCTCTTTCATTTTCATTTTATTTATTTGGGTCCTTTTCTTTGTGATCCAAGTGGCTAGTGGTTTATCAATTTTGTTAATTCTTTTAAAGAACCAGCTGCTGGTTTCATTGATCTGTTCTACTGTGTTATTGGTTTCGATAACATTGATTTCTGCTGTAATCTTTATCATTTCCTGCCTTCTTCTGGTTTTGGGTTTTATTTGCTGTTCTTTTTCCAGCTCTTTAAGGTGTAAGGTTAGGTTTTGTATCTGAGACCTTTCTTCCTTCTTTAGGAAGGCCTGGATAGCTATACAGTTTCCTCTTATGACCGTCTTTGCTGTGTCCCAGAGGTTTTGGGTTGTGGTGTTATCATTTTCATTGGCTTCCGTGAACTTTTAATTTCCTCTTTAAGTTCTTGGTTACCCCATTCATTCTTTAGTAGGATGTTCTTTAGTCTACAAACATTTGTTACCTTACCAAATTTTTTCTTGTGGTTGATTTCGAGTTTCACAGGGTTGGGGTCTGAAAATATGCATGGTATGATCTCAATCTTTTTGTACTGGTTGAGGGCTTATTTGTGTCTCAGAATGTGATCTGTTCTGGAGAACATTCCATGTGCAGTGGAGAAGAATTTGTATTCCACTGCTTTATGATGAAATGTCCTAAATATAAGTGTTAAGTCCATCTGGTCCAGTGTGTTATTCAAAGACATTGTTTCCTTATTGATTTTCTGATTATATGATCTGTTCATTGCTGTAAGTGGGCGTTGAATCCCCTACTATGATGTTATTATTATCTATGAGTTTCTTTATGTTTGTGATTAATTGATTTAGGTATTTGGCTGCTTGCACATTTGCAGCATAAATGTAGATAATTGTTAGGTCTTCTTGGTGGGTAGACCCATTGATTATGATATAATACCCTTCTTCATCTCTTGTTACAGTTTTTATTTTAAAGTCTAGATTGTCTGATATAAATATGGCTACTCCAGCTTTCTTTTGGTGACCATTAGCATGATAGATGGTTCTCCATCCCCCTACTCTCAGTATGAAGGTATCTTTAGGTCTAAGGTGGGTCTCTTGTAAGCAGCATATTGATGGGTTTTGTTCTCTTAACCATTCTGTTACACTATGTCTTTTGATTGGAGCATTTAGTCCATTAACATTTAGAATGAGTACTGAAAGATAAGAATTTATTGCCATTATGTTTCTTGTAGAGTTGAAGTGTCTAGTGGTTTTCTATGCTTCTTTCTAGTCTTTCTTGCTTTTGGTATGTATGTATGTATGTATGTATGTATGTATGTATGTATTTTTTTCTTTTCTCCCCTCAGAGAGTCACCCTTAAGATTTCTTGCAGGGCTGGTTTACTGGTCACAAACTCCTTTAATTTTTGTTTGGGAAACTTTTTATGTCTCCTATTTTGAATTACATCCTCGCTGGAAAAGAATTCTTTAATTCTTGGCTGAATATTTTTCTGATTCAGCACGTTGAATATATCCTGTCACTCCTTTCTGGCTTGTCAAGTTTCTGTGGTTAGGTCTGCTGCACACCTGATCTGTCTTCCCTTGTAGCTTAAGGAATTTTTTCCCTTGCTGCTTTCATGATTCTTTCCTTGCCTGAGTACTTTGATATGCCTATGATATGCCTTATTGATGGTCAGTTTTTGTTGAATCTAATGGGAGTCCTTTGTCTTTCCTGGATTGTGATGTCTGTGTCTTCCCCCAGATTAGGAAAGCTTTCCACTATGATTTGCTCACATAACCCTTATACCCCTTTTTCTCTCTATCTTCTGAGACACTTATTATTCTTATGTTGTTCCTTTTTAATGAGTCACTGATTTCTCTAATTCTTAAATCATGCTCTTTTTTTCCTTGGTCTGCCTCTTTTTTTCTGCTTCATTATTGTCCATCAGTTTATCTTCTATATCATTGATTGTCTTCTCTGCCTTATCCATCATTGCCACCGTGGCATCCATTTGAGATTGCAGCTCAGTTATAGCATTTTTTTATTTCATCCCGACTAGCTTATACTTCTTTTATCTCCGTAGAAAGGGATCCTAATCTATTTTCAACTAGTTAGTATTCTTATTGTCATGATTCTAAATTCTGGTTCAGACATCTTGCTTGTATCTGTGTTGGTTAAGTCCCAAGCTGTCATTTCTTTCTGCTCTTTCCTTTGGGGTGAATTCCTTTGTTTCATTATTTTGAGGGAAGAAAAGGAGTTGATAAGGTAAAAAAATTAACATTAAAAAATTAAAAACAACACTGTCACACATAAAAATCAAATAAATGATGCTAGATCCTAGGTGTTTTAGTCTGAGTGGTGAACAGAGCTTGATAGATTAGAGAAAAAGGGGTGAAAAAGGAAAGTGTATGAAAATTTGATAAATTAATATAATGAAATAGAATAAAATGAAATTATGGAAGGAAAATAGAATTGGAAAAATTTACAAAAAAGTAAAAAATATAGTAGAAAAAAATTAAAAAAATTTTTAATAAAAATTTAAAATAAACATGTTTTTTCTCTTTCTGTATTCAAGAAAAAGGAAAGGAAAAAGAACAAAAAGAAAAGAAAATTGAATAGATGGATCAGTGAACAGACTGCAATACATTTGAAATTACATCATTTTCCCCTAGAAGTCAAACTCTGAAGCACTTTATAGTCTGTAAACTAAGCAGGTGCAGGGACTTGTGGTGTTCCTTGAAGGGGAGGTTGGTTCACTTGGTTGGGGCTTAGTGTAACGGCTCCATTCTCCACAAGATGGCAGTGCTTAGCTTACTGGGGTGGATTGTTGTGGCATGTGTGGGCGTGTATGCACATGTGCGGGAAGTGTGAAAATGGCATCACCCAACTACCCAGTCTCAGTATTGGAACTCTTTTCTCCCTGATCTGCAATCCAGCACTAGTCTTTTGTCTCTGGCTCCGTCCACTCCCTGCTTTTACACTGTCCATGACCAAGCCGTCAGATTGCTAGGCTGTACCTCCCTCCTGAGTTTTATCTCAGATGTGGCTGTTTTCCCCAACCCCTTACTTCTGAGGAACTGTGGCTTGGACCCATTGTGCCCCTCTGCAAGAGTGTCTTACCAAGCAGTGGCCAGGTGTCAGCTGCTCTTAGCACCGTTCTCTGGACCCTGCTGCTGATGCCCAGAGACTGCAGCTGTGTGCCAGCCTGCCCCAGAAAAATTTCACATGATTGTGTAGCAGCAGTGTTGCAGGGATTATGGAAAAAAAAAACAACACACTTCTGGCCCAGGCTTCACCTTAATGACCTTGTTCCCATATCAGCAAATGTGGTTGTTCTCCAGGATCAACTGGGCCTTTGCCTGTGGCAGGGCCGCACAACCTCTACCAAATGTCCTTCCAGCATCAGGGCAATCACCTCTCCCTATGTGACCCAAGGACCCCCAGACTTCACTCTGCCCCTGGGGATTCACCCTTGCCACCAGAGCACTGCCAGGTATTAAGTTGGAGAGTTTCAGACTCTGTGCTCCCCCTGTTGATAGGGTCTTAATGGAATTTAAACCCTCTCCTTTCTCCTTTCTCCCTTTTTAGTTCAGTCCCTGCAACTGTTTCCACTTTGACACTTTCTCTCCAGCTACTTTTCTATACTCTCCCCCGTCTCCATCCTCTCTCTGAAAACAAAAACAGCTCCCTGCCCTCCATGGCTTCCCTCTCCCTCAGTTCAATGCTCTGCACAGTGTACCTGCTGAGTTCTGTGGTTTAGGTTGTGCACATTGTTGTGTTAATCCTCAAATCATTTTCTAGGTGTACAGGTTGGTTTAGTGTAGACCTGCCTGTATTTCATGGACACAAGACACAAAAAAAACTTCCATGCTATTGTGACATCTTGGCTCCTCCAGAAAACCCAAGATTCTGGTGTGACATCAGTCACTAGGGCAGGTGATTATGTTGTGAGCTGGCCACATGATTCACGTACAGGGACAATGAGAGAGTGAGGGATGAGACATTGGAACAGAACCATCTTCACAGAGAAAAGATCACATGAAAATGCAAGCCCTTAATGACAGCAGGCCAGAGTTCATTCTCATTGTAGCAGTTTAATTTCCAGGCAGTGTTTTTAAAGCTATTAGTCCTATTATTGGCCTTTTAGTGAGGGTCTGGCACTCATGCCTTAAAAAACTGCAGAATAATTTGCCAACTTTCCTTTATTCCTAGATGGGTCTCTTCCTTTTTTTCACCTGGTGTTGGTATGTTAATTTCTTTTTCAAATGATTCAGGAAAGATGAAAATATTAAGTTTGTTCAAAAGAGTTATTGATGTAGCTGTGAAGAAAAGTACCTGTATTCTGAGTCAGTACAGAAATTTGCAAAAAAGGTCACTGCTTTTATTCACCTTGATGAGGGGAAGCTATAAGGATATTCTAACAATGGAACAGGAAAATACACTGAATATGGTACAGTCATATAGTTATCTATTGCCATATCTACTCAATCATCCCACAGGGTACTCAGAATTCGTTTTTATTCAGGGATGGAGAAACAAGCGGGACCCACAAGGCAGGTTTGCTCCTGACCTATTTTTCTGGTGGGGAGGAAACTGGCACTTATTTGGGCCCCATTTGTCTCTATCTTACCTCCATTATGTTACCTTCTAACAGTT
This sequence comes from Prionailurus bengalensis, assembly GCF_016509475.1. NCBI lineage: Eukaryota > Metazoa > Chordata > Mammalia > Carnivora > Felidae > Prionailurus > Prionailurus bengalensis. Next base: position 5,122,003 of record NC_057346.1, read on the forward strand.
AAAAAAAAAGGAAGTATTCCAATACCCTAATTTTGCTGCTGATTATAATTCAGGTTGGATATTGTCATAAAATTACATTTTAAATTTAAACCTCAGGCTAATTTCCAAATAAGTTTGTCCACATATAAACTATTTACTTACAAAATTCACAAAGGATGAAAAGCCTGAAATGAATAAAATCAGAAAGGGAAAAACCAGACAGGGTTAAAAATTAATTAGGTTTTACTAATGGTTGTCTTGTTTCTGTGTCAACCTATTTTCAGGCAATTTTCACAATAAAATTGTCTATCACAATATCAATTTTAGAAGACTTTTTACAATATAATTCATTGAGTCTACTATTCTGCCTCCAAATAGATTTCCATATTTACTCAGAAGAGTTTTGAAGGCTCTGTCATATAGCTGATTTTTTTCCCTTTACAGTTGTACTTGCTAACATCGAATAAGTAAGATTTATTTTCTCACCTTCAAATTGATTTTTTCTTCCTTTTAAAGGGTGCTGCATGCAATGTGGCAAAATATGTTAAAAGAGTTTCCAGGTTTTGACATAAATTAGAAAAAATAAAATCCAACGCTGCTGTTCAGCTACCCCCATTGTCCTTCTAGCCTCCCATGCTCCTTCTGAGATGGCCTTCTGGCATGTGCATCCTAGGCTTCCAGAATATTCCTACAGTTATTTTTTTTTAATTAGTCTGTCTCCTAGAAAATAGTCTGCTCCTTGCCTTTTGAAACCTGAAGGTCTCTGTGCTGCTCTGGATTCCCTCCTGAGGGCTCTGCACTGGAATAGTTGCATAGCTTGGGAATAGAATAGGCTGTTATTGAGTTGCACTCTGCCAGAAGTAGAGTGAATATGACACCATTGTCTTGTGGAAGGGTACGTGTGCATGTTGCCCACACATCATCCCTGCTGGGGTACTGATCTCCCTTCATTACCTGACAGCCTCTGATAGGATTCCTGCCTTTCCCCATTGGTGAATCCCCAGCACCTGGTATAGGATAAAGACAATTACTTCCTGTTTGTGTGTGACTGGTTCTTCCATTTGAGAGCTAGACACGCTCATTTTGTATTCTGTAACAGAGTAATAAATACTAAATTTCACAGAAGCATTCAGATACAAAGATGCAGAATTACAAGATGAAGTATGCCAGGCCAGAATACAGATTTTCAAAGAAATAGTTGACAGTTGGCTTTATAACTTTAGATATGATCATCCAGAAGATGGAGATACAAAGGTTTAGAGAGTGAAGATTAAAAGAGCATGTTGGAAGGTGATTTACTAGGTGAGGGAACCGGGGCATACAAGGGGCTCCACCACTTAGGTCTAGCCTGCTGGGTCAGCAGACATGTCACCAGGGACCTTTGAAAAGCTTGACAAGTGTTCCCTGCGGTTGGCAGGAATAGGGATTGGTGTGTGTCTCATGGCTACTGACAGCAACAGAGAAAAGGATGATGCCAGAGAAGGTCCTGCACCTGTAAAGTAGCAGGATTCTCCTGTGACAGTGGGTCAAAGGCCTATAGATCCAAGACAGCAGATGTGGAACCACCAGTGAGAAGTTAACCTTGAAGTCTGTTGAAAAGGCCTGAAAACTATGGATTTTCAATCACAGATGATGCTGAGTGGATGGAGGAGGTACAAGCTGATGGAGAGGCCCTAGGTACAACAAAGATCTGCAGTATGGAGACCCCAGAACTGAAATGAGGATGTACCCATGAGACAGGGCCAGAAGCGAGACCAAGAGTGCAAGCCACCTTGTTCCTCCCAGAAGGGTTCCTCTCTGAAAGCAGGGCAACTGTCTGAACATCAGACAGTCTGGACAGGTCTTGTCTTTGAATGAAGGTGAAGTGTGGGCTGTATTGAATTGAAGTCTTAATTTCTGAATTGAAAGTCCATTCTGTGATCAAGTGTTGACAGTGACTCAATGACATAAGTTATATAAAAGTGATTACAACAGCCATTGAACAGCCGGGTTTCCATCCATGGTACAGGGGAAGGGCATCACTAAGGAGGTTTAGGGGGAGAATGGGAGAAGGGGGAAGGGGCATGGGCAAAACAAATTTGCCCTAATAGTTTTATGCCAGGAATCCACTGGGTCATTCCCCCCCCCCCCCGCCGCTTTGAGATACTAATTTGATTCTCTGCGTTGCGTCTTCCTGTCTCAAGAACACAGAGACATAGATTCTTAGGCTTTTTGAGACTGTGCCTTGAGCAACAGAGTTGCATGTACATAAGTCCAGGATCATAAAACCTCCTGAGTATAAGCCATGATTGATAGCGGTGACTTCTCTTAGGAACACAGGACCAGGAAGGTCTGAAAGGCAGATCCAGAATCAGTCATTGTTGGTCAGCAGGCATCTAGGAAAGAGTAAACTTTATTATTAATTTTTTTGATGTTTATTTATTTCTGAGAGAGAGACAGAGAATGAGCAGAGAAGGGGCAGAGAGAGAGACACACACAGAATCCAAAGCAGGCTCCAGGCTCTGAGCCTGGCGTGGGCCCTGAACTCATGAGCCATGAGATCATGACCTCAGCCTAAGTCAGATGCTTAACCAACTGAGTCACCCAGGTGCCCCCAAACTTTATTATTTTAAAAAATAAACTGTGAGAATGCATGCCTCTAGATGAAATCTAAGTACACATTGTGAATCACTGAAAAATACCTTCCCCTCTAAGAGAGCATGTTCCTTGGACAAGTTCTATTCTGCTTCTCTCCCCTTCCCTTTCTCCCCTCCACCTGCACCCCAAATTTGGTGTTCAAATGGGCGTAGCTCGGGCTAGAAGTCATTGGTGAGGTAGAAAGCAGATGGTGAAATTATTTTCTTTTCAGCATGTTTAAAGACCTTCGACATTTTGGCTATGCCTAAGACAGGAACATTATTTTCAGCTGTAATAATTAAAGAGGCCGTACAGTTGTGGTTGAAGGTTTGGGTACCAGAGTTTGAGAGCAGATGGCGAATTTTGGCTCCACAACCTGTGCCTGCGATTCACATAAACTCTGCGTGTCTGTTTCCTCATCCCCAAAATGAGTGTGTTCACAGTAACTCATGACTTTTGGGAGATTTAAATGAAAACTGCTTAGAATGCTGTGGCACATGGCACTCCTAACATGTTCTTTTATCATGATTCTATGGCATCTTGGTTTTTTTTTACAGTTTATTTTGAGAGAGAGAAAGAGCATGCATGCACAAGTGGGCGAGGGGCAGAGAGAGAGAGAGAGAAAGAGAGAGAGTGAGTGAGACAAAGAGAGAGAGAATACCACAGGCTCCACATTGTCAGTGCAGAGCCTGATGCAGGGCTGCATCTCACAAACCATGAGATCATGACCTGAGCTGAAACCAAGAGTAGGATGCTTAACCAACTGGCACCCCTGGCATCTTCTCTTTCAACCAAATGAGGTAATGAAAGGAGGAATGGCTTGCCTGATTTTGACAAAATGGAACCTGGGGAAGAACAAGGTAGGAATTCTAGGATTCTTTATAGTCAAGTGGACTTCTGGGCTTGAAATTTCCCTCTGAAAGGAGATGTGGAGCCATGAATGCCTGCAGTAGGGTTTAGGGATTTCTGAGAAAAAACAGTGTTGTGTCAACCTAGTGAAGATGGAATGCCTGGCCTTGCCTGGGGTCTTCCAAGACACCAACACAGGATAATTCTAGGACTTGTCTAATCCTTTTAAATCTCCTTACATATTACATCCTCCACCTTACATCTCCTTTGTATCTTAAACTCAGCTGCAGAGTAATGTGTGTGTTTTCATTTTGCAATAAGTCTCATCTGCTACTCTAATTATTACTTCCATGGGATGGTAAGGAGGCTTTCTCCAAAGTACCATTTAAAGCTCCAGATGCCTTTGGTTTGATTTGTAACTAGTGTGGGGCTCACACTGACTGATGTCCACAAGATAGCTGGGGTGAAAACAGCTGAATCTCCTGCAAAGTTTTGGCAAGAAGAAAGAAGTGAAGTTTGCATCTGGTTACAGCTGTTTGAATTCATTTGGAGAAGCCAGATTGGAGATGCTCAAGAGGAGACATTTATAATTTCATCTTCCTCTTGCAGTGCCTGGCATGTGTCTGCTCAATAAATATTTGTGGTATGTTTGTGGAATTTGAGTAATGGAGAAAAGAATGAAGTGGAGAGGGGTGGGTTCAGGGTGTGGGGATATAAGGAAAGGGAAGCCATACTGCTTGAGAAAGATGTTCACATCAGAGAGTAGGACTTGGAGTATTCCTGCTGAGTGTAATGTGAAGGGCAGAGCGCCTTCTCAGGAGTCTGTCAAGGAAGAGTGCCAAGGGAAGTGAGAAGAAGACAAGGAGGGAAACCACAACTCCATTTTGGAAAGAACCCTGGAAGTTCTGTCTGAATTTGGAATCTGAGAAGAATAGTATAGAAGTTGTAACAAAGGACAGAAATGAGGTGGTTAGTGGAGGTGAGACCAAGAACCTTTCCTTGGGGTAAGAAGGGTAGTGAGGTTCACACAACGATTGCATGGATCTGTTCTGGAAGGGGGAGCACATCCCAGGCACACTGCTCCCTCTAGGAGGCTACCCGTGGGAGACATTCAGAGAACCATGAGAAGAAAAGAATTAGAGAAACAAGAAGGGAAGGAAGCAGTATAGTGCTTGATGATGTTTGTTTTGTACCGTTGGCAAGGATCAGTGGATAACGTATTTCCTTCCCCCCTTCCTCTATCCCTCCCTTTCTTTTAGGAAACAATGGTATGTTTCATTCTAAATACATAGTGTGGAAATTTAGCTCCTTAGAATAACCTATGTGCTCATGAGGCCATGTGTGCAAAATGACTCTAATGAGTATAAATGCAAATGTGCAGGGTGGTTATTAAGCCAGGTCCAAGGTCTACAGACCTTCTCCTCTTTATCTAGCTCCCAGAGAAGGGATTTCTTGGGTTAAGTCCACAATGACCTAAGGAGAATCAAATGTAAAGTACTGTTGTTTTATTATTTTTACTGCAAAAATTACTTCAGACTGAAATTGTGAAACAAAACTCTGAGCTCCAAAAAGGCCTCTGGGTGTAATATTAGCAGTATGATGGTTTATGAAAATACTTGGGGACAGCTGCTTTCTGGCCAGCTGCCTGAATACACATGTCTCCCCCTTGGGTCTTTGACTTGGACCTGACTAAACTAATTTACTCTGAGCATGAGACACACTATTCACATCAGAAGAATAAACTTAAGTAGATATAATGCAGCCTTCCCCTGGGGCTAGTTTTGCTTTGCTCTAGGCAGGAGCTTGGCTGCCATCTGGAAAGATGTCCCAACTTTACTGTTGAGCCAATAAAGCCCCAAATAATATGAAACAGCATAAGCTTTTAAGTCAGTCCACCGGAGAGGAAATTCTGCAGCGGGTGGGGGGAGGGGGTGGTTATCAAAAGGTAAGTGGCAGGAGAACACTATGAGTGCTGTTCCCAGCCAGGCCAGAACCTAATTGAATTGCACAAATGGAATCATTCCTGAATAGTAGAATAAATAGTGTATACAGGTTATGGCAACAGACTTTTAAGTCTTTTAAGATGTGGGTTCAAATCCTCAGCTTAGCCCCTTTCTCGCTTGGCCAAGTTACCCTCTCTGACTATTTTTCTCATAAAGTGAGGGAAATAACAGCAACCTCACTGAGTTTTTTAAGGTTTAAAGGAAAACTGTGTAAAATTTTGAGTGCATAGTGGTTTTCAACTCTGGCCTTATGCTGCAATCACCTGAGGAAGGTTTAAAGTGATTGCCTTGCCCTACCTCAGTGCAGACATACTCAGAATTCCTGGAGCTGGGACCTGGGGTTGTTTGTGCTTAAGGGTCACAGGTGAGTGTCATGCGCTAAGAGGTGGGTGTGAGAACCATCGTGTCCATCCCATAAACAGGCAAGAAAGGATAGCCACAGGACAAAGTCTTCAGTGACAAAATGTTGGAAAAGAACTTCACACATTGCTTGGCTGATAGTAAGCGCTCAGAAAATATTAGCTATACTCTACTTGTCCTAACTTTATTAAGCTCTATTAATGAGTCACAGTTGCTTCTTAGAACGGAGTAATTAAGCTTATCTCTGGGCAGTAGAGGATACTGAGTGTAAATTTAACTCTGGGGAGTGTCAAAAATGGTGTAAGGAAAAGCACACCAAACCTTTAAGATCTGGGCTACAGGGGTATGCTATTTCTTTTTCTTTCTTTTTAAGTTTTATTTATTTATTTTGAAAGAGGGAGAGAGTGGGTGATCTGGGCAGGGACAGAGAGTAAGAGAAAGAGGAGGAGGAGGAGGAGGAGGAGGAGGAGGAGGAGGAGAGATAGTAAGAGAGAGAGAGAGAATATGAATCCCAAGCAGGCTTCACACTCGCAGCATGGAGCCCAATGCATGGCTTGAATTCACAAACTGTGAGAATATGACCTGAGCCAAAGTTTGGAGTTGGATGCTTAACTTACTGAGCCACCCAGGTACCCCCGGGGGTATGTTATTTCCAAGTGGAGAGCGAAATTATTGTCTTAATAAGTCAATATTCATAGTTTCTTATGAAGTTAACTCTTGTTTTTAATTTTCTTTTCTTTCTTTCTTTCTTTCTTTCTTTCTTTCTTTCTTTCTTTCTTTCTTTCAATATTTTTATTTATTTTTGAGAGAGAAAGAGAGTGAGTAAGGGAGGGGCATAGAGACAGGGAGAGAGACACAGAATCCAAAGCAGGCTCCAGGCTCTGAGCTGTCAGCACAGAGCCAGATATGGGGCTCCAACTCACAAACGGTGAGATCATGAGCTGAGCCAAAGTTGGATGCTTAACCGACTGAACCACTCAGGCTCCCCTAATTTTCTTTTACTGAGAGCGTGCAAGTGGGGGGGCAGGGGATGGGTAGAGGGGGAGAGAAAGAGTCTTCAGTAGGCTCCAAACTCAGTGTGGAGCCCGATGTGGGGCTTGATCCCACAACCCTGTGATCATGACCTGAGCCAAAATCAAGAGTCAACCAAATGAGCCACCCAGGCACCCCTGAAGTCAATTCTTAATGGAGAGGAGAAAAGAGTGGCTATAATGGTGTGATCTTCTGAGGCTGGCTGTCCATGTTCCAACCTCAACTAAATCACCTATTAGCTGTGTGAGCCTGGGCATTGTATTTAACTTTCTTGTATTTCAGTCACTGCATTGATAAAATGGAGATGATAATGGTACCTGTATCAGGAATGTTTTGACAAGCAAATAAGTTAATAGCAATAAACCACTCTCAACAGAGTCTGGCATTTAGTGAGTACAAAACATTATCTGGAATTAGTAGAAAGATGATTTTAAGTATTCTTGAGTTTTCCAAGATCTCTGTGTCAGAAGGTGGTTGAAGTATGAAATGATACACTATTGGTCTCATGCTTCAAAACTGCCTGGGAGTCTTGTTAAAAAAAAAGCCAACAACAGAATTTTGGGTGAATATGATTCACAAAAAAATTCTAGAATCTTTGCTACTAATGAAATACTATATATTTTAGTGTGGGTTCCCTAGAGGAACAGAGCCAATAAGAGAAAGCTTTGGGGGTGGGGGCACACATAGATGTCTCATTCAGTTGAGCATCTGACTCTTGATTTCAGCTCAGGTCATGATCTCACAGTTTGGAGTTTAAGCCCCACATCAGGCTCTGTACTGGCAGTGTGGACCTTGCTTGGGATTCTCTCTCCTCTCTCAATGCATTCTCTCTCTCTCTCTCAAATTAAAAAAAAAAAACTTCTAAAAACAATAGGTTGGTTGTTCTGTGTCCATCCACTCTATCTATCTATTTATATATCACTGAAAGAGATATTTACTATAAGAAATAGGCTTGCATGATTATGGGGACTGAGAATTCCAAGATTGCAGCTGGAAACCTGGAGACCCAGGAGAACCGATGGTATAGTTTCAGTCTCATCACAAAGACTGCACAACCAGGAGAGCTGATGATAAAACTTTAAATTTCAGTTTGAACCCAAAGGCAGGAGAAGACAAATGCCCCAGCTCAAATACAGACAAAAAAAAAATTATTTCTTATTCAGCTGCTTATTTTATTCAGGCATTTGGTGGATTGGATCAGGCCAGCTTACACTGGGGAGGGCAACTTTCTTTACTCAGTCTACTGATGAAATATTAATCTTCTCCAGAAACAGCCTTAGAGACACACCCAGAAATAATCCCTAACCAATATCTGGGCACCTTGTGGACCAGTCAAGTTGACACATAAAATTAGTCATCATATTACATTAGGAATCACAGTATGGCTTAGGAGCCCAATGTCGCCAACTAGTGTCTACTCTTAAGTATTGGAGGAAATTATAATCTCTTGTGCCCCAATTTCTCTTTCATGAAGTAGAGATGACATTCTTCTCTAACTCTGGTTCTTGTGAGGAGTGATGAGATAATCATGACTTATGAAAAAAATGAATTTGTATTTTCTAAATTACCTATGCAAGTTAATAGGCATGATGTTAGTGTTGGCATATTGATAAATTTCTTTGTTACAATTATTTGTAATCTTCCTTGTTTCAGTAGAGTGTAAAGTGAAGTAACCACATGGGGCCCCAGTAGAATAAGGTTTCCACCAGCACATACACACTTGATTATTTGGGCCTGATAGTCTGAAACAAACACAACTCTGAGGACAGAGAAAGTCAGACAAATAAGAAAGTTTGGAAGGTGAAGATTGACTCATACCTTTTCTTGAAATGTGAAAACTTGTTGCAACCTCAAGGAAAAATATTTTTAAACTCTTCCTCATAGTTTATACATGGAAATAGTGACTGCTGTTGAGGAATAATAACAATTATGGAAACAAGATATAATTACAAGTAAACTGGGAGGATTTTTAACCTTGACTATATCATCTGCCTATTTCACGGCTAGAGATGGATGTCTTAAAGCAGAATAATTTGAATAGTTATGCCATCCTATAGTTAGTTCCCTTTTAGAATGTGCCTAGGGATTCAAAGCCTCATTTTTTGTCTGTTTGTTTTTGTCTGCATGCATTCATGTGTGTGTACATGAAATGCATGTGCATGCATGTGTGTGTATACATACGTATGTGATAGAACCCAGCCTCCTACATAGGATATATTTAGCTGACTTTCTTCTTCAAAGATCAATGTTAAACTAATCATGCCTATGGTATAATAAGAGCCAGGACTCCAGAAACAGGAGCATTAGGTACTTCTTCACCTCCTCCCCTCAAAGAGAGAGAGTTACATAGGGGAAAGTCATGGTAATTTGGGGCTTATAAGTCTTTCAGAAATCTTCCTCTGAGCAAAGTATATGACCCCACAGAATGGAGAAAGTCTTGAGGCACCAAACGCTCCTGAGAAAGTTTACCAAAAGCTCTTTTCTTCTTTCTATATCTTTTCAAATTACTTCTGGGTCCTAGAGCTATTCATCTATAGATGACTAGTCCCTGGCAGGCATAATAAATACTTTATTCTGCTTCAAGGTCTTCCCTCAGAAGGTGACTTGTGAGTCCCCTTTTGCTCAGTAGTAATTAGGATGATAGTCAGATGGCTGGATCCTAACTGCTGTGTCAGATGGTGTGCCTCACTGAGTGGTGTTGAGCAGCACCATGGGACATGATTATTGTATCGAAAAAGTGGAATTGAGGGAGGTCGTCTTACCCCCACCCTCCAAACTTCACAAAGGGAGAAAACATGATATCAAAACCAATAAAGAACAACCCAAATTATATAAAACCTCCTATGAAAATTGTGAAGCATAAGCTACCAATACAATCTGGAGAAGTATATGAATCATAAGTGTTTCAAGACAGAAAAAAATTGGTAAGAATAACTTGGTAAAAATTCACTGAAATGATATTTCAATCCTACTGTCTGTAGAGAGGCCCACCTTACCTGGTCCATGTTCTGTGTCTTGTCACAGGCACATCCGTCCTTGCCAAAAAGTAGTCATGCTGCACCTGTAGAATGTAGAAATGACTCTTTCTTCTAGAGATGGTGCCACCAATATTTATTGATCTGAAATTTAATTCATTACAGGAGGTTAATTTAATCAGTTTTATCAAAATTCTTGATAAATGATTTTTATTTCAGTGCTATCTCATCTCTGTCAAAACTATAGTTTTAAATTTATAATATTATAGAGGATTGTCAAATATTCATCATTTTACTCATCTTGAATCGTATGTTCTGTTTTATCATTAGATGCGATTCCTTTTTCTTTTTCCCCAAGTCCTGAAGGTCACAGGCTTTTTATTGAACTCATTGGAAAAGTTAAACACCACTATTTATTCTGCTTATTGCTGAGATTCTTTGTTCTCTTTCTCTCGAACCTTAAAAGATGGTGACCCCTCTGTTTTCACCTTTGATTTAAAAATTACTAACCTTGTTTTGATAGAATCTTGTGATTCCTGAAAAGGTAGTCAATGAACATTTGAATTTTCCTCGCAGCCAGCTCAGGGAAGGCTATGGAAAGAAGAGAGAGGTTGATGAATCTAAAAACTTACTGTAAAAACTCTGATACATCTGTAAAATCGGCAAAGAGAAAATGGTTAGGATTCTAAGTAGGGCCAAAATACCAACGCAGAGAGAAAGAAGGCAGGGCCTGAGCATGGTTAATTGTTTGGGGAAAGCTGTCTTTGTCTCACTTTTTCCTTTCTGACATTGCCCTGGACAAACCAGCACCTGCTCTATGGTACAGAAAACAGTGTCTCCAGCCTACACCTGAAGTCTGGCTGGCCTGGAAGTTGGTTAACAGTGTGTAGTGAAGCCCACTGCTTTGTCTGGGTCACCTCACTAGCCCTGATGTGCTCATCCACCAGGTGTTGGGCAAGTTAGGGGTTGACATTTCACATTCCCTTCTGTTAAGACTTCCTTCAGTGGAATGTTGACCTCTGTCTTAGAATCTACTTTCTTGGGAGCCCAGCTTGGATGCTACCTCTTGAACAAACCCCTCCATCATTTCTATTTTCCTGGGCCTAGGAATTACAAATCAAGGAGTTAGTTTATTGGAAAAAGAAATCCATGGCATAGGGGGTTCCTCGGACTGGGTTAAGGTTTCCTGATGATTTAGGCACAAAACACAAAGTTAAGCCTACACTAACATGAGAGGCTGAATAGGAGCACATCTTCGACACTCATGCTCCATACTTCTGGGAAACACAGGCCAGGAGCAGGGCCTCCCTCCAGTGAACCAATGATGATCCAATAAACTCACCATGATTATCTCAACTCTCTGAACCTGAGGTTAAAAAAAAAATGATGTCTAACTCAATTACTCATGTTGATCTCTTTTTACCTTCAGTTCAGTTGTTTGGTTTGAACTGTGGATCTGAGAGTGGCTCTCAAATACCCAAATTCATAATTAGTCATTTCGTTACGTAAAAGTCTTTTTTCCAACTCCCTGCAACTCTGAATAATAGCTATTGTTTTCAGAGAAAAAGTGACATTTTAATCCCAAAAGACAAGTCTGAGTACAGTTTACTAAACATTGTTTTTCACAGAAACAGTTGTAGATTCCAGATGATCCTGTGGTTTCTAAATCTAAAAGCCATCAGAATGGAGGCATTTCCCACATCAAGTAAACATTCATACAAATGAACTTCATCCTTTTAGTTCATGCCCCATCATTTGGAATGTTAGGTCTTATTGCCTCTCACCTGAATTTTTGAAGGTGTTAGTGTCAGAAATGAGATGGAGAATTTCATACCAAAGCCTTTTGCTTGCAGGAGCATAGCTGAAGCAACATGTGTTATATAATTTCCAACTGGACTAACCACACCAAGTCCCTGTATCATGAGTGGTGTGTAGAAAATCTAATAGTTGGTTTTCCATGGCTATGGCTGCAGTATCTACTCTAAACAATACATAAAAAGATGCTTATCACAAAACTAGAATATTCAGGAAAGTATACTAGGAGTATGACTAAACTTGTATTGTGCAAATGGTTGTGTGCTAAATGGTAAATTTTAAAACATACAAATAAATGAATAAAACCATACTATATTTTGGGGGTCAACAGCTGATTGTTTTTGTTTTCCTTTTGATATAATAAAACACCTGGGAGGAGTTTCAGCTAATAGGATTAAATTTGTTAGGTATAAGTTTTTATGTGGACATATTTTAAAATTATTTTAAAGATTTATTTTGGAATAGTTTTATATTTAAAGCAAAGTTATGACAGTACAAAGTGTTCCTGTGCAGACTTATCCCACCTTAGATATAAGATGTTAACATCTTAAATAACCATGATGCATTTATGAAAACTAAGAATTTATTTTTTGTGTGTACTATGAACTAGTCTGTAGACTTTATTCACATTTCACCAGTTTTTCCAGTGATGTTCTTTTTCTGTTCCAGGCTCCCATCCAGGGTACCACAATGCATGTAGTAATGATGTCTTCCTAGTCTCCTGCAATCTATTATGGTTTCTCCATCTTGCTTTCCTTTTGTAGTCTTGACAGTTTTGGATACTACTGGTCAGATACTTTATAAACTGTCTCTCAGGTAAGGGATGTGGTCTGATGTTTACTCCTTATTGGACTGTAGTTACAGGTTTTTGTGAAAAATTCCAGAGAGGCAAAGTGCCCTTTTTACAGCATCATATTGAGGACTATACAATATCAACCCAACTTCTTATTGGTGATGTTAATCTTGATCACTTAGATCACTAGATCTAGATCACTTGATCATTTAGAAATCACTTCAGATTTCTCCACTGAAAAGTTATTATTTTCCCCTTTCCATACCTTCAAGTCCAAGCTACACTCAAGGGTCCAGGAATTAAACTCCAGCTCCCTGAGGGACAAAATATCTGTACAGGTTACTTAGAATTCTTCTGTAAGAAAGATTTTTCCTTTTTCTCTTTTATCCTTTATTTTATAACTTATATCAATATGGACTCATAATATTTTTTCTACAGGTTTGCATTAGTTTCTTTTTGCTGCTGTAACAAATTACCACAAGCTTAGTAGCTTAAAACAACACAAATTTACTATTTTAGGATTATGGAGTTCAGAAGTCTGAAATGGGTCTCACTGGGTTCAAATCAAAGGGTTAGCAGGGCTATAGACCTTTCTGGAAGTGCTAGTGAAGAATCCATTTTCTTACATTTGTAACTTCTAGAGGCCACCTGCATTTCTGGGTTCCTGGCCCATTTTCATCTTCAAGGCAACAATGTCCAGTTGAGTGTTTATAATACTATAACGCTGAGACACTGAGCATTCCTTTTTCACTCAAAAAACTTTTGTGATTACATTGGGCCTACCCATAAGGTCCATGATAAATTCTCCAACAGCTGATCAGCTGATTAGCAACCTTAATTCCCCCTGTCATGTAATGTAACATATTCAAAGGTTCTGAGGGTTAGGAAGTGATCATCTTCAGGATGTCATTATTTTGCCTCTCACAGGGTTATCTAATACAACATTTATTTTGTTTCTTAAATTGTTCCAGCGTTGGGTCTTCTGGGTTAGTTCCTTTGTTTTAACAACATATCTCCATCACTTTTTAAAAAGTCATTTCTTACTTTCTGATATACCAAGATGCTGCAGGTATATCATGTATTTTCTCTATCCCAGCCTTAGAACCGGCCATTTCTCTAAGATGTCCTGGTTCCCTTTATTGGAGAATGGTATTTAGAAGCCAAGATCTAGAAACTGGACATGCCTGTTGCTCTGGAGTGTCACTGCTTCTAAGCCCTCTATGGACAGATCTGTAATATATATGTATATGTAGTAACACATGTGTGTACCCACATCTATAAATATTTCTGCATCTGGATATCTGTACACAGGTTAAAATAAACATGCATTCATTATTTATTTTTCCAACTCTGATTCAGCACTACAAGGCTTGCTCTAGACTTTTCACCACACTTACTTGGACCTCCTTTCTCTGACAGTGAGAAATCTGGCTCCCATTACCTGCAATTTATTTATTTACCTCTTCAGTTTTAGTATGCATGTAATTTCATAATTACAAACCCAGACCTCTGTAAGAAACAAATTTGTCGAATAGAGTACAGTGTTTATAGTACAGTTGTTTTGTCTTTCACCTATACCATTTCTGGCCAAAATACCACGGCCAACCCTTCTTAGGTCAGATCATTTTTTCTTTAATAATTTCACTGACATGTGTTTGTATTGCCGTTAGATTTATTTCTCATTGTTTGCATTCTACCTTAGGATCCCCTCATTTCCTGGCTAATTTTTTAAAATAAGCTAATAACAATGTTCGTTCTTTTTTTTTTTTAATTTTTTTTTCAACGTTTATTTATTTTTGGGACAGAGAGAGACAGAGCATGAATGGGGGAGGGGCAGAGAGAGAGGGAGACACAGAATCGGAAACAGGCTCCAGGCTCTGAGCCATCAGCCCAGAGCCTGACGCGGGGCTCGAACTCCGGACCGCGAGATGGTGACCTGGCTGAAGTCGGACGCTTAACCGACGGCGCCACCCAGGCGCCCCTGTTGGTTCTTTTTTGATGTATAATTCTGTCAGCTACACAAATTCATAAAGTCCTATATCTATCACCCCAGAACCACACAGAGCTGTTCCATCATTGTAAGGACTGACCCATAGAAGTTAATTTCTCCTTCCGTACTCCAACCCCTAACAGCCACAAGAGTGATTTTCTGTCCCTATAGTTTGCCTTTTTATTAATGTCATAAAAATGGAAGCATACAAGATAGAGCCTTTGAATCTAACTTCTTTCACTCAGCAGAGTACATTTAAGATCTTTCCATCTTTTTGTTTGAATCAATACCTTATTCCTTTTTACTGGGGACTAATACTCCATTGTATAGTTTACCATAGTTTGTCTATCATTTTACCTAATGGAAGAATTTCTAGATTGTTTCCAGTTTGGAGTTATTCAAAAAAGCTGCTATTAACATGTGAATGCAAGTTGTATTATTATTGTTATTATTGTTATTTGTGTGTGAACATGGGTTTTCAGTTCATTTGGATGAATACCTACATGCATGATTGCTAGGTCATATGGCAAGTATATGTTTAACATTATAAAAAACTGCTAACCTGTTTTCCTGAGTGGCTGTACCATTTTGCTTTCCCACCATCAATGAATGAGCATATTTGTTGCTTCACATCTTTGGCAGTATTTGGTGGTGTTTTTAAATTTATGGTTTGCAAATACTCTCTCCTACTCTGTGGCTTGTCTCAATTTATTAACTGTGCATTTTGCAGAACAAAATTTTTAACTCTAACAAGAGTTAATTGATGATTTTTTTCTTTTGTGTGTATATTTATGTCTAAATTCTTTTGAGTTAATTTTTTGTATGAAATGTGAGATATGTGTCAAGCTTATTTATTTTTGTATGAGGATGACCAATTATTCCAACACCATTATTTGAAATGACTGTTGTTTTGCATTATACTGCCTTCGCACCTTTGTCAAAAAAATCAGTTGACTTTGTTTATGTAAATCTATTTCTGGGTTGTCTGTTCTGTTTTATTGATCGATATTTGTTAGAATCACATTGTCTTCGTTAAAGTAGCTTTGCATTAAGTCTCGAATTTGGACAGTGAAATTTCTCCAAATGTGTTCTTTTTCAGAATTTTTTGGCTATTAAAGTTCTTTGCCTTGCTGTGTAATTTTTAGAATCAGCTTGTCATGATCTATAAATGCCTGTTGGAAATCTTACTGTAATTGTATTAAATCTCTGATTCAAATTAGGGTCTTAATAATATTCAATCTTCCAATCCAAAACCAAAGTACATCTCTCCATTTAGATCTTTTTTTTTATTTCTTTGATTAGCATTTTATAGTTTTCAGCATACAGATCATCATTATATTTTGCTAATACCCTTGAAATCTTGAACGGCAGAGTTATCCAAGTGAAATTAGGGTACATGACTACACAAAAATTAACTATAAGGATCTTGGCTACAATACAGTCTCTTGTCTTCAAGTGTCAATAGTTCTCCATTATACGGTAAGAAGACTTGAAACGCTTCAGCATGAAATTTACATTATGACCTCTAATTAACTTTTCATTCTTAAATTCTATTATGTTTTATTATTAATTATTAATATTATTATTAATAAAAACATGGCCATTTATTTACTGAGAAGCTACAGTGTAAATTCACAACCTAATTCTTAACATAATCCCGCAGAATAATTTTTGGATTTTTTTTTTTTTTTTGGTGAGAAAACAAGGTTCAGAGAGTTAGGTAACTTGTCTCAGGACACATGCTAAATGATGGATTTAGTATTCCAATTTATATCTAACTGAAGCCTGTATTCTCTGCAGGCCACACTACCTCTCAGTACTTGTAAGAATAGAAAAATACACTTGGGTTGACTTGGGAGATTCTAAGATATTATAGAAAGTTAATATTTGAGTCTCTGTTTGAAAGGGATGAAAATTTTGGGAGACAGGCAAAAGCGATGAGGACAAAACCATGTCAGGAAGTGAGCACTGCATGTGTTTACATTCAGAGGCTTTGAATAGCATGAAACAGGGAGAGAAGAACTTATAGCAAGAGTGTCCTACTGTACAATGAGGGGAGTCACTTAACCTGAGTCCAGGAACAGTTATGGATCAAATGGAGAGAGGCATTGTGTGTCACACAGAGCTATTGGAACTTGATCCTGTAGTTACCACACAACCATGGAAGAGTTCCAAGTGGAGGAACTACTTGAACAGATAGCTAGTTTGGAAGGATATCCTGGTAGCAATATGGAGGGAAAGAATAAGAAGTGAGGCAGAAGTCAGCAGATGATATAGGAGACGATGAAAATATTGCAGTTGGGACATAATGATCTGCACTTGTAGGGATGGACAAGAGAGGACAGATTAGGGAGGTGAATAAGAATTAGTATTACTAGGAATTAAAAGCATTTTGATGATGAATGCTTGGTTGAGGGATAAAGCTTGAGTGATCCCAGGGTTTTGGTCTGAGTAACTGAAGTAGGGGACAAGAGGTAGGTTGGAGGAATACAGAGGAATGAGATACCTTATTCCCATTAAGCTAGTGGCCATTCTAGTGTATATAGGGAGAAAGATGTACAGAAGAAAGTGAAATATGTGATAACATTTCATCCAGCCTTCCCTTTTTAACTTAAAATAATCCTCTCTCCACCAATGAAAGGCCTATTCATATTCTATTCAGAATAGAAAGCATATTTTGGATTTGGAAATGTAGTCATAGAAGGTATAATAACACAGGGGCTTAAACATGCATTGCAGTAGGTAATTTCTCTCCCAGAAATTTCCCAATAATACTTTCTTTATCACCAATGGAGTCTATCTTTTTCCTTCAGTCTGTGCCCAGATATTTATGCCTCTCTGGAAGTGGTCTTTCTCAGTCCTAATACTTCCTTATCAACCATCTCTGTGCCTACACCATGGGAGTTCCACAAGTAAGGTCTTGACCTTATCTGAGCCCATATCTCAGACCATCCTTGGGCAGCTTGCCCCTCCATTCTTATCTCACTTACCCTAGTTGAGATACATTTTACTTTATTTACCTACTTTTTCTAGGATGAATTTTTTTAAAAGGCATTTTATCTCCAAAGACTGAGTGTATTGACATCCTATTTAATGGAGCTGGGATGACTTCATAAAGATGCAAAAGTATTTATGTCACTTTTCTGATTAGAAACCTTTTTTTTGTCTTTTTTTTAACTTTATATTTTTTTAAATTTATATCCAAATTAGCATATAGTGAAACAATGATTTCAGGAGTAGATTCCTTAATGCCCCTTACCAATTTAGCACATCCCCACTCCCACAAACCCTCTAGCAACCCTCAGTTTGTTCTCCATATTTATGAGTCTCTTATGTTTTGCCCCCTCCCTGTTTTTATGTTATTTTTGTTTCCCTTCCCTTATGTTCATCTGTTTTGTCTCTTAACAGACATGAGTGAAGTCATATGATTTTTGTCTTACTCTGACTAATTTCACTTAGCATAACACCCTCCAGTTCCATCCACGTAGTTGCAAATGGCAAAATTTCATTCTTTTTTATTTCCAAGTAATACTCTAATATATATATATACTACTTCTTCTTTATCCATTCATCCATCAAGGGACATTTGGGTTCTTTCCATACTTTGGCTACGTTGATAGTGCTGCTATAAACATGGGTGCATGTGTCCCTTCGAAACAGCACACCTGTATCCCTTGGATAAACACCTAGTAGTGCAATTGCTGGGTTGCAAGGTAATTCTATTTTTAATTTTTTGAGGAAACTGCATACAGTTTTCCAGAGTGGCTATACCAGCTTGCATTCCCACCAGCAGTGCAAAAGAGATCCTCTTTCTCTGCATCCTCGCCAACATCTCTTGTTGCCTGAGTTGTTAATGTTAGCCATTCTGACAGGTGTCAGGTGGTATCTCATTGTGGTTTTGATTTGTATTTCCCTGATGATGAGTGATGTGGAGCATTTTTTCCTGTGTCGGTTGGCCATCTGGATGTCTTCTTTGGAGAAGTGTCTATTCATGTCTTTTGCCCATTTCTTCACTGGATGATTTGTTTTTGGGTGTTGAGTTTGATAAGTTCTTTATAGATTTTGGATACTAACCCTTTATCTGCTATGTCATTTGCAAATATCTTCTCCCATTCTGTCGGTTGCCTTTCAGTTTTACTGATTTTTTCCTTCCCTGTGCAGAAGTTTTTATTTTGATGAGGTTCCAGTAGTTCATTTTTGCTTTTGTTTTCCTTGCCTCCAGAGACGTGTTGAGTAAGAAGTTGCTGTGGGCAAGATCAAAGAGGTTTTTGCCTGCTTTCTCCTCAAGGATTTTGATGGCTTCCTGTCTTACTTTGAAGTCTTTCATTCATTTTGAGTTTATTTTTGTGTATGGCATAAGAAAGTGGTCCAGGTTCATTCTTCTGCATGTTGCTGTCCTGTTTTCCCAGCACCACTTGCTGAAGAGAATGTCTTCATTCCATTGGATATTCTTTTCTGCTTTGTCAAAGATCAGTTGGCCATACATTTGTGGGTCCCTTTCTGGGTTCTCTATTCTGTTCCATTGATCTGAGTGTCTGTTCTTGTGCCAGTACCATACTATCTTGATGATTACAGCTTTGTAGTATAGCTTGAAGTCTGGGATTGTGATGCCTCCTGATTTGGTTTTCTTTTTCAAGATTGCTTGGGCTATTTGGGGTCTTTTCTGGTTCCATACAAATTTTAGGATTATTTGTTCTAGCTCTGTGAAGAATGCTGGTGTTAATTTGATAGGGATTACATTAAATATGTAGAATGCTTTGGGTAGTATTGGCATTTTAACAATATTTTTTCTTCCCATCCAGGAGCATGGAATCTTTTTCCATTTCTTTGTGTCTTCTTTAATTTCTTTCATAAGCTTTCTATAGTTTTCAGTGTATACATTTTTCACCTCTTTGGTTAGATTTATTTCTAGGTATTTTATGGTTTTTGGTGCAACTGTAAATGGGATCGATTCCTTGATTTCTCTTTCAGTCACTTCATTGATGGTGAATAGGAATGCAACCGATTTCTGTGCATTGATTTTATATCCTGCCAGTTTGCTGAATTCATGAATCAATTCTAGGAGCTTTTTGGTGGAATTTTCTGGGTTTTCCATATAGAGTATCATGTCATCTGTGAAGAGTGAAAGTTTGACCTCCTCCTGGCCGATTTGGATGCCTTTTATTTCTTTGTGTTGTCTGATTGCAGAGACTAAGACTTCCAATACTATGTCGAATAACAATGGCAAGAGTGGACATCCCTGTCTTGTTCCTGACCTTAGGGGGGGAAGCTCTCAGTTTTCCCCATTGAGGAAGATATTAACGTTGGGTCACTCATATGTGGCTTTTATGATCTCGAGGTATGCTCCTTCTATCCCTGCTTTCTTGAGGGTTTTTATCAAGAAAGGATGCTGTATTTTGTCAAATGCTCTCTCTGAATCTATTGAGAGGATCATATGGTTATTATCTTTTCTTTTATTGTTGTGATGAATCACATTAATTGTTTTGCAGATATTGAACCAGCCCTGCATCCCAGGTATAAATCCCACTTGGTCGTGGTGAATAATTTTTTTAATGTATTGTTGGATCTGGTTGGCTAATATCTTGTTGAGGATTTTTGTATCCATGTTCTTCAGGAAAATTGGTCTATAGTTCTCCTTTTTAGTGGGGTCTCTGTCTGGTTTTGGAATCAAGGTAATGCTGGCTTCATAGAAAGAGTGTGGAAGTTTTCTTTCCATTTCTATTTTTTGGAACAGCTTCAAGAGAATAGGTGTTAACTCTTCCTTTAATGTTTGGTAGAATTCCCCTGGAAAGCCATCTGGCCCTGGACTCTTGTTTTTTGGCAGATTTTTGATTACTAACTCGATTTCCTTACTGGTTATGGGTCTTTTCAAATTTTCTATTTCTTCCTGTTTCAGTTTTGGTAGTGTATATGTTTCTAGGAATTTGTCCATTTCTTCCAGATTGCCCATTTTATTGGCATATAATTGCTCACAATATTCTCTTATTATTGTTTTCATTTCTGTTGTTTGGTTGTGATTTCTTGTCTTTCATTCTTGATTTTACTCATTTGGGTTCTTTCCTTTCTCTTCTTGGTCAAACTGGCTAGTGATTTATCAGTTTTGTTAATTCTTTCAAAGAACCAGTTTCTGGTTTCATTGATCTGTTCTGTGTGTGTGTGTGTGGTTTTTTTTTTTTTTTTTTTTTTGGTTTCAATAGCATTAATTTCTGCTCTAATCTTTATTATTTCCTGTCTTCTGCTGGTTTGGGGTTTTATTTGCTGTTATTTTTCTAGCTCCTTAAGGCGTAAGTTTAGGTTTTGTATCTAAGACCTTTCTTCCTTCTTTATGAAGACCTGCATTGTTATACCTTCCTCTTATGACCACCTTTGGTGTAGCCCAGAGGTTTTGGGTTGTGGTGCTATCATTTGATTGACTTCTGTATACTCTTTAATTTCCTCTTTAACTTCTTGGTTAGCCCATTCATTCTTTAGTAAGATGTTCTTCAGTCTCAAAGTATTTGTTAACTTTCCCAATTTTTTCTTGTGGTTGATTTCAAGTTTCATAGCTTTGTGGTCTGAAAATATGCATGGTATGATCGTGATCTTTTTGTACTTACTTAGGGCTGATTTGTGTCCCACTATATGGTCTGTTCTGGAGAAAGTTCCATGTGCACTAGAGAAGAATGTATAGTCTGCTGCTTTAGGATGAAATGTTCTGAATATAAGTGTTAAGTCCATCTGGTCCAGTGTGTCATTCAAAGCCACTGTTTCCTTGTTGATTTTTTGATTAGATGATCTGTTCTTTGCAGTGAGTGGGGTGTTGAAGTCTCCTACTATTAAGGTATCACTATCGATGAGTTTCTTGATGTTTGTGATTAATTGATTGATATATTTGGGTGCTCTCATATTTGGCACATAAATGTCTACGATTGTTAGGTCTTCTTGGTCTATAGACCCCTTGATTATGATTTAATGCCCTTCTGCATCTCTTGATACAGTTTTTATTTTAAAGTCTAGATTGTCTGATATAAGTATGGCTACTCTGGCTTTCTTTTGTTGACCATTAGCATGATAGATGGTTCTCCATCCCCTTACTTTCAATCTGAAGTTGTCTTTAGGTATAAAGTGGGTCTCTTGTGAACAGCATATAGATGGGTCTTTTTTTCTTATCCATTCTGTTACCCTATGTCTTTTGGTTGGAGCATTGAATCCATTGACGTTTAGAGTGAGTACTGAAAGATATGGATTTATTGCCATTATGATGCTTGTGGAATTGGAGTTTCTTTTGTTGCTTTGGGTATTTATTTATTTATATATATGTATATTTTCACCTTTTCTTCCCTCAGAGAGTCCCCCTTAGAATTTCTTGCAGGGCTGGTTTAGTGGTCACAAAATCCTTTAATTTTTGTTTGTCTGGGAGGCTTTTTATCTCTCCTTCTATTTTGAATGAGAGCCTTGCTGGATAAAGAATTCTTGGCTGCATATGTTTTCTGATTCAGCACACTGAATATATCCTGCCACTCCTTTCTGGCCTGCCAAGTTTCTGTGGATAGGTCTGCTGCAAACCTGATCTATTTTCCCTTGTAGGTTAGGGACTTTTTTTCCCTAGCTGCTTTCATGATTATCTCCTTGCCTGAGTATTTTGTGAATTTGACTATGATATGCCTTGTTGATGGTCAGTTTTTGTTGAATCTAATGGGAGTCCTGTGTGCTTCCTGGAGTTTGATGTTGGTGTCTTTCCCCAGGTTAGGAAAGTTATCTGCTATGATTTGCTCACATAAGCCTTCTACCCCTTTTTCTCCATCTTCATCATTTGTGACACCTGTGATTCTCATGTTGTTCCTTTTTAATGCATCACTGATTTCTCTAATTCTTTTTTTTTTTTAATTTTTTCCCCCAACGTTTATTTATTTTTGGGACAGAGAGAGACAGAGCATGAACAGGGGAGGGGCAGAGAGAGAGGGAGACACAGAATCGGAAACAGGCTCCAGGCTCTGAGCCATCAGCCCAGAGCCTGACACGGGGCTCGAACTCACGGACTGCGAGATCGTGACCTGGCTGAAGTCGGACACTTAACCAACTGCGCCACCCAGGCGCCCCAGATTTCTCTAATTCTTAAATTGTGCTCTTTTGCCTTAATCTCCCTCTTTTTCTCTGCTTCGTTATTCTCTATAAGTTTGCCCTGTATATCGCTGAATCTCTGTTCTGCCTCATCCATCTTTACTGCCACTGCATCCATTCGTGATTGCAGCTCAGTTACAACATTTTTAATTTCATTCTGGCTATTTTTTACATCTTTTATCTCTGCAGAAAGGGATTCTAATCTATTTTTGACTCCAGCCATTATTCTTATCATCGTGATTCTAAATTCTGGTTCAGACATCTTGCTTGTATCTGTGTTGGTTAAATCCCTGGCTGTCATTTCTTAGTGCTCTTTCTTTTGGGGTGAATTCCTTCATTTTGTCATTTTGAAGGAGAAAAGGAATTAATGAGGTAGAATAATTGAAGTTAAAAAATATTAAAATTTTAAAAAATTAAAATTAAAAATTAAAAAAACACACAGAAAAATCGAATAGATGATGCTATCCTAAGTGTGTCTTGGTCTTGGTGTTGAAAGTGGTTTGACAGATTACAGAATTGATAAAAAAGGGGGGGGGGAAGGAAATCATTTGAGAATTTGAAAAAATGAGTACACTGTAGTAGACTAAAATGAGATGATGTGGGTAAAATAGAATTTGAAAAAGTATACACAAAAGTAGAGAATATAGTAGAAAAAAATAAAAAATATTTTAATAAAAATTAAAAAGAAATATGAACTTTTTTGTCTTCATTACAAAAGAGAAAAGAAACAAAAGAGAGAAAAAAGATAAAAAAAAGAAAAAAGAAAAGAAATAAAAGAAATCGTTTGAAAATTTGAAAAAGTGAAATTTGAAAAGTGAAATAAAATGATGATAGTAAGACAGAATTTGAAAAAAATTTACATAAAAGCAAAAAATATAGTGATAAAAATGAAATAAAAATATTAAAAAAAATTGAAAGTAAAAATGAAGTTTTTTTCTTTTGCATTCAAAAAAAAGAAAAAGAAAAGAAATGAAAAAGGGAAAAAAGAAAAAAAGAAAAAGAAATTTTTTGAAAATTTGAAAAGGTGAGTAAACGAAGTAGACAAATAAAATGATTGAAGTAAAGTAGATTTTGAAAAAATTCACACAAAAGTAAAAATATATAGTAATAAAAATTAAAAGATATTTTTAATAAAAATTGAAAATAAAATTGATTTTTTTCTTTTCTGTATTCAAGAAAAAGAATTGTAAAAGAGAAAAAGGAAAAAGAGAGAGAGAAAAAAGAAAAAATTGAATAGATGAACCTACTAACAGATTGAAGTAGGACTGAAATTGTTTCATTTTACCCTAGAGGTCAGTCCATGTAGCTCTTTATAGTGCATAAATTAAGCTGGCGGTGAGGTTTGTGTTCTTGAAAAGTGAAGTTGGCTCAGTTCAGCAGGGCTTGGTGTAACAGCTCCGCTCTCCACTAGATGGCGCTTCTAGCCTACTGGGGTGGATGGTTTTGGTGCTGGTAAGTGCATGTGCATGCACAGGAGTTGTGAAAATGGCGCCACCAGCTACCCAGTCTGTTCTCCTGGATCAGCAATCGTGCCCCAATCCTCCGTCTTCAGCTCTTTTCCACTCCCTGCTTTTCCACTCTGTGTGACCAGGCCCAGGCAGTACCTCTCTCCCACGTTTTGTCTCAGATGCGGCTGTTTTCCCTGGCCCCTTACTTCTGAAGGACTGTGGCTTTGACCCTTTTTGCCCCTTTGCGGGAGGGTCTCACTAAGCACTGGCTGAATGAGCAATGGCCAAATGTCGGCTGCACCCAGGAACGCCTACTGGACCCTGCTGCTGCTGGTGCCCCAAGACTGCGCCAGGTGCCAGCCTGCCCCCCCCCGCCAAAGATTGTGAGACAGTGTAGCATCAGCGTTTCAGGGATTATGGAAAATCACAACACACATCTGGCACCAGGCTTCACCCTCAACAACCTTGCCCCAGCACCAGCAAATGTGGCTGTCTTCCAGGGTCTGCTGGAACCAGGCGTCCTCAACAGTCTCTACCAAATGTCCTTCCAGCAGTGGAACCATTTTTCCCCGTGTGGCCCAAGAACCTCCCAGACGCCACCCTGTTCCTGGGGGTTCACCCTTCCCACCAGAGCACTGCCAGGTATTGAGCTGCAGAGTTTCAGCCTTTGCACTCCCCTTATTTACAGTCTTAATGGAATTTAAACCCTCTCCTTTCTCCTTTCTCCCTTTTTAGTTTAGTTGCTGCAGGTGTTTCCAATTTTCCACTTTCTCTCCAGTTGCTTTTGGGGAGGGGTGCTTTTCCTGTATGCTCCCCCCTCCCCAGTCTCGTCCTCTCTCTGTCCACAAAAGGGGTTTCCTACCTTTCGGGGCTTCTTGCTCCCCAAGTTCAGCTCTTTGTGTAGCATACCTGCTGAATTCTGTAGTTCAGGTTGTGCAGATTGTTGTGTTAATCTTCCAATCAGTTTTCTAGGTGTGTAGGATGGTTTAGTGTTGGTCTGACTGTATTTCATGGATGCGAGACACACTAAAAGCTTCAATGCTGTTCCGCCATCTTGACTCCTCCCCTGATTAGAAACCTTTTAATGGCTCCCCATTTCTCACTGGAGAAAGTCCAAATTCATCAACACAATGCAAAACTCTGCAAGAGTCCCCAGCTTTCTCCAGGCTCCTCTCTTATTAATAATATGCTGTGATCCATTGAAATGAATTCTCCCATAACTATAAAATATTGTGTTAATTGCTTGTCCTAAGGGTCCCTATAGTCTCTGTGCACACTCCTATTTTAGCACATTTCTGAATTATGATTTTTAAATTTTTTTTTTTAAATTTTTTTTTTCAACATTTATTTATTTTTGGGACAGAGAGAGACAGAGCATGAACGGGGGAGGGGCAGAGAGAGGGAGACACAGAATCGGAAACAGGCTCCAGGCTCTGAGCCATCAGCCCAGAGCCTGACGCGGGGCTCGAACTCACGGACCGCGAGATCGTGACCTGGCTGAAGTCGGACGCTTAACCAACTGCGCCACCCAGGCGCCCCTGATTTTTAAAATTTGTATCGCCTTGTACATTGTATGTTCCTTGTGGGCAGAGGCAGTGTCTTGTTCTCTGATATATCATCAGGAGCTGTCACAGTGCCTGGTAGATAAATACATGTTCAATTTTTAAAAATGAATGAATGAATGAAGACATCATTGTCTTTATTTTCACAAGGTTGTATAACCCAATATTTTTAAAGATTTTTATTGCAGTTCCAGCCTTCAGATTTTTCAGTATGCCACCAATTCAATGCAGGAAGTCACACACATAGAGAAATGAAAAGTTTAAAAGCATTTTTATAAAACAAGACAACATTTCAGTGCTCTCATTGTATTTCATGACACAAATAAGAGCAA
Organism: Prionailurus bengalensis; assembly: GCF_016509475.1. Taxonomy (NCBI): domain Eukaryota; kingdom Metazoa; phylum Chordata; class Mammalia; order Carnivora; family Felidae; genus Prionailurus; species Prionailurus bengalensis. The sequence goes on from NC_057346.1 coordinate 5,147,857, forward strand.
TAATAGCTTAAATGGCCACCCACGTAATGAACCTGCTTCCTTCTTGTCAGGGTGACCTTGTAGGACTAGGTGGAGTGATATTGCAATCATAATAGCAATTGAAGAAAGATCGAAGGCCCAGAACTCATAAAGAATAGATGAGGCATGAATTGAAAGCAGGCATGTGTGGCACCAATATTTTAAAGGAGCACAGAAATGAATTAAATATGTAAAAATGAGATCTGCTAAACTGTCTGTCATACAGCTGAGATGACTGCAGCAAGAGGCACCTTAGAGTTGCCATGACAATGCTGCCTGGAGACTGGTCGAAAAACAATATGAGTAATGGCTCCTGATAATTAACTAGGATTAGTCTCAGTTGAACTGAAATTTTATAGTTGTTTTAGGTTTCAAGGTCCAAATGTTCCTAGATGCCAGTTTCCCAAGGGCATCTTTGGATGCTCTATCCTTATATGTATAATCAGATAAGCCCATATATGTCACCTTTTGAAAGTATTTGGCCAAATAATTGCAAAATTCTATCTAGCTCAGTGAAGAGTGTAGCTTTGAAGCTTTTAAAGCTAGTTTTAAGTTCTGTCTCCAGTTACTAGCAAATTACGCAACTACTTGGTTTTCTCATCTATAAAGTGGGACACAGTGCACCCTCCTTAATGGTTTTATGCAGTAATGCTGGGAAGAAAGTACCGAACACATGTTTTTATTCAGAGCAGACACACCACAGAAGCATCATGGCAGCTGCAACCATGTCTTATAACTTAGCTGTTTCTGGTATCTTTCTTTTCTCCACCCCTTAGAAGATAAATGTTTTCCAACAAAAAAGATTTCCTTTGAATTTATTTGCATGGATAATAACAAAATAACATCAAACGGAAAAATTAGGTATTACTTAAGTTTAATGCCTACTAACTGTTGGATCCTCATGTATTGTCCTTTCTTTCTGTTTTCTGGTCTGTCATATCCCCTGGGCATGTAGACTAGCTCTGTCCAGAACTCCCTAGGGCATTTACATCGTAGAATGAGGACTGAAGTAAACCCTTACTAGGTTAACCTTCCTTGAAAAAAAGAAGTGCTATATGTTTCTGATTCCTGATATTAATAACCTTTAACCTTCATGCTCTGAGCTCTAGAAAATGTAATATCAGTTGAAGCTCTTGTTAGTTATTGACTTTTTAGTACAGATCAGTTTCTGATAATTTCTTGAGGCCTGCTTTTGATAGATAAAATAGAGGGCACTAGTAGAGAAAGGAGCCACCTTCTTGGATATGGAAGCCCATAGTCACTCACGATCCAAGCTGGTGCCACCTAGAGATGTCATATGGCACTGATGTAAGTTTCTTCATTCACCGCTATATTTTGATCCCATTTCAATGTTCAGTAAAACCCTGGTTGCAAGTAAGTTGTTGTGCAAGTTTTCGAAAGATGGGAAAATATTTATAATAAAATTTAACTTGATAAATGAGAGATGTTTGGCAATAAGAGTAGTACTTGATGCCGAACATCACATGATCACAACTGAGCCAATGGCTTCTCTCTCTCTCTCTCTCTCTCTCTCTCTCTCTCTCTCTCTCTCTGTGGGATTATGGATGATTGTCTCCCATGATCAGATACTCAGTCTCAGACCACAGTGTTTGTCACAAATCAGTGATTTTTCAGAACATTGGAAGGAGCCACAACTTGCACCTGTTTTTTTTTTTTTCACTTCAAAGCACCTGTGGATGGTCCTTTGCTTTTTCCATATAAAAGTAAGCTTAGGAATGCTTTGCTTCATTCTAGGTCAGGCTGCCTGCAGATAGAGACCCTTTCCTCTTTGGCCTTACTGCCAGTTAAATTAAATACAGTACATGACAAGAGTTTATGAATAGTGTATTGTAGTCAACATCCGTGTGAGCATATACCATGGCCTCCGGGCAGAAAAAGATTCCATTGAGCTAGTAGATAGCAGTGATACCGTTAGTGATAGTGAAAGTTGTCCTACACAATAACCCTCCTCTCTCTCATCTCCCTCACACCAGCCACGAAGGTTTTTAAAGATAAGTGCAGGTTAATTTGTTTATTTTTCTTTATATTTTGTATTTTCTTTATTATTTTGTATTACATTACAGTATTGTAATCATTTTTATATGACTATTTTTGGGTTGTGGAATGAATGATCTAAGCTTCCATTATTTCTTATGGGTAAATTCACTTTGATATACAAGTGCTTTGGGTTACAAGCATGTTTCTGGAATGAATTATGCTCGCAAACCAAGGTTTTACTGTATGGGCAAAAATTGGTAAACGATTTATGGAACTGTGAATAAATTCTGTTAGTATTTTATTGAAAAAAACTTAAAGCTGCAGACTTTCAGTTTACCAGCAGATTCTCTATATTAGTATAGTTTGATCTATTTTTAAATATGGGGTTTTTAAAAACATTTTTCTTAATATTTATTTTTGAGAGAGAGAGAGAGCATGTAAGCACAAAAGGGTAAGGGCAGTGGGAGAGGTGGACAGAGGATCTGAAGCAGGTTCTGTGCAGACAAGAGTGAGCCCGATAGAGGGCTCGAACCTAGGAACTGTGAGATCATGACCTGAACAGAAGTTGTTGGCTTAAATGACTGAGCCATCCAGGCGCCCTTGGGTTTTTTGTTTGTTTGTTTGTTTGTTTGTTTTGGAATGCCAGCTGTTGTATATTTCCTTATATTGCCTTTGCCTGACCCATTATTCCAGTAAATCCACATCTAGGTAATTACTATCCATGAATTACCATGTAAACTTCAGAGCATGGCATGTGTTGAGAATTCAGATTTCAGCTTAACTCTCCAGAATTTGGGTTTTATCCTTTGGTGATATGTTCCATTTCCTTTTTCTTTTTCTTTTGTTTTTATTTGAGAGAGAGTGCAAGCAGGGGTGGAAGAATGTGGAAAGAATTCAAGCAGGCTCCACACTCAGCGTGGAACCTGACATGGGGCTTGATCCCACGACTGTGAGATCATGATCCTGGGCTGAAATCAATAGTAGGACACTTACCCCACTGATATGGCACCGCGATGTGCCCCATTTTCTAATAGTACTTTACTGTCCCCTTGTGTTGTTTATCTGTCAGAGATGCCTCTACCTTTTCAAATATTCAAATCTAGAACCCATGTTGGAATTGGGTGCAATCATATAGTGCATGACTAATGCTAGTGGTTGTCTTACTGTAGAGGAAATAAAGGATCATATTTTATATATATTGTGACTCTCTTAACACTTAACCATATATAAGTGATTTATCACACACACAACCTTTAAATAATTTTTATCATTACATGTGTTGAGGACAAGATTGTGAATCCTGGGGGAAATGAAGTTCTTATACCAAGCCAATTACCAGTGTTACTGATTTTTAATTGACTCCATGTCTGAGGACAGGATAAATGTAATAAATACCATGACCAATTTTTTTTAATGAAGGTGAGTATTTCAAATCAGGGTACACAAGTAATTGACCATGGAATTATTTACAACTTCCTAGTGCCTGATTTGCTCTTATACTTGAATTCAGTCATTTTTTGCATAAAACTTAGATACTAATATCAGTTCAGCTCTTCAGAGGAATCAGTGACCCATAAACACTGATCAGTATTTCCTGTATTATAACTATAGAAGAGTAAGAAGTTTGTCATTTTCAAGCTTATGGATAGTTTTCTAGTCTTCCTCATCTTTCTTCCCCTGCAATGCATATGCACATTCCATCCACCATATCTCTCTATATCCACCCCCTCTCACCCACCACCCACCCTTAGGCTGGAGTCTTGGGTGCCTTCTCAGCATGTGTCTGGAAATTTTGATGAACACAAGTGTCTCTGGAGTTCCATATGGACTTCAGAAATCAGTAGGGGCTATAATCTCACTTTTCTGACAGAATTTTCTGATCAGTTTGCGAGAGACTAAATGACATTTCCAGGACACATTTTTTTTTTTTTGAGAGACAGAGAGAGGGGGGAAGGGGCAGAGAGAGAGAGAGGGAAAGAGAGAATCTCAGGCAGGTTCAACTCCTACTTGGAAGCCAGCATGGGGCTTGATCTCACAAACTGTGAGATCATGACCTGAGCTGAAATCAAGAGTCAGACTCTTAACTGACTGAACCACTCAGGTGCCACTTCAGGACACATTTTATGAGAGCGTGTCGTATCCTAAAGGGTGAACAACAGCATTCCAGGAAATCCCTCAGTCCCTAGCAAACCTGGACAGTTGCTCACTCTATCTACTAGGTATCATGATATGATTTAATGAAAAGAAACAGATTAAGAAAAATTAATGTATCCAAAGTGACCACTTATCCTTCGCTAACCAACATATTTATTAGGTATTCACAACATTTATCAAGGCAGGTGGTGACAGAGCTGAGATTCAAACACAGTTTAAAAACTCTTTCCAATATATTTTCTATTGGCTGATCAAATGTAGTCACACTTCTTTCGAAGCTCTATTATTTACTTGATTATGGAATGTATCACAAGCTATCATTACTCACATACTTGCATTTTGTCCTCTTCTAGATAACATGCTCGTTTCCTTCTGTCCTCCTTCTATCCTCATACATAACACCTTCCATCCACCCACACTAAATCGTTCCCTTTCCTTTAATGTGCCTTGTTTCTTCTTTCTCTGTATGCTCTTATTCTTTGATTTTCCAGTAAAGCTCTTTGTCTTTCCTCCCCCCGCCCCTGCCACCCGCACCGGCCTTGGGCCTAGAGAGTATTCTTTTTCTTCATGTCTCCTGTCAAATGTCATTGTTCCATAGAATCTCTACCTAATGCCCTAGTCAGTGCCTGAAATGCTTTCCTCTTTTTTCATGCTTCCATGGCAACTTGGATGTATTTTATTTAGGTATTAATATTTTTGAATATTTTTTATTGCCTCTTGGTATCACTAAAACATGAATACTTAAAGCACAGAGGCCTTGTTTGGTCATCTTTGCCCTTTTCCTTGAGGAATCTGGCACACACAGGGTGAACAAGGAGTGTCATAATGTTCCTAGTGAAGCCAGGAACTGGAATGGCACACAATTTCTATTATGTATTTATTTCTTCCCAAGCTACCATTCCTCTAGTGCACTGTGTTTTTTCCTCATCAGTCTGAAGAATTAAAAGAATAAAAGGATCAACATACTCATTAATGAAAAGTAACATTAGAATGATACCAAATTTCAGCTTCCTACAGAGGATGTGATGCTCCAGAGATTAAGGTCATCTGAAATGTGATTGTCAATTTTCAATTACTATATTTTTAAAAGAATAGCCTTGTTGGATTTTATTGAAAGTAATGAGCACCTAGTAACATTGAAGAATCCATATTGTTACCCCCATTTTTTTTATCTGTATGAATTACATTATTTTGCCTACACATAATTTACAACATAGACTTAATTTTTGGTGGAGTTAAAACATACTCCTAATTGGAAGATTTACTCAAGATATATATTTGAACATAACTAGTGAATTGAAGCCTTGAAGAACTTCCAATAGTCTAGGGTTGATTGCGTTTTAATTTTGTAAACGTTTGCCAGTTGTCAAATTCTCTCCTTCATTTCGTGTAGCGCTTAATATTCATTCTGAGTTCGTAAAGCTAGAAAAAGAAAAAAATACCATAAGCAACTCCATCCTTGTGTAAAATTACTGTTGTTGATCACGTAATCCTGTAACACACAAGGGACCCCTGGCTAACAGGATTTTGTTAGACCACTGTGCCCACTTCACAAAACAACCCAATTCATTCAGGATCACTGAGAGTTTGGGTGACACATGAGGGGGTAGGAAGGGGACATAAAGACAAAGAAGCCCAGGAATTTCCATAAGGAGTCTGGTACCTAATGTGGGAAACAGATAGGTAAACAAATCAAAGTGAAACCATATAAACTTCTCTTGTTCTGCCTAAAAGCAGGTCAGTAGCTCATGAGAAGACAGAAGTAAACTTTAACTAGAAAGGAGAGAGAAGTATCTTATTTGGTAAAAGGCAAAGAAATGTGATTCAGGACTGGCAAGAGAAAGTAAAAACTGAGAATCTCCTGAGAGCAGATTGTCAAAAGAAAAACATGTCTTGGCCAGGTTAAGTTGGAGAAGAGAGAGCATAAAGGAATCTGCAGAGATAAGGAACAACAGAGAAGCATAATTATGTAAAAGGACCTGAGGGAGATGGGATTGAAATGAGGACTTAGGTTTTGGGGGACAAATAGATATTCTGGAAAAGAGGACACTGTGGCACTACTTTCTATTCTGAATGAAGAGTAGCTGACGGTACTGCCTCAGCAGACATGGACTGAAGACCAAGTAGTTGAGTGAGTTGGAGAGCCCAAGGCTCATATTGAGTAGAAAATGTTTAACAGAAAGTGTTTTTCATGAACTAAAAAATGTAATCATAAGCCTAGATATGACAAAAGCAGAAAATTATTGTTTCCTTTACACCTGGTGTAAGTGGACAAGACCTTTCCCTCCGACCTAATCCAGGACATACTAGCCCACCGTGTTGCCCAGAAGGCTCTCAATCCTTTCATTTGTAGTTTAAAAAGAATTTTGATTGAGGCAGGTGAAGCTGAGATTGTGATTCTTCCCTAAATTATAGAACTTTGCCTTTCAGGCCCTTCAGTGTAAGCTCATTGCCATCCGTAGCCCTTAGAAATCCTTTCACAATTATACTTGAACTGGATGGGACTAGGAGAGTTATACTAGCTACCAGATTTTAAAATTAACCTTTTATCGAACTTTGAACAGGGAACCTTTAGACATAGAATGATTTTTATTTAAAAAATTTTTTAATGTTTTTATTTATTTATTTATTTATTTATTTATTTATTTATTTATTTATTTATTTTTGAGACAGAGAGAGACAGAGCATGAGCAGGGGAGGAGTAGAGAGAGAGGAGGACACAGAATCCGAAGCAGGCTCCAGGCGTGAGCTGTCAGCACAGAGCCCAATGCAGGGCCTGAACTCACCAACTGTGAGATCATGACCTGAGCCAAAGTCAGACACCCAACCGACTCAGCCACCCAGGCGCCTGAGTGATTTTTATTTTTTTTTTATTTTTATTTTTTTAATTTTTTTTTCAACGTTTATTTATTTTTGGGACAGAGAGAGACAGAGCATGAACGGGAGAGGGGCAGAGAGAGAGGGAGACACAGAATGGGAAACAGGCTCCAGGCTCTGAGCCATCAGCCCAGAGCCGGAAGCCAGGCTCGAACTCACGGACCGTGAGATCGTGACCTGGCTGAAGTCAGATGCTTAACCGACTGCGCCACCCAGGCGCCCCTGATTTTTATTTTTAACAAAGCTATTCTTATCTTCTAAGTCAGAAAGATGTGATCAAGCCAGTTATTGTAGACTGGGAATAATAAAGCCAGTTCTTCCTTACACTATGAAGTAGACTTGGATATAACAGGGCACCTGGTATCCTGCTCTCAAAGCTGGTAGAAACTAACAGGGCTGCAGCCAGCGCTGAGTGAATCACAGGTTGTGTGCTAGGTGGGGACAGCATCGCGATAGGCTGACAGGTCCAGAAAGCCAGCCGATCACCATTCACCAGAGCAACGCGATAGCGTATTGTCCCTTTGTAAACTTAAAACAGTAGGCCCAGAGGGATTTCTGAAGCAGAACTCAGGAGTACAAAACAAAGAAAAGAAACAAATTCTATTTCTGGTCAGGAGTTAGTCCCATAATGAAATAAAATACTGCATAGCTTCTTTGTGCCAGGCACTATTAGGCACTGAAAAGAAAGCAATACATAGGGCAGAATTTCTGCCAACAAAGATCTTCAGTGTAGTGAACTATTTAAGTGAGAAACCAAGAAATTTACATTGCAGCCTACAAGGCAAAAGAGAAGGTGCTAAGATGTCAGCTAGGTGAGACTCTTAATTGAGTCTAGCCCTCCTAAAGATAGTGATATCTAACACAAGAGTCAAGATGTAGTTAGTTGGGGAGAGGTTGGAAGAGGGTGCTACACAGTCAAAGATGAAGAAAGGAGGGAAATCATGGTACATATCAAGGGACCTAGTATAAGTAGAACATTGTGGCTACACTCAGAGTAGATCTGAAGGTCTAGCATGTGTCACTTTTCTTCTTAAAAGAAACCAAGAGGTTGGCTTTGAGTGCTGGGGCCTGACCATGAGCTCAGGGTTGGATCCAGTGTATATGAATTGTATATACATCAGAGGGGGTTAGTCTGATACAGAGAAGAGCAGCATACTAAGCCAAAGTCTTTGGAGGAAGATAAGCCTCAAAATTCAGGAAGTAAAAACAAACAAACAAACAAACAAACAAACAAACAACAAAAAACCCAGCCAACTCTAAAGATCATGATAGTGAATGGGAAATGGAAGAAAGAGGCAAAATCAGGGATCCTAATGTTAGGACAGGTTAAGTATACTCGTGGAGGGTTTCATATGATTCTTAAAACCACTGTCTTCATGTTCTTGGCTTGTAGGATGGCAAGAGCAGACTCTGTACATGTGCTGAGTTGGCTAACAATTGAGGTGGACACTATTTGTACTTAGTATTGGATACTGTGTTTATTTCATTGTCTTGTTTTTATTAGTTTGCCTTTTTATTAAAATGTGTCCTCTTGCTTACTAGTTAAGCATCATCAATGGTGGATTGGAGCTGGCTCATAGAGGCTAACGAGAGGAATTGGTTAAATATTCAAGAATTTTAAAAGCCAGTGGTTCAAACACTGATAGCTTAAAATCAGCCATAGCATTTATACCATGGAAATTGGTAAACACTATGAAATCTGGTTTTTTGTTTGTTTGTTTGTTTGTTTGTTTGTTTGTGTATTCATTTGTTTTCTACAAAGCTGGTTTATCAGTATACTACTAATACTGCATCATGCATGAATTTATTTTTTACAGAAATCCTGTGAGGTCCTTACTCTTGGGATCCACATTTTTTAGGCAAAGAAATTGAGCCAGAGAGAGATGATGTAATGCTTCCAAGGTCACAGCTTGTGAGTGGAAGAGTCAGGCAAGCATCATACCCAGTGGATCTGATGCCAGAACCTGCAGTTAGAACTACAGAACTAAGGGATCTCTACATTTCATGTTCACACTTTCTGCATTATTTTCTCATGGAGAAAGGCTTTTATGAACAGGGCTTTCTTCTGTATACTCTGTTTTCTTGTTAGGAGGAATGTTTATCTATTCATTTATTTATTTTTATTTGAGAGAGAGAGAGAGGGGGGGGGAGAGAGAGAGAGAAAGAGAGAATGAGCAGGGGAGAGGGAAAGAGGGAGACAGAGAATCTTAAACAGGCCCCATGTTCAGAGCAGAGTCCTAAAAAGGGCTCATTCCCACAGCCCTGGAATCATAACCTGAGACAAAATCAAGTCATAGGCTAAACTGACTGAGCCCCCCCCCGCCACCAAGCACTCCAGGAGGAATGTATTTTAAAGGACTCATTTGATGTACTTTGTGTGTATATGTTTAACCTTTAATGAGGTGATGAGTTAAATAGGAGAAGCAGTGGATGTATGGATGATCTTCAACTTACTTTCTGCATTCCTAGATGAAATATTCCCTTTAGAAAACAATTTCACTTAGCATTTTCTTTGCACTAGATACTATTCTAAGTGATGGAGCAAGAGTCAGAGCTTATATTGTAGTACAGCAAAAAAATTAATGACACAATGTATCAAACTGTGTTATAAAAAATAATGTAGGTAATTGGGTCAAGACTGAAGGGGACACGGAAGTGAAGAGATTCAGACAGCCTCATGAAGATTGAGAGAAAATGTTCCAGGCACTGAAATCGTTACTAGAAGTAGCCAAGACCAAGTACAAGGTTAAGAGGTGTGAGTGCTTTAAAAAAGGTCAGCGTTGTGAGTAAGATTCCTATAGAAGAGGCAGAGTAAGGGAGTGATGGGGTTCCCCACAGGCCATGGACAATGACTTTGGGTTGTATTCTGTGGTTAGTGGGAAACCACTGAAAATTGTTATTCACGGTATGATACCATATCACTTGTGCTTTCAGAAGATCACTCTCACTACAATGCAGAGGATGAACTTTGGGGGGGTAAAGTGGAGGTAGGCTTGAACATAGTGGTTCAGTTGAGAGATGATAATGAGGTGGGGTTTTGCAGTGGGGATGACAAACCTGACTCTATTCTTGAAGAGATGTCAGACCCTGGTAAAAGTACCCACTTTCTCTGAGTTTCCAACTCTGTACCTATGACATAGGGTGCAACGTGGTGCCTCCCTCACAGAGATGTGGTGATGGTTTAAATGATGTGCAAGGTATATGAAAGGTGTGGAACAGTGTCTGACAGATGACGGTCTTCAGTCTATGGTCATTCCACCCTCTAAATGTGCATCTCATTTAACTTCTCATCAGAACTTAGGTTTATCATGGAGAAAATGTCTCCTGAAGTTGAGTGCTAATCAATAGGATACAATAAATAATTATGTCTGATAATTATGGATGTTGTTCTCAAGATTTCCAAAAATAAGGCCCACCCAGAAACTTTCTTCAGTCATTTTCCACGAATGAATAAAACAGGAAACTGTGATCCAAGAATGAATCAGATATTCTGAGAGTATGAACGGAGTACATTCTCTCTTAAACAGCAAATCTGAGAGATGAAAAAACTGTGGCCCAGATTATTTTTGAAAGCATATCAGAGAATAAACAAACATACACAAAACAACTGGTTAATCCAGATCTATATGAAAGGGCACAGTGTTATACTAGTATGTCAGTCAATTTTGATTAAACATCTACATGTGCTTAGCACTGAGCTACTTTTCAAATAATAATTCAAAAAATGAGAAAATTAGACCTTAGAGTTTTACCATTTCCCTGTAGCCATATACCAAGTTGTTCTGTTGTTCTTATTTAAGTCATTGCTTGATAGATCCCTAAATCCATTGCAGTGTTTATAGAGCATAATACTTCTCTGCTGATTGCCACTCATCACTTCTGGACCACCTGGCCAGGATGGTGGGTGCAGTCATATGACTTTGTTCCATCTGGTCTCAGCTAGAATAATTAATGCAAAAATACAAAATGATGGGCAGTATCTACCTTCGTTTCTAAAGAATCCTCTTGAAATAAAAATATTTTTGGACTAACACTGAGGTGTCTAATCATCTTAATTCAAACATTTTGTTACAAAATTGTCTTGGGAGGAATATAATCTCCAGGAGATATTCTTGGCTTGAGCCAGAATCAGTTTGGAATTTGACCTACAATGAACGTGGTGGTCTGAGAAGTGTAGTCACTCCTACGGAAGCATTTCATAAAATAGCCTCTTTATTCACTTAAAAAGTGCTGTGATTTGGAAGCTAATGTTCTGGTCCTCTAGGAGGAACCCAATTTGATAGGAAGGGGATTAGCTGCCCTTTGATTCTTGCTCTGTCAGTCCAGGTTAGGAACCCATTGGGGCTGGGAGGTGCTTACGTGGATGGGCAACCTGGTGGAGATTTTCTCCATGTTCTCATTCCAGAAAATATCAAATAAATAAAATGTCCATTAGAAAGAAGGTAGGCAGACATATACATTAGACTGGACATTAGACCCAGATACCAACTCACAAGTTCAAAGTAAGGCATATATCATACAGTTTTTGCTGATAACAAACCACCATAAAACTTCATGCCTTAAAACAAGTACTTAATATGTGCCATACCCCTAAAGTCTCCCAGCAGAGATGGGTGGAATGGCTTGAATGGCTGGGGTCTCTTTTCACATGGTCTTTTATCAACCAGCAGGTTACCCTGGTGTTGTTCAAAGAGTGGTACAACAGTTCCAGGTATAAGAGAAGAAACAGTGAAATCTCTTGAGCTCCAAGCTTAGAAGTCATACAATGGTTGTTTCTGATGCATTCTATTGGTAAAAGAAAGTCATAAGACCCCCCAGATTTAAGAAGCAGGAATGAGACTCCACTTAGTGTTAAAAGGGGCTATAGGGAATCTAGGACCCTTTTTCAATCTACAACAGCATCCATGATTTTTGCCCTTAAAACAGATGCTCCAGTCCAGAGAAAATCATGTTATTTTCATAAATAATTTACACACAAATGGTTTATCATAAAGTATGTCAGCAGAGGTTAGTATGTATTTCTGTAAATATGGGAGCCTAACTCTAGCATAGCTGGTGTAAATATTGCCACTGCCATAGTTTTGCACCTCATCAGATTCTGAAGTTGAAGCAAACATACTTTTGAAGCACAGTGTGGATCCATTCCTCCTTTGACAGGCCCTTGATGATGGCCACCCTATTAATAAATGAAAAAGTAGATCCAGAAGTGAAATTCTGCCAAAGCAAAACAAAAGAAAACAACCTGCCTCCCCCCAAAATAGCCTCTTGGAGGAATTCTGTTTTTTCCCTTAGTGAAAAGCAGAGAAAGAGAAAGAAAACTCTGGGCTTTATTCTTTGTAAACTGGTCAAACCAATAGCAAGATTAAAAAGTATAACATCAGCACATTTGTAGCTTCAGGCATTATATCTCGACTTCCCTGGTGCTCACTGACAAAAGAACAAGTTTTCTCACTTGTTGAAATTCTTCTTTATGATTCCTGGGCTTGGCCAGCATTTATGGCATCTTATTGCCTTCAAATTTTTGAGGCTAACCACTAACCTCTTCAGAAGTTATTCTTAGGTCTCTTGATTGAAGACCTCCTTTGGCATTTCTTGATATTTTCACAAGTCACTTTGTCTTCTTTTCAAAGTCTGTTCTTCCCACAATCTCTAACTTCCCTACTGAGGCACAAATGTCTTTGCCATCCATCTTCTTTAAGAGCTAAGTAAACAAAGAATGGTATTAGGTATAATCTAGGAACTTGCCTATATTGTGTGATTTTTGAGGGCATCATGTATCTGTCAGTCTATATGTTGTCATGATTCCTGATATTTCCACTATTAGAGATGCATTATTTCTTTTGAAGCAGTCCAGCTCATTGCATGTATTACACCATTATATATTACTTCAGCCAGTCTTGAGAAACGGGACACAGAAAAAACAATGTAGAGAGTATGAAGAGTTTGGAATTAAACATGGTAGAACTGGGATCTATATTAAGTAGGATCAGTAACTGGCAGTGTAACATGTGAGTCCCCTATCTCTGGGTCATCTGAAAAATCAGGGCTGTGAACAAGGACAACATTAGGTTTCTTAACTTTACAATGATGAAAATGAGCTCAAGAATATGAGCTAGAAGTAGGAATTAGTGCCAGGGCTATGACTGCTTGAGGTCTTGATGGGTGCCCTGGCCATCAGGGGCCACACTCAATTCAAGGACCCTAAAGACAGGGACTCTAATGAAGAGAAAAGTAGTGGGGGGGGTCGGAAGGTTGTGAAGGTAAATGGGAAAGTTCATATGATCCTGTTGAGCAGTAACTGAGAACCTACTACGTGCCAGGCACTGTGCTGGGTAATTAATCAGAAAGAATCCCTGACTCAACAATATCATAGGGAAACCAAAAAAAAAAAAAAATAGATAATAGCAAAATACTATTGCTTCACAGTGATTCAGCTATTGATTGATTCTGAGTAGGGGAAGAGCCTGGGGGAGGAACCAGAGAAAGATGACTTTGGAAGACTTGAAGGCTTAGTAGGAGTTGTGCAGGAACAAAGGAGGAAGCAACATTCCTGGAGAGCACTTCCACAGAGAAGAAAGTGGGGAAGCCAAGGTGCTAAGGAATGAACAGCACAGTGCATGCATGTGTAAGACTCTGGCAATCAGCTTGCCTTGCAGCAGGTCAGGTTCAGGGCAAAGGACACCATGGCTGTGAGTGTGGGAGGGACAAGAAAAACCATTCTTTCTCAAAGTTTCCTCAATCCTGGAGGGTGACACCATGTGTTTCTGCCATATTCTTCCCCAGCTATCAAAACTCCAGATCCTTATTTCTAATATATGGGTGGAAGACTTAGCCAGATCTTAACCCCAAATCCTTCTATTCACCTGATAGGATGGGAAAGTTTGCCTAGAGAATGGGGACCCCTTGTGAGATCCTGGGTTGCTGTCTGAGCTCCCATACAGCGAAGCCAGGGACAAAATTGAGCTGAGATAGAAACCAGGGATCATTTCCCCAGTTTCAACAGTCTGCTTATTACTACATAAATATCAATTTAATTCAGACTTAAATGTTTAAGATCCTCTATCATATTAAAGACATTTAAATTTGCATCTGAACTTTCATTTCACCTCTACTGCACAGAGAAATTAAAAACTCAATTTCCAGATGGCCATATCATTCAGGGTATACCCTCAGAGGTAGGCTGGCAGTCTGGAATTGAAAGTCTGTTAATGTTGAGAAAAATCAGATTCCAAGTGTTCCAGGTATTCCTGATTCCCATAGCTCTGCAGTTCAAGGATTAGTTAGCTACTCTATTTTGGAGCTTAGCCTGGACCCAGCTCTGTGTTAGACACATGTGGGACCAAACAAAAATAATATCTAGTCCCTGGTATGGAGTATGTACTTGACTACAGGAGAGGTAAGCCTTGCCCATGTGAAGCAATTAGACAAAGAATTGAAAAAAAAAGTTATAGTGAATTATTATATATTATAACTTATGCCTTTAATTTAAGGTAATCTCTCACTGGTTGGTGAGATGCCCACAAGAGAAACAAAAAGCAAACAAAAATAGGTCAGCTATACACTGTTTCACACACTAAATCTGAGCCAGGTGAGGTGTTTACGGAATGGGAAGTAAGGTGAGTTTTCTTGGTTGAGAGTTAAGGTCAGTCTTTAGATGTGGGTGGAAGGGAGGGGGAATAAAAGGCAACTTTGGTGTTACCTGACACCACTACTTCCCAAATTCTGTTAAATGTCCACCCTAATTATTACTTGGGACTACTCATGTAGTCATTAATTCAGTAAATGCTTGTGTAGCACACTTAATGCTTCCAAGTCCTGGAAAGACCAAAATAATAAAACACAGTTTTACACAAGATCTTACATTCTGCTAGGGGTAAAGGATGAACAGATGGTAAATACAATGCAGTATGAAAAACAATACAATAAGCATAGAGTAGCAGGTATCGTGTTGCATGTGTGAATGTCTGCTAAGCCCACTTAGTCATTTGCAGGGGATACATTGCTTGAGCTGAGCATAATTAAGCAGAGAAAGCTGCTCTAGGCTGAGAGGTGAGACCAGACAATACTCTAAAATTCCACATAGTTCAGGATAGGCAGGGTGGAGGTATATGGGGGTTTGGCCAGAGAGGAGGTTGGAAATCAAGGTGGCAGGGCCCAAGTTAGGATTAAGGCATTGAAACCACCTCTAAAATGGCAAAGTTGGGGAGAGAAATAAACATGAATTAATTACCATCCACTTATACTTTACATCAAATCAGCAGATATTTTAATTTGTGTTAAATAAATGTCAAACAGAAATGTTTCTGTGCCTTGAAAGGGACAAAAAGGCTCCTAGGACCTTCTATACCCAGGAAGTCATTTGAAGACACTGAATCCCTGGGGTCTGAGATGTAATGGACTCCAAGGAAAGGAAGCAATGCAACTGTGCTCACCTTACTAGTGGAACCAACCTATTGATTGCTGAAGCATTTCAGAAAATAGACATGTCAGTTCCTATAAGAAGAAAGTTTCTATTGGCAAACCACTCCTTTTCTGATTTATTAGTTTAGAACAATTTCTTTTCATATCCAAGATGGGCTTCAAGATTCAGATGTAAATTTCAGGGAAACTCTTCCCTGCCTCCCCCCCACCCCCCTCCAGTAGTGCAGACCTGTGTTGGAGTGCCTGACTCCCTCTTGCCTCTGGCTCTGTCCTTCCCAGATGGCCTGTCCCACCTCTCAGATGTTTGTCTAGGTCTTAACTCCCCAGCTACTGCCAGAAGCTTCCAGGGGCTCTGCCTCATTGTGCATTGGACGTTATGGTATAGGGACGCAAAAGTATGTGATGTGTACTTCCTTCACTCAAGAAATAATTTCCCAGTAAATAAATAACAGTGCAAACAGGAAATTCTAGTACAAAGAAATTAGGGCTATGAAAATGTCCAGGATGAGTTGGTAGGTAGGGTGGAGGCAGGAAGGCCAGCCAGCAGGCTGCTAAACCAGACACGATGTAAAGGCATGAAAGGGGTGAAGGTGTAGAGAAGTGGGGTTCATCTCAGACCCTGAGAGTTGTCATCTTTTAGAATAAAGCCCAAACTCAATGCTCACTAGTAGCTGAATCACACCTCCTCTTGCTAACTTCTTTGGTCAGGTGCCAAAAGATGAAATCACAGAGAGTAGAAACCAGTGCAAATTCATCAATGTTTCCCTCTAAACATTATCATGCTAGGAGGCCAAGTGGATGTTCTTGGAACTGATGGATGAAGAACACAAAAGTCAGGATCCAAATGTCCTGGAGTCCCACTTCTACATTACTGTACGTCTCATGGCCATGCAGTTGTGATTTTTATAGCACGGCATTGACCAATTCCATCTCTACTATTCTGCTGGGGGTTGATCATCTCCCGAGGGGGTGGAATTTAACCCCTTATATCTTACCTTCCTCAATTTAAATTTTTGGTAGAGTATTAGAGGGAATTCATGTAACACAAGGCAACATACTGTGTGCTAGACATTTTCTGCCTGGTGTCACCTAAGTCCCCGCCTACCAGTGTTATATGGTATTGCCTTTAATTTCTGTCTTGACTGTGAGGCAGTGTGTGTGTGTGTGTGTGTGTGTGTGTGTGTAACCGTGCTGTGAGTGTACTGTTCACAGTGACAGGATAAATCTCTGAATTCCAGCAGTCTATACCTCATACATTTAGATTCATTTCAGATTGATCAGAACAACTGCTTTGTCATCAGCACAGGCTGTGACAGGAATATAATCTACGTGTTTACACAACTGCATATTGTTGCTTTCATCAGTGGATTATCGTTTTTAAAGTTAAATGCAAGACAATTCAGTATTATGTCCTTTCCTCTCTGCCCATCTTCTCTTTTGGATTGTTCACATGGTTTAATAGAATAGAATAGGGAACATGCTGAAATCCATGACTATGTTGTAGCCAACAGCTTGACATAAAATGTCATATGTGACACAGGAACGATCAAGCAGCATTTAAATGCCTTTACATAGGGCGAAAAGTTTTTTGTTTTTTGTGTTTGGTTTTTGGTTTTCCCACAAAGCATGCCTCCTCATTTAAGCTGCCCTCGGATCTATCAGAAGTATAAGCTTAGGCATCATGACATCACTACTCGCTTGTGACAGGACAGCTAGCAGCAATATTGCAGTGGATCATAAATTTTGTTTTTCTTCCCTTTTGTCCTAGTGCTTTTATCAATAAATCATTGTTATTAAATTTATAGTTTTTATATATCTCTTAATGCTCTAGGGTCACTGAAAGTTACTTTTTTGGTTCAATAGTCATGTCAAGTATTCTTGGAATGCTTTTTATGCAATTTCATAAAACCTTGTTGTTTATTGTTTTCAGCATGTATAAATTTAAAATAATTATGAATATTGCTCCCATAAAAAATAAATTTAATTTAAGAGGAAAGCACAGAAATGGTAAATAGTGTTTAGCAATGGGAAGAGCTCTTATGGAAACCTGAAGAACTAAAGGAGAGAATGTAGAAAATAAGGAAATAATTCATGTTTCAAGTCCCCTCACGTTTCCATGATAGCTTTACTTTTAGTAGAATAATTTTCCTGATGCATTTCCTTGGTGTTAGGGGTGTGTGTGTGTGTGTGTGTGTGTGTGTGTGTGTTCTTGTGCATGAAGAAACTGCTAGCATCATTGTAAATGTTGGAATATCTGGAGTGAAATTCAATATTACTATTACAGTTTTTCAAAATTTGACTAGATGTCACTCCATTTGTTTGATGGTGTGTGTGTATGTGTGTGTGTGTGTGTATTTGACCATCGGACATGTCTGAGGCTTGTGCTTATTCAGTATGAGTCATGAGTTGGGAATTAAAATACCATTCAAAATAAAGAAACAAGATACAAAAGTGCTCAGAGATACAAGAAGCAAACTGTCGGTTACCATAGTGGGCAGTGTTTGGGGGCAGATGAAATAAGTGAAGGGTATTAAGAGGTACACACTTTCAGTTATGAAATAAATAAACCATAAGGGTGTAATTTACAGCATAGGGAATATAAACAATAATATTGTAATAACTTTGGTGACAGATAGTGACTAGAATTATTGTGGGGATCATTCAATAATGTAAACATTTAAATCACTGTCATGTACACCTGAAAATAATAGATATTTGTGTGTCAATTATAATTTAATAAAAAAATGCATGAAAATCCCCCTAGTAAACATTTACAGAATGATCTCTTTCTGGTACTTAGCTTAATATTATTGACTTTGTATATTGGAAAGCAATTTAAAAATTGTGTTGTCCCCTGGGTTGCAAAGGTGGTTCAATATTCACAAATCAATCAATGTGATAACACCACATAAATAAAAAAAGAAAGAAAAGAACCATATTATCCTGTCAGATTCAGAAAGAGCATTTGACAAAGTACAGCATCCATTCTTGACAAAAACCCTCAAGAAAGTAGGAATAGATGGAACATACCACAACATCATAAAGGCCATATATGAAAGACCCACAGCTAATATCATCCTCAATGGGGAAAAACTGAGAGCCTTTTCCCCTATGGTCAGGAACATGACAAGGATGTCCCTTCTCACCATTACTATTCATCATAGTACTGGAAGTCATAGCCTCAGCAATCAGACAGCAAAAAGAAATGAAATGCATCCAAGGAGTAAGGAAGCAAGAAGAAGTCAAATTTCCGTTATTTGCAAACATGATGCTCTATGTAGAAAACCCAAAAGACTCCACCAGAAAATTGCTAGAACTAATTCATGGATTCAACAAAGTCCTAGGATATAAAATCAGTGTGCAGAAATCCATTGCATTTCTATACACCAATAATGAAGCAGTAGAAAAAGAAATCAACGAGTCAATCCCATTTGCAATTGCACCAAAAACAGTAAGATAACTAGGAATAAACCTAACTAAAGACATAAAAGATATGTGCCCTGAAAACTATAGAACACTTATGAAAGAAACTGAAGAGGACACAAAGAAATGAAAAGGCATTCTATGCTCATGGATTAGAGCAAACATTGTTAAAATGTCTATACTACCCAAAACAATCTACACATTTGATGCAATCCCTATCAAAATACCACCAGCATTTTTCTCAGAACTAGAACAAACAATCTTAGAATTGGTATGGAATCACAAAAGACACAGAATAGCCAAGAAATCCTGAAAAAAAAAAAAAACCTGGAGGCATCACAGTTCCAGACCTCAGACTCTATTACAAAGCTGTAGTCATCCAGGCTGTATGCTACTGGCATAAAAACAGATACATGACATAAGAGACTCTTAAATATGGAGAACAAAAAGAAGGTTACTGGAGGTGGAAGGGGGGGTTGTGGGAGGGAGGATGGGCTAAATGGGTAAGAGGCATTAAGGAATCTACTCCTGAAATCATTGTTGCACTGTATGCTAACTAACTTGGATGTAAATTAAAAACAAATGAACAAACAAACAAAAAACAGACACATAGATCAGTGGAACAAAATGGAAAACCCAGAAATGGACCCACAACTATATGGTGAAGTCATCTTCAACAAAGCAGGAAATAATATCCAATGGGGGAAAAAGTCTCTTCAAAAAATGGTGCTGGGAAAACTGGATGGCAACATGCAGAATGAAACTGGACCACTTCCTTTTACCATACACAAAAATAAACTCCGAATGGGTGAAAGCCCTAAATGTGAGATAGGAAACAATCAATCAAAATCCCAGAGGAGAACACAGGCTGCACCCTCTTTGACCTAAGCCAGAGCAACTTTTTACTGGACACATCACCAAAGGCAAGGGAAACAAAAACAAACATGAACTATTGGGACTTCATCAAGATAAAAATTTTCTGTACAGTGAAGGAAACAATCAACAAAACTAAAAGGCAGCCTTATGGAATGGGAGAAGGTATTTTTAGTATATGTGCTGCCGAAGCGAGCACTAGGAGAAGGTATTTTTTAAAGACATTGCTGATAAATGGTTAGTGTACAAAATCTATAAAGAGCTTTTCAATCTCAACACCTAAAAAACACATAATCCAGTGAAGAAATGGGAAGACATGAATAGACACTTTCCAAACAAGACATCCAGATGGTTAACAGACACATGAAAAAATGCTCAACATCAGTCATTATCAGAGAAATACAAATCAAAACCACAACAGGATACCATCTCACACCAGTCAGAATGGCTAAAGTTAACAACTCAAGAAATAACAGGTGTTGGCTAGGATGCAGTAAAAGGGGAATCCTCTTGCACTGTTGGTGGGAATGAAAACTGGTGCAGCTACACTGGAAAACAGTAGGGAGGTTCCTCAAGGAACTAAAAATAGACCTACCCTATGATCCAGCAATTGTACTGTTAGGTATTTACCCAAAGGATAAAAAATACAAGATTCGAAAGGGTACCAGCACCCCAATGTGTATAATAGCATTATCAACAATAGCCAAACCATGGAGAAAGCCTATATAGCCATTGGCTGATGAACAGGTAAAGAAGATGTGGTATGTGTACACACACACACACACACACACACACACACACACACACACACAATGTAAAATTAGTTGACTATCAAAATGAATGAAATCTTGCCATTTTGCAATGACATGGATGGAGCTAGAATGTATTATGCTAACTGAAATAAGTCAGTCAGAGAAAGACAAGTACCATACAGTTTCACTCATACATGAGATTTAAGAAACAAAACAGATGGACATATGGGAAGTGGGGAGAAAAGAAAGGAGAGGGAAATAAACCACAAGACACTCTTTTTTTTTTTTTTTTTTTAAGAGTAAAGCTCATGTGTTTATTTTTTTTTTTTTGCCAATGCCCAATTTATTTTTTTTTCTGAAATTTATTGACAAATTGGTTTCCATACAACACCCAGTGCTCATCCCAAAAGGTGCCCTCCTCAATACCCATCACCCACCCTCTCCTCCCTCCCACCCCCCATCAACCCTCAGTTTGTTCTCAGTTTTTAACAGTCTCTTATGCTTTGGCTCTCTCCCATTCTAACCTCTTTTTTTTTTTTTCCTTCCCCTCCCCCATGGGTTCCTGTTAAGTTTCTCAGGATCCACATAAGAGTGAGACCATATGGTATCTGTCTTTCTCTGTATGGCTTATTTCACTTAGCATCACACTCTCCAGTTCCATCCACGTTGCTACAAAAGGCCATATTTCATTTTTTCTCATTGCCATGTAATATTCCATTGTGTATATAAACCACAATTTCTTTATCCATTCATCAGTTGATGGACATTTAGGCTCTTTCCATAATTTGGCTATTGTTGAGAGTGCTGCTATGAACATTGGGGTACAAGTGGCCCTATGCATCAGTGCTCCTGTATCCCTTGGATAAATTCCTAGCAGTGCTATTGCTGGGTCATAGGGTAGGTCTATTTTTAATTTTCTGAGGAACCTCCACACTGCTTTCCAGAGCGGCTGCACCAATTTGCATTCCCACCAACAGTGCAAGAGGGTTCCCGTTTCTCCACATCCTCTCCAGCATCTATAGTCTCCTGATTTGTTCATTTTGGCCACTCTGACTGGCGTGAGGTGATACCTGAGTGTGGTTTTGATTTGTATTTCCCTGATAAGGAGCGACGCTGAACATCTTTTCATGTGCCTGTTGGCCATCCGGATGTCTTCTTTAGAGAAGTGTCTATTCATGTTTTCTGCCCATTTCTTCACTGGGTTATTTGTTTTTCGGGTGTGGAGTTTGGTGAGCTCTTTATAGATTTTGGATACTAGCCCTTTGTCCGATATGTCATTTGCGAATATCTTTTCCCATTCCGTTGGTTGCCTTTTAGTTTTGTTGGTTGTTTCCTTTGCTGTGCAGAAGCTTTTTATCTTCATAAGGTCCCAGTAATTCACTTTTGCTTTTAATTCCCTTGCCTTTGGGGATGTGTCGAGTAAGAGATTGCTACGGCTGAGGTCAGAGAGGTCTTTTCCTGCTTTCTCCTCTAAGGTTTTGATGGTTTCCTGTCTCACATTTAGGTCCTTTATCCATTTTGAGTTTATTTTTGTGAATGGTGTGAGAAAGTGGTCTAGTTTCAACCTTCTGCATGTTGCTGTCCAGTTCTCCCAGCACCATTTGTTAAAGAGGCTGTCTTTTTTCCATTGGATGTTCTTTCCTGCTTTGTCAAAGATGAGTTGGCCATACGTTTGTGGGTCTAGTTCTGGGGTTTCTATTCTATTCCATTGGTCTATGTGTCTGTTTTGGTGCCAATACCATGCTGTCTTGATGATGACAGCTTTGTAGTAGAGGCTAAAGTCTGGGATTGTGATGCCTCCTGCTTTGGTCTTCTTCTTCAAAATTCCTTTGGCTATTCGGGGCCTTTTGTGGTTCCATATGAATTTTAGGATTGCTTGTTCTAGTTTCGAGAAGAATGCTGGTGCAATTTTGATTGGGATTGCATTGAATGTGTAGATAGCTTTGGGTAGTATTGACATTTTGACAATATTTATTTTTCCAATCCATGAGCAGGGAATGTCTTTCCATTTCTTTAAATCTTCTTCAATTTCCTTCAGAAGCTTTCTATAGTTTTCAGCATACAGATCCTTTACATCTTTGGTTAGATTTATTCCTAGGTATTTTATGCTTCTTGGTGCAATTGTGAATGGGATCAGTTTCTTTATTTGTCTTTCTGTTGCTTCATTGTTAGTGTATAAGAATGCAACTGATTTCTGTACATTGATTTTGTATCCTGCAACTTTGCTGAATTCCTGTATCAGTTCTAGCAGACTTTTGGTGGAGTCTATCGGATTTTCCATGTATAATATCATGTCATCTGCAAAAAGCGAAAGCTTGACTTCATCTTTGCCAATTTTGATGCCTTTGATTTCCTTTTGTTGTCTGATTGCTGATGCTAGAACTTCCAGCACTATGTTAAACAGCAGCGGTGAGAGTGGGCATCCTTGTCGTGTTCCTGATCTCAGGGAAAAAGCTTTCAGTTTTTCCCCGTTGAGGATGATGTTAGCTGTGGGCTTTTCATAAATGGCTTTTATGATCTTTAAGTATGTTCCTTCTATCCCGACTTTCTCAAGGGTTTTTATTAAGAAAGGGTGCTGGATTTTGTCGAAGGCCTTTTCTGCATCGATTGACAGGATCATATGGTTCTTCTCTCTTTTTTTGTTAATGTGATGTATCACGTTGATTGATTTGCGAATGTTGAACCAGCCCTGCATCCCAGGAATGAATCCCACTTGATCATGGTGAATAATTCTTTTTATATGCCGTTGAATTCGATTTGCTAGTATCTTATTGAGAATTTTTGCATCCATATTCATCAGGGATATTGGCCTGTAGTTCTCTTTTTTTACTGGGTCTCTGTCTGGTTTAGGAATCAAAGTAATACTGGCTTCATAGAATGAGTCTGGAAGTTTTCCTTCCCTTTCTATTTCTTGGAATAGCTTGAGAAGGATAGGTATTATCTCTGCTTTAAACGTCTGGTAGAACTCCCCTGGGAAGCCATCTGGTCCTGGACTCTTATTTGTTGGGAGATTTTTGATAACCGATTCAATTTCTTCGCTGGTTATGGGTCTGTTCAAGCTTTCTATTTCCTCCTGATTGAGTTTTGGAAGCGTGTGGGTGTTCAGGAATTCGTCCATTTCTTCCAGGTTGTCCAATTTGTTGGCATATAAGTTTTCATAGTATTCCCTGATAATTGTTTGTATCTCTGAGGGATTGGTTGTAATAATTCCATTTTCATTCATGATTTTATCTATTTGGGTCATCTCCCTTTTCTTTTTGAGAAGCCTGGCTAGAGGTTTGTCAATTTTGTTTATTTTTTCAAAAAACCAACTCTTGGTTTCGTTGATCTGCTCTACAGTTTTTTTAGTTTCTATATTGTTTATTTCTGCTCTGATCTTTATTATTTCTCTTCTTCTGCTGGGCTTAGGCTGCCTTTGCTGTTCTGCTTCTAGTTCCTTTAGGTGTGCTGTTAGATTTTGTATTTGGGATTTTTCTTGTTTCTTGAGATAGGCCTGGATTGCAATGTATTTTCCTCTCAGGACTGCCTTTGCTGCGTCCCAAAGCGTTTGGATTGTTGTATTTTCATTTTCGTTTGTTTCCATATATTTTTTAATTTCTTCTCTAATTGCCTGGTTGACCCACTCATTCGTTAGTAGGGTGTTCTTTAACCTCCATGCTTTTGGAGGTTTTCCAGACTTTTTCCTGTGGTTGATTTCAAGCTTCATGGCATTGTGGTCTGAAAGTAAGCATGGTATAATTTCAATTCTTGTAAACTTATGAAGGGCTGTTTTGTGACCCAGTATATGATCTATCTTGGAGAATGTTCCATGTGCACTCGAGAAGAAAGTATATTCTGTTGCTTTGGGATGCAGAGTTCTAAATATATCTGTCAAGTCCATCTCATCCAATGTCTCATTCAGGGCCCTTGTTTCTTTATTGACCGTGTGTCTAGATGATCTATCCATTTCTGTAAGTGGTGTATTAAAGTCCCCTGCAATTACCACATTCTTATCAATAAGGTTGCTTATGTTTATGAGTAATTGTTTTATATATTTGGGGGCTCCGGTATTCGGTGCATAGACATTGATAATTGTTAGCTCTTCCTGATGGATAGACCCTGTAACTATTATATAATGTCCTTCTTCATCTCTTGTTACAGCCTTTAATTTAAAGTCTAGTTTGTCTGATATAAGTATGGCTACTCCAGCTTTCTTTTGGCTTCCAGTCGCATGATAAATAGTTCTCCATCCCCTCACTCTCAATCTAAAGGTGTCCTCAGGTCTAAAATGAGTCTCTTGTAGACAGCAAATAGATGGGTCTTGTTTTTTTATCCATTCTGATACCCTATGTCTTTTGGTTGGCGCATTTAATCCATTTACATTCAGTGTTATTATAGAAAGATACGGGTTTAGAGTCATTGTGATGTCTGTATGTTTTATGCTTATAGTGATGTCTCTGGGACTTTGTCTCACAGGGTCCCCCTTAGGATCTCTTGTAGGGCTGGTTTAGTGGTGACAAATTCCTTCAGTTTTTGTTTGTTTGGGAAGACCTTTATCTCTCCTTCTATTCTAAATGACAGACTTGCTGGATAAAGGATTCTTGGCTGCATATTTTTTCTGTCTAGCACCCTGAAAATCTCTTGCCAATTCTTTCTGGCCTGCCAAGTTTCAAAAGAGAGATCAGTCACGAGTCTTATAGGTCTCCCTTTATATGTGAGGGCACGTTTACCCCTTGCTGCTTTCAGAATTTTCTCTTTATCCTTGTATTTTGCCAGTTTCACTATGATATGTCGTGCAGAAGATCGATTCAAGTTACGTCTGAAGGGAGTTCTCTGTGCCTCTTGGATTTCAATGCCTTTTTCCTTCCCCAGTTCAGGGAAGTTCTCAGCTATGATTTCTTCAAGTACCCCTTCAGCACCTTTCCCTCTCTCTTCCTCCTCTGGGATACCAATTATGCGTATATTATTTCTTTTTAGTGTATCACTTAATTCTCTAATTTTCCCCTCATACTCCTGGATTTTTTTATCTCTCTTTTTCTCAGCTTCCTCTTTTTCCATAACTTTATCTTCTAGTTCACCTATTCTCTCCTCTGCCTCTTCAAGCCGAGCTGTGGTGGTTTCCATTTTGTTATGCATTTCGTTTAAAGCGTTTTTCAGCTCCTCGTGACTGTTCCTTAGTCCCTTGATCTCTGTAGCAAGAGATTCTCTGCTGTCCTGTATACTGTTTTCAAGCCCAGCGATTAATTTTATGACTATTATTCTAAATTCACTTTCTGTTATATTATTTAAATCCTTTTTGATCAGCTCATTAGCTGTTGTTATTTCCTGGAGATTCTTCTGAGGGGAATTCTTCCGCTTGGTCATTTTGGATAGTCCCTGGCGTGGTGAGGACCTGCAGGGCACTTCCCCTGTGCTGTGGTGTATACCTGGAGTTGGTGGGCGGGGCCGCAGTCAGACCTGATGTCTGCCCCCAGCCCACCGCTGGGGCCACAGTCAGACTGGTGTGTGCCTTCTCTTCCCCTCTCCTAGGGGCGGGATTCACTGTGGGGTGGTGTGGCTCGTCTGGGCTACTTGCACCCTGCCAGGCTTGTGATGCTGGGGATCTGGCGTATTAGCTGGGGTGGGTAGGCAAGGTGCTCGGGGGCAGGAGGGGCAGGCTTAGATCGCTTCTCCTTAGGTGATCCACTTCAGGAGGGGCCCTGTGGCAGCGGGAGGGAGTCAGATCCGCTGCCGGAGGTTTGGCTCCGCAGAAGCGCAGAGTTGGGTGTTTGCGCGGAGCGAGCAAGTTCCCTGGCAGGAACCGGTTCCCTTTGGGATTTCGGCTGGGGGATGGGCGGGGGAAATGGCGCTGGCGAGCGCCTTTGTTCCCCACCAAACTGAGCTCTGTTGTCAGGGGGCTCAGCAGCTCTCCCTCCCTTTGTCCTCCAGCCTTCCCGCTTTCCGAGCAGAGCTGTTAATTTCTGACCTCCCAGACGCTAAGTCGCGCTTGCTGTCGGAACACAGTCCGCCCGGCCCCTCCGCTTTTGCAAGCCCGACTCGGGGGCTCTGCTTGGCCGGCGAGCCGCCCCTCCGCCCCGGCTCCCTCCCGCCAGTCCGTGGAGCGCGCACCGCCTCGCCGCCCTTCCTACCCTCTTCCGTGGGCCTCTCGTCTGCGTTTGGCTCCGGCGACTCTGTTCTGCTAATCCTCTGGCGGTTTTCTGGGTTATTTAGGCAGGTGTAGATGGAATCTAAGTGATCAGCAGGACGTGCGGTGAGCCCAGCGTCCTCCTAAGCCGCCATCTTGCCGCCTATCCAAGACACTCTTAATGATAGAGAATGAACAGGGTTGACAGAGGGAGATGGGCTAGATGGGTGATGGGTACCAAGGACAACACTTGTTGTGATTAGTATTGGGTGTTGTATATAAGTGATGAATCACTGAATTCTTGTTTTTTAATTTTTAATATTTGTTTTTAAGAGATGGAGAAACAGATTATGAGTGGGGAAGGGACAGAGATAGAGAAGGAGATACAGAATCTGAAGCATACTCCAGGCTCTGAGCTGCCAGCACAGAGCTTGACATGGGGCTTGGACCCACTAGCCATGAGATCATGATCTGAGCCAAAGTCAGACGCTTAACCAAGTGAGCCACCCATGTGCTTGTGAATCACTGAATTCTACTCCTGAAACCGATATGGCACTTACGTTAACTACCTAAAATTTAAATAAAAAATAAAAAGATTATTGTCTAAAGTACACTTATGATTATTTGTTTAATCCAATTTTCCCTGTTGTCTTCATCTGGGTTTCCTGGAAAAAGACTTTATACTTTAACGTGCAAGCAAGTGGTGTATTGGAACACACTACGATAGATTGGGGGAAGTCAGAGGGGTATTAGGATAAGCTGAATTCTCGTACAACAACTACAGGGCCTAATCTCACAAAGAGTTTTGGATCCAGATGGACTTTCAGAGTTTTATTAGTTGGGGATTGGTACTTTCATGTCCAGCAGTAGTTGATTATAGACTGCCCCTTGGGATGAAGTGTGATCATGTACTGGGCAGCTCCCTTTGGTTATGACAATTCCTGGGGTGGTGGTGGAGGAGATGTGATTGTGAACTGCCAGAAGCCAATACTCATGGTAGCTGGGGGAATTCACACCTTTGTTCTACAGAGAGAATCTGGATAGCCTGTCACAGCATTCAATACCTCCAATGAAGACCTCAGACATGTTATTGTTCCTTTTGGAGGACTTCTATTAAAGCTTGTGGACATTAGAGGCTGAAAACATTTAACTGAAAAATTCTATGCATTGCATATTCCAAATGAGTTCTTTTAGAAATATGGTCTGAGACTCCCATAGAATTAGTGGTGACTATAAATTCTGGTTGTTATTTTCCTCTTGACTGACCTCATTGCATTGGTCATGGATCCTTGAGAAATGCTTGAGGTGCTGAAAATATGTCTACAGTTAGTTTTGATTAAATGGAGTCTAATGATATTTTCTGAAAAATGCCATGGAATAGACATTTAGCAGAATAAAATAATTTAATAATAATCCTGGTAAATCTAGGAGTGCATTTAAGAAATCAATTTTGAACTAATTTGTGGCACCTGGGTGTCTGAGTTAAGCATCTGACTCTTGATTTTGGTTCAGGTCATGATCCTCAGGGTCACAAGATCAAGCCCTGGTTAGGCTCTGTGCCAAGTGTGGAGCCCGCTTAAGGTTCTCTCTCTCCTTCTGCCCCTCCACTACTCACACTGTCACTCATTCTCTCTCTCCCTCCCTACCCCCCCCCCCCCCCGCAAAAAAAAAGAGAAAGAAAAATCAGTTTTGAACTAATTTTATTTTATTTGGTCTATACAGCAGGCCAAGTTCTGGTCATTTAACAAACATACACTGGATACCTACTGCATGCTAGGAACTCTGGGGGAATCAGAAAGATTTCTTATTCTTGGAGAGTATACAGCTATGTGTGATCCTGACAGATTTATGTCACCAATCTTGGTCACCCATAGAAAGGGGATTGTGCTATATCTAGGTACAAGCTAAGTTCAGAAGAGGGATAAAGAAGCCAGTTCATTTCAAATCAGCAAGAAGATCTTTTGAAAAACATGCCCTTTGATTAATGGAGAGGACCTGAATATTTGGAGTTGTGAGGAGATCAGTCTTTCTAGATTTGGGAAAGAATTGGAATGCAAGTGTGGCAACGGAGATATGTGATTTTTAGATCAGCTGGACCTTAGAATATTGAATGAATAAATACTAGACAAGGGAAGGAATGCCTGATCACTGAGGACCTTGAATGCTGGGCTATGAATTCAGATTTTTTAACAAA
This sequence comes from Prionailurus bengalensis, assembly GCF_016509475.1. NCBI lineage: Eukaryota > Metazoa > Chordata > Mammalia > Carnivora > Felidae > Prionailurus > Prionailurus bengalensis. The sequence goes on from NC_057346.1 coordinate 5,176,670, forward strand.
TAACTGGGGACTGTTGATGACTTATAACCTGAGGAGTGAATATAATTATCTTGCATTAATTCCACATAGCTGTGTTTATTTTTACCCATAATGCTTAGCCATTTGAGACCCAGAACACTTAATTTCAAACCACCCAGCTAGCATTCACTTACTATGTGCTAAGTTTATTCACTCACTATGTACTTTGTGTCTTCAGATCAATTTCTAACATAGTTTATGGGGCTATTTAAAAAATAAGAACTCTTACATTTCCAATTTAAATACCTTCTGAATAATTTTGTAAAGCAGTACTAGTAGCTCTTGAAACTCCATGTGTCCCAAACTACCCGTAATTCTCACATATATAGCAAACACACACACACACACACACACACACACACACACACACACACCACTTCCATGTGTTGGTTCTCAACACAAGAAATAGTGTAATGGAAAACAATGTAACATTAAGAAAGCCTACCAGTAAGGGGGGGTGCCTGGGTGGTTTAGTTGGTTAAGCGTCCGACTTTGGCTCAGGTCATGATCTCGCAGTTCATGAGTTTGAGCCCTGCATCAGGCTCTGTGCTGACAGCTCAGAGCCTGGAGCCTGCCTCAGATTCTGTGTCTTCTTCTCTCTCTGCCCGTTCCCTGCTCACACTCAGTCTCTCTGTCTCTCTCCCTCTCTCAAGAATATATAAACATTAAAACAAAAAGCCTACCATTAAGCATTTCCATAATCTAGAAGTTATGAGATGTTTGTGTATGTTTCTGTGTGCATGTGTGTGCATGTACGTCGGGGGTGGGAGGGAGGAAGGGAGGAGAGAAGTTGTGGAGGTATCTGGTTTTTTTTTGTTTCTTTCCTAAGAAAACACCGATTTTAATCATTTTATGATTATGATTAAATTTAATGATTTTAATCATTCTCCTCCCAGGAGACAGGGTATTTGTGAATTTGATGCAATGAGCCCTTGTGGGTGATGGATAAATGGCTGTGGATGAACTGGATGAACACTCCAGTAAAGCAAGCACAATTAGGTATCACTATCTCTTAATTGAGGAGGGTAAGACACAGATTAAAAAACTTTGCAAGAGCATTCATTTAGTGGCAGGTCCAGTACTTAAATTAGTTGGTCCGAGCCCCCAACCCATGCTCATAACTACACCGCTATCCCGCCTCAGGTCAGTCGAGCTGTCGTAAGCAGTGGTCCTCTTGCTGGTTACAAGTGACAGAGGACTGGACTTTCTGTAGTTAGGTACAATGGGGGCTTCAGACGTTGTATTTGACTATTAAATGAAAGAATGATCTTGGAAGAATGGGAGACTTGGCACCCTGGGATTACCCAGGACAGAGGACCAATGTCATATTTAACATGTTGTTCAACTCGCATGTGCAGTCATGTATGAAGCACATCCATTCTTATTCCCTGTCTTCCCCAGCTTGCTCCTATTCTGCAGCCACAACTGTAAACTTGATACACTAGGATGGTTTTGATGATATACTGCATGTCCGTCTCCAGACTCATCTAAAGTGTAAACGCTGGACAGAACAAGCTTCTTTTCTGACTGTGCTCAAGTTCATGCCACACACACTCCTATCCCTGAATCTTCTCCTTTGTGAAGTTTGTTCAGTCTTTTCAAATTTTTCAATCGTGCTTTCCTTCCTGGCTCTTTAGAGGAACAGGAGTTCTTTCTAAGTATTTCTTTTACCTATCTTTTTATCATCGTCATTGTCAACTGTCTTAAACTACGGTATACACAAATCCTTAATTAGAAAGGTTGCTGCCAAACCACATGTCTATGTTTTCTCAGTTTTATAATTGTTTTTTTTAACTAAAGTTCTGTCTTTTATCATATTATGCTTAGCCTATTACTTCAGCCTGTTAAAATATTTGATAGTAATCTTGATTGTGTTATTCAATAAACTCACTGCCCCAATCATATCTGAGTTATTTGATAAGAATCCTATTTGAACATCCATTCAAATTATGTAACAAGAATGGCAAGATTCTGAGGAGATGGAGTAGGAACGGGAGGTCAAATCAATGTGTACAGTATGGTAGTGAGGTTGCCTAGCAAAATACTTTCAGGAGCAACTTCTTTCCTTTTTTTTTTTCACACTTGTCATTTCTGCCATTAACATTCTCTGAACCTCTTTTCTCATAAGTAGACAAGAGAGTTTAACAATACCTACTTCACAGGTATTGTGGACATTAAATGAAATAATATTGGTAAATGATGCATGTTAACTATTTTTATCGTCATTGATCTTACTTTCACAAGTCTGATCTTGCTATTTAATACAAACAACATAGAAAGTCTGGCACACATGAACACCATGATTATGGCAGGAAAGATTTGTCTAAACAGTTTACGTGAGTCTAATTTGGTTTTATTATAAAGTGATTTTTATGGCACTTGCACAGCCAACAGAAATCACTTCCCTGCAGTCCTGCTATCTTGCTAGACATGCAAAGTCAAGGAAGACAAAAAAGAAAGATTTTTGTAAAGCCTCTCTGTTACCTGAATTTATAGTCTTCCCTTTGACAAACCTAGCTAATTTGTCACATAATCTGAATCACATTTCTCTGAGGTCACTGTTACATTTCCTTCACAACAATAGCCTATTCCATGGACTATTTCTGTCAGTATTGTCATTTTGAATTTTGATTAAGCCTGCAACAGAAAACATGACTGCAATATGAATACCTTGAGTTCATAACCACATTCAGTCTCTTTCCTTTATTAATCAGGCAGAGGAAAATTACTTTGTTACTTGAATACTAATATGAGCACTTAGTAATCTGTTACTCAAATTACTATAGAAGAAAAAAACCTACAAGGAAGGCTAACATAACAGGCATCTTGGAGATTGTTTTAGAGATTTTCATATTCCTATCATTTTAAACTAATATACAAGTCCTATATTTATGATGTATATAGATATGCAGAATTAGAGTGGAAATTAATCTCTCTCTCATTCAACATAGCAGATAAAGAAAAACACTATTTTTGCATACTATATGCTAATTTACTCTAACATCATTCCAATAAACTAAAAAGTTAGCTAACCCAATCATATACAACATGCAGGGGAAAATATGTACCATGAATAAAAGTATCTACCATTTATTGTCTATATGTCAGATGCACATGTTCTTTCTCTCTCTTTCTCCCTCTCCCCCTCCCTCCCTCTCTCACTCACTCTCTCTCTCTCTCTCTCTCACACACACACACACACACATGTGTGTGTGTGTATATATATATATATATATATATATATATATATATTCAAATGATCATAACACAAGATATCTTTTATTATTTCTATTTATAGTGAGAAAATTATGGCTGGTGGACTACTAGTAATTGGCCCAAGTCACAACTCAAAGATATAGGATGTTTATCTGACTTTAAATCTCACTTATTATCCATTAAAACATGATACTTCTAATTTCTTTTTCAGCCTTCTCAGAGTTTGTTAGGATCTAGCTAAAATGAATGAAAATTATGTTTTTCATGAATTATTTACATGTGTTATTATGACCCATTCTGAGTAGCCATTCACTGCCTGGTCCTGTGCTGGGAATTTTACATAAATCACCTTGCTTTGTCACATCATTACAAAATAGCCTTTACTTATTTCTCTTCCTTTTCCTTTTAAAAACAGAGCTATTTCAAAAAGAAACAGTGATGAAATTTATTTTGAAAGGCTCTCTCACCATGCCTAAGGATAACCATTAAACATTTGATATGACTCCTTCTTGAGCTTTTACATGGATAAATAAAGAAAATGAGAAATAAGAGAGAGTGGAGAATAAAAGTTTTATTTTATTTATTTATTTAAAAAATTTAATGTTTATTTTTGAGAGACAGAACATGAGTGTGGGAGGGCCAGAGAGAGAGGGAGACACAGAATCCTAAGCAGGCTCCAGGCTCTGAGCTGTCAACACAGAGCCTGACGCGGGACTCGAACTCACAAACCACGAGATTATGACCTGAGCTGAAGTTGGATGCTCTACCGAGCTACCCAGGCACCCTTAGAAAAGGAGTTTTAATATTTGTTTTACTGAATTCCCAGAAGTACAGTGTGGAGAGAATAGAAGAAAGACCACATATTCACAGATACTGTGTTTTAGTTTCTCCTATGCTGTAGTGAAGCAAGCCCCACATCTTAGTGACTTAACATGACAGAAGTTGGCTATTAGTCAGGAGGATGATTGTCTTCTGTTCTCCATCCAGTGAATCCACAACCTAAATTATTTTGATCTTGACACACACTGTGCCATCTCGACCCAAAGTCTCTATGTTTGCTTTGGAAGGGGAAGAAAGGAATGGACAACAACTCCAAGGCCTTTTTCACTCTAGTAATTTAGAATGATACCCATCTCTTTCACTCATCTATCCTGACCAAAAACAGTCCCAATGTCCCTACAAAAGTTTAACAATGAGAGTGAAAACAGATTTCTCAGAGGCGACAATAAAAGTGAGAAGGAAATGATACATTTGCAGGGTTAGGAGAAAATAACTTTCAGTTTAGAATTGTGTTCCTAGAAAAAAATCAAGAGGGAAGACAGGCTAAATATATTTACAGCTGAAATACATACATGTGTGGTGTGTGTGTGTGTGTGTGTGTGTATGTGTGTATGTGTGTATGTGTGTGTGTACACACACACATACACACATACACACACACACACATATACATACACATATATAAAGAGGCTACCGTAAATACCTCTACATCAAGGGACCTGCCAGAGAATTTGTCAGAGAATAAATGATCTCAGAAGGAAGGTCTAGTGAAGTGGAGGAATAGTGAAAAAGGAAATCGATGAATATGTAGTTAAATCCCAAAAAAATTTTTTTAAGTTTATATATTTATTTTGAGAGAGACAGAGACAGCACAAGTGTTGGGGGGTACGTGTGTAGAGAGAGAGAGGGAGAAAGAATCCCAAACAGTTTCCACAATATAAGTGCAACGTCTAATTCAGGGCTTGAATCCACGAAACCTGAGATCATGAACTGAGCAGAAACCAAGAATCAGATGCTTAACTGACTGAGCCATCCAGGCACCACCAAGTAAATAATTTTAAATAAACTAATATTAATATATGATTTGTGGAATTTGGAAAAAGAAAAGAACAAAATCATTGGACCGAACACACATGTGAAATGTAAGAAGATTGATTTGAATATAGTGTTAAATATTGTCTTACATTGTTTTAGGGTGGGAATTAAGATATTAACTCCAGACATTAAATTGGAATGTATGATGACCGTCTAAGATAACTAACAAAAATATAGACAGTATGTAGTTTTCAAATCAGTAGAAAAAAAGAATGTATTAAGAAGAATAAAGAAAACCACCAAAAAACTAAAAGAGAAAAAGGAGAACAAATAGAAAGCTCGAGACAAAATATGAGACATTGGTTTCATAATCCTTCCTACCCCCATAATCTAACTTATATGCTATTTATAAATACCCAGGAAGACATATAGATAGTAAAGGGATGGGAATATTACATCAGTCTTAAATACTAAAAGAAGTTTGAGGAGGAATATGAACTTCTGATATAACTGACTTTAAGATAAAAGGCAATTTTAGGTATCGTAAATGTTATTGCATAATGCTAAAAATTTCAACTCAGTCAGGAAAGTTAAATAATATAAATGCACGTGCATCTAAAATAACAAAAAATGTAAAACCAAAAGTGCTTTGCAAACACTAATAAAATAGTTTAACCCCTGTTGAGATTGAGTGGAAGGTAGAGATATTATAACAGAAAATGAGTCAGTATAAAAAAATAAGGATATAATACAAACAACTTTATACCAAAAGAATCTATTGAGATGAATTACTAGGAAAAGTCTAATTTAGAAGTGGTTCAAGAAGAAATAGGCTAATGAGATAGATAACAAGGACTGGTGAAGATGTGCAGAAGAAGAGACCATGGTGCATTGCTGTTGGAAATGTAAACTGGTACAGCCACTGTGGAAAACATGGTGGAGGTTTCTCACTAAATTAAAAATATAAATATCACATGATCCACCAATTCTACTTCTGCATTTATCTGAAAGAAAATAAATTACTTTTTTGAAAAGATATCTGCACCCCCTTATTCATTATAGCATTATTACAATTGCTAACATATGGAAACAGCCTAAGTGTCCGTTAACAGATGAATAGAGCAAATCACACACACACACACACACACACACACACACACACACACACTCACACACGAATATTATTTATTTAGCCATAAAAAAGAAGGAAGTGCTGCCATTTGCAGCATTATGGATGGAACTTGGCATTATGCTGAGATAAATAAGTCAGATATAGAAACACAAGTACTGTATGATCTCAATTGTATGTAGAATTAAAAAAAAAAAAAAGAAACAGAAAGTAGATTGGTGACTTCCAGGACTGGGGTGGGAGATACGGGTGAAGGTGGTCAAAGGGTACAAACTTGGAGCTATAACATGTGTTAGTTCTGGGGTTCTTACATGTGACATGATGATTTTAGTTAACAGTACTGTATTGTATACTTGGAAGTTGCTTAAAGTAAATCCTAAAAGTTCTCAATTCCCCTCCCACCCCAAATGATAAGTATATGAAGTGATGGATATGTTAACTAACCTTATCGTGGTAATGATTTGGCAATCTACACATATATCAAATCATCATGTTGTACATTTAAAGCTTACACAGTGTTCTGTGTTGATTCAATAAAGCTAAAAAGAAATTCTTTTTAAAAAGAAATAGGCTAATAGCCAAAGGATAAATTGAATAAGTAGTGTAAAATCCTCTCACAAAGAACCAGCTAGCCCAAATGGTTTTACAGACAAGTTCTAGCAAACTTTCAGGAAACAGATGAATCTAATCCTTTGTAAAACATTTCACAGTAAAGAAAAAAGTTTATAGTTCCCTATTCATTTAATAGATAAATTTAACATTTATAACAACACATAAAAAGTGTGACAAGGGGCGCCTGGGTGGCGCAGTCGGTTAGGCGTCCGACTTCAGCCAGGTCACGATCTCGCGGTCCGGGAGTTCGAGCCCCGCGTCAGGCTCTGGGCTGATGGCTCAGAGCCTGGAGCCTGTTTCCCATTCTGTGTCTCCCTCTCTCTCTGCCCCTCCCCCGTTCATGCTCTGTCTCTCTCTGTCGCAAAAATAAATAAACGTTGAAAAAAAAAAAAAAGTGTGACAAATGGAAATCACAGGCTAATCTTACTCATTAATATAGATCTACATTCTAAATAGAGTATTAGCAAATTCAACCATTTAAGCATTATTCATTATGGGTAAGTTGGGCTTATACCAGGAATAATTTGATTCAACACTAAAAGTGTTTAAAGAAAAAAATGATATGATTATCTCAAGGCATGCAGCAAAATGTTTTATAAAATCTAATTTCTGTTTATGACCAAAAAACCTTATAGCAAATATCCATTCTTAATATATGAAATGTCAGAAGCATTTTTGCTATCACTGATTCTGGTCTACATTGTATTGGAAGTATTAGAGGTACTACACCAGCTTACTCACCTTACCAGGTGAGGTAAAACAATAAAAACAAAGTAAAGATGTAAGTAAGAATTGGAGACAATTGAGCAATTATCGTGTAAATCTAAATATGATCATCCTGGGGCAACTGGCTGGCTCAGTTGGTAGAGCATGTGACTCTCGATCTCATTGTCATGTGTTCAAGAGCCATATTGGGCATGTACATACATATACATATACATGTACATATACATATACATATATACACTATAATATATATGCTAATATATATATATGTTAAAATTAAAAAAATAAAAAATAATCTCATCCACATAGAGATCTTCCAAACTTCTATAAACAACTCATTAGGAATTTAAAAAGAGGTTGACAAATTAGTTGCCTGTGAGATCAATATACTTATATAGTTCTTATTTCTATATATCACAAATAAAGAGGTATAAAAAGTAATTTTATTTTATTTTTGGGGAGGAGAGAGCATGAGTTGGGGAGAGGGGCAGAGGTAGAGAGAGAGAGAAAGAGAGAGAGAGAGAGAGAGAGAGAGAGAGAGAGAGAGAATATCTTAAGCAGATACCCTGCCCAGTACATAGCCCGATGCAGGGCTTGATCCCAGGACCTTGGAATCATGACCTGAGCTGAAAGCAAGACTGGGATGCTGAGCCCTTATTTACCCTGAACTATGGGAAGTAGCATCTTGATTTTTTTCAATTTCCTCTATTTTGGTTATTTTTACACTATTCATTTCATATCTTATGTTTTGAAAATACATAAAAAAATGAAATGAATTATCTATATTATCACTGAAAAATAATCAATATTCATATTTTAGTATATTTCTGATCTATTTTGAAGCATCCCTTGGAATCATAATTTAGGGTGTTTTATCCTGGTGGGAAATTGCCTTGCAGGGTCCATAAAGGAGTTCAGCTGTGCCATGGAGCTCACAGTCCCCTTGCCACTACAATCTTCTATGTGCATCCTACTCTTTGTTTATATTCAGATAACTGGAAAATAGTTTCTGAAAATTAGTGATATCTTGGTAAAATCTTTAAAAGTTCACTTTTTCCATCCAGTGAAATACTGAAAATTCACCTTTCACTAAACCAACAGTTAGCAGAGTTTGCTCTAGTCTTTAGATTATGATTTCACTAAATTTTCCCCACACTGGCAACTGAAAAGATAATGGAAAAGAAATAGTGAGCCAATTTAAATTAATGTAGAATAGTTATCTTTTCCTGATTAAAAAAAAAGTATTTTTCTTAAAATGAAGCGAAACTTAAGTTAGGCTGACTTCTTTTGAGAAAATATGGAAGGAGCCCTTTATGTTATGGTTACAATGAACAGATTTGATTTTTTTCTACTGAAGGGGAAATACCTCAAAGTTAGGCTGTGCAAATCGATGAGGATGTAGAATGGTAAATTTGCCAAAACAAAACTACTCTGCCCTGCATTATACACATTCAATGCTTATGGAAGAAATACCTCCCCAATGCAAGTATAGCCTTTACGGTAAAAAAAAAAGCTTTATAATCTTTCTTTTATGAGTTTTAATAAATTTAAATTGAACAAAATGATTATTCACAACCAGCATTCTTTATTGTTACTACTGAAAATGCTCTATTTTAAAGCACTGTTGCCAGAGGAGAAGGTGGACACAGGTGAGCATTGTTACCCATTGGTAATGAGAATATCCAGCACGCCTGCATGGGTGCTTCTGTCTGGCTGCTACACTACAAAGCATGTCCCTGGTGTCCAGAGCTCTGATGCATCATAACAGCAATACTTTCGCTTTAATGTCTAAACATCAGTGAATGGGCTTACTGATGCCTAACACAGACCACGAGGGTGATCAAGAATATGTATATAGAAGTCAGGCAATAACAACAGTAGTAATCGTACTGATAATGATACCTATTGAATGACAGTTTTCTATATGCCAGGTACTCAACTACACATTTTGGTTATACAATCCCATTTAATCTTTGTGAATCCTTTAGGAAGTAGGCATGATGATCCCTATTCTACGTGTGACAAAAACTGAAGCTTCCGGTGACAGAATAACTGGCCCTGGGTCATACAACTAGTCGCTGGCAGGGGATTCAAAAGCATCTCTGTCTGACTCTGAAGCCTGTGCTCCAGCCACTATGCAGCCCTGATGCTTAAAATACACACATAGACAAACAGAAAAATATGACAGAAAAACAGTGTGGGAAACTATCAAAGATAAATATTTTTCATAGGCTTATAATTAATCTATAATCTATCCATCTTTTTATATCGATCAGTCATTACAACCCCTCTATCATCTACCAATCACCTCCCTCCCTCCCTCCCTCCCTCCCTCCCTCCCTCCCTACCAGCAATATACAAATATATGTATAGCACAGTGATTGGACCATGACGCAAGCAGAGCCAATCAGAGTCCTTTTGGTAGGAATGATGTGGACACAGAGGGAAAAAGCATCCTGATCCTTTCCATAATGTAAGTGCTAATAGCTGTGTGATCTGGAGCTGTCCTTAATCATCTTCGCTGCTCAGATAGAAGGCTTGCTTACACATGAGACCAACAGAGACCAGATAATGGGCTAAAGAAATAGGTCTTACAGTATCATTTGAATCCTGAGAACCAGATGTTGAGGAACCCATGATGTCTCTTAGATATTTCAGTGAGATGAGCTGAAAATAACTTTCCATCCTTAAAATGTAGTTTGAATTGAGTTTCTGTTCTCTCAAAACAAACATAAAAGTGCTGACTCATTTCCATTTAAACCGTGGACTTTTACATTTTGCTGAAGATTTCATACTCTTTTCTAGCTCTCGTTTTGTGTGCCGTGACCTCTTTCTGCATTGCCAGTTCCCCATATTCCTTCTGGCAAAGATGAATAATGTGGAGTATCCATGGATAAACAATTCCGGAGCCTCTTGATGTAAAGTAATATATATGCTGAGCTAATAGGTGATAGGCTGTATGTGTGCTGGAGAACACAGAAGAAATACTGTAACATTAACTATTGCTTTAATGTTTATTTATTTTGAGACAGAGTTTGTGTGAATGGGGTAAGGACAGAGAGAGAGAGAGAGAGAGAAACAGAGAGAGAGAGAGAGAGAGAGAGAGAGAGACAGAGAGAGACAGAGAGAGAGAGAGAGAGAGAGAGAGAGAGAGAGTCCTAAGCAGGCTCTGCGCTGTCAATGCAGAGCCCAATGCAGGGCTTGAACTCACCAACCATAAGATGGTGACCTGAGCCAAAATCAAGAATTGGGCACTCAACTGACTGAGCCACCGGATAGCCCCAGATTAACCACTTACTACCCCCAATGTCATGCCACCGGGATTTCAAGGATTAAACTTCAATACAAATGCATTCTAGAGGATTCAGTCAAAACATGTTTGAGCCTGCACTAGCTACCTGTCACCATAGAAGTCTGGTTAAACTCCTTCAGGCTGTAATAGTATTTTACAAATACCTATTCTAGAATTCTCTAGGCTTATACTATTCTATTTTTGATACTCACACAAGAAATCTGACTCTGATATACAATAAAAATCTTTCATAAATTAACAGATAGCTTAGCTTAGTAAATGTCTCTATCAGTAGGATTTAAATAAATTTTAACAGTTTAGTGGCCAATTCAGTATAGTTTTGGCTGCCTTATTAATATTTTTCTAATGATATGCATGTACTTGTGGAATTAAATGTATGTCCCTTCTATAGTATATACTTCTTGTAGCATATAATACTTGTTATCACTGAAAATAGGGAATATTATTCTACTCTAGATGTCAATTAATTCTACAGAATTATGAGGTGTGTCATGTAAATCTCTCAAGGAAATATGTAAATAAGATGCCTGTTGAGTATTGTTTTCTAGTTAGATAAATATTAATCAACTATTAAAAATAAGAGAACTGAAAATATCATAAGTTGTATTTGACACCGAAAGTTTTTCTTGGATGGAAGTACAGTGAATTAAGAAAGGAGTTAAGATGTTTCAGAGGAAGTAAATTTTTTGTAAATCAGATTATGAAATACAAGTTTATGGTCTTGAAAAAATGTTGGCTCAATTTACTTTAAAATCAGGAAGGGGTGTCGATGTAAGAAAGGGATACTTTCTTCATGGAAACAGTCAAACAGGATTAATCTTTGGTGAAATTTAGGAATCAAACTCTCAAACCCTCAATTTTTGGTTACTTATGAAAATTATTTATTTAAAGATTGTGTCTGAAGGGCTTCCAGATTGCTGGAGCAAGTTGCAAGTAATTTCAGTAAAATTTGTTTTGTGGATCATTTCTGAAGAATTATTTTGAGAACAATAAAGATAAGATGAAAATACAAGTCAAGCAGAAGGGCATGTGGAATTCAGGGAAGATAGCTTGTTCTGGGAAAATCCTTCAGCTTTTAATCTTACTGGGTTTCAATTCACAGAAATGTGTAGAAGCTTCCTTCCTTAGAGTAGATGAATGAATTTCTTTCTCTCAAGTGAAGAAAAAGATACCAGAGACTTCAAATTCAAAGCACATGGAAGGAATACTGTTTGACTTAAGATGGTGTAGTTTCATTTATGGTTTTTATATTACATAGCTGTTAACTTCTAGAATATAAGAGTTAAGACAACTTTTCTAATAAGCCATACATATATGTCCCTGTATTGTTTATTTGTTTTCTCAGACTTTGCTGTCTGTGTTTGAGACATCTAAATAAATCAAGGGCCAAAGCTTGTATGAAATAGCCTAGTCAGGTATCACCTACCACCTAGGTTCCCACTGACATTTCCATTACCTGAAATGTATAAAGAGATTTTAAGCTTTTCAAAGATTAGGCAGTATATAAATAGCAATGCTATAGAAGTAAAATTGGAAAGTTGAAGGGAATTAATGTAAAATATGTACTGTTGGCTTGATATATGAGCACAGTGTAAAATTATAAATATCCCCGTGATGACCAGCAGCCTTATGCAGATTGCACCAGGAAGGAAAACAGTCATTCAGAAGAGCCAAGGAGAAAGTAGATCCTAAGTCAGAAAAATGGAACTTTAAAATTAGAAATGTAAATATCTCACCAAAAAGTCAAAGTGAGAATGGTCTTGTCAGTGGCCTTTGATTTTAGCCACATAGACAACCATCTAAAACATCACATTAAATTTAGACATTAGATTGACTGAACATGAACACCACTGACTGACATCAGCACTAGGGATTACTGCCTTCACAATTTCTGTAGAGTTTGGAAAAATGTGTTTTCTTCCCCCACCTTCCTGTTTCCACCAACCCTTCAATTCTGATTTGGAGTAGAGATAAAGAAAAACAGTTTGCCTTAATGAAGTTGACTAAGAATAGATTCATTTTGCACAAATAATCTGGGTGAAAACAAAAATGTTAAAGAAGTAATTTGTGATGAGATCTTTAATAAGAGAATCAATTCCACTGAGTATATTACACAACATCTCCCCAAAGCATTCTTTAGAATACATACAGATTTGTTTGGTATATCCCTTATTTTATCCCTAGCTGTGTTAAATCACTCTTCAAAGGGTACTAAAAGAATTCATTATCTAAAGCAACAGTTCATCAAATGTTTATGTAAAGTGAGGAATTATTTTCCTATTCCTATATTTCATAATTTTTTAACTTTTATAACAGTTAATATTATAGGACAGTTCTATAACATACTGTCTCTTTTTTTGTTAAGTTTATTTATTTTGAGAGGTACAGAGAGTTCACATGTGAGTGGGAAAGGGGCAGAGAGAGAGGGAGAGAGATAATCTCAAGCAGGCTCCACACTCAACATGTAGCCTGATGTGTGGGGCTTGATCTCATGAACAATGAGGTCATGACCTGAACCAAAATCAAGAGTCAGATGCTCAACAGACTGAGCCACCCAGACACCCCAACTATAGTATACTTCTAAGCGATCAGACATGAAGATGAACTAATATGGTGAACTTAGCAGTGTGTATTAAAGCGAGCTTTGAAATTTAGTCATAGATATCTGTTACATTTGGTCACCACAAAGCCAAATCTGGGAAGTTAATGGGTTAAGAAAATGTCAATTAGTAGTCGCCAAAAAGTTGGTTCTCCTGTGGAATTCACTGAGCAACATTTCATTTGCACTTCTAATATTTTTCATTCTTTATATATATATTTTGTTTTGAAATTTTTTGAATCGAAAGATAAATTAAAATAATACAATATATGTTCATAGACCTCTCAGTTAGGTTCATTATTAACACACTTATGGCTTCTTTCTGGATTATTATTATTGTTTTTTATGCTGAGTATAAAATTAGGCCAGTGGAAGCCCATTTACATTAGCATGTATAGATACACACACTTTTTTAAAAAACTGTTTAAAAGTAAGAGTCTGACATTGCATCGTATGAAACATATTCCAAGAATACAATGGTCTTTGGCAGAACAGGCTGTCATTATCATCATGGTCACACTTAAGAAAACCACTCAACATTATCTAATATACAGTCCATGTTTAAATTATCTCAGTTGTCCACAAAAAAAGATCTGTGGTTTTAAATTTTCATGATACTAAAAATTTTTTTAGTCCAGATTAGAAGTCTTGTAGAATATTGCCTATTTCACACGTGAATTTATCAGATTGTCTCCCTCTGATTAGCTTCCAGTTAAAAGATGTTGGGGAAAATACTTATATTGATGGTGTGTCTTTTTAGTGTGGATGCAATGTGACTAACGAGACAAAGCCAGGTTATCTCATATCGGTGATGCTGAGGTTTATCATTTGGTTAGGGTGATGAGAATGACATCTCTTCATTTTAAAGATGTGTTTTTCTTTTGCAAGTACTAAGCCATCTATCTCAAAATATTTTGAGATTGTGTTAAGAACCTACTATTTCCAACAGCTTTTTACCCAGTGTTGTGTGTACACGTGTTGATTTGGATTGATGGATTCTTTTTCATTCAAGAATAATTTTTATTATTGTTTTTTATTATCACATTATTCTATATCAATATTTATATATATAATATATATGTATCTGTATCTATATATCTATATGTTTTATACCATAATATTTCACTTCTACATGGCAAAATTTAGTCATTTTTTTTCTAGAGTTTTGAATCAAGTTAGGAAGGCTTTCTTCATAATCACACTTGCACCCAGTTTTAAGGGTGTTTTTTCTTTTCCTATTATTGATAAGGTTTCCTTTATTGCATTAAGATCTTTCATTGATTTGGAGTTTACTGGAATATGATATGAGTTATGACAATAGTTTTGTTATTTTTTAAATGGCCACCTATTTGTTCCAGCCTACTTATCAAGAAGTGATTGAGAAATCCCTTAATTATGCAGTAAATTTCTAAATACACTTGGACCAATCTTGGGGACTTCTATTATCTTCCAGTGGTTTGTCTGTCTGTTCATGTGCCAGTTAGGTGCCCTTTTAAAATAAGAGGCTTTATAGTGTGTTAGCTCTACCAAGTGTATATCGCTACCAAGCTAGCCTCTTTACATTGCTTTTTTTTTTTAATTACACAGTTTATTTCCTTTGTTATTCTTGCATTATACACACACACAGTTGTGAAGAGATGTGTCTAGCTCCAGAAAATAAGCACTAACAGGATATTTTCTTTTATAGAAACAACATTAAATGTCTTCCCCAGCTTGGGGAGAATTGATATCTTGACAACATCAAGTCATTCTACCTAAGAGCAAGGGTGATTTGTTGTTCAAGTCTCACTTTGTGTCTTTCAGGAGTGTTTTAAAGTTTTCCTCCTTGTGTTCCAGATTTTTTTAAAGTTTATTTGTTAGCATATTTCTTTTCTATTATTAGTTTTTCACCACAGTTGTTACTATGGGGTTTTCCTCTTTTGCTGAGTTTTTAAACTGGTTATTAAATGTATAAATGAGGGCTATTGATTTTTGTAGTTTATTTTATATCATGCTTCTTTAATACCTTGCTTTTATTAGCATCATCATTGGTCATCTTCGGTATTTCAAAGTACACTATTATGTACAAACAAATATGGGTGTACTTCTTTTCACCTATCCTATACCTCCAATAGTTTTTGTCTCATCTCTTCTCTTTGACTGTGCCTCTAGGGTTTCTATATGATAACATAGTTTACAGATTTCTTTCAATCAAGAATAAGTGTTTAATCTTGTCAAATCTTTTAAAGTCTCTATCATGTGGTTTTTCTCCTTGTATATATTAAGATGTTGAATTATAATTATTTAAATATCAAACTATTCTAACATTTCAGGAATAAATCCCACTTGGTCATGGGGAGTTATTATTTGTGTAGTATTAGCTCATATTTGCTAATGTTTAGGAATTCTTCATTGATATTCATAAGTGACATGTAGAATAAAAGTGTGAAGTAAAACTTCATTGAAATTATCTTACTCTTTGCTCTTGGAAGATTAATCATTATTAGGATTAACTCATCTTCAAATGCTTTATAGACATCTTCCATAAAACCTTGAGTCCTTATTTGTTGTTGTGAGTTGTTTGATAATTTGTTTATTAAATGAAAATTATTCTGCTTCAAGCTTTGATTCATGTTCACCTGATTTTTAATTATGAGCCTCAGCATTTTGTTTTATTATTAATGAGTAAAGCATGGATATTGAGAGCGTACACTCTGGTACTAGACTTGGCCTAGGTTAAAATTCCAATTTCAACCATTACCACATGATCTTGAGAAATAAATTTACTCTCTTTCTTTTTTTTTTTTTTTGAAAGAGAGAGAGAAGCAGGGGAGAGGCAGAGAGAGAGAGGGAGGGAGGGGGTCTTATGTAGGCTTTGTGTCCAGCCTGACACAGAGCTCGATCTCACCACTCTAGGATCATGACCTGAGCCAAATAAAGAGTTGGAAGCTCATCCAACTGAGCTACCCAGGTGCCCTGAGCCTCACTTACTTGGTCTGTGTATAATCTACCTCATAAACTTGTTGTTAGGAAATGACTTGCCAATATGTATACACCTAGCCCATCCTAGGTTCTCAGTAAGTATTAGCTATTGTTGTTCTTCTCATTCTTTCATTTATTCAAACATTCACCAAACATATCTAAACAACGTTAAAAAACTAAAAATGCCAGGCATTGTGATTGATGCTTAGGGTACATACAAATGGGGATGACATGGATCTTATCCTAAAGATAAGATCACATCCTAAAGAGGAGACTAGATAGATATGGTGGTCAGGAAAGGTACCATAGAGGACTCTGAAAGAAAAATAAAACTCATTGAGCAAATAATATATTCAAAGGCATGGAGGTATAAAATCACATTTCAGGAAATCACCAATCTCTACACAGCTTGAACTTAAGCCAATGAAGTGGTGATAGTAGTGCTAAAGAGTGGGAAATGGCTAGATCTGGAAGGGCCTTAAGTCATGTTAGTGACTTTGAACTCTCCTCAGTGATGGATGGTGATTGAGGGTTTTCAGTAGTATGGAGTTAGGTCTGGCTTGTGTTTATTAGAGACCATTCTGATAACCAGATGGATAATGGAAGATTGGCAACATGACCAGTGGAAAGAGCAGTTGTCTAACCTATGTATAGTCTCTAAGAATTATCTTGGGACCTTGTGTACAAATATAAATTTTTAAGTTCTATTTTCAAAGATTTTTGAGTTAGTGGGACTGAGGTAGGGCCTCGAATAAGTGTTTTCAGGGAATTTTAGTATTCATGATTGGTAGTCACACAATGAAATAGAAGGCCATTGTAACTGTCCAAGTGAAAGGTGTTGACGCTGCTGTGATGCAGAGGTGGTAGGAATAGAAAGCAGAAATAATAATATACATGCTTGTGTGTGTGGGCATCAAAAATGTCGTAGTGAATATTTATGTTTTCATGGATACCACAGCCTTAAAACATTCTTTCACAGTTTATTTCTATGTCTTCTACACTAATTTAGTTTGGAAATTTTAATAATACATGCTTCGTTTTAATTTTTGTTTTAGTCCTAGGACAAAATATCCACAGCACAGATGAACTGCTAGAGGTAATGTTAAAAGAGAAGGATGAAGTGAATACACTTCAAGTGAGTGCCATTGTCACCAGAGAAGGGGAATGTAAAAGAAAAGTAAGATTTGCAGATGAGTTATCTTCTGGTCATAGTGAGTTCAAAGTTCATAGTTCGTAGTAGTATTCTTTATAGGCATCCAGGAAGCTCCGAGAAGAGGTTCAGGCTGGGGAAACAGCTCGGAACCATCAGCTTATTATTGGTGTGAGCTGAAGCTGGGAGAGTGGAAAATACTACATAGGATGAGGAGAATACAAGACTCAGGAGAGAAGTTTGGGAACCATTAGAGGCTGGAAGGAGGAAGGAGTGTGCAAGGAAGAGGAAAGCCAGCTAAGGCATGAAACCAACGGGAGTGTTGTTAAGAATGTCAAGGGAGCAACAGATGTCAAGAGAAAAAGCATGGCTGGAGGGGATCGGATGTCCCAGGGGAGTCCATGAGAGCCCCACAAGTTACAGGATGTGGACCAGGTAGCTGCTACTGAGTTTCCAAGAGCAGTTTCAGTGACATACTGAGAGCAACAAGTCTGCTTCTCCTAGTTGTCATGGGAAAGAAGAAAGGGAAGCAAGAGAAGGCAACATGTAAAAGTAACAGGATGGTTTTATTTTTATTTATTTTTTATTTCTTAAAGCAGTGAGTATAGCTTAGGCACAATGTAAAGCATGTTGATATATCTTTTTTTAATTTTTTAAAAATTTATTTTTGAGAGAGAGAGAGAGAGACATAAAGTGCGAGTAACTGTTTTAAATTGTTGCAAAATGGGGAGGAGACATGGTGCAGCCTTTGGAGGGATGTGGTGTGTGTTTGAAAATAGGACACATATGAGCCTATTGTAGGAGCTGAGAAGCAGCTGATGAGGAGGAGCAAGAAAGACAGAGGTCCTACAAGTGGCATTTGATAAAGCCCAGGACAGAGCATGACTTCTTTTATTCCAAAACTAGCAGGAAGGAAGGAAGCAGGTGTGCAAGCAGAAATGCATTTGAAGACTAGGGTTTTTGAAAATAGAGTGAGTTTGTGCCTGACCCTCTTCATTGTTTCTATGCAGTAAAATCAAGAGTTCTGTTTACTAAGGAGTGGATTAAACCCTTTAAGGGCACTAAGTGCTGAAAAACTCAAGACACATTTCCATCACTCCACCTTGTTTAATAGGGTGGAGGAGCACATCTCAATTTTGAACATAGACTTCGTCTTGAAATGGTATCAGCCTTTAATATATGGTGACACCAAAATAGGCCTTTCTGCAGATTTTCTGTTTTTTCTTTTCCTTATTGGTGCTGCATCTCTGCTGGCGGGCTAAGTATGTGCTTACTGCCTGTCACATCATCCTGTGGTAAAGCATTTAGGAAAAGCCATAAAGGGCTGGAGCAGCTGCATTGAGGGTTGGAAAAGGCGGGGGGCGGGGGGCATGTGTAAAGGCAATGCAGAAGGATTCGATAAAACTTGCAACCTGAGCCTTGTTGTGATGCCTTTACATGTACATTATTATTGGAAAGAGTGGGGTGGGTGTGGGAGACGCATTGGCTCAGATCTCTTATTGAGGAATCATCTCATTCAGGTCCATTCTGAGTTCCTACAAGCCACCATGGCCTTAGTGACATCCTCAGAGGGGATGAAAATATTGTCGTGCTAAATAGTAGGTTTAATTAAGTTTTTGTGCTTATTACCAGCCCAGTTTCAAAGATTTCGCATGTATTAACTCATTCAGTATTCATAACAACCCTAGGAGACAGGTGCTATTATTAGCCTCATTTTAATAAAATGAAACAGAAATGAAAATCAAAAATACTTTGCCCAAGGCCAGAACCTGTTCAATGGTAGAAACAAGACTTTTAAATCCAGAAATTCTCCTTTTCCTTGTTAAAGTGAGAAAGAAATCAGAAAATGTGGACTAATGTGGGGTGGTTTGAGATAAAAGCTATTTTCCATAGAGAAGTCTATGGGTAGGAGCAGATGGGTGAAGGGACCTTCTACAGTAGGAAGACCCTCAGCTTTGACATTGGTCTCAAAGTGAACAAAACAAGTCATCTGATTCACAGGCAGAGGTAGGATTCAGAAGTCCTACATTCATTTCTTCCTGTAACAAAATCGATAAAGCTATATTGAGGTTCTAATAACTTTCAGTTAATGCCCTGTGACAATTTCCTTGAGTTCAATAGCCCTGTGTGTGTTTGGCTCCTTGCTGTGGAACAGTGGCTGCCTGTTGGAATCAGGGATATGTCTCACACATCCATAGAATGCCCAACAGCTCCTGAAGGCAGTCACATATAACTCGTTTCCTGCAGAAAGTTCTATTGGTTTGCCCACGCAGGTATTCATTATCCATTTGCTTATGTTTAGCAGGTTGGAAAGAGGAGAAAACCAGCTTAAGAGAAAAGAATTGAATAAAGATATGAAATCATGTAGATTTCCTGTTATAGAAAAAGAAGGAGGGTCCCAGGAGGGGATGGGAATTGTTCCCCCTTCTTTCCTTTTGCTTCTGAGAGATCACTCTTCTGAGGACACCAGATATCCTGCCTACAGATACCGTGACACGTCCTTCCACAGAGTCTGTGAAATACCACAGAGTCAGAGCAAGACTTTGGCTTGCTATTATCCCCCTCCTCACCCACTGGAAGCTTATATTGGAGTTCATGTTAGTTCCAAATGAAAATCCTACCTCCTCATGAACCTTTGCTGATAATCTCTAGTCAGAAGAGATTTTCTACTCTGAACCCCACTAGTATTTAATTTACCCCATTTGTGCAGCATTAAACAAATTCTGCCTTTTATGTGAACCTGTAGAGGTTGCACAGTTCTCTTTGACATAGGGTTATTGCTTGCCCAGTGTGCTGGGGCTGCCATCTCCTCAGAGAGGACTCCTCTCAGAGAGGGCTGACTCTCCTCATCCCTCCCAATTCACATGCCCACCATCACCAACTTCTAAAGGAGAATAAAAAATAAGCCTATGGCTCAGGAAAAAAAATGGAAAATTCTCTGGGATCATTTTATTAACTTTTAAGGGAATGGAAATACTTGAAAAAAAATGGCAGAATGAAATTGGTGGTAGCCATTCTGCCAGCCATTGAGCAAGGCCAATCTGAGAATAACAGTGAAGAGAAGCAGACACCAGGAAAAAGAAAAAGACTGAGATCTGACAGCACTGTTTGAGCTCCTGGAATGAGGCTTGTCTGCAGTCAATTGTCCTGTGTGCTTCCAAGTTCTGAATTTTAATTTGTTATTATTATTATTATTATTATTATTAATTTTAATTATAATAGGCTTAAGGTCCTTTGAGTTGAATATTTTTGTTTTTATGAAGACTCCTGGTTAATAAACTTCAATTAACTTTTAAGTATCTTAACATCAAGATTGAGGTCTGACCTATGTCTAGTTTTCCAGAATTTGAAATAGGATCAGAAGAAAAAAGAAGGAAGGAGGAAAGGGAGGGGAACAGAGGAAGGAAGGAAGGAAGGAAGAAAGGAGGAAGGGAAGAAAGAAAGAAAAAGGAAAAGGAAGGAAGGGAAGGTAGGGAAGGAAGGAAGGGAAGGAAATAAGG
The DNA here is from genome assembly GCF_016509475.1 of Prionailurus bengalensis. Taxonomy (NCBI): domain Eukaryota; kingdom Metazoa; phylum Chordata; class Mammalia; order Carnivora; family Felidae; genus Prionailurus; species Prionailurus bengalensis. Next base: position 5,197,709 of record NC_057346.1, read on the forward strand.
AAAGAGGAAGGGAAGGAAGGAAGGAAAGAATAGAAGGAAGGGAAGGAGGGAGGGAAGGAAGGAAGGAAGGAAGGAAGGAGGGAAGAAAGGAAGAGAGGGAGGGAGGGAAGGACTAATGGTGCCTCTAACTCCTGCCTGTGATTTTCCCCTTTGTGTGCGATGGGAAAATCAGTGCTCTCGATTTCTCTTCCAGCTAATTGAGTTTATGCTTGTGATTCCTCAGTTCAGTATTTGTCTTACCAAGAATCCAGCCTATTTGGTGAGTGACTACTCTCCCTCTGACGTGTTATCCACAGTGATAACTTATCTGTGAAATATGGAAGAGCTAACAGTTCAGCTAGTTTTGTTCCAGGCCTAGGTGTAGAGAAGAAATGGCATGCACTCCAAACAGATAGATGGATGTGAATCACACACACTCAGATGCATGATTGCATGCACCATACCCATACTCCAAGGCCTCTCTATATAATACTTCTCTCATTTTTTTTGTGGTTTCTTTGATTCTCTCACTCTTGGTAGTGTTTTTTTTCCCCACATCTTGATTCTTTATGACAGTTTTATGGGGTACATTTCACATGCCATTAAATTAACCCATTTAAAGTATACAGTTCAGTGATTTTTAATATATTCAGGGCTGTAGAACCATTACTGCTTTCTAATTTTAGAACATCTTCATGACCCTTCAAAGTAGCCCTGTACATATCACTGGTATTCCCCATCCTTCAACACCCCTACTCCCTGGCAACTACTAACCTGTTTTCTTTCTCTGGTTTCCTAGTGTAGGCAAGTCGCATATAAAGAAGCATATAATAAGTGGTATTGTGTGTGTATCTTCTTTCATTTATCCTTTTGTTTTCAAGGTTCATCCACATTGTAGCATGTGTCAGACCCTCATTCATTTTTATCGCTCAACAACATACTACTGTATACTTTATTTATTTATCCATTGATAAAGATTAAGTTGCTTCTACATTTTGCTATTATGAATAATGGTTTCGTCAGCACTGACATACAAGTTCCTGTGTAGGCATGTGTTTTCATTCCTCTAAATTATGTACCAAGATAGGGAATTACTGGGTCATATAGTAAGTGTCTTTTTCACTTTGTGAGGAATGGCCAAACTCTTTTTCAAAGTGGTTGCACCATTTTACATTATCGCTAGCAATATATGAGGATGCCAATTTTTCTACCTCTTCATTAGTAATTGTTACTGTGCATCTTTTTTATTTTAGCCATTCTGGTAGATGTGAAATAGTATCTCATTTTGACTTTGATTACCATTTCCCTAATGATTAATGAGGTTGAGGATCTTATCATTTGTTTACTGGACATGTGTATATTATCTTTGGAAATATGTCTGTTCAAATCTTTTGCCATTTTATCCACTGGTATATTTGTCTTTTTATTGTTGAATCTAAAAAGTTCTTTATGCATGCTGGATACAGGTTCTTTGACAGATAAAAGATTTTCAAATATTCTCTCCCTTTATGAAAGTTGATTTTTCAATTTCTTGATGATGTCTTTTGATACATAAGTTTTAATTTTAATGAAGTTAAATTTATGTATTTTTTCTTTTGTCGCTTATGCTTTTGGCATCATTTCTAAGAAACCATTGCTCAATCCAAGGTCATGAAAATTTATCTTTTATTTTCTTCTGGAGTTTTATAGTTTTAGATCTAATATTTAGGTCCAAAATTCATTTTAGTTCATTTTTTCAAGTGGAGTGACACAGGGACCCAAATTTATTATTTTCCATGTGGATATTTTGTTGTCCCACAAACATTTTTTAAAAAGATTATGTTCCCCATTTAATTTCTTTGGACTTGTCAAAAATCAATCGCCCATCAGTGAACATTTCTGGACTCTCCATCTGTTCCACTGATCTATGTATGTGTCCTGATACCTGTACCATATTCTCTTAATTACTGTAGATTTATAGTTTTGAATTTGGGACATGTGAGTCTTCCAACTTGTTCTTCCTTTTTAAGATTGTTGTGGCTTTTCTAGGTTACTTGCATTTACATATGAGCTGTAGCATCAGCTTGTCAATATAGAAAACGAAAAACATAGCTGGTATTTTGATAAAAATTACATTGAATCTGTAGATCAATTTGGGGAATAGTGTAACCTTAACAATGTTAAGTCTGCTGATCTATGAGCATAGGATGTTTTTCCACTTATTTAAATCTTCAGTTTCTCCTGACCACATTTCAAGTTTTGCTGTATGCCTTACAAATTTTTTGTTAAATTTAATTCTGGTTACTTTTTTCTTGTTTCTGGGATATTATAAATGGGATAGTTTTCTTAATATCATTTCCAGAATGTTTATTGCTAGTGTATAGAACTGCCATTGAATTTTGTATCTTGACCTTGCATCCTACCATACTATTATTGAAGTCTTCCATTAATTCTGGTAGTTTCTTAGTGAATTCCTTAGGTTTTTATCATGTAATTGGAAAATAATTTTATTTTTTTCCAATTTGGATGACTTAATCTCCTTTTATTGTCTAATTATGCTGTCTAGAACATCTGGTACAATGTTAACTAGAAGTGGTGAGAGTTGACAGTCTTGTCATGTTATTGATCATATTGGCAACATTGCTCAGTCTTTTCTATGTTCCATATAATGTTACTATGTTACTATGAGTTTTCATAGATGCCCTGTATCATGTTGAGGCAGCTCCCTTCTGTTGCTATTTTCTTCAGTATTGTTCAGTATGGGATTTTATCAAATGCTTTCTCTGTATTTGATTGATTTTCATATGCTAAACCAACATTGCAATTCTCTGATAAATCTCATTGGGTCTGGTATATAATCCTTCTTTTTGTTGTGGGATTTGATGTACTAAGATCATTTACATATATATTTAAAGGGATACTGGTTTGTCATTTTCTTGTGATACCTTTCTCTGATTCTCTTATCTGTATAATACTGACCTCAGAATGAGCTGTGGAGTGTTCTCTCTCCTATTTTTAGAATAGTTTGTGAAGAGATAGTATTCTTTATTAAATGTTTAGTAGAAATTCCTAGTTAAGTCATGTGTCCTATGCATTTCTTTGTTGGAAGTTTTTCAATTACAAACTAATTCTCTTTGCTTATTATATATCTACTCAGATTTTTAATATCCTTTTGAGTCACTTTCAGTATCTTGTGACTTTCTAGAAATGTATCCACTTTTTCTCATTTACCTCATTTATTGTCATACTCACCGTATTTTCCAAAAGAGGCCTTTTCATTTCTGTAAGGTCATTAGTCTCCTCTTGTTTCCTAATTTGAGTGAGGTTTTTTTTGTCTTTTTTTTCTCCATGGTCTTTTTGTTTTTAATCTATTTGATTGGGTTTTTTATTATTTTATTTATTTCCAATCTAATCATCATTATTTCCTTCTTTCTGGATGTTTCAGTTTAATTTTATTTTTCTAGTATTCCAGGGAAACAAGTTAGGTTAATGAAATTTTTTGTGCTTTTTAAATTTTTAAAATATTTATTTATTTTTGACAGAGAGAGAGAGACAGAGCATGAGTGGGGGAGGGGCAGAGAGAGAGGGAGACACAGAATTCAAAGCAGGCTTCAGGCTCTCAGCTGTCAGCACAGAGCCCAACGCGGGGCTCGAACGCACAGACCGTGAGATCATGACCTGAGCCAGAGTGGGATGCTCAAGCAACTGAGGCACCCAGGCGCCCCAATTTTTTGTGTGTTTTTTAATGTAGGCATTTACCATTACAAAGTTTTCTTCAAGAACTGTTTAGATACTTCTCATAAGTTTTGGTATGTTTACTTTTGTTTTAATTTGTCTCCAGGTATTTTCTGATTTCCCTTGTGATTTGATCTTTGACCCTTTGTTTATTTTAGAGTTTATTGTAGGGGCGCCTGGGTGGCTCAGTCGGTTAAGCGTCAGAGTTCAGCTCTGGTCATGATATCACAGTCTGTGAGTTCAAGCCCTGAATCAGGCTCTGTGCTGACAGCTCAGAGCCTGGAGCCTGCTTTGGATTCTGTGTCTCCCTCTCTCTCTGCCCCTCCCCTGCTCATGCTCTGTCTCTCTCTGTCTCAAAAATGAATAAAAACATTAAAAAAAAATTTAAAGAGTTTGTTGTTTATTTTCCACATATTTGTGAATTTCCCAAGTTCTCTTTTGTTGTTGATTTTTAATTTAATTTTATTGTGCTCAGAGAGCATACTTAGTATTATTTCAATCCTTTAAGTTTTATTATGTTTTGTTTTATTTTCTAGCATATGGTCTATCTTGGAGAATGTCTCAGGTACAGTTGAGAAAAATATATATTCTGCAGTTGAGAGGTGTGTTCTATGTCTGTTAGATCTGCTTGGTTTAAGGTATACTTTGAATGTTCTATTTTCTTGTCTGTAGTTACCTTCATTGTTCAGTTCATTATTGAAAGTAGAATATTGAAGCTTCTGATTATTACTATTAAATTACCTATTTTTCTCTTTAATTCCATCAGGTTTTTGCCTCATGTATTTTGGTACACTGCTCTTAGGTACATACTTGTTTGTAATCATTATATCTTTCTTATGAATTGACCTTCTTATAATTATAAAATGTCCTTTGTCTTTAAGCCACAATTTTTGATATTAAAATTTATTGTCTAATACTACTATTTCTACCCAAAATATCATTTAGTTACTTCTTACATGGTATATCTTCTTCTACTCTTTTACTTTTAACCGATTTCTGTCTTTGAGAGTAATGTGTGTGATAGGCAATATAAAGCTGGAGCATATTTTAAAATATATTCTTCTAGTCTCTGCCATTTCTTTGGAGAATTTGTTCCACTTACATTTAATGTGATTACTGGTAACATAGGAAATTATCTGCTAGTTTGCTACTTGTTTTTTGTAAGATTTTTCCCCCTTATCCCTGAAATCATGTCTTCCAAACATTAAATACATATTAACTAGTATATCTTTTTAATTCCTTTTTTTTGTTACTTTTAATATTTTTTGAGTTCTTTTCTTAATAGCTGTTCTAGGAGTTACCATTAGCATTTTAATTAAAGTCTAAATTAAACTTAAAATATGCTTTAAAATATTACCAACTTAATTTCAGTAGTATACAAAATCTTTGTTATAATATAACTCTATTTCCTCACTCTGCCTTTGCACTAATATTCTTATATTATACAAACTATATTAGAAATATTTCAATATAAATTTGTAATTTTATACATATATATAATTTATTTATTTAAATAATTTAAATTTAAAATTTATATATATATATGTGTGTATATATATATATATATATATATATATAATTTATTGTCAAATTGGTTTCCATACAACACTCAGTGCTCATGCCAACAGGTGCCCTCCTAGAGGCCCATCACCCACTTTTCCATCTCCCTCACCCTCCATCAACCCTCAGTTTGTTTGTTCTCAGTATTTAATTTTTTTTTCAACGTTTATTTATTTTTGGGACAGAGAGAGACAGAGCATGAACGGGGGAGGGGCAGAGAGAGAGGGAGACACAGGCTCCAGGCTCTGAGCCATCAGCCCAGAGCCTGACGTGGGGCTCGAACTCACGGACCGCGAGATCGTGACCTGGCTGAAGTCGCACGCTTAACCGACTGTGCCACCCAGGCGCCCCTGTTCTCAGTATTTAAGAGTCTCTTATGGTTTGTCTCCTTCCCTCTCTGTAATTTTTTTCCCCCTTTCCCTCCCCTCTGGTCTTCTGTTAAGTTTCTCAGGATCCACATATGAGTGAAAACAAATGGTATCTGTCTTTCTCTGCCTAACTTATTTCACTTAGCATAACACTTTCAAGTTCCATCCATGTTGCTACAAATGGCCAGATTTCATTCTCTCTCATTGCCAAATAGTATCCCAAAGTGTTTGGGCTTGTTTTATTTTCATTTGTTTCCATATATTTTTTATTTTCTTCTCTAATTGCCTGGTTGACCCATTCATTCTTTAGTAGGATGTTCATTAACCTCCATGCTTTTGGAGGTTTTCCAGACTTTTTCCTGTGGTTGATTTCAAGTTTCATAGCATTGTGATCTGAAAGTGTACATGGTATGATCTAAAGTCTTTTGTATTTACTGAGGGCTGTTTTGTGACCCAGTATGTGATCTATCTTGGAGAATGTTCCATATGCACTCGAGAAGAAAGTAGGTTCCATTGCTTTGGGATGCAGAGTTCTAAATATATCTGTCAAGTCCATTTGATCCAATGTATCATTCATGGCCCTTGTTTCTTTATTGATTCTCTGTCTAGATGATCTATCTATTGCTAAGTGGAGTATTAAAGTCCCCTGAAGTTACCACATTCTTATCAATAAGGTTGCTTATGTTTTTGATTAATTGTTTTATATATTTGGGGACTTCCAATTTTGGTGCATAGACATTTATAATTGTTAGCTCTTCCTGATGGATAGACCCTATAATTATTATATAATGTCCTTCTTCATCTCTTGTTACAGCCTTTAATTTAAAGTCTAGTTTGTCTGATATAAGTATGGCTACTCCAGCTTTCTTTTGACTTCCAGTAGCACGGTAGATGGTTCTCCATCCCTTCACTTTCAATCTGAAGGTGTCCTCAGGTCTAAAATGAGTCTCTTATAGACAGCAAATAGATGGCTCTTGTTTTTATATCCATTCTGATACTCTATGCCTTTTTGTTGGAGTATTTAGTCCATTTACATTCAGTGTTATTATTGAAAGATATGGATTTAGAGTCATTGTGATATCTGTAGGTTTCATGCTTGTAGTGGTGTCTCTGGTACTTTGTTGTCCTTGCAATTTTTACTCACAGAGTCCTCTTTAGGATCTTTTGTAGGGATGGTTTAGTGGTGGTGAATTCTTCAGTGTTTGTTTGCTTGGGAAAACCTTTATCTCTCCTATTTGAATGACATATTTGCTGGGTAAAGGATTCTTGGCTGCATATTTTTTCTGTTCAACACATTGAAGATTTCCTGCCATTCCTTTCTGGCCTGTCAAGCCTCAGTAGATAAGTCTGCTACTACCCTTATGTGTCTACCTTTGTATGTTAAGGGCCGTTTGTCCCTAGCTCTTTTCAGAATTCTCTCTTTATCCTTCTATTTTGCCAGTTTCACTATGATGTGTTGTGCAGAAGATGGATTAAAGTAACGTCTGAAGGGAGTTCTCTGTGCCTCGTGGATTTCAATGCCTATTTCCTTCCCCAAATCAGGGAAGTTCTCAGCTATGATTTGTTCAAGTACACCTTCAGCCCCTCTCTCTCTCTTCTTCTGGAATTCCTATGATATGGATATTTTTCTGTTTGATTGCATCACTTAGTTCTCTAATTCTCCCCTTGGACTCCTAGATTTTTTTCTCTTTTTCTCAGCTTCCTCTTTTTCCATAATTTTATCTTCTAATTCACCTATTCTCCCCTCTGCCTCTTTAATCCTCACTGTGGCTGCCTCCATTTTATTTTGCACCTCATTTATAGAATTTTTTAATTCGTCATGACTATTTTTTAGTCTCTTGATCTCTGTAGCAATAGATTCTCTGCTGTCCTCTATGCGTTTTTCAAGCCCAACGATTAATATTATGACTATTATTCTAAATTCTTGTTCTGTTATATTGCTTAAATCGATTTTGATCAATTCGTTAGCTGACACTACTTCCTGGATTTTCTTTTGAGGAGAATTCTTCTGTTTTGTCATTTTGGCTAGTTTTCTGTCCCTTATGTGTTTTAGAAGCTTGTTGTGTGCTCTGAACCTGTGAGCACTGCCGTATTAAGGGAGGGTCATACCCTGTCCGGGGCCTGGTCCTTCAGGAGATGTGTTTTTCAGAGATTGTTACTTGCTTTCTGTTTTTGTGACTTTGGTTATTTTATTACCCTACTCATAGCGATATTTTGGACCCTCCACCAGGTGTGCTTTGATTTGTTCCTTGGAATAGCCCTGTAAAGGAAAACAGATAGACAAACCAGAGACAAAAACATGCAAACACAAACACAAAAACAAAAATCTAAAGACTAAAAACAAAACAAAAAACCAAAACGCCAACTACAAGTAAAGAAGAGAGTTGGAGGTGGTGCTGATGGAAGAGCACATACAAAGAGAGAAATGACAGGAGTGGCGGGGGGGAACAGAAAAGAAAAAAATAAACATTGACTAGGCAGAGAGACTAAAAATCTTAAGAGAGAGGGAAAGGAAAATAAAGAAGGAGGCAGGGAAAATGGAACGAAGATAATGTTACCCAGATGGAGAAACTGTATGGCTTGATTATTCCAGAGAGAGAGAAAGGAGTGTAAAGAAGGAGGTGTAGGGGCGCCTGGGTGGTGCAGTCGGTTAAGCGACCGACTTCAGCCAGGTCACGATCTCACGGTCCGTGAGTTCGAGCCCCGCGTCGGGCTCTGGGCTGACGGCTCGGAGCCTGGAGCCTGTTTCCGATTCTGTGTCTCCCTCTCTCTCTGCCCCTCCCCCGTTCATGCTCTGTCTCTCTCTGTCCCCAAAATAAATAAACGTTAAAAAAAAAAAAGAAGGAGGTGTAGAACATGTATAAGACAACGGATTAAATATGTCTGTTTAGACAGACAATAACCAGAGTAACCAGCCAAGGGAAGGAAGATATAAGGAGAAGAAATGGTGGGGGGGGGGGGGGGGGAGAGGAGCAAGGGCAGGTAGAATATATCTATACACCCAGAATTGACCTAGAGTTAATCCAGGCAACTCTGCATCGCTTGTTGGAGGGAGCTTTCTGCAGTGTCTGTGCCGCTCCAGTGGATACACAGCTACCCAGTGCAAAGGGCATGGTTTGGTGTAGTCTGGACCCACTTCCACTATGCGCCCTGGGACTGGTCCCTTAGGCCCTACCTTGGTGGTGTGGGAGGAGGAATGGTGATCCCCTAGTCTCTTCATGGAGCCGGACCTGGTGGACTCCGTTTGAATCATCCTCACTGTGCCATGGGCGTGAACAGGGCGGTTCTTCTCACTCTGCCAACTGCCCTGACCCTTTGCTTGGCTAGGATTCAAAGTCCTGCTCTGTGTGTTCTGGCACTTGGGAAGGGTCTCTCAGTGCATCCGGATATGTGGTCCCTGCTGGCTTTGTTTGTGCCACCGCACTTCATGGAGGACGGCCTTCTCTTACTGTGGACTGAGCCGCAGCCCTTGCCATAAGCTCCCCGGAGTGGTGGATGCAGTCAGGCTTCGTCTTTTTCCACAGCACTCCAGGGAGATGGCCACCTTTTCCTACTGCAGACTGCACCCTCAGCCTAGCCACTGAGCCTGGGGGTGGCAGACACAGGCAGGCTTTGTACTATTGTGCAGCTCTTCAGGGAGGGAACCACTTTTTCCAACTGCGGACTGAAATTTATAATTTTGAAATGAAATTCTTTTTAAAAAAAGAAGAGTTGCAAACAAAGTACATTTATATTGTCTTTTGTAATATTATATAGTTAACTCAATTAGTGCTCTTGTGTCTTTATAGGAATTTAAGCTACTGCCTAGTGCCATTTTATTTCATCCTGAAAGTCTCTTTCTGCATTTCCTATAGGACAGGTCTGTTAGCAGTAAATTAGCTCAGTTTTTGTTTAGTAGTAATATCTTACTTTTTCTAAACTTTTGAAGGATAGTTTATCTGAATAGAGAATTGTTGGGTAACAATATTTCTTTCAACACTTGGAAATGGCGTTGCACTGTTTTCAGGCTTCCATGGTTTCTGATAAGAAAGTCACCTGTTAATTTTATTGAGGATCCCTTGTATTTCATATATGTTTTATTTTCTATTGCCATTTTCAAGATTTTCTCTTGGAATTTTTAATTTTGTCAATTTGACTATGATACATTATATTCTCTGATCTCTTTGAATTCTATCTGGATTTCATTGAGATTTTTCAACATGTGCATTAGTATTTTTCACAAAATTGTGAAGGTTTAGGTCATTATTTCTTTCAAATATATGTGGGTTTTTAGTTTTTGTGGGTTGTTATTTTGCCATTTTCTCTTTCTCTTCTCTTTCTCGAGTTTCATAATTTCTTCTTGTTCTTTTTAATAATTTTTTGTGTCTTTATTCGTATTCTCCATTTAATGAGACATCATGGTCATAATTTCCTTTAATTTTTTAAGATATGCGTTCCCTTAGTTCTTTGAACGTATTTATAATAGCTGATTTTAAGTCTTTGTGTATTAAACCCATACTTAAGTCTTCCTCAGGAACAATTTTTGTTGGCCACCCTTTCCTGTGTATGTGGCATACTTGACATTGATTTGCCCATTTCCTATTTTGGTGGGGGGGGGGGGGAGACTGTACATTAATACAGTATAATGAGAATATTCTTTCCCCACCAAGATTCATTGTTATAGTTTTTATGTTGTTTGAGTTTTTTCTGTTGCTGCTTGTTTGTTAGACAATTGTGGGCTAATTGTGTAGATTCTGTCTTCCCTCCTGTATGTGGCTACTCATTTCTCTTCTAGACATTTAGGAAGTGTTTTTGTCTTTATTTTTAAGCCTGGCTTCCTGGGCGTGACTCCTTAATCAATGTAATTTGGTGGTCAGTCAATGATTGGTCACAAGATTTCCTTTAATGCCCTTCCTGTATGTCATTAACTTTTTGCCAATTATATTGGTTTATATCACACTTTTAACTTTGACTTCCTGCTTGGTCATGGCCTCAAGGTCAAGAAAATACTAGTGACTAAGGAATTTTGCTTTCTTGGATCTTTCCTAGGTATGCACAAAGACTTGTAGAAGCTCAGCCTTTTAGATCCCTAGGGATATGTAGAAGCTTTTAAAGGTTACCTACTTCTTCCTTACTCCCCTGCTGAGCTAAGCTGTATGTCGCGTCAAATAGCCATCACATGCTGAGAATACCCATTTTCCAAGGATCTAAAACTGTGGACAAAAGTTTGATTTTGTTTGAAGGTTCTTTTTACAGAGCTCAAAAATCAATCATTATCTTACTGTTGTCTTCAAGTCTGCTGGCTTTTGGTTACTGAGTTCTTAGTCCCTTAGGAAGGGAAGGGAGATGGGGTTAGCTCCAAAGTAAAATGATACAGAATGTGCTGTCTTATTTTATTTATTTATTTATTTATTTTTGGATAGATGATTCTGAGTTTACTTGGTACCTTTGGTTAATTGCCCACATTCTGAAATGTTTTATTTCCATTTTTTTTTTGCCAATATTTTCATTGTTACGGAAGGAGAAGAGTTCCCTGAGGTCACTGCTATTTTGGAAGTTGACCACCACTTCTTGTTTCTTAATCATTTTTCCTATGCACTAATGCTAAACTCTTCTTTTTCTATTATGTATTTTTCAAGATAATTATCATATCATGGAGTTATAATCCTTTGTATTTTCCTTATGTTGTAGTATTTATAGTAGATGTTCAACAAATAATTGAATGTATTCTGCTATATATTGCCAAATATCCACTGAAGAGCAAAATCATACCTTATGGGGAACCATTGGTAAACATTATTTTATTAAATCTTTTTCACAATTCTGCTGGGTAAGTATTATTATTTCCATTTTACGGTGACATAGAGAGCTACATAAATATTTTACAATATCGCACAGCTAGGTAAGTGACAAACATTGAATTTAAATACATATTTCACTGACTCCAAGGAAAATCTTAGGGATACTTTATAAATTAAGAGGAAGCACTGTGTCATTTTTTTTTAACTATAACTACCTATGATCTTATCAGTTGCTAGGAAATTAAATTTTATTTTGTAATTTTGGCAATAGGTATTGGACATTATTACACATTTCACTGAGCTTTTAGAGACCTATTAATTGAGCAGTCAGCAATGATACTTGGTCATCCTGGCCTTTTTTCCAAAATCAGTGACCTTGAATTAGCATGACTGAGTTGTGGAATGTTAAGGTGTTCACACATGGAATCAGTGACATTCTTCCATACCTTCTCTTGTTTTAACCATAAACTCTCAGAGGAGGCTGTTGAGTTGGGCACATTCACCCATATCCTGTTGTCTTGTCAATAGAACACAAGGAGAGATGTGGAAGTGCCCAGGCAGGTTTTCTCACATCTTGCAACCAAGGCAACAGTGCCATGATTCCCTGTATTTTATGGCTAATATAGCAGCAGGCTGGCACCCGAGGAAACTTCACATGCCCACCTATATCTTACTATATTAGAAGAACATAAGGAAAACTTCTCAAAGTGGTGGTCATGGTCAGGATTATTTATGATTAAGATTACACTCAGACAAATGGATGCATCTTTGATGCTTTTTTTCATAAAAATTCTCTTGACAAAAGAGGTTACCTAACCAAATAGCTGCTAACAAGCCTAAGGACATGTATTAAAACTCTGATTTTGTCACAGTCACAGTCTTAAACTACTCTCCCTAGCCCCAGCTTTTCCTGTTTCTCAAGGAAACAGAATTCTTAATATTGTCACATGAGCAAGAATACCCTGTCCTCTTCAAGGTCCTTCTAATTGAACTAAGAATCAAATTGACAGAAGACCAATTAACAAAATAAAATAACATTTAATTTTGCATAATGGGAATCCACAAAGACATGGAAATATGAAAGACAGGCAAAATCAGGTATATACCTCATCCTGAACTCAGGAGAAGGGGGGTAGGAGATACAGAACTTGAGAGAAAAGGAATTTATGAGGCAATAAGAAGAGTAGGTGTTTGGTAATTAGATGTTTTCCCTATAGAAGGATCACTCAGATAAACTTTATCTCTGGTAATAACGCTTGTTCTGGGAAAGACCCATAGTTGAGATTCTTCTATGAAGTAAAAGGAGGGGCAGAAATTTCTCTTGAGCCCACAGTATATCAGCTGACTCCAGCTCAGTATAATCTTTATGCCCAACTGGCCCATCTTGAGGCGGTCTGCCCTCAGCCCCTACAATACCAATTACCTCCCTGAATCACACTAGGGATAAAGAGAGCACTCATGAAATTTGTTCTTAAAGTTATTCAAATGCCATTTTTAATTGTTTTAAAACCCATGCTTCAACTTTGATACTGCTTTATCCCCATGTGAAGAAAGAAATCAGTGAGAGAGGAAAGGACTGTTGTACTATTTGAGGACAGGAATCATATTTCTAAGAATCATAAAGTTGTTCCTCAATTAATGATTACTCATGCGTGGATGTGGGTCCTTAGAGTTATTGTGTGTAGAGGACCAAGGCTCAGCAGGACTCACTAGCGAATAACACAGTTATGATCACTGTATATTCTTGCATACCTCGGTAGCCCGTTGCCTTCAGTGTAAGTTTTGTAGCCATGAATATAAGTAGCATTTATGATAGATTTGTCGTCAGGTTTTTTTTTAGGAACATTTGTGTGTGTGTGTGTGTGTGTGTGTGTGTGTGTGTTAAAAGTCCCATCATTCTGAAGTCCATTAATATCTTATTCAGTTAGATTAGGGATGAGCCATATTTTATGAATAATCTTTGGCAAACACACACACAGCTGTGTTTACTCTAAACTCTACACATTGTGATTGAAGGAAAGATGAATAAAGGTTTTCGTGCTATGAGTCAAGGAGTAACTCCAGTTTTTTGTACCTCCTAAAGCATTTCACTCCATCAAGAGCAGCTCAGGAACAACTTTCTTTGGAATCAATATGAGTCAGTTATAAGGATGGACAAAATTATAAGGATGAGAAGAAAATGAGAGAGTCCATCTGAATAATGAGAAATTTCTATTACATCCTTGGAAGTTAGGCACATATTCTCAAGCAACTTCTAAGTGCCTTTCTGATACTAAGCTAGTATGTTTAATGACATGGGAAAACAACAGTTATAAAACTCAAAAATTGGAAATAATAACAGTTGCAAAAAAATCTACAAAAATAATTAGCCATATTGTTTTTGACACCCTTTGATTTCATTGAGAGTGAATTATTCTTTGTCTATCAATGAGGTAAAAACCTGCTGCATTTGATAAACTCTGAAACAGTAGAAACCATTGAAAATGACCCAATTTGATGTCCAGTAGAGCATCAGGTTGAGATGAAAAAAATTCGATAATTTTATTATGAATGGTGTGAGCACTATTTCTATTTCTTCAAAAGGCAGAGTTTTCATTCCCTAGATGAAAAGTAGGCACTCAATAAATGTTGGCTGAATAAAAAGGTAATGCACAAGTTACAAAGCATCAGCAGAATGAAAATAATGAATTATTGCATGAATAAACAGTAACACAGATATCTTCATCAGTGACTTTCACTTGCCTATGTGTATCAGCAGCAAAAGGTGATCTCAAATCCCTAAAGAAATAGAGATTCTCACAAAAAAAAACATTTTCCCAGTATAGGTAGTTCTGGGAAAGAGCTTTCACCTCAAGCTCTGCCTGCAATGCTTTGAATATTAATATTGTGATTGAATATTAAATAAGAAATTTAATCAGAAAGTATCAATGTGTGTGTGTGCAGATGTAAACCTTGCCTTTCAACCCGTTAACAACAGGGGCCATATTTGGCTTAATATTTTGCTTTTCTGTTATCTAACAAAGGATCCTATTATTTCTTGTCAGGGAACTGGCAGCTGGTCATCAATTTCAATTAATCAGAATGCTTCAAATAATCTGGAATGCTTTTTCATTATTAAATATTTCAGCAACACTTGAGACTTTCCCTTTAATGTCTTCACAATGATTTAGCATTATTATTTTGAACAGATTCCCACACATGTTTATCGCTTCGAACTGAATGTCTGTCGGTAGGGAAAAGAACCAGCAAAAAATTCTTCTTTTAGACCCTCTCAGCTGGCTAATCCTGAATCACAATAGCATCTGAAATAAGCTCACATCCACCCATCCACGGGGAGGGATAAATTGTCCTAAGAATTTTCTTTGAGTAAATACTAAAAACCTCATATGAAATCCACTTTCCCATGATACCAGGTTTCCATCTACTCTCGTTAATTAATGTCTATTGAGTAAGAAATGTTTCCTTTATTTGGACAGAAAATAAAAGCTGTTCCATGTGTTGTCAGAAGCTTGCCTTTGAAACATTGGTGCCTATACATCATATCTCTGTGGTCCGCAGGATGGACTATTGAAAGCTATTCTGGTCATCATGAATTTGGCTTGAAATAAACTCCTTTTTCATTTATTGTATGTCTTATGGCAAGAAAAAATTGTTCCTTGTTGTCTGGGAGTGATCATTTTGATCCTGTTAACCTAGTTAAGTTCTCTGTTGAAAGTAGCACATTGAAGCAATTATTAAATGAGAATAAAGGGATTTTTATGAATGTAAGATGCAAGATTATCCAAGCTGAGTGAGTACAAAATGGAGAAGAGTTTGGAGTCTAAAGTGAAAACAAATTGTACATGAGAAATTTAAAAGAGGCTTGCTCTGTTTAAGAAAACTATAAAATCATAGATCACGGTGCTTACTAGTTTGCTAAAATTCATGGTTCCCTTATTGCAGATACTTTGTTGGAAGCATTACTGTATCCTCTGGGCTGGGGCAGTGCTGGACACATAGCAAGTGCTCAATAAATTTGTATTGGATAAATGAGACCATTAGGTAGCCTTGCCCAGAGGTTTCTTCTAAGATGGGTGGTTCATGGTAAGGATGTAGAAAGTAAGAGAGATAGGGTCCAGGGTTGGGAACATTGGTCTGGGATGGATATGCTGCTGACACAGTGATTTATCTCCTGCATTTTAATCCTATTTGTTGCTATAATCAAATTTCGTCACTGCCAGTGATTGGTAAATATTCCTTTCCAAGCAGTGCATGAACCAGAGATGTAATTTTGGAATTAAAGAGGATAGGATGCTTTGAGAGAAGAAACACTTGAACTTGGGGAAATACAGGAAAAGAATGACCCGAACCTGATAAAGACGTGAACTACAAATTCTGTTTTTAAATTTTTTTTTTCAACATTTATTTTATTTTTGGGACAGAGAGAGACAGAGCATGAACGGGGGAGGGGCAGAGGGAGAGGGAGACACAGAATCGGAAACAGGCTCCAGGCTCCGAGCCATCAGCCCAGAGCCTGACGCGGGGCTTGAACTCACGGACCGCGAGATCGTGACCTGGCTGAAGTCGGATGCTTAACCGACTGCGCCACCCAGGCACCCCCAAATTCTGTTTTTAAATTTACCCTCAGTCCTTTATTGACAGTTATCAAAACTGAATTTCTAGGTAGAAGATGTCCAGTAGAATTTTCTTTGTTGATGGAGAAAGGTTTTGCAATCTGCATTGTTCAGTCCAGTAGCCACTAACCATATTGACCTATTGATCACTTGAAATGTGGGTTGTACAGTTGAGGAAATGTTTTTCAAATTTATTTAATAATTGAGCTCAAATAGTCACATGTGGGTAGTGGCTACTGGATTGGACAGCACAGGGCTAGTTCTGTGTCGCCTACAGTTACATGTTGGCTGTTGTGGTAGATGCTAGGAGACCATGACATCAGAAGCACTTCTGCTAATTGGTGCCAAGGTCAAAGAGGACTGGTGCTAGGAGGTACCACAGTTCATATCTCTTAGCATGGGTGATTTTTCAAATAGGGAAGTTGTGTTTTCTTTTACAAAAGGAAAGCAAAATCAATCTTTTCCTTATCACATAGTAGCAGGTCATTACACAGGGCTGAAAGAAGAATATAATAAATCAAGGGTTCCCAGAAGTGCATTTAGTAAAAGAAACAAAGAGTGTTTGTGATGTTTCTGATGAACAGGGAATGTTTGGCTTTCAGTGTCAAAAATAGCACTTGGATTTGCAGCTTACCTCTGACCTTCAGAACTGATAAGCAAGATAAAGAGAGTTTATTGCCAAACCTCCAAGCTGTCAAGTCAGGGTCAGATGAAGCATTGAATTCTTCTCTGATAAAGAATAAAGTGTCTGCCCAGAAAAGGGCCAGCTCCATTAGACCACACACAGAGAATTAGGTGGGAAGAATTTCAAGCAGCAGTCTGAGAGGAGATAGGATAGGAGAACTAGCAGGGGAGGAAATGAGCAAGATTTAGTTTGTGTTTGTGCATAAGAAATAAGAAATAAAATGGAAATCACTGTTTTTATTTAGAACATGTCCCCAGGAAATGTGGATTCTCATAGACGGTGCTGCTGAGGGGGAAAGAAATACCATTCTGCATGGAAATTTGCCAGTAATTATCCAGGAACTATTCAAATGTGTACATTTTTGACCCAGAAATTCCGATTTTAGACAAGTATCATAAGAAATAATCACAACTGTGCCATGTATAGCTAAAGGCCATTCACTGAGGCAGTAGTTGTTGCAGCCTTAATTATAATGGAGAGAAATTATAATTGACTGTCAATACAAGGTTGTTTAATTAAATTATGTTACTTCCATACAGAGGAACATCATTTGATCATTAAAATAACACAGAGAGATGCCTGTAAGTTCGTGAAGGTTTATATATCTGTATATATTTTCTTCTTGCATATCTGTATTTTTAAAGTATCCTTCAATATATTTAAAATTTTCTTAAATATTTAGAAAGCATTTTCAAATATATTGATTTTATAATAAAAAGGAAAAAAATAATTTTTATGTTCATTATAGTTTTGTTTTACCAAATGGGTTTTGAGCTATTCTGTGAACCCCTTCCTATCTTGGTTGTCAAGGAGATCCACTGTATCTGTTATCAGATGGAGATCAGAGTGTGCAAAAAATAACCTTCTTGGGCACCTCTCAGAAGCTCTCCTGCCTTACATGTCCAGGAGGATCTTAAACCATATAAGCAGTCATAGTGTGTAAGCTGCTTTATCCATTTATGCTTTCAGCTGGCTTATGTGATTTACATTCCTGCTTGCTTATCACCTTTAATAAGCAGAAAGCTATTTCACAGTGCTGATTGTCTCCTATTTCTCTTTGGAGAGATCTGTGTCCCTAACTGGATTACTGCAGGAAACTGTCCCCAGAGTGCATATCCACTGCTCCATTCTGGTCAGTGAAAATTTGCAATGTATTTTCCAAAGAACATGAATTCATGGCATGATGGACCCATTCCCTTTGTCTCTGCAACCCCATTTTTGAGTACAGAGAATTTGACCTCTCAGTTCTTTCCAACTGTACTAAAGCAACAACAGAAAGAAAGAAAGAGAAACAAAACAAAGCCAAAAAATCCCAATCAAACAAACAAACAAAAAAAAATCCAACCTGTAATTTAGATGTGTAAGGTCATGGGAAGAAATAGAAGCAGAAGTCTGGGTTCATCTTAATTTGCTTTCATTGCTCATATTGAAAACCACAGCCAGTTTTCCGATCTACTACTTCTACTCTGACTGGGTTAACATGATATGCATTAGGAAATGAAATTATAATGCAAAGAATGGACCCAGAAAGAATGTTCTCATAACAGAAGGCCATGTCAGGTCTTTATATTTTGTGAAAGCCAAGTCTCATGAAACAACAACACATATATTCCCAGAAGTGACAGGACATGCCTTTCCTATCACTGTCACTTTGGACAGAATGTACACAAGTTGTGGGAATATCCAGAAAGCTGAATTACTGCAGGGATGCTGATATAACTTAGCTAGATTTTAACTCATACCCGTGTTTGTATGTAGTTTAGAGGCTCTAGGTGTTTTCTTCACTAATTTTAAATATATTATTTTTTATGTTTATTTATTTTGAAAGAGTGAGAGAGAGAGAATACAAGAGGGGCAGAGAGAGAGAGAGAATCCCAAACAGACTCTAAGCTGTCAGCACAAAGCCTGACACAGGGCTCGATCTCACGAACTGTGAGATCATGACATGAGCTGAAATCAAGAGTCGGACACTTAACAGACTGAGCCACCCAGGTGCCTCTTAACTAACTTTATTAAACAGCTGAAGGTGTCACCTGGCAGTGGTTATGTTACTCACATAGGTCCTATTGGTAAAGGTCCCCAAAGCACTCCATAGTCCTGCATAGCATATGCCATGTCTGAAATCACTTGTTGAATGTCTGTTTTCCACATTACTGTACCTTGCTTTCAGGGACTATGCATTTTTTCACCATTGTATCACCTTGGGTTTGGTTCTCTACGTGGGGCATAGTTGACATTAAAAATGTGTATTTTGAATGGACAAATGAGAAATGTTTTAGGAAATCTAGAAAAAAGGAGACCTTGCTGAAAGGGGGAATAAGGACCAGTGCTAATAAGGTGGCAGGTCCAGTACAAAGTACTATGGGTCTACTGGATAATACTGACAATTACTTTGCACAAAATAATAACACTGACATCAATAATAATATTAGTTACTATTTATTGAATGGCAATAAGCCAAGGCCTTTCCATTCCTGATGCCACTCAATTTTGTAAGAATTATACAAAGCAATAATTATGTTCTCATTTTGTGGATTAAAAGACTGAAGTGCAGATTATTTATGTTACTCAAGGTTACAGCTGCAGGGCACCTAGTAGGCTCTTTCCAAGGACTTATTCCAAAAAAGGAATAAAGGGTGAGAACCAGAATTTTATTAGTTCTCTGAATCACAAAGCCTGTTTCCTTTTCACTCACTATATCTCACTCCTTCCCAGAAAGGGAATTTAGATGAATTCTCTGTAGAACACACCTACCTTCATAATACTGAGTAACTACTGGTAAATAGGTTTCTGCAGAAATGCCTGAGGTACTTCAGGAGTGTTCCTCAGAATATAAGGAAATGAGGTGCTCAGAAAGATGGAATAAAGCTCCCTTGGGGTGAGCTTCTTGGGTTAAAGCTTAGAGCTGAGTTTTTCTCACTTTCCAAGAGTCAAATCCAACAACAAACACCACTAAGGGTTCCAACACCTTCTTAATGGGAGTGAAGAACAGCATCCAGGCAGCTCACTGTCAAAGGAACAGCAAGAATGAGGTGGCAGTAGCAAGACATGGTGGAGACCAAGACCCCATTGGAGAAAGAGAAGTCATCGCTGAGGGAGAATAACCCCAGCTGGACCTTGCTGAATCTCAGAGGCAAACACCCATAGTGAAGGGCCATGTCCTCAACATCTACATGTGATCAGCTGAATTTGTCATTTTCTGGCTGCTGGTGGGAAGTGTGAGATCCCAGCAGACTTCTGACGCTGGCATGTGAAAGCCTGGATCTTAGACCTTGGAAACTTGTCTAAAGAAAGCTGACCTTGAGGGGGTGGGTGGTTGGGGGCAGAAATGAAGCTTCTATTGGTTGGGGATGAAGAGAACTTAATTTCTCTGTTTTCTTTCCTCCATGCTTAGCTCCAGGTCATTGAAATGTGCTCTCGGAAATCACTGATCCTTGGTAGGATAGGGTCTCTGTGTTCACCTTATCCTTCTATACCGTTCCCCTTCCAAGAGCCAAATAACAAGGAAGGAGTTCAGTGTTTACCAGAGCTGACTTGAAACAGAGATCAGGGACTAATAGTTGAACTGGAATTTAGTGTTTTTTATAGGCCAAATTGTGTCCCTTAAATTCATATATTCACAGTACTTCAGAAGGCAACCATATGGGGAGATAAGGTCTTTAAAGAGGTAATCAAGTTGAAATGAGGTCTTTAGGATTGGACCCTAATCTATGATTGGGGTACTTATCAGAAGAGGATGTTAGGACACAGACATACTCACAGGAAGAACCATGTGAAGACAAAGTGAGAGAATACAGATGTTTGCATGCCAAGTAGAGAGGCCAAGAAGAAACCAGCTCTGCTGACAGCTTGATCTTGGACTTCCAGCCTCCAGAACTGTGAGACAATAAGTTTCTGTAGTTCAAGCCCCCTAGTCTGTGGTACTTTGTTATGGGCAAGATGAATACAGTGCTCCAAGGTTCTGAAAATACTGTATGAAGGTTGAAGGCAGGTGGAGCCAGGAACAAGGGGGAATTGCAGACAACCCCCCTGGGCCCAAATGTTGCTTCTATAAGTGAATTAAATCATCAGATTCTAGTGTGTTTTGAACTGCGAAAACAAAATATATGCTGTTCACAGAGAATTATAATAGTGATAGTAATGGCTATTTATAGAGTGTTTATTGTGTTCTAGCCTGTGCTCTGAGTGCAATACAAACATTACTTCACTCGATCCTCACTGCAGCTTGCCAAGGGGAGTAGTGTACCTCTCCCCATTTTATGGATAAGGAAACAGTCTTAAGTGGATTAAGTAATTGTTCACAGTTATCCAGCTAAGGCCAGGGCTCAGGCTCTGACAGATGAATAGACTAAATTAGGCTCCAAGGTGTTTAGATGTTGTCAAGGTCCATAAAACAAGCAAAGGAGTAGCAGATCTGGGGCTTCTCATCAGCTCCTCTACAGCCACATGTTGTCATTCCACTGTTCCTCCCGGACTGCAGTGAGTCAGACGAATGGCGTTATTATTCACCCAATGCGTTTGTACCACTCTTTAAAAAAGGAACAGCCTGTTATAATCAGGAAGGCTAAAACATCAGTGGTGGTGGCTAAAGACGGCCTTCGTCAACTTTATTTTTGTTCAAAACTTTTTGTCCTCATTTTTGAAATTCTTCAGAGAAAACCTTGGGCTTATGCTGAGTATTTATTATACATGATTGATCTTACAACTGGAATTATGCCATGATATAAGGCTGCAGTAATCCTTAAACACTGACTCACAGGCCCAGCTGGTGCTTAATTTGTATTTGCAATCAGCAGTGTAGATACACTTTTTTTTTCAGGCAGAGTAAACATATGAATCCAGGATCAATATAGATTGGAGACTGTTTACAATTAACAAAACATGAGTTCTATGGTATTTTGAGGGGGGGGAAGGAGAAGAAAAGTAAGGGCTCTTATCTAAAACTCATCCAGGTGCTCTCAGGTTGAAATGTCTGAATAAATTGTTACAGAATTGGAAAATTGTATCTGAAAAGTTCCTCCAGAAGCACCTGTGTTAAATCATGCATACATACAAGGAAAGACGATTTGATAATAAATATTTGTTTTGATTAAGGATAAGATAGTTGATTAAAGTTCAAATATTTTCCAAACACCTTACAAATGAGCCTGAAAATGACAGATTTGTGTGTGTGTGTGTGTGTGTGTGTGTGTGTTTATCCATGTTTGTGTATAGAACAATTGCAGCACATTTTATAAGTTCTTTGGAAATCTTTCAGACTTAGGCTGACCTTTCAACTATATACTTATTCATTTATTCATTTATTCAGTTTTCCATTCATCCATTCAAAAATATTTATGGATTGCCTACTGGTGCTCAGAACTGGAGATGAGGCAGTGGATATGATAAAACATGGTTCCTCTGCCCAAAGATCTTAGAGTCCAGAGAGGCGGTGACTCATCAAACAATCATGGGAATGCAGTGTTGATGAATGCTATGAAGAAGTTAATGGTAGTCCAAGTGCAAAACATCTGTCCCTAACTAACTCCAAAACTAGAATTATTTCCCAGACATGTTTGTAGAGGTGATATGAAATGCCAATACCTAGGGATGAAAGTTAAGAAACAGTAGTTGCATACTTTTCCTAGAAATGTGTCTTTTGACTACATTTGGCTTTGGATTCATTATTTTCTAGAACTGATTCTGTGTAGCTGCTGAGGAAAATAGAATATTCTAGCTCAGTGGTCTTACAAATTGCTTGTTCACTACTATTCACACTGCCATTAGGTTCCCATTAGACCAAAAGAAGGAATAATTTAAAATATTCTCCTGTTTTTTTCTTCTGGACACCCAACAGCATCCTTAGGATCTGTCAGACCACCTTTAGCAGAACCAAAATCAAGGAAAAGGATGGAAATACTGGCTATTTTCCACCCTTTCCAGAGTCCACTCATTGTTCTCAGATCTTTTCCTGGTCACTGAGCTTTTGTTTGGATGATGTTGTTTGGGAATATTTGTCCCTGACTTAAAGGTATGGTTAAGGAAGAGTGAGCTCTTCCCTGAGAGTTGAGAGTTAATTTAGACTCCTTGAAAACTAAATTGATATTTTTTCATGTGGAAACAATGAGTTTTATCCTACTCAACTTATGAGTAGAAAGTCATTTAATGACTAGAAAATCATTTAGCCAGTAATTTATGAATCTCTAAACAGGTGTAAGGAAAGTAAAGAAGAAAGGAAGAGAAGTAATGGTTTTGAAAGCCAGTAAAAACTACTTTAAGCAAAAGAATTTCTTTTTTAACTAGCTGATTTTGATCTGTCAAAGCAGGCTCTACCCCAATAATCAAGGCCACTGTATAGTAATGGAGATCTGTGTGTGTGTGTGTGTGTGTGTGTGTGTGTGTGTGTGTGTGACATGCCTCAAATAAATTTAATTAGGGGGCGCCTGGGTGGCGCAGTCGGTTAAGCGTCCGACTTCAGCCAGGTCACGATCTCGCGGTCCGTGAGTTCCAGCCCCGCGTCGGGCTCTGGGCTGATGGCTCAGAGCCTGGAGCCTGTTTCCGATTCTGTGTCTCCCTCTCTCTCTGCCCCTCCCCCGTTCATGCTCTGTCTCTCTCTGTCCCAAAAATAAATAAACGTTAAAAAAAAAAAATAAAAAATAAATAAAAAAAAAAAAATTTAATTAGAACTTATCAGCATGCAGCTTAAGTACCAGAAGATGTATACGTGGTAATAAGCCAATATTTTAATATTCTTCTTGGTACTTTAGAGCATTATTATCCTTTATCAATGTCAATATCTGAAACCTATCATGGAAAAATAAACAAAAAGGAATAGAAGTTAAAGACACTTCCATCTGATAGTCTGTAATTTTGAGAGCCACTAAGTATAGAAGATAAGACTGCTCAGGATTTTCTGTCTCTGTTGCCCGATACTGAATCCTATCTAAATGATTACTATATGACCTGAAGGAGGGACTGATAAATGATTCACACTTAGGAGAGAAAAATGAGGAAATAGTAGGCCTTCAGTTTCCACCAGATTGGAGAAGATGTATTTTCATGTTGACTAAACTTCAATCAACATTAAATTAGAAAATCAGACATATTCTCAGAGGACAAAAGAAAATCAGTGAAAAGACAAAAGTATAAGTGCATGGAATTCAAGCAAAACCATACTTAATTGTTACGCTGAGAAATCAGCTGCATCTGAATTATTTCTTATGAAACTGAAGAGACTTGTAGTTTATTCAACATTCAGCATTGTTCAAAATGCCTGAGTATTAGAATCCACTGTTGTACTCACTGTTTTCCTCCAAAGGAAAGCAATTAAACAAGAGTGATGAAGTTTAGAAATAGGAAATTTTGAGGACCAATGATTTTATAATAAAATTAATAAATGAAGTGGAATAAAATACATCCTGTATTGGAACTCAAGAATAGAAACTAGCTGACTTTTTTTTTTGGCTCTCTAAGTTAACCTCAACTAATGTGAAAAATGGAGATAATTATGCTTTTCTACCCCCTGTTACATGAGGGACAAACAAACCAATATCTAAGAAGCCCTTTATGGCTCTCAGGGGAACGGTAATGTAAATTACTTTCACAGGACAACTTCAAGCCTTCAGCTCATGGTAAATTGAAACATTCACCCCTTGTTTGGTTAACTCTTGACTTGGAAGGCGAGTGAGGTGTCCTCTTGGGATACCAGTCAGGATTAAGGAAAGTCACGGACTGTAGGGTAATAAAAGTGAAAACATCTATCATGAAACTCTTAGAAAATCTCTTGCAATGCTTGGAAATGTTCTCCAAGTTATGTAGTTATATGGGGTGGCTCAAGGCAGGAGGTTATCTTTACAAAAGTAATCTTCTGTCATCTGGTGGCCATTTTGGACCTGTAGAAATGTGGCCCCACATGATTTCCCTACCATGTGTTATAAGCTCTAAATCTTCTTGCAGTCAATGTGCAGGCCTAAATGTGGTTAAGTAAATGAAGGTCCTATCTCAGGTGTGACTTTCTCAGTGGCAGATGTGGCTCCATGGTCACCTACCACATAGAGGAATGAAGTAGACATTTCTCTGCCCTCACCATTGGAGATCATTGACAGGACATGAACAGTGAAGAAAGAAAAGCAGCTGCTGAGTTAGGAATTCCTCATGGGAAAGTTCATTGCACCATGTCTTGAGTCTGTTAAATTGCTACAACACTTTTGGAAAGGAATTGGTTTCTAGGAATCAAACATAAAAAGATTTAAATCCATTTATTTAGTCTTCTTATTTATTCTAAATAAATAGTTCAAAAGAATATGAAAACATATGCAAAAGATGCTAAATTATATGTTTATTATAAATTTTGGTGTAATAATATACAAAGTGGAAGTAAATTAGATACCTAGAAATAGCAGTATGTTCACGCCACTCTGAATACTAAGGAGTCATTTAAAGTTACCGTTATGAAGGTTGTGTGGCTTCGTGAATCAATGCATATAATACTTAATAGAAAAGAAGGTAAAAATTATATATACAAGATAATTGCAAATATATATACATATTTATGCAGAGGAAAAATAAAAGGAAAACACACACAAAAATGTTTGCTAAATGTTTTGTTCCAGGCCCTGTTTGAGTAACTGAGCAAAATCAGTGAGAAGGACAGATAAGGGCACCATTCTCTGACATTTAGTGAAAGGAAATAATAAATGAAAATAAGAATATATTAGATAAAAGCCTTGGTGGCTCAGTCACTTAAGCATTTGGCTTTGTCTCAGGTCATGATCTCATGGTTTGTGGGTTCAAGCCCCATGTCAGGCTCTATGCTGACAGCTCAGAGCCTGGAGCTCTGTCTGAGGAGACTGTCAGACAGCCTGACAGCTGTCTGAGCTGTCAGCATGGAGCCTGGAGCCTGCTTCAGATTCTCTGTCTCCTTGTCTCTCTGCCCTTCCCCCACTCACACTCTGTCTCTCTCTAAAATAAATAAAACATTAAAAAAATGTTTTTTAAAGAATATATCAGATAGTGACATTGCATTGAAGAAAATTATTGGGTGTTATTGTAGATTATAGGGAGGGGGTTATTCTCAATTGCAGAGTCAGGGAGACCTTTTTGAGGAGTCAGACTGTAACTAGAGATCTTGAAACTCTGAGGTCTGATCTCTGTAACAACTCTTGTTAACTCTCCCTCTTCTAATCCCTTCTCAACTGCCAGAGGGAATACTGATGTTACTTCCTTGTGAGAGGGGACTCCTGAGAGTGGAGTCACTCAGAATCTCAGGTTTTCTTGTGTGGGAATGGAGTGCCTGGAACCTGGGCTTGTTCACTACAAGTTCTACCCTCCTATGTGGCATTCCTTGGGAGCAGTTTTCTGACCAGTCAGCTTTTGGAGGACCATCCAGAGGGATCTGTCTATGTGAGCATGAGTTCTGGAGTTTCTGGTTCACCCAGTCTGGAATTAAAATCAGAACCAAATGCTAATTCTGGGTGGTAAGCACTCAACCTTAGGATCACTGCCTTCTTCTCTGCCCCTGCTTCCTCCCTGGAAGCTGCTTTACTCTGGCTGGTGTCCGCCAGTGGGGACCTGGGGAATGTTCAGTCCTGAGGAGTCCCTCACAGAGGACTCAGGTGCTGGAGTGCGCTGCCAGCCTCCTTTATTGGCAGAATATGCCTGGTGCTTGGGTGGAAGGAGAGCTGGGGTAGAGTTTGCTCTGTTGAAGCTCTGCAGCAGGAGGAGTAGAAAGAAAGGCATTTTTCATATAAAGGTTTTTTTTAATGTTTTTTTTTTCTTGTTAAAACTGAGCCTTTTCCCCTCTCATCCCCATAAATAGCAGACTTAAAGGTCATGTGGTCATAAAGCCATTCTTAGTACTACAAGTCCAGCAGTGAGATGACCTTGATTTTGGGCTTCTGTCTGCAATGTGTAGATGGCAGCAGCCCAGGTGACTAGACTATATCTTGAAAAACTCACAAACCTTTTTCTCTGTCTTTTTATGAGTGTAATAGGCCTGCAGTTCCACAAAGAGAGAGTTGATAAAACCATGGCTTTATAGCACCCACTAGACAGGGAATTTGTACAGAGCTGTGAGCTGAGTGGGTAGCAAATGACTGGTATTGCTGGATGAAGGGTTCATCCCTCATTTTCCTTGAGACTCATATGGTATTTAAGAGCATCTAACTTGTGTTAGGGAAGAAACACAGCACCACTGATGAATCTGAAGTATTATAGTACAGCTGTCTCATACAATGTGCCCAGCCACACCTGAGCTCTCTATAGCCAAACCATTGTGTGCCTTAGCCACAGAGACAGACTGCTCCCAGCTTGCACAACACTTTGCCAGGAGGATGGAGCTCGTGGGTGGGAGTGTCATTATCTTGTGGTCTTATGTTCTAGAGGAGGTGGATGGACCTCACCAGGGAAACCTGGAGGGATCAGTCTTGTGTAGGAGTTCTCTGTAGATAAATTACTGACCCCCCACCTCCTCTCCCTGGTATGTAATATGTGAATAAATGTGTATGTATAATCATCTGAATTACATTGAAAGCCATAAAACTAATCAGGTGCTCTTACCACCCAGTATCATTTGTTACTCTCTAGACCTACTTCATCTTTCACAGAACAGTAATCATTCTAGCTATAATCTCTATTTTGTTGGGCTTTTTAAATAGATGCTTTAAAAAAATAATTGTATTTGGAACAACTAAATAAGTAGAGATTTCTTATGCTTTCTGTTCTTACCTGTTCTTAAAGCAGTTTTGAGATTGAATCTCCTTGAGAGTATCCACTCTGGGTAATTTTAATCATTTCCTTGTTTATCCTCCTCCCCTTTTCTTGGCCCTTATATCTGACTGTTTCTGAGACCAGGCTTGCCTCACACCTGCTTGGTATTCTAGCTCTGTTCCATCTTATCAGAATGCTAACACGGTGCTCACTGCAGCCTCTGGCCATGGCTTTTAAATAACTGTATGGAACTGTTATAAGGATGCATGCTATTTTGCATTGTTCAGATTTTTTCCCCACAGAAGATGCTCTTTTGGCCTCTATAGAATTTTCTTAGTTTTATCTTATTATGAATATAACGTGTTTTATAAATCCATGAGTCATTTTCAATCACTCGACAGGCTGTGTATTTAAAAGTTGTTTGGCAAGGAACCAACATAATGCATATTCAGTCATCTGGTCCACCATCTGTCACAAATATGTTACTTGGTTATCATTAAAGCTTTGATCCAGATTGATTCACAGGGCTTTATAAGAATCAACCCTAGAACAGGACCTTAAAATATAGTCTGTCTGATTTGCTCCAGCTTGTCTTTACAATAAAACTCACACAAACGCATGCACATAGGCTGTTTTTTCTATGCTCAAAACATAAACTCGGGCAAATATCACTATTATGGATTACCGTCCAGTTTACTTGTATTATATAAACATAAGCTGACTATTGCCTCAGTAAAGTTTTTCAGTCTGTTTATCATCTTAGTCAGAAGAGGCTCAAAACATTACCTCATCCAAAAAGTCTCCCACAATTTTGGCCTTGTTCTAATAATTTTTGATTGTATATTAACAGGGTAATTTGCAATTCAGTATATATGACATTTACCTAATGGAAGGGTCTTTGGGAGGGCACTCTTAAATTGGTCATATCTATGGCTTCCCTACCTACCAGACTTTTGACTTTTATGGGAGTTTGATTGCAAAGATGGCCTTGGACAATTATTGCCCTCTTTATGTTCATGCTGATGGTCACATCAAGAGATAGAGACTAGTTTCTTCTCTCTAAATTTTAAACTAGCCAACAAAAAGCAGGGGAAGTGGCTCATGGGGGAATTAATGCAGCTTCCTTTTGAAGTGCTTCCTGTCACAACGCTGCCTCTTAGAACCTAGTCTCCCTAATATGAAAAACCCAAGTTATATGGAGAAGACTTGTTACTCCAGTTGACATCTCACATGAATTCCCAGCTAACAGCCAGCATCAACTCTCAGCCCACTTGACATTCCAACTGAACAAGTCCCCAGATGTTTATGGACCAGTGGCAAAATCACATGGAGCAGAAGAACCATCTAGCTGAAGCTAGTCAACCCAAAGACGATGAGAAATAATGGCATCGGTGCTCTTTCACAGTGTTAATTTGGGTGCTGGATAGCATTAGATAAATAAAATGCCTCATAAGGACCCTGTGCCACGAGGCAGGGTCTCCAGTAATCAGGTATGTTCCGTGGGGAAAATATAGCACCAGCCCTGGGAGTAAAACTTACCAAGAGACTTTCCCTATGGGCCTATTAATAGTTGGGGTTTCCCAGAGAACCAAAACTTGGTCAAACTTCCTCACACTGGTACAGGGAGATGCAGATGGGATTCAATGAATATCTGTGATGATAATGTGAATTCTTGCTCTTATCCAACATTATTCCTATACTAGTTAATAGTGTTTTTATGTATGCTTTGTAACTTTTCTCCATGTTCTTCCCTATTTGCATTAAAACTATTCAGAATAATGGAAACACATATAGGCTTCTTCTCCTAGGGTAATCTTAACAATACACTTGGATTTCCTAGCCTGGTTTTCTCCCTATAAGATGTGAATAACAATACCTACTTTGCAAGATCATTGTAAGGATCAAGTGGACAGAACCAAGTGTTTTTGGTAATATGTTAAATACATTAAAATTTATGTTTTATACCTAGGGTTTGCTTTTTTTTTTTTTTTTTTTTGCTTTGACTTGTATATTACAGAGATTTGACCTGTTTAAATGACAAAAATGTTGATTTTGGCTTGGAAACAATGTGATATTTATAAATTTTTTTTTCCTGGAAGATTTGCTGGCAGTATATAAATGCGTACTTTCCCTCAAATAATAAATTATAGCACCACAGCAGACTGAACAGTCCCAAGGCAAATAGTTTCCTGAAGTGAATATGATTAAACTCAGCAGGAGGGTGACAGATCACTGACTCTCCTAAGTTTGGATATACAACCATTAGAATGGCCTTCCTGGTCGGGCAAGGCTGAAGTGTTACAAAAGACCCAGTAGATAAATAATGAAACTAAATAGAATAAGTCTCTTCAGGAAGCAGAAGTTTAAAATGGCACCTTTTGTAATCAAGTTCAACACTAAGATTTATAGTTTCTAGTTGTCTTCTATTTTCCCATTATTTAGAAATGAAATGTAGTTGAGTAAATGAGTCAAATAATGGTATCTTGTGAACCATGCATATAACACTTTTAAAAATGAACTTTGAAATACTTGTATGCTTCTTTTGGCTTAACATAGGAAATCTTGTCCAAACTTAACTGTAAGGAGATTATATTTGTGAATTTCCCAGTTGTTTTAATGTTCCATGTGCCAGGAAACTGATTCCAGAGGAAAACTATCTCCTGGGATGTCTTGACTTGCATGCCATTAAAGATAAGAGGGTCAAGACTCTTAAAGAATTTTAATGCTCTTAAAGGAACCTAATAAAAGACAATTTGACTGAACAGATGCATCATGGAGTTGTTTTAATGTAGAAGAATTATTTGTTTTTCTTTTACTCTTTTCAAGGGCCAGTTTCCTCTTGATTTTTGAAGCTGAATGCAATTTGTGAAAAATATGGGGAGCACCCAATTATTTTCAAGGGTGCCTGTGTATTTTATAGCTCAAATTAAGTAACTGTTGTTTCCTGTGTGTGTGGAAGAGTGGATCAGTATTGACTACCTTACCAAAGAACATAATCTGGTGGCTCACAGGTAAATGAAATCGGAAGTAAATCACAGGGATCCCTGGAGTCTCTATTCCCATACACAGCCTCAAAATAACTTTCTTCCAGATTGGAAGTGTGAAAGGTCTTTCTCTCCTGCTCTTCCCAGAAACTGAACCAACGCTGTGATGTACAAAGAAAAGCTAAGGTGCCTTTTCTGCATCAGAGCCCTTCACTTGCTCTTCCACTTCTCTGGGTTTCTTATCTTTTCCACCCAGGTTCTTACATCTGCCAGGTTTCAGCCTAAATTGTCCCCCGGAAGAGAAGCCTTCCATCTGAACAATGTCTTCACCCTATTCTGCACCACACCCTTTCTACTGATCATGTAATAGGTATTGCCATCTATAATGATTTTATCGATAGTCCATCTCCCCCACTAGAATATGAATTTGCCTTTCCAAAGGCAGAAATTACCTCATTTATCTATTTCTCCAGAACTGGGGAATGAACTAATTGGATGGATGGATGGATGGATGGATGCATGGATGAGCCTGACATAGACTTATACCTTCAGAATGTGCTTATAAAACTACATTACATATAGAATCATGGTAGAAAGGTAGTTTGTGGATACACAGAATTTTTATGGAGATGAGAGTCATTTCCTGATTTTCTTCATGTGGCTTATTTATTTTGTGGATTTCCTCTAGCTAGCTTTAGATTCCACAACACCTCCTGCCACCACATAGAACAGGTCTTGATTGCCTTGCCTAGCTCTGATTCGATATGTGCTCTCCGAACTCTCATTTTAATATCAGTTAAGCCAGACATAATTGAGAAGGGAAATGAGCTGCTATGGGTACAGATGCACATATCCCCAAAACAAACACAAATAATGAGCAGGGAAAATTCCATGCATTACCATGAGGAAAAAAAAGGCTTTTTTCTCAGAAACAAAAGATCAGAGTTTGAGACCTTGCTCCTTAGCTTGTGTTCCCTTAATTAAGTCACATGGCCTTTTTGAGCCTCCATTTCCTTAACAGTTATGCGCAGATAACAGCAACTGCCCTAAGTTGCTCTCAGAGTTTCTGTGAGAAAGGAATGTCATGGAAAGCACTTAGAAAACTATGAAGCTCTTTATCCATAAAAGGATTTATTTTTAGAATATAATTTAGATATTAAGGTCCATAACATATAAACAAACACCTGTGAACTGAGGATCTAGCATACACAAATCCAACATTCTTACACGGTCCTGGTCACTGAGAAAGTCAGAATTATATGTTTAGTCAAAAAACATACATCAAATATTTCTATGTTCCAGGCTGAAGAAATGACACAGGAGGAATAAGATGGACTATGTGTCTACAGAGTTGCCAGTCCAGTGGAGAATACAAGCTAGGAATAGCAAATCCATGCAGGAAGTGCCATCAGGGATAGTACCAAGAAAAGTACCAGGTGCTCCAGGAAAGGGGCTGGGAAACATTTTTGAAGGCAATAGGTATCATTCAAGATCTGAAATAGGAATAATGAGGTTAAAGGTTAGAGAAAGAATGGTTTAAAAGAAGAAGGGTTTTTAAAGTCCAGGAGTGAACACAGGAGAGACCATAGAGATTTTGAGAAAGAGAAATTGTGGACCTGGGTGAAGCTCACTGTGTGAGGTAGGGCATGGTAGAAGATGGGGTGGGGAAGTTATGTTGGAGCCAGAAATTGAAGGAGTTTAAATTTTATTGTGAGATGGAGATGGAGATCTTGAAGGATTTCAAAGCATTTTCAAAGGAAAAAGGTCACTCTGCCTATAGTATAGCAAATAATTAGAAAGAGGGGGCGCAGAGATGTAAGTTAAGAGGTTGATTAAGAAACCGAGGCAAGAAGTGGAGAAGGGTGATGTGGGGGGTGGTGGAGAGATTGAGGTGCTTGGTTATTGAAGGGGGCAAGTGAAACCACACAGTAGGAGTCTCCCCTGCCCCACTTTGGGTCGGGGCTGTTCCTTTCATTGTAAGGATCAGGGTCTCTCAATACTGATTGCTCCTGTGTCTTCAGGCCTCAACCAGAAAGTAGAAGAAAATTTTGGAGTGGCACTGTTTTTCTTGGATCTATTCTTAAATATCACATTGGGCTTAGGAAGGAAAGAAGCCTGATGCATAAGACATTTTGTGCTGTGCCTTCTTCTTCAGAGAAACTTACAGAAAAATTGTCCTTTTTTTCTCACTAGAAATGAAATGTGTAAGTTTTTAGTTATCCGTAAATCTTGGGGGCCATCTGCTTATGGAACCAAATATTTAGCAATAGAGAAACTTTAATGTTGCTCTATTAGAGCACAGTGAATACATTTAATGCTAAAGTATTTAACATTATTTACTATTTTGAATTGATGTGCTTAAGTATATTAAGAGGCAACAGTAATTATATAAACATTACTTCTTAAGATTTTGGACATCAAGAAATGAGAGATGCTGTATGAACAAATCCCTATTACCCATCTCTTTTCATAAGAAATAAATGTGTGGAATATATAAAATATAAAGACCTACCTGATTCTTTGCACTGTCCAATTGCTAAGAGTCCACGTAAGTACTAAGAAAATCCTAAAGTGAAAAAATTAAGTAAAATAGGGACTTGGGGCACTTGGTGGCTCAGTAGGTTAAGCACCCAACTCTTGATTTCGGCTCAGGTCATGATCTCACCATTCATAGGTTCAAGCCCTGTGTTGGGCTGTGCGCTGACAGTATGGACCCTAGTTGGGATTTTCTCTCTCCTTCTGCCCCTCCCTGGCTCTCGCTCATGCACTCATTTTCTTTCAGAATAAATAAGATTAAAAAATATATATATATAGGGACTTCAATTGTTAGAGAAGAAAGATTACAGAATATTAGTAGTCACATTTATTGATCATTTACTATATGTCAGGCATTGACCACTGGATGCTAGAACTGGCATCTGGACTCAGGTCTGACTTGACAATATATGGTCAGCAGGTCCCTTGAAGCTTAACTGGTGTCCACAGGCCACAAGAAGGCCTAAAACACATATTTTACTGACCTTACAGGGCCACACATAAAATTTTCATCTTATTTGTCAAATAATTGCCAACACTTTAAAATCAGGTTACTTCACACATATTCTTGAATTTGTAGCTCCTTTTGGAAAACTGTGACCTATGACCTTCTTTATTTTGTTGGTTTTGTTTTGTTTTTGCAGAAAAACAACTCAGTTGGGTTTTAGTTTCAGAATGGGCCAACACACATAGGATAATATAGTGTAAAGTTTATAACTTGTACTCTCCTGTTTACCATAATTCCCATTATTTCTCACTGCATTACTAACACTGAGGCCAGATGTCAGTTGGCATTAATAATGAGTGCTTGCCTTACAGTTTTGCTTCAGATAGAATTAGAAAGTGGTCATTGTTTTGTATTCAGGTTTTCCTAATGTTAAAAAAAAAAAAACTAAAAGGTAGGGAATGCCAATTGGTGTGGCAATGCTGTAAAACAGTATGGAGCTTCCTCTAAGTTAAAAATAGAACTCCCTACAATCCAGCAATTACACTACTAGCTATTTACCCAAAGGATACAAAAATACTGATTTGAAGGGATACACACACCCCGATGTTTATAGCAGAATTATTAATGATAGCCAAAATACGGATTCAGTCTAAGTGTCCATCAACTAATGAATGGATAAAGAAGATGCGGCATATATACAATGGAATATTACTCAGCCATCAAAAAGAATGAAATGTTGCCATTTGCAATGATGTGAGTGGAGCTAGGGTATATTATGCTAACTGAAGTAAGTCAGAGAAAGACAAACACCATATGATCTCACTCATATGTTGAATTTAAGAAACAAAACAGATGAGCATAACGGGGGAAAAAGAGAGCCAAATCAGTAAACAGATACTTAATGATAGAGAACAAACTGAGGGTTGATAGAGGGAGATGGGAGGGAGATGGGCTAGATGGGTGATGGACATTAAGGAAGGCATTTGTGGTGATGAGCACTGGGTGTTGTATATAAGTGATGAATCACTGAATTCTATACCTGAAAAAAAAACTTTAAAAGGTAGCTGAAGACAGCTGCATGTTTACAGAAATATGAGAGAAAATACAAATTTCTGAAAAATTCTGCTTGTTTACATGAACTTCATGGCCCATTGAATTTCTCATACTAACCCTCTTACCAGCCCCTTACAACTTGAGAATGGAGGCCCAGAGACACTCAACATGGATGGTGGCATATTTTTAAAAGCTCCTAGTAATCTTAAAGCAGTTTGAGGATCACTGGGCTAACAGTGCACTTGGTTACGGCCAGAGCCCATTCTCCTGCCCTAAGTATGGCATAAACCTGTGGGTGATGCGCCCACGGGGCAGAGATGCGTGGCTGACTGTGTGGCCCATCCCTGCAGCAGGACAAAGCCATCCATTTAAGTGAAAAGAAAGGCCTTATGTGTTTTTCTTTCATTTTACATTTTCTAAGTTTTGCTTATTTCTGTTTACTCTTTTTGGCAAATATTTAAAGAAATCATTCCAATTTAACATAGTCAGTAGCCTATTTATAACAAGCCTGCAGCTGGGACTAGCTAACACTGGTGAGTCATCATCCCCCTTAGCAGTAAAGGCATCGCTCACAGAGTGGGGAGTGATGGAAGGTTAGCCATTTCCTATTCAATTAGAAGTTCAGAAAGTTACGGGGTCATTTTTTTTTCCTGATAATCTAATGAAAGTATACTAGAAGAAATCTTCCAGGGCCCTAACTATTAACAGCCAGAGGAAGCGAGAGTGAAAATTAGTAACAGTTGAAATGGAACAAGGGCCCAGTTCTGCAGGCAGCACGTGCACAGTGAACAGGGCATGACCAAGCCTTAGACTTCCCTCAAGAACTTCACACATCAGTTTGGGAGATACACTGACAGCACAAGGAATAAATGAGTCTGTTTTAGGAATGATTCAGCTCAGCAGACTTCTGATCCAGCTTTTCTCTGTAAAACAGATACATCTTTGTATGAATGACTGAGTACACAGTGAATATCTGAGAATTTGTAATCTAAAAAAAATGAGGCATATGAAATTAAATGCCTGCTTGCTTAAATATTTAATATCCTGGAGGTAAAGCCTTAAACTTAGTATCGGATTATCAGTCCCTCTCTTTTTTTTAATGTTTATTTTATTTTGGGGACACAATGAGAAAGAGAGGGGCAGAGAGAGAGGGAGTGAGAATCCCAAGAAGGCTCCCAACTATCCGCATAGAGCCTGACAGGGAGGTTGAACCCATGAGCCATGAAATCATGACCTGAGGCACTCAGGCTCATGAAATCATGACCTCAGATGCTTAATGGACTGAGCTGCCCAGATGCCCCTATCAGTCCCTTTTCGAACAAAAATTATCAATCATGTTGAAGACTTCAACGTCTCTCAGTATTGATTCATCACTCGATTTGGAAAAAGCTGAGTAGTAGGAGATCTGTGTTAGTTTCAACTGGTCAGTGTTGGGGCTGATTTCCCAAGATCCTCAGACTTAGAACAGATTTCATTTTTGTGGAGAGTCTTAACTCGGCAGAGGGAGGATTAGAATTTGTGATCACACATAATAGGACCACTTTAAAGTGCTAGTGAGTTTACAATATGAAATTCTTCTTATATGCTATACCTCACATCTCCTGTCCTTAACAATCTGAGTGCTGGGAGATAAGATTGAGCAAGTGAAATGACCACAGCTGGGTCTTCATGGGTTGTGATATGGGGTTCTCCTTTATTTACAGCTAATGCATGGATCTAATTGACCCATATGTCAGTAGAGATTTATGCAAGTCTTTTTTCATACATTTGTATCCATGCCAATTGCATAATGGTTTAGATACCCACCCTGGAATCCATTAGATTTGATCTGAATCCTTGACCAACTCTGTGCAAGCTGTAAGGCCTAGGACAGCTTGCTTGGTGTTCCTAAAGTTTAGTTTCCTCATAAGTAAAACCAAAATAATAATAGTATCTACTCCATAAAGCCATGCTGAAAATTAAATGAGATAACTTATGTTTAAAACACATAGTGTCCACATCACAGTCTGCCCCTAATGTTAGACACCACCCCAATGCTCATCATATCAGATCTCCACCTTCCAAATACCGTTCATGTAGAAAGGTGTAGATTTCTCCATTTGTCCTTTTTGAAATCTCCAATCTTTGCAGTTAGAATTTACATTTCTGTCCTCAACTTTGCTTAGCACTTTGTTTAAACCTTTATTACTCTGAAACTGAATTACAGTCTGGCATATAACAGAGTATTTATTTCCCTAATATACAGTGAGTTTCTCAAGAGCAGTTTCCATATCTTATTTGTTTTTTATTTCCCAGGACATATTACAATGACCGATATCCATAATAAGCTTGTTGTAATAAATGTGTCTAGGTGACTAGTTACTGTCTCTAAATTGGTCTTATCCTACCACTGCTTAGCACAACTGTGATGAAGATACTTATGATTTGATGAGGATCCCAAAGAAACAAAATTAGGGAGAAAAAAATAAAACAGTGACTAGAATATTCATGCGTTTTAATAGTTTTTTTCCTAGTTGTAAAAAAAATATTAGAAAGTTCCAGAAAATGTCAAGAAGAAGTCTAAATGTCAAGAAGACTAAAAATATTTACCAGTGATCCATCCAACTACAAGGCAAACATGCCATGTTTATTTTAGCATATACGAAGTGTTTTAATATGTTTTTAACAAAGGTAAGGTCACATTTGTGTACATGTGTACGTACATGAGAAAATGTCCTCATTTCACTTAAGGTTAAATTATTAAACCCTTCCAGTAAAATTTAAAATCTCTTTGCAAACATTATTTTTGATGTCTACATAGACAACCATGTCATCTTTGCATACGAATTGTTTTCTTCTGTTCCAACCTGTATGCTTTTTTTCCCTTTTCCTAAATCCTTGTGCTGGCTAGAACTTGCAGCACTGAACTAAGTCTTAGGGGGGAAGCTTTCAATCTTTCACCTGTTAGTATGATGTTATCTATCAGTTGGTGTTGTTTTAAACCAAACTGAAGTTTGTCTATAACCTGGTTTTCTGAGAGATTTTATAAACATATGTTGAATTTTTTCAAATGCTTTGTGTGGGTGTGTGTTTCCATCAGCTGATATGATCATGTGACTTTTCTTCTATAGTTGCTTATTATGGTAGGATGAAGTGATTTATTTTCAAATATTGTAAAGCCTTCCATCACTGAAATAAATCCATTTTAGTTATTGCCTGTAATTCTTTTTATATATTGCAGAATTCTATTTGATAGAATATTTGCATATTTGTGAGGGTTAGTGGTCTGTAGTTTTTTTGTACTGTGCTAGTCTGGTTTTGATATCCGGGTAATTCTAGTTTTATGAAATGAATTGGAAAGTGTCTCTTCAATTTTCTTGAAAAGACTGTGTAGAATTACTGTACATTCTTTTTTTTAATGTAGTAGAAATTTCCAATGAAACCATCTCAGCCTGGAGATTTTGTTAGGAGTTTTTAAGTTATGACTTCAATTTCTTTATTAGTTATCAGGTTATTAAAATTGTTTTTTTCATGTTATGTCTTTTGCCCTTTCAAGAAATGTGTCCATTACATTTGAGTTGTCAAATTTATGTGTGTAGGTAGAGTCGTCTATAGTGTTTCCTTAGTATCTTCTATAGATCTGTGAGGTCTATATTGATATCCTCTACTTCCTGATATTGGTAACTTATGTCTTTTCTCTTTTTCCCTCCTGACACTACTTTTGTTGGCTTGGCTGGGAGTGGCCCACAGTCCCACCCCACCCCACCCCCCATAGTGTTTGGATGGCATGCAGCAGTTGCTATCGCAAAGCTTTCTATCTTGCTAGGCTGCCTCTCTCCTGGTCCTTTAGACAGAGAAGGCTTTGTTTGGGCTTTTTTCCCTGTCATTTGTGTTTCTGGTTTGCTGGATTATTTAGTATCTAGGATACATAAATGAAACACACAAACAAACAAAGAAACAAAACCAATGGAACTCACCACCATCTTGCTCCTTGCGTCCTAAGCTCCCTAGCTTGTCTTCATTTTTCTCTCTGCTTTTCAGAGTCTTTATATGGTAGTTTTCCATAATGTCCATGGTTTTTGGTTGTGTTTAAGTGAGATGAACAGGGAAAAGTACATCTCTCTACCTACACAGAAATAGAAATCTAAACGTAAGTATTTGTATGTGCAAGATCTGTATGTTAACAACTATAAAACAGATGAAAAGGTCTAATACCTAAGTAAATAGAGCAATATACAATGCTCATGGATTGGGAGACTGAATATTGTTAAGATATTAAACTGATCTGTAGATTTAGTGCAAACCCAATCAAATCTCAGCAGGATTTTTAATGGAAATCAAGAAGCTGATTGTAAAATTCATATTTCAAAAGAAAGAATATAAAAGAGCTAAATAAATTTCTTAAAAGAGTAAGTTGAGAAATTCATACTATTGATTTCAGGCTTTGATTAAGCTATGGTAATCAAGACAGTGTTGGCAAAAGGAAAGATACATACATGAATGAAGAATAACACAAACTAGAAATAGATCCACACATAAATGGCTAATTGATTTTCATAAAGATATAAATGCAAATCAATGCAGAAAGAATATTCTCTGTAGTAATGGATGCTGGAATATGCTTATAAAAGTCATTGCCAATCATATACTCACATCATATACACATCACATCACATACAAAAAATATTTCAGAATGTACCACCACCTAAATGCAAAACATACAACCTTGAAACTTGTTAAGGAAAATATAGGGAAAACTTTGTCACTTTGAATTAGACAAAGATGTCTTAGGCAAAACACAAAATGCACAATCCATTAAAAATGATAAAATTTGGATGTTTTCAGAATTAAAAACTTTTGCTTCTCAAAATACAGTTGAGAGAATGAAAAAACAAATAACAGACTAAAAGAAAATAATTGCAAACATCTACCTGGTAAGGTGTCTTTATCAAAACTAAAGAACTATTTTAAATTTATTTTTTAATATTTATTTACTTTTGAGAGAGAAAGAGACAGTGCATGGGCAAGGAGGGGGAGAGAGAGAAGGAGACCCAGAAACTGAAGCAGGCTCCAGACTCCAAGCTGTAAGCAGAGAACCTGCTATGGGGGCTCAGACCCACAACTGTGAGATCATGACCTGTGTCGAAGTAGGATGTTTAACCGACTGAGCCACCCAGGTACCTAAAAAATAAAGAACTTTTAAAGTTCAATAACAAGAAATCAAACCTATACAAAATAGGAAAAAACAGATTTGAACAGACACTTCACCAAAGAAGATACAGAGATGACAAACAACCATATGAAAATAATTTCATTATCATTAGATATTAAGAAATGCAAATTAAACCATTATCAATATCTGTTAGAACTTAGATGGCCTTGAAATGGCTTAAAACCAAACTGGTGAATTTATGGAACACCTTGAACTCTCATTCATTGTTTTGAGAATGCAAACCGGTACAGCAACTTTGAATATCAGTGCAATTTCTTATAAAGTTAAATATGTACTTATACTGGCATATGATCCAGCACTCCTACTTGTGGGTATTTGCTCAAGTGAAATGAAAACATATGTTGATACAAACACTTGTACACAAACGTTCGCAGAAGCTTTATGCATAACTCTCCAAAACTGAAAACAATCCAAATGTTTATTAACTAGCAAATAGCTAAGAAAAAATAATGCCATGGAATACTACTCAGCAATAAAAGGAATGACTTTCTGATACGTGCAGCAGTGTGGATGAATCTCAGGAGCTTTATGCTGAGACAGGCTAGCCTGAATCAAAGGTTACATGCTGTGTGATTCCATTTATACTACCTTGTGGAATAGATATATTTATACAAAGAAAAAGCTTATAAGTGGTTTCCAAAGGTTGGTTGGGATAGGGTCATAAAGGAATTTTTGACTAATAAGAATGTTTAGCACCTTGGTCATGATTGTAGTTCTTGTGGAACTATATGAGATTGTCAAAATGTATGTATTTACACAGTAAAAAAGACTAATATTATGACTCAATTAAATATATTTTAATAGTCACCTGGATCACAGTATTATATACTGAGCATATAATATATATACAGTATATTTGCTGAATCAAAAAAAATAAAATCAAAGCATTGAAACATAGCATGTGTAACCTTCAGTGTTCAGTGCCTTATAAGTCACTTACATGACTATTTGTTAAATGAAAATGTTGAATAAGAAATAATCCTGGGGGTGCCTGGGTGGCGCAGTCGGTTAAGCGTCCGACTTCAGCCAGGTCACGATCTCGCGGTCCGTGAGTTCGAGCCCGCGTCAGGCTCTGGGCTGATGGCTCAGAGCCTGGAGCCTGTTTCCGATTCTGTCTCCCTCTCTCTCTGCCCCTCCCCCGTTCATGCTCTGTCTCTCTCTGTCCCAAAAATAAATAAACGTTGAAAAAAAAATTAAAAAAAAAAAAGAAATAATCCTGTAATATTTTCATCTTATATCAGCAGCATCTTATAAGCAAAAAAGTTGAGGTTAAATAAACTATGCACATGCCTTTTGGGAAATAAATTTTGTACACATTGTGAATCATTTTCCAAATGAAACATGTTAGGACCACATCATCATAAATTATGAACTTCTACTCATTGATCACATTTTTATTAATTGAAGGTGTAGTGATTGACTTTTTAATTACATGTTTCAGAAGTAATTTATGAGTGCAGAAGTAAATTTATCAGTCGTTTAACATACAATGTAACCATCTATATCAATAGATAGATTTCATACCGTAAGAATAATTTTAGTTTTACTGTACCTTTTGTGAGCTATTTATCATCACTGGACTTTATTTTATTTCATCATGGTACCTTAGTATGAGAAATACTAATATCGATGAAGTGAAATTTTGCATTAGGGTCTCCTTAGTTCAAAGAGTCTTGAATAAATTTCAAGAAGGCCAATGCCTCCTTGCTATCCTTGGGACTGCCAGTGAAATGACATATACCTGACTATGGGGCAGACAGTCCTAGCTGCTGATAGGTTATTTGATGGTCATTCAGCAGATATTTCCTGAGGTCTTTCTCTGTAAATTCTGCAGCCTCATCCCCATAGGCATAAATGTCTGCTCAAGCTGTCTGCTGGAATTGTGCATGGCCACATGTGGCTGTCTGCGTGACCTGACTGCCACTGCTTATGCAAATTATATTTCATTTTATAACATAGGAACAAAAATATCTCTCTCATCTCCACCAACATTAAAGCATTTGAGGAATTCCTGGAACAAGATAAGGGAAAGTATACTATAGAAAAAAGAGCATGGACTTTGAATTGAGACCAGCTTAGATCCAAAATACAAGCTAGGTGACTATATTTTGTTTATATAATTTTCAGTTTTCTCATTTAGAGAGAGGAAATGATCCTGTCTTTCTCATAGTATTATAAGTGTCACATATATACTATTTTTGAAACATGTATGAAAGTAGAGCATAAGCAATAAATTATAGCTGTTTCCCTTTCCCCACACCTGAACCCCAAGTTAAATAGATGGAGTTCTTTTGTGGACCTTACGATGTGGAATGCGTCTGCCCCAAGACACATTCTTGATCCCTCTGGAATGACCCATTGTCCACATAATTATTCCTGAATGTACTGATTTCAAAGGACATCCTCCAACTAGATTTGAACCTGCTGATTTCCTAGGACGTCAAGCCAGCCCTCTGCTGGCTTAGAGGATGTGCCTCACCTAAGATCTTTTGAATTGGAACAGAATTAGTTCCTCTCTGTGGTAGAAGCTGTATGAGGTGAAACCTGGAAGCTGTTTTGTTTGTTTAACCCTTCCAAAGTTCCATGAACTCATTTGGTTGGATTTCTGTCACTTTTCAACCAAAGCCATAACTGCACAAATTACAGATAGGAATTACCTGACAGAAAAGTGACATTTTCAAAGTTTGCTTTTTGGGAATACTGGAGAAGAAGTTGAATTTGAATGAAGAACGTAGTCTGGAGAATATATGTGAATTTTCCATGTCACAATGAAAGTTCTTGAATTTAAGACTAATTTCATGTCTAATGATGTTTATGCTACCATACTTCTATGCATTGTGTGATGTAGTGCCACAAAAATCTAGAACAGGGAGTTGTGTGGGTAAACCAAAAAAAATTTTTTAAGAAAAAAAATGAAAAGCTT
This sequence comes from Prionailurus bengalensis, assembly GCF_016509475.1. Classification (NCBI taxonomy): domain Eukaryota; kingdom Metazoa; phylum Chordata; class Mammalia; order Carnivora; family Felidae; genus Prionailurus; species Prionailurus bengalensis. Next base: position 5,240,249 of record NC_057346.1, read on the forward strand.
CTCTCATAATTGATTTGGATATCTTAGCTTTGTTTCCTTAGTGGTTATATTGTAAAGAGCCCTGGCCTGTAGAGGTGGATGAAAAGACATGCCTTGGTTAAGCAAAGATTTTCTTTGTTTCCCACTTAATTATTGTTTGAATTTTTCTTACACCATAAGAAGTTGAAAAATATTAAAGATACAACATTGATAGGATTTAGTGATTGATTATATAGAGAGGATACAAATAAAAGAGGAATAGAAATCATGTTCATGGGTCTGGCTTGGGCTGAAATTGATAAAAATTCATTGAGTTAAGACACAAAGGTGGGGACAGGTTTATGGGGGCCGTATGGGTTAGAGCTATGTTCTTTCTGTAAACACTATTCTTTCCTACTCTAGGAAGTCATGCTTGTCATTTATTACCCTACCTCCCTGGGCCATAGTTTATTGAACAGGGATGAACTCTTGACTCAAAGCCAATGATATTCTTTCTGTGTGATATTTGAACTCAGACTGTACTTATTGCTGTAACTAAGAACATTTAAATTCATACATGCGGTGTCATCATCCTGCTGTTTGCAGGGAGAAACAAAGAAAACTTGTCCTCAGAGTGAGAAGAGATGGATATACATAGGGAAACAGAGAAAATAAGGTTGGGGAGGGAGAAGGGGGCTGCCTTGGTGTCTGGCAGCTTCTCTTTCTTGACTTTGAACCACTGCTGTGCCTGGCTTTTCTTTCTATTCATAGTTTTTGAAATGCATATTAGATCTTTGAGAGGTAAGGGTTAATTTGATTGATTATTTGCAATCTGGATTCAGAAAAGTAGTTGGCCTCATATAGAACTCCATGAAAATCTATTATGGTCTAGTGCTTAGTTAACTGTAGTCATGAGCAAGGCTTGGACTCAGTCATGATCACACTGGGAGAAGGGTACTTTCCAATACTCATCACTGTGAAAACCCAGTGGCTAGATCGCCATTGTTGCCTGGCCGCAACCAAAAGGCACGGACCCACTCATTCTGTGGTCACATTAGAGAAGAGGCCACTGTTCACCCTAACGTGAGTATTGAGCTGGCAGGATAAGGAAACACAGCCAAAGGACTGAAGTCTCTTCCTTGGAGTCTATCTGTTGAGTCTGTTCTGAATCTCTGCCCTGACCTAGAATGTCATGGGCAGCAGGGAGGTGGCTCAGTGGTTGCCATTCTGTGTCCAAGAACTTTTTCCATTGAATACTGCTGATTCAAGTTGGTGTGTTCTCTGTGAATTTGCCTTTGTTTTTACAACAATCCTTATAATACACTTATTAGTTTTTGCTTAAGTTACCCTATGGTTTCTGTTATTTTTTGCCAAAAGCTGAAGAGAACAGGGCATAAATGTCCATTCTACTATTCCACCCTTGGTAAAGATCACTCCTGTGGATGGCTATGACTCTAATGCCAAGCAAAAGTTGTCAACCCTTGATATTTGCCCTAATAGAATAGGTGCCCTAAATTTGCTTCTCTACAGTACTTCCTTGCATTGTTTTTTGACTGATAATATGAAAATATGATGTAAGCAGGTGCACCTTGTCTGCCTGGTTGTGTACCTCCACCAAAACTATAGAAGGAAACAGGACTTAGGGCTCTTGTTCTGGTGTGAAAAGGCCTGGTTGACTTCATGATGGATTGTGATCCAGGGACTCCTCAGTACCACCACAGTTCCATCAAATATGACTTCACTGTCATGACCGGTTAGCATTGCAATGTCCCAGGACATAAGAAGGACATTGTCTTGAATATCTTTTCAGTCTCCTGTGAAGTCAGTGGTATACTTTATCCCGGTATTTTGTCTTTTACTGAAGAGCTACCTCCATCCTATGACATTTGAATAACTAACTTCTCTGTGATCATTACTCCTTTTTTACCTTCATGATAGATTCTTTTGAAATTTATAAATGTATCAATTGTGATTCTACCACCGAAGCAGCTCCAGTGGTACTAGGTCACCACATATCAGAAAACTGGTAGAATTTCTAAGGTGTTAGGCCTGGGGCAGAGGCTGAGAACTACCAGTGATAAACTCTTAACTGTTAAGAAAATTTGTACCGTGTTCTAATTACAAAATATTATATGTTGAGAGTAAAAGTTATAAAACAGGCAATAAAAATTTAATAAAAAATAAACACACTTCATTCTCACTAAAAACAGATGAATTGATGGCATTTTAAGGGGAAAATATATATGTACTTGTAGACTCTTATTAATTCCTCCTGAAATCTTTCTCTTTGTATTTACTTTCTTTCTTGCTGTAGAACATTATTAAAGACTTGTTCTCTCATGGTCTTTCAGCAATAAAAGCTTTCATTCTTATTTTCTTGAAAAAGTCTTTGGTTTCCCATTACTTCCACTTAATAATAATTATTTGAGTGTATAATAATAATTTATTGAGTATTTTCAAGATAATACAACATCATTTTATGTCACTATTTTTTATGAGAAATATGCCTTCCTTTGAATAGTCCCCGTTTTGTCTGCTTTACTCCAGAAGTTTTTTTAAAAAAAAGATTTTCTGGTTTGTTTTGTTTTGTTTTTAAGTTAGAAAATCATTGTGTGTGACTTTGGGCTTGTTATATATTTTATGTATGTATGTATGTATGTATGTATGTATGTATGTATGTCATGGAATCTTCCTCCAAGGATTCTGTGTTTCTTCACATTTGTCCATGGTTAATTCTTTGAATATTGCCTTTACTTCTGAAATAGTATCAGATGTAACTTGGTGATTCTATTCTATTCTCCATGCCTCATTACTACTTTTTCATATTTTCAAAAAAAGAAAACAAATCTCTATTTTTTTCTGGGTAATGTACTCAGCCATATTTTCTAAGTCAATAATTCTCTCTTCACTTGCATCAACTATATTGTTTAAAGAACCAGTATTTTTTTTAAATTTCAACTTTTACATTTTTCATTTCTAGGCTTCCATTTTGCTTTGCTTCAAATATGCTATTTTGCCTCATTACTTTTATTTTTTTCTTATTATTTTGAAATATTTTTTTCACAGTCTCTTTCCATTGGCTCTATTATCCTATAGTTTCATGGGTTTGACTTTCAGATCAGGTGTCTATATTCCATGGCAAGGTATTTCCTGCATACTTTGTAATTTTGTCTGGGGGCTCATCTTGATTGAAAAATACATTCTTTAGGGGCTTTTTGTAAACCATGGATTTAACAGCAATACTCCTGTGGCGTGGTTTCATGTGGATTGTGCTACTAATACTCTTTGTGAATTATTGTTTCTAGTTTATTTTTAAATATAAATATTTTGCGTTAGGTTCCAGCATTGCCCACATTTTAAGCAAGACATATGGTTCAAAACTTGCATTCTGAGTAAATTTCCATTTCTGTTATTACCAGAGCCCCAAACAAACAGTTCACCTTTTTTGCCATACCCTTGCACTAGAGAGCTAAGGTTTCCAAGCCGCTCTTAACGGATGGAACAACTATTCCCAGACTTGCATGTTGCTAGTTCCAGACTCTCGTCTGAGCATAAGACCTATACCCCAGTGTTCATCAATTCCATGTGGTCATCAAAACCATGAATCCAATCTCTCTATACCTGGTTTGGTTAATCCTGAGTCATTGAACTGTACCTTCTTCTCACCCTTATAAGTTACCTTTTAAAATATGGCACTTACTTTTAATTCTGCTAATGCATCTTATAAAATGAAATTTATTTTATCTACCATTCTATATGTGTGAAGTCAAAGAGGAGACTTGACTTTTCAACTCAGGCCATGGTGATGAAAGTCCCATGATAGGTTCTGTAGATTTTCCAATGACATCTCCAATTCCCTAGAGAAATGTACAAATTAACAGTTTGCTTAAATTTTTATTGAATAATGCCAATATTTTTAGTGTTACTGAGTTGATATGAGCTGAGACAACTAAGAGAGGAGTACCTTCATAGAATATTTGGTGTTTTGGGTATGACAATCTGTTTAGACAAGAAGATAAAACTTTGAATATGACCTGTTATGCAAGATAGTCAAGTGATTGCTGGCAATAAATCATTTTTCCAATACAGATCTAATCAATATTAACGACTAAATATATAAGCATTCGTCTGTTGCATTTGGTAAGATAGTTTAATACAACTGACATTTTGATATTTTGTTTTGTTTTACCTCATGCTCACTATTAATTAGACATGGACAGTTATCTGGATGGATTCTGAATAAATCACTGGTGACATGAAATGAACACGGTGTATGAATAATAGGTTAAAAATAATGCTGAAGGTAATCACCAAGGTGATACTATTTTTAAGCTTTTTCAGTGGGTTTTCTATATTAAGTTCAGTATTGGTTGATCCATTTCTATGGAAATACTTTTTGTAGAATAAAAAAAAACAGTTTCCATTCAATATTTCTTAGCCCTTATAAATAATACATATTTGCATTCCCAATGCTTTTCTAACAAGGTTGCCAAAGTACTTCACCATCAAATACACTATTATTATTAGCTTTGTGTCTGGGAAGAGTTTAGGTTTAGAAGATTCAATATAATATTGAAGTTTACATAGCAAAGCAGTAGCCAAGAGAAAATGAGCCCTTCTTGGGCCTCATTCTGTGCTCTGGCCTGAGCACAGCATACCATCAGCATAATCTGCTCAGAGCATTCAGGGCATTCATTAACTAGGTCATGTGGATGTGCCTGGAATGTACAGTGAAGAGCAGTGTGGAATCACAAACAGCAACACCGAATTAAATAGACCATGAAATTTCAAATCTGCCAACTGATAAATACACATTGCAAAGGGGAAAGGAGATAAAGTAGAGAAGGGGCATTTCCTCTTTCTAAAGATTTATCATAATGAAGGGAATAAAACTACTGGAATGATCCTATGGATTAAAGATACCAATAAGCACCTATTTTAACTATGTTCAAACAATGAGGAAATTGTTTTGATATAGTACTTTTTTGGTCATTTTGATCCCAAGCCATTATCACTTGTCCGCTTATTAAACTACTGAATAACCCTAGGGAGCATAAAGTTGATACTTGAAATATTAAGTTTAATGGTTGACTCTGCTTTTCACCAGTTTTATTTATTTTTGAGAAAGCCTTTGAACTAGAAATATTTCATATCTTCATTTGATCAGGTATACACATTTGTTAAAAGAAACAAATATAGACTTACAATTTATACACTTACCTGAATATATGGTATGTATCAATCACATACTGGAAAAATTCCATTAGTTTATTTTAAATGAAAAAAGTTTATTGTATAAAATTTATATAACATCCAATTTTAATTTAAAAAATTTAAAGCCGATATTCATATATGATACATCATTATATACACATGGAGAAAGTTGTAGAATAGACACCAAGGTGAAGTTCTATGAATCCTTTGTGGGAATGGGAAGAAAACCAGAACTGAGAAATTTAAAGAAAATATTCCATTACAAATTGAGCTATGTATACGTGTGTATAAACATATGTGTGTATATATATATATATATATGCAGATACATGCATATATATGCACACACAGGTACATATAAACATGTGTATACATTTATACACATATGCATTCACTATTTTAATAAATTGCATCATGTATTACTGCAACTTGCTTCCATATTAGCAATTTTCAGGTTAGCACATACAGATTTACCTCCTTACCACCTTTTTAAAAACTGCTACATAGTATCCATGGAAAAGATGGGTCAAATATATATATATATTTTAATGTTTGTTTATTGTGTGTGTGAGAGAGAGAGAGAGCACAAACAGGGCAGGGGCAGAGAGGGAGAGGGAGAGAATCCCAAGCAGGCTCTGCACTGTAAGCACAGAGCCCAATGCGGGGCTCAGCCCCATGAACCATGAAATCACAGACCTGAGCCAAAATCAAGAGTCAGTAGCTCAAGAAAGTAAACCACACAGGCACCCTGATCATAGTCTGTTTAACAAATCTCTCATTGATTGACTTGGATATCATTTTCACTTTTTTCAGCTACTACAAATAATATTTAATGTACCTCATTGCATGCTTGTTTCTCTAGGGTAGGTTTCAAAAAACGGAGTTGATTATTCATATGGTATGAATATAATTCTCCGAAGTGGCTGTACCAATTTACATACCTTCTAGAAATATGAAGCAATCTCTCTTTTCTCACTTCGTGTCAATATTGATTTTATTATCTTCAACTTTTTTTACCTGGAAGTTGAAAAATAACTCATTTTTATTTCAATTTGTATTTGATGCCTTCTGTAAAATTATAGTATGTTTGCATATCATAGATATTGAGGTACTATCCACCATTATAAATTATCACCTCATGTTCTCTTCCCCTTCTTGTTTTTTTTAATATCTTTTTTAAAATTTGTATAATATATTATTTTCCAAATAATTTTCTGCTGTCTGTTGCCTTTAAACCCTGTTAATAGCTTTCCATCCTACAGATGTTTTAAGATATAGTATAATCAAATAACAACTCGTTCTTTGTATATTTGTATTGTGCATATTATTTAACAAGTTATTTGCACCCAAAAGTTCCTAAAATGATTATTATATTTCTTCCAAAAGATTAATAAGTTTGTAAAAATATTTTACTGTAATTTGTTTTTGTATCATGATTACATGATTACAATATCATGATTGATATTGTATAGGTATCTAACATTTTAATCTGTTAATTTTACTGGACCTTAATTGAGCAGAATAGTATCATTATAAGCCTTTGTTCATCACAATTTTAAACATTGGTCCAAACATTTTATTTCTGTGTTCATTGTTTTTTTGTGGTATACCAGCTTTTCTGAATCAAGTATCTCAACATAGGCTCTTGAAAGTAATGTACATCTTACTACATGCCTCCTTTGCCACAAGGCAAACTTTATTCTAAATTCTTGAGTTTATTATCCTTTTTTTCTAGTGTATTTTAAAAAATAACTTTATTAAGGCATGCATTACATACAATATAATTGCACCTTTAAATGCACAGGTCAGTGATTTTTGGTAAATGCATATATTAACCTAATTATCTCCTTAATCTTATTATAGAACTTTTACGTCTGCTCAGAAGGTTTGGTCACTCCTTTTTGTAATCATACTCCCTACCCTCTACTATAGACAACACTGATCTAATTTGTATTCTAACCAGTAAGATGTGTGTGCCCAAAATGTCAAAAAATGGCTTCTTCTCAGTATAATGTGTGTAAGATTCAACCATACTGTGTGAAGCAGACATTTGCTCATTTTCTTTTTTAAAAAAATTTTTTAACGTTTATTTATTTTTGAGACAGAGAGACACAGAGCATGAAGGGGGGAGGGGCAGAGAGAGAAGGAGACACAGAATGGAAGCAGGCTCCAGGCTCTGAGCCATCAGCCCAGAGCCTGACACGGGGCTCTAACTCACGGACCGCAAGATCGTGACCTGAGCTGAAGTCGGACGCTTAACCGACTGCGCCACCCAGGCGCCCCAGACATTTGCTCATTTTCAATGCTGAATAGTCTCTTGTCATATGAATGTATATTTGAATATATACAATGCATAATATATATAATATATATATTATATATACAATATATAATATATTAATATATATATATATGAATGTATTATTTGCTAATGGAGTTTTTTTTCCTTAATTTGGAACTATTTTGAATAAAACTGCTCTAAGCAGTTACATACCAGTATTTCTATGGATGAATGTTTTCATTTCTCTTGTTTAACTTTCAAGATGTGGAATTTGCTGGGTTACATACTGTATGTGTTATTTAGCTTTGTAAGAAGCTCTGCCAAATAGCTTCTCCAGCAATGTATGAGCCTTCCAGTTGTTCTAAGTCACTACCAACTCCTGGAATTGCTTGTCTTTCTAGCTTTAGTCATTCTCATGGGTTAAAAAATGGTGTCTTGATGCGATTTTGATTTTTGTTTATATATTAATAATGATGCCCAGCATTTTTATGTGTGAGATCATTGACAGTTGCTATAATTCCATTTGTGAAATGTCTGTTCAAATTTTTTGTATTCTTTGTATATTGGGTTGTCCTCTCATTGACTTATGAGAACTCTCCCTGTAGTCTAGGTAACTCTTCTATGTCAGATATATGAGTCTCTACTATTTTCCCCTGTCTCCAACCTGTTTTCCTTTTCTTGGCACTATTCTACAAAGAGTATATAGCATATATTATTTGATATGTCCATTTTATCAATTTATTTTTTTATGTTCCATGCTTTTGAGTTCTGTTAAATATTTCCTATTCCAGGCTACCAATTTTATTTTCTGTTTTCTTCTAGATGTTTTATGATTAGGTCAATAATCCATTTAAAATGAGCTTTGCCTGTCTTCTGAAGGAAAGGTTGAGATTATTTGCTCACAATATGGATATACAGTTGCTCTAACTCTACTTGAAATAAACTTTCCTTTATCCATTGAATTATACGGACTGCTATGTTGAAAAATCAGAGGGCCATATGTATGTGGACTCTCTTCTGTTCCATAGTTTGATGACTGTTGTTATTCCAGTATCTGTCTTGGTAACTATGGCTTTTAAATACATCTTGAAGAAAAGTTGGTCTAAGCCCTCTAATACAGTTATTTTGTTGAAAATGTTTTTAACCATCAGGTCTTTTGCATTTTTATACAAACCTTAGAATTAGCAGGCAGATATTTATAAAACATATTGCTGGGATATTTTATTTAGATAGTATTTTATTTATAGTTCAATTTGGGCAGAATGGATATGTTAATAGTAGACTTTCAAATCCATTAATGCGTTATATATCTACTTTTGTTGAGTTTTTAATTTCTTTTAGCATTGTTTTGTACTTTTCAGTGTATAGTTCTTCCATGTGTTTGGTCAGATTTATCGTTAAGTATTTCTTGTTCATTATTCTGTGTAAGTATAATTTCTATTTCAATTTCTGATTGCTCATTGCAACTATATATAAATACAGTTGATTTTTTTATTGATAGCATACCTTACAGCTTAGCTGTATTCACTTACTCGTTCTTATAATGTTTTTGTAAGTACATTGGATTTTCCACATAGATGGTCATTTCATCTACAAATAAAGACAGTTTAATTCTTCCTTTCTAATCTGGATGCATTTGATTTGTTTGTCTTGCCTTATCTCCCTGGTTAGGACTGCCAGCCAGTATTGTAGTGGTGGCGGCAAACAGTTTTTTCTTGCTGTTAATCTTTGGAGGAAAGCATTCAGTATTTCACAATTAAATATAATAAGTGGATACTTGTGTATGAACACCTGTTATTTGTTCTAGGACTGTCCTTTCTATTCCTAGGTTGCTGTGGTTTTTGTTTTGTTTTTGGTTTTTTGACTGTTTGGTTTTCAGGAAAGGGCTTGCTTTTGTTGAAAGTGCTGTGGCTTCTCTTGAGAATTATCATTAGCCCTTTCTTTCTTTCTTTCTTTCTTTCTTTCTTTCTTTCTTTCCTTCCTTCTTTCTTTCTTCTGGTGAATTGCCTTGATTGATTTTTGAATTTTAAACCAATCTTGTATTTGCAAGAAAAAAAAAAAACCTTACTTGTTTATGATGGATTAGCCTTTCTATACATTGAATCAATTGGTTAAATTTTTGTTAAATTTTTGCATATGTCCATGAGGGATATTGATAGGTAGTTTTCTGTTCTTGTAATATTTCTGGTCAGATTTTGGTATCAGGTTAATGCTGGTTTCCTCAGTTTCTGGGCAAGTTTCTTGAGAATTCGTATAATTTATTTCTGAAATGTCTGCTAATGACAAGTGAATCCATCTCAACCTGAACTTCAAACCACTTTTTTTTGTGTGTGTGGAAATGGTTTTAACTACATACTCAATTCTCTCAATAGATAGAGAACTATTTGGGTTATTTATTTCTTCCTGAAGGAGCTCTGGTAGTTTCTTGCAGGAAATCATTTCACCTAAATTTGTTGGAATTATTGACATAAACTTGCTCATAATACTATCCTTTCAACATTTGTAATAATGTCACTATCTCTTCCTGATATTAGTAACTTGCTTTTTCTTTTCCCCTCATCTTTATGACATGAATTTATCGTATCTTATCTAATCTTAAAGAAACCATTTTTGTTTTCCTTGATTTTCTCTATTCTTATGTTTCATTGATTTCTATTCAGATCTTTCCTGTTTTCTTTCTTCTACTTACTTTGAGTTTCATTTGAAACTTCCTTGGTTTCCTAAGGAGGAAGCTGAGATGATTGGTTGATTCCTTCTTTTCCAATATAGGCACTTAGTGCTCTAAATTTTCTCTCAGTTCGTGCTTTAGGAGTTCCAACAAATCTTGGTATATTGTATTTTCATTTTCATTGAGTTTAAATTACTTTTTAATGTTCCTTTAGGTTAATTTGTTGACCTTTAGGATTTTTGTTTGTTTGTTTGTTTGTTTGTTTGTTTTTGATGTGTATTATTTAGCTCCTATCTGGAGATTTTCCAAAAATCTTTCTGATAGAGATATCTAATTTTAATTCCATTATATTCAGATAACATACTTTGTTTGACTTGAATTCTTTTTAGCCCAAGATATGGTTTGCCTTGGTAGATATTCTGAGTTTGTAGAAATAGTCTATAAATGCTATTTTTTTTAATGAAGTATTCTATAAGTGTCCTTTAGGTCAAGTTTGTTGA